>NC_092764.1:71410259-72080259 GCF_047496795.1 Chiloscyllium punctatum | reverse complement strand
ATCTCCATTGACACTGCTGTCAGCTAGTACTGCAGTGAAGGAATTAAAACACAAAAACGACCCTTTGTTTAATCAGGCCTTGCACATACCAGATGGAGTTGCTGTTTCTCTCCATTTGTCTGCAGTGAAATGATCAATCCTCTATGTTCCTGATCCAGGTAAAGGTGACCTGAGGCCACAGGTGGAAAATGCAGTCCAAGATGTGAATGACATGTACCTGTTACTGGAGGAGACCGAGAAGCAGGCTGTGCGGAAAGCTCTGATCGAGGAGAGAGGCCGATTCTGCACTTTCATCACCTTCTTACAGCCTGTTGTGGTAAGGAGCAGCTAGCCTCTTGTTCAGTATCAGCGAAAACTATTAAACAAGGCATTAAACAGGAAATGTCACTCTGAACCAGGCAGTATTGATGTTTCAGGGAACAGTGCCAGTCAGTAAATACCTGAGATGAAGGTCTCTCATCCATGGGCCTGTGGCTAGCCATGAAGGTACAGGCATGAACCAAGCACAAACCTTAATGCAGCTAAGAATGAGTGAGCCTGGTGATGCAGCACAGAGCTGGCCAGGTGCGGTGAATGGGAACATTTCATGTTTGTGATCAGAATTAAAGAAGATGGTGAAAGGCTTTCTCCTCCGGTCTAGGTGTAAACAGTCCTTGAAAAATAGAAACCTCAACCTACTGAATGAGGTAAAATGGAAGGTGTTTTGTACCTGGGCCATGACTGTCCTGTCCACAGCTGAAATGAGGACTGATTCAATTCCCAACAGTAACTTGCCCCACCCAAAACACTCCTGGGAATTTCTGTTTCTTTAATTTGATGATGCTACAGTTTATGTACCTTCATTCATTCTAACCTGTCCCTAACACTCTAACCTCTCACCCTGTGTAGATTATTACAAATACCTTGCAATAATTAGAATCATAATTGCTCATTCTGATGACACATTGGTAAGTAGTAAACCATGCACATCCTGTCTTGGAAATATATCCCTACCAAATTCCTAGAATTCCCTCCCTAACAACATTGTGCATGTGTCTACAGCGCATAGACCGCAGAGGTTCAAGAAAGCAGCTCACCACCACCACCTTATGGGCAACAAGGATAGGTAATGAATTCTGGCCAGCAATGTTCACATCCCCTAAACAAATAAAGAAATACTCAAAAACTGGGCTTGGAAGGGATAAATGCAACTTTGTTTTAAGGGAGTCAAAGTGCTTTTTAAAATTAATCATGGGGAGTTGGTATCGCTGGCAATACCAGCATTTATTGCCCATGCTTTATTGCCAAGATGGCAATTAAGAGTCAATCACATTGTTATGGGTTCTGGAGTCACATGTAGGCCAAAGTAGGTAAGGATGGCAGCTTTCCATCCCTAAAAGGATATTAGTGAACCACATGGGTCTTCGCCATAATCGACAACAGCTTCATGGCCATCATTAGACTCTTAATTCCAGATTTATCTTTATTATTGAATTAAAATTCCACCATCTGCTATAGTGGGATTTTACCTGGGTCTCTGGATTAATTGCCTAGCGATAACCATGAGGCCATCACCTTGCCTCGCTGGATATCCCTTTTCAAGAAATTAAAATTCAAAGGTATGTCAAACAAGCTGCAGACTGGATGAAGTCAACATCACCTTCACCCCCCCCCCCCCCCCCCCCACCTCCCCCACAGCCAAGCTGTTACAGCTACCTGTTCAAAATGAACCAAAATCCAATCTATATTAACAAAGAAACACAGACCCACAGGACCAGGCCTAATGAAATATTATCATCCCACCTTCTCCCCCCCTCAAAAAAAAAGACACCAGTCTGTAACTCATTCCCAGGTATCCAATAGTTCATACATGAACCAATTGAACCTCTTGATTGGATTCCAGGAACTCAGTTGGTTCAAAGTGGAGATCAAGTACACTGGAGGACCAGTGTTTAAATCAGTCTGGTTTCTCTCTCTTGCCCACTGTTCAGGGGCACTGGGATCGACAACAGGAGTGTGTAGGTGAATGTGGGCAGGTTTGTTTATGGCCATGACACCACCAGCATTGTACTTATTATGAAGTGTCTCCCCTTGAAATACAGTTCATTTCTGTCATAGGTAACCCTTTGTGTCAGCATCACTGGAGGATTGAGACAAGAAGAATGCATGGCTAACCAAGTGATTTACCAAGTTCTGAATTTTGATCTTGTTTCTTTAGGATGGAGAGATTGCAATGCTGGGGGAAATCACACACCTGCAGGCAATTGTTGATGACCTTATTGTTCAAACTGCAGAACCTCACAAGCTGCCTCCAGCCAGTGAGCAGGTAGGGAGAGACTATCAACACCACTCTCAGTTTTCTGTTATTAGCATGCGCATGTCTGTGTGTGTTAGAGAGGTGAGTATGCATTTGAGTAGACAGTATGCAATAAGTTTGCAGGCTCAGCCTGAACCAACTAGCTTTGGACAAAGGGCACAAAAGTGATTCACATTTGACACAGTGGCAGAGGTTCTGCTGAGTCATGTTCATGTATAAGCCCCAGGCTGGAGGATTGACCCATGTCCTGAGCACATCCTCAGATGATGTAATCTCCCATTAACATATGAAGAGCCCAAATAGGCTATCCGATCCCTCAGCCTGCTTCACCATCCAATAAGATCATGGCTAATCTGATTGTAAAATCAAATTCATGTTCCTGCTACCGCTGTTAATCTTTTACCCCTTGTTTAGCAAAACTCTATCCATCTTGACCCTAGAAACATTCAAAGACTCTGCTTTCACCAACTTTTAAGGAAGAGTGTTCCAAAGCTGCTCAATCCTCTGACAGAAGTCT
Organism: Chiloscyllium punctatum; assembly: GCF_047496795.1. Classification (NCBI taxonomy): domain Eukaryota; kingdom Metazoa; phylum Chordata; class Chondrichthyes; order Orectolobiformes; family Hemiscylliidae; genus Chiloscyllium; species Chiloscyllium punctatum. The sequence goes on along the minus strand of NC_092764.1, from coordinate 72,077,446 downwards.
TCCAAACTGCCTCTAACACATCCATATCCTTTCTGAGATAAAGTGACCAATTCTATGTATAGTACTCCAGAGATGGTCTCATCAGTGCCCTACATAGCTGAGGTTTAACCTCCCCACTTCAGTATTCAATTCCCCTCACAATAAATTGTAACATTCTGTTAGCTTTCCCAATTACTTGCTGTACCTACATGCTAACCTTACGTGATTCGCGTACAAGGGCACCTAAATCCCACTGCATCTCAGAGCACTGCAATCTCTCAACATTGAGAAATTTTTAAAAATTCTTCCTGTCAAAATTAACAGGTTCACACTTTCCTACATTATTCCACATTTGCCACATCGTTACCCACTCTCACAGCCTATATGTTTTTGTAACCTCCTTACATTGTCTTCCCAACTTACTTTCCCACTTACTATTGTGTCATCAGCTAATTTGACAACTGTACCTTCCATGTATTAATTCAAGTAGTAAATAATTGAGGTCCCAGTGCTAATCCCAGTGGCACATTGCTTGTTACATCTTGCCAACCTGATTAAGACTGATTTATGCCTACTGTCCGTTTCCTATTAGCCAGCTAATCTACCCTTGCCAATATGCTGCTCCTTAACTGTGAGCTTTGATGTGACATTTTATCAAATGTCTTCTGGAAAATTTAAGTCTAATAATATCAACTGGTTCCCCATTATCCACAAACAAGTTACTTTCTCAAAGAACTCCAATAGATTAGTTAAACATGATTTCTCTTTCACAAAACTATATTCACTGATTACCTTGAACTTAACCAAATGCCCTGTTTAACTTATTTAATAATAGCTTTGAAGATTTTTCTTAAAACAAATGTTAAGCTAACTGGTCTTTGTTTCCTGCTTTCTGTCTCCCTTTTTGAATAAAGGTGTTACATTCAAATGTAATGGGACTTTCTCCAAATCTAGGTAGCTTTGTAAAATTAATAACTCTCTCAAGCCAATTCCTTTAAGACTCTAGGATGAAGTCCATCAGAACCCAGTCATTTGTCAGCCTGCAGCACCAACAATGTACTCAGGACCACTTCTCTGGTGATCTATAATTTTCCTGAGTTCCTCCCTTGCTTCCATAATCGAATTTATGGCTGCTTCTGGGATGTTAGTTGTATCCAATACAGTAAAGACTGATGTAATATGCCTGTTCAATTCATCAGCATCTCTTTATTTTCTATTATTAATTCTCCAGTCTCATTTCTATAAGACCAATTAATTACCCAGTCATGTGAGCTAAGACTAGAACGCAGCTTAATTGACAAATTTGCTGTCTGGTACTGGTGCAGTGGAGCAGCAAGGATTTGAAAATAACGAGGACAGGATTGTGCTTTTGAACAATTTAGAAGAAGCTTTATTCTGTGTCTAACCGCATACTGTATCTGCTCTGGGAGTGTTTGATCAGAACATTGTAAAAGGAGCTTTACACTGTTTCTAAGCTTATGTTGAAACTCTTGGATTGCTTGATTGGGAAAGTTTGAAGAGATGTGCAAAGAAAGTTTTACTTTAGAAGCATTTCATGGCAACATTGTTATATACTCCACTAAAAAAAAGTTAACATGTGGATTCACAGCAGGCAGCCACCCCAATAAAATGGGCAACAGGGAGGGCTCTACACTACACTCTCTCCTCCATATAAAAGATAACTTCAACATTAAAATGTAAGAAGGTCTATGTACACAAATTCCCAGAATGCTATATGACTAAACCATTATCAACAATACTTGTAAATCTACTGGTTAACTTAGATTCTTATATTTGCTGTAATCTCAACCAAAGCACATTTGTTCAAAACTTCAAGTCAATCACGTTTAAAAATAAGAATTCACTAACACCAGCATATTTAACAGAAATATCAGCATTTGACAAGAAATATTTTTTTAAAACTTTTTTTCCTCCAATATTCAATTAATCTATCTGGCTTCATTCTCTTTCTGATTGAGGATCCTCCAACATTTCCGGTGTTGGACTGGTTTGGAATTGTCAAAAAGCACACGAAACCAGGTTATAGTCCAATGGGTTTATTTGAAAACACTAGCTTTCAGAGTGCTGCTCCTTCATCAGATGCTAGTGAGACAGAAAGACTTTAGACACAGAATTTATAAGGAAAAGATCAAAGGGTGATTGATAGAATTTTTTTAGAATTAGAATACCTACCGTGTAGGTACAGGCCCTTCGGCCCAATAAGCCCACATCGACCCTTCGAAGAGTAACCCACCCAGCCCCATTCCCCCAACCCTATTACTCTACATTTCCTCTGACTAATGCACCTAACGTACACATAACTGACCACTGTGGGCAATTTAGCAAGGCCAATTCACCTAACTGCATATCTCTGGATTGTGGGAGGAAACTGGAACACCAGGAGGAAACCCACACAGACACGGGGAGAATGTGCAAACTCCACACAGACATTCACCCGAGGCTGGAATCAAACCTGAGTCCCTGGCGCTGTGAGGCAGCAGTGCTAATTGCTGAGCCACCGTGCCGTCCTTAATCTGCAAACCCCAAAATTTCTTTCAAGTCACTGCCTTGAGGGAGGACCTGACCAGAGTTGATTAGTAGATGAGCCTAGCAGGGAAGATGGTGGAGTAGCAGTGGCAGGAGTTTCTGCGGGTAATTTGGAGGCAGAGAGGAAATCTGTCCCAAGGAAAAAGAAACATACTATAGGGGTGGGCAACCAATGCTAATGAGGAAGTCAGGGACAGCATAAAAGCAAAATTAAAAAGAGTCGTGAAGATTAGTGGAAAGTCAGTTGATCAGAAATCCTTTAAAAACCTGCAGAGGACAATAGCAAAAAGTGGGGAGATATAATGAAATATTAGGGTAAGCCATCTAGTCATAGAAAAGAAGATTGCAAGAGTATTTTAAAATACGAAAAGTAAGACAGTGGAAGGAGTAAACATTGGACTGCGGGAAAAATGAGGCTGGAGGAGAAGTAATGGGCAACAAAGAAATAGGAGAGGAACTTAATACATGTTTTGCATCAATCTTCATGGTGGAAGACACTAACAGCACACCAGAACTTCGAGAGTTGGGGACAGAGGTGAGTGTAGTGGTCCTCACTAAGAAAGTGGTGTTGGAAACTGAAAGCTCTGAAGCTCTGGACTGGATGGACTACACCCCAGAGTTCTGAAGATGATAGCTGAGGAAATTGAAGAGGCATTGGCGATGATCTTTAGGAATCAGGGGAGTGAGGGAGGGCCCAAAGAATTGGAAACTGGCTAATGCAACACCTCTGTTTAAGAAGGGATGGAAGGAGGAAGATAGGAAAAAGGAAACTATAGGCCGGTTAGCCTGACCTCAGTTATTAGTAAGATTTTAGATGAGATTGCAGAGTCCATGATAAAACAGGGCTGAATCAGCACAGCTTTGTCAAGGGAAGGTCAAGCCTGACACATCTGTTAAAATTCCTAGAGGTAATAAACAAGTTTTACCATGGAAGCCCAGTGGATGTGATCTATTTGGATTTCCAGAAAGCCTTTGTCAAGGTGCTGCACTGGAGGCTGCTAAAGTGATAAGAGCCAGTGGTGTTAGAGGTAAGGTATTAGCAAGGATAGAGGGTCAGGTGACTAGGAGAAGGTAAGGTGTAGGGATAAAGGTACCTTTTTCTGGAATGGCATCCAGTGGCTAGTAGAATTCCTCAGGGGTTTGTGTTGGGACCACAACTATTCACGTTATACATTAATGATCTGCACAAAGGAACTGAGCATTGTTGCTAAATTTTCAGATGACAAAAAAAAGGTGGAGGGGCTAGTAATGTTGAGGAAGTGGGGAGGTTGCAGAAGAACTTGGACTAAGTAAGTCGGCAAAGAAGTGGCAAATGGAATATAATGGGGGAAAATGTGACGTTATTCACTTCAGTAGGAAGAAGAGGCGTAGACTATTTTCTTAATGGGGAAAGGCTTCAGAAATCTGAAGCACAAAGGGACTTAGGAATCCTGGTTCAGGATTCTCTTAAGGGTAAAGTACAGATCCAGTTTGCAGTGAGGAAGGCAAATTTAATGTTAGCATTCCTTTCAAGAGGGCAAGAATCCAAGAGCTTGGAGGTGCAAATGAGACTGGTCAGACCGTATTTGGAATATTGTGAACAGTTTTGGGCCCCTTTTCTAAAGAAGGATGTGATGGCATTGTAGTGGGTCAAGAGAAGGTTTACAATTATGTTCGCGGGAATGAAGGACTTAACATATAAGGAGCAGTTAAGGACTCTGGGTCTGTACTCGATGGAGTTTACAAGGATGGGGCTGGGGGGGTGGGGGAGAGGTGCAGGATTTAATTGAAACTGACAGACCTGAATAGAGTGGGCATGGAGATTATGTTTCCATTAGTAGGAGAGCCTAGAACTTAGGGGCACAGCCTCAGAGTGAAGGGAGGACCCTTTACAACTTCGATGAGAAGAAACTTCTTCAACCAGAGGGCAGTGAATCTGTGGGATACATTGCCACAAAGGGCTGTGAAGGCCAAGTTATTGAGTGCACTTAAGGCAGAGATAGGACCTTGATTAATTGTGACAATGCTGTCACTTTAACAAGGTTATTTTGTCCTTGTGATTTTTTCAAGAGAGGTTGTAAAGGCAGATGTGCTGAAATGTCCACTTTAACTAGGAGTGGCCAGTTCTCCCAATTCAGGTTTTTTTCTAGTTTGATTTAGTTGGATCAGTAAAAAGCTGCTAGTTGAGCTGTAGTAGAGAAGCTGCTGCAGTCCAGAGGGAGGTTCCAAACTTCAGCAAATGATTCCTGACTGACTTTTTTTCTCTGAAATCTCTCCTGCCTGTAAGAACTAGTGTTGAATTTACCTTTTGCCAAGGGGTGTGTTCATGGGATGTTCCGAGACTTGGAACACCTCCTTAGTTAAGTTGCTGTATTGAGGTGGTTGAGTTTTCCAATAGTTAGGTTATTCTAAATTCTGCTTTCTTTTGTTCTTGTTTCAACTGCAGCATTTAAATGAATTCAGTTTTGCTTAAAGCAGAGTAGTTTAACCATCTGCATCACCCCTGGAGTATCCACTTTACATTTGCCTTTAAAATACAAAAAGTTAGGGTCCAGGCTACCTTATTAAAATATTTTGAGGGGGTCTGGCCTGGTCCATAACAAGGAAAAGGCAGGAGAATGGAGCTTAGAAATACATCAGCCATGGCATAGCAGACTCGATGGGTCGAATTGCCTAAGTCTGCTCCTTTGTCTGTCATCAATTCTAATAATCTGCAGATTTGGAGAAGACTCATCAAATTGCCTTTACAGTCCTTGGCAAAGGAACTATTAAAAGGTCAGATAATTGCTACCTAAAGAGTACCAGTAGATCATTTCTCTAGATTTATACCTCTGTAACTGATACTGTCAAGGAACAAGTTTAAACCTTGTTTCGAAGTGTTGTGAAATAATTCTGTTTTTAAATTTAGCTTGTTTTTTTAAAATTTCTTCTTTTGTGGAATAAATCTGTCCTGTTACTATTGAAATTCTGCAGCCTTGTGGTTAACCACCATGTCAACTAACTAAACAAAGCAAACATAGGATCTATCAAGCCAGGTTTCACCTGAGGGTCTGGCTTTTCAGTAGTACCATCAGCTGGGAACAAAACAACAGAATTGTTTAGCTTGTGTGAATTTGATACATGGAAGTTACTGCCTGGTCACTCGTGTAAAGACCTCATGACATATGCACTTCTTTCTGCAATTCCATTCAGTGCTGGTTGGTATGAAAGTATTGGAGTGAGATTTGCTCCATTCATACTCAGAAATATTTCAAACTCTTCTGACAGAAGCTGTAGGCCATTATCTGACACTCTCATCTCTGATACAGACAAAAATACAAGTCAACATCTCAAAATTTTAATGGTTTTGCCACTTATAGACTCAATAATTATCCATTTGCTACAGCTATCAATCAAAACAAGGTCATCTTTATCTTTCATATGAAAGAATTTGTCTTGTACTGGACCTCATAGTTTTCTTAAGGTTAAAATGCTGATACGGAACTCCTTCATGCTGTTCCCACCAAGTTACCAGTAAATAGCTGAGTGGTTCAGGCACAAAGCTGTCAAAAACAAAATCAACAATTTTGACATTATAGACCTACTCAGGAGTTATGAATCTAAATTAAACAATGAGCCACATAAGGAGATAGGTTGAGCATCTTAAAGAAGGATAGAGAGAGAGAGGTTTAGGAAGGGAATTGCTGAGCTTAGAGTCTAGGTACAGCCATCAGTGATGCAATGTTTAAATTTGGGGAGCACCCTTAAGTGAAAGGATAGTCAGGAGGTGTTTGCATTCAGGGAGATCTGCAGGGATATGGAGGGTTTGTGTGAACATGCAACCATGTTTTTTTTTAATACAATAAGCTTAAAAAAGATGTTTTCAATTGTTTTTACTCTGAACAGTTTTCAAAATGTAGAATGAAAGCTACATTCTTCTTTAAGGCTTTGAGTCTCTGCTGCAGCCAATAACCTGCTCCATTTATGTGCTTCTTATGTAGGTGATTAAGGATCTAAAGGGGTCTGACTATAGCTGGTCCTATCAGACTCCTCCATCTTCACCCAGCAGCTCCAGTTCCCGAAAATCCAGCATGTGCAGGTATGTATGATTGACAGGCCAACTGAAATCTCAGCACCATTCCCCCTCCACTACCCTGAGGTGGTAATATTTCTGACTGGCCTTCTTATTTGGGAAAAAAAGCATAATTCCTTACGGAGCAGTTGGGAAGGTTCACTCAACTCATTTCTGGGATGTAGGGATTATTTTTTGAAGCAAGTTTATCTTATAAAGAAACATGTTAGGCCTATGACCACTGGAGTTTAAAAGAATGAGAGGTGATCTTATTGAAACATATAAGATCCTGAAGGAGCAGGATAGGGTAGTTAGTGGGAGAATGTTTCATGACAGGGAGACTAAAACTAGGAGGAACTATTTTTTAAGATAAGATAAGGAAACTTTTTTTTTCTCTGAAAAACTTTTCCTTTACAAAAGTTGGTGGAGGACAGATTTTTCATTCAAGGGTGAGCATTTATTCAAGGTTAAGTTAGATTTTTGATAGACAAGGGAGTTGAGGATTGTGGAGGGCAGACAGGAAAGTGGAGCTCAAACCACAATCAGATAAACCATTATCTTACTGAATGGTGGAGCAAGTTGAAGAGCCAAACAGCACACTTCTACTTTTACATCTTAAGTTCCTGATCTCTTTCCCTCAGACATCATGACATCACTTAATGGCAGGTTTTGGAGCACTGACTACAGAAAGGGAGGAGATGGGCGGCACGGTGGCACAGTGGTTAGCACTGCTGCCTCACAGCGCCAGAGACCTGGGTTCAATTCCCACCTCAGATGACTGACTGTGTGGAGTTTGCACATTCTCCCCGTGTCTGCGTGGGTTTCCTCCGGGTGCTCCGGTTTCCTCCCACAGTCCAAAGATGTGCAGGTTAGGTGAATTGGCCATGCTAAATTGCCCGTAGTGTTAGGTAAGGGGTAGATGTAGGAGTATGGGTGGGTTGCGCTTCGGCGGGGCGGTGTGGACTTGTTGGGCCGAAGGGCCTGTTTCCACACTGTAAGTAATCTAATTTAATCGCAGTTCTAATGGTTTAGTAAGATGGCTTCTTGTGATTGAAAAGTAGGGTCTACAATATTACAATTCATTCAGCCATCCATGTTCTGTGGGCTTTCAGGAAAGATCCAAATCTTTTCTGTTACAAAACAGCTACTGTTTCTGGGGAACAACTTCTGGAGAAAATGTGGCTCATTTTCCAAAACTTGAACTGAATTCTTACTGGAGGGAAGGGAATGACTTTTATCATTTTAAAAAGACATGTGGAAAGTGATGGAATATTTTGAAGCTTTTCCTGCATGTCAACACAACTAACATTTGGTCCATTGTCCCTTAAGTTTCCTTCAGCAGACTGATACACTATTGGCTTGATTTGCAATTGGTTGTCCAAGTACAAGTCATCTATTAATTAAAAATGTATTTCCAGTTGGTGGATTATTTAAGCTAATGCATGCCATCAATCAGCTCAATAAGCCACTTCCATTTGAATAAACTCCTGGTTCATTAAAGGGACATTTGAATTGGATTGCTGGATTACACCAATGGTTCTGAGGCAATGCTGTCAAACGAGGCTCATGGTCATGGGCCAATCATTGAAATACAATCAGTGTGACTCAAACAATCCTTTGGACAGTTCCATGCATGATCAAGTCTCGACAGTAAGGCTGATGTCAGCCATATCACCAACCACATGCACTACCTCCTGCGAGCTCTGTTAACCACCGCATGTGTACTGGAAGTAATCTATTGGCATTGATGTGGCTATCTCCATTTCGAGAGCATGTTAAAAGATCTATAGAATGATATAACACTACAAGATCCTATTCAGCCCCTTGTGACTGTCCTGGCATCTTGCTAGGGCTATCCTGTTAGTTCCAGATCCTAATAGCACTGTAATTTCCTTTTTTCCCCTACAAGTATTTACCTAATTTCCTCTTGGAATTATTAATGAATCTGTTTCCAGTATCCTTTCAGGTAGTGCTTTCCAGGTCACAATAGATCACTGCATTACTTCCCCTTGCTTTAGAATTTTTGTTGGTTAATTACTTTAAAATCCCTGGCGGAGAAAGTGAGGACTGCAGACCTGGCCCTTGGTTACCAACTGTTCTACAATTGGAATCAGTTTATCCTTATTTACATGATCAAATGGCAACCACTGATCTCCCCCACCCATTTGATAAAGTCATAGAGATCTGAAGCAAGGAAAAACATCCTTTGGCCCATTGCATCAATGCTAGTCAAAAAGGAACCACCTAACGATTCTAATCCCATTTTCCAGCACTTGGCCCATAGCTTTGTGTCTTGGCATTGCAAGTATGCATCTAAATAATTTTTCAATGTTAGAAAGCTTTCTACCACGCTTACAGAGAATTCCAGGTTCCTACCACCCACTATGTGAAAAGATTTTTCTTCACATCTCCTCTAAACCTTCTGCCCCTCACCTTAAATCTATGTCCCATGGTTATTGATACCTCCATTAAGGGGAAAGGTTTCTTCATGTCTACCCTATCCTTGCCCCTCATCATTTTATGCATCTCAATCAATCTCTTCTGCTCTCAGGAAAACAACCACAGTCTGTCTAATCTCTCTTCATAACAAACTCTCTAACCCAAGCAACATCCTGGTAAATCTCATCTGAACCCTATCTTGTGCTATCCCATGTCTATAATGTAATTCCAGAACTGCTATACTTCAGCTCTGGGCTAACCAACATTTTAAATAGTTCCAGCATAACCTTCCTGCTCTTCAACACGATGTCTTGACCAATGAAGAATGTTGGCATTTTTTGCCAATCCCCAATTACCCTTGAAATGAGTGGCATACCAAGCCATTTCAGAGGAAATGTAAGAATCAACCCCGTTGTTGTGGAGCTTATGTCACATGTAGACCAAACTGGGTGAGGATGGCAGATTTCCTTCCTGAAAGGACATTATCAACTGGAGGGAATTTTACAACAATGGTTGATAATTTGATGGTGCCTGTGACACTCATTTTCAATTCCTGATTTCATTAAGTGCATTTAAATTTTATGGCTACAATGGGATTTGAATCTCTGTCCCCGGACCATTAGTGTGGGCCTCTGGATTTCTAGCCCACCACTACACCACTGTCCTCCCAAAGGGAGGCCTGAGCTCACATTGGATGATTGGTGCCGATGGTGCTACATACTCTACTGCTATCCATTTGAGAAATGATGCTAAGTGGCAATCTAAAGGAGGGGGATGAAATCGGAAAAGGACATATGCCAAGTGAAAGCCAATGTGTATCATCCTCACACCAATGCAAACACCCTTGTCCTTTGCTTGTTGTGCAGCCTCCAGCTTTGTGTGTGATTTTTCTTTGCGTGAGTCTGATCTCGTCTTAAATTGTCTCCCTCACCTTCCCTCCCTCACGCCCTTCCACCACCACACCCCTCCCCAACCCCCCAGCAGTGTAAACAGTACAAACAGTAGCACATCTCGCTCCAGTGGTTCCCAAACTCACTCACCAAGTTCAAACTATCGCTACCGCAGCTTGGCCCATCCTGCAAGTGCCAGTACCCGCCTTTCCAGTGTCTCCTCGCACGACTCTGGCTTCATATCCCAGGATGCCATGTACTCCAAACCGCCATCACCTATGCCATCGGATATTACCAGCCAGGTAAGTACAGTTTAGCTTCTTGACTATATATTCCCATAGATGAAATGTTCATCTGAATGTAAGGAATCGTGAGCAAATCAGTGTTATTGTGCTGTCACGTGAGTTATGATGAACATGTCAATGAAAGAAGTTGCATTAAAATAGCACAAGTGTATATTCCAAAAAGCTTTGCAACCAGTTTTGAAGTGTAATTATACTATTGTAATGTATGAAAATGTGGCAGTCAGTTTATGCACAGAAAACGCCTACAAAACAACAATGAAGTAATGAACTGACATTTTTTGTGACAATATTTGAGGGATTAAAATTGGCCAGCATGAGGGAGAATGCTTTCAAAAAGTACTAGAAGGATCTTTTGTGCCCACCAGAAAGGGCAGACAAGACCTTAATTTATCCTATCTAACAGGGCTTTCAACACTGTTAAATACAATCAATTCATCAAAATACATCTTCCGATACTAAACATTTTATAAAGATAATGTATATTTCTTGGAGGTAACATGAGATGAATGTTTACATTATTGTAACTTGCTCATAACAAAATTAAAGAGAATGTTGACACTATAAACATTGTAAGCTTATAGCACAATCACTTGCATTTATTTTGTGCCTTGAACATTGGTAAATATCCCAAGGGGCTTCACAGCAATGTTAACCAGAACACAGTAATGTGAGTCAACTGCTAATTTTCTAAACACCAAGCACCAGAATGAGAGGATGTTCACAGTTTTAAGTTTGAATCCATAACCTACAGCAGTAACAGCCGTGGCTCATATGGTTGCACACTGAATTCTGAACTAAATTGGTTGCAGATTCATGTCTGACTTAAGCACAAAAATAGTCTCGGCAGTCATACCGTTGCCAGTCTTAAGAACAAGAGACCCTCCACAGTGCTAATATTTAAATCCACAACACTGGGTAAGCTTCCACGGGAAACCATTCTATGTTAGTGGTGTGCCCTTGTTACACTTTAAAATGGACTCCCAACAATAAGAAGTGACTATAATTTTCCCCAGAGCTTTGACCAGAAGGCAGGTCCTGCAGGCCAATAGTGCCCAAAACATCATCAGTTGCACATATCATTTGGATTCTGTTTGGTTTGTTAAAAATAAACCTTCCTCAATCCCATATTAAATTCACACTAAAATAGTACCACCAGTTATGAAAGAACACAAGAGGTGATGGATTCATTCTATTCAGCATTTTGCTTAGGTTTTTATGACTTTAAAATACTGTACTACAGTTAATGTTGTAAAAAGAAAAACCCATTTACACAGAAAATGATGTCATCTTTCCAGCTTAAGGCATTCAGTCTTCTTGAGTTTCTGCAACAACCAGGTTGATTTAGAGCACATTGTTCCTGGTTGTTTTGTACCAAAGTAGATTGCTCCATACTGATACATGGCGAAGAGTCTTGTGACAGTGTTGTATGGAATGGTCTGCTTTGAAGCAATTTTACTGATATACGGTGGTCCACCAAACTGCCTCCTCTGTGGATTTGGCCATGATCTTTTTGATCATACAGTCATAGAATCCCTAGTGTGGAAGCAGGACATCTGACCCTCAGAAAAGCATCTCACCCAGACCCACCTCCACTCCCTCTCCACGCCCCCCCGCCCCCCCCCCCCGCCAATACCTGTAATCCTGCCCTTCCCATGGCAAATCGACCGAGCCTACAAGTCCGTAGACATTATGAGCAATTTAGCACGGCCAGTCCACCTAACCCGCACATTTATGGACTTTGGGAGGTAACAGGAACACCCAGATGAACCCCATGCAGGTATAGGGAAAATGTGCAAAATCCACAGACACCCAAGGCTGGAATCAAACCTGCGTCCCTGGCACCAAGCCACCACACTTGGGAAAACTTGGATAATGGCAACCGCCCATCATCTCCTTTGCTGTCTCCACCCCACATTCCATTTTGTTCTGTAGAGGACAGCAGGATACACAGCTTCAGAATTAAGCATCGAACCACTTCAATCTGATTTCCTCCCACTATGACCCTTTCCTTTGCTTGGATCTCACAATTAAGGTTTGATGTTACCTGTGATTGGTCATTTATGGAATCAATTGACCTCACTGACACAAAGAATAACCTGGAAAATCAATAGAAACAGTCCCCACCACTGCATTCAGAACTGGGATTTGCTGCAGCACTGCTTTGAGATAAGTAAAAGCTGAGTTGGATCTAAAACTGATGCTGCTTTATTTTCCCATCTTTGCTGCCTTGCCTGGCAAAGTTTGTTGAATGGTTTTCAGCAGCTTCACAGTAAACCCATGCTTATGTAGCTTGCCTACTATCAATAGGCCATGTTATGCTCCTTCGTAGCTTACAGAACTAGAATGGTACAAACCAACCAGTCCAGATACTGTTCCTTGCAGAACATTCCTGCATGTTTGACATTCTAACCAGATGTACTCTCTTCCCCTTTTATTGCTTCTGTCTCATGTGATCTTTGAACCCTGGACGCCGACAGAAGTCATCAAGCTCTGCTTCCTCTGAGGCATCGGAGACGTGTCAGTCAGTTAGCGAGTGTAGCTCACCTACTTCGGTTAGTTCTAGCTCCACAGCAGGAGCCTGGTCAGGTGGTGAAAAGGTGAATCACCCATATCCATTGCCAATTCTGCAATTGAGCCTGCAAAGCCAGAATCAGATAATTTAGACAAGATAAACAGGTTAACCCATGTTGCTGCATAATTTATTCAGATGTATTTTGGAGACAACTTCAATCTCCCTTTTTGATACTGTAAGCTTTTGAAGTTCTTTTTATATATATATGTAGATACACTATGACTTTTCCATAACCAGATTGTTCATTCTATGCTGAATGTACAGGGATCAATTCCTGTCCACGTTATACCCACTCATTGCTTGTCACATTTAAATGATAGAGCTTCAGAAAGTGCACCTTTGTCTACCTATTGATTTAACCTGCTTGAAAATCATGGTAGATTACATAGACTAATTGTACTTATTAATATATTTAGAATAAAACATAATTATCAACCATGATGCTCAGCAAAACTAGATACTACAGTGTAAGAGAGAGAAAACTTACAGGAATATCCAGTCCGACAACTGGAGTGTTTTTTTTGATGATTGCTTATGCAAATTTCTAATGGGCTTCAAAATATTTTAAGCCCATTAGAAAGTTAAAGTGATCTAACAGATAAAGCTACGACAATACATAGCAGAGTCATTTCAAAGGGGGTCTGTTGGATACAAAGATTGCAAATACTTTGAAAGCTTACAGTATTTACTGCAAATTTCACTAATCTGTTAATGGGAAAATGTGGAAAGATTGACAGAGCTATATAGAGGTTTGGATGGTGGGCTGGGGGAGACAGGTGATGAATATTTTGTTTCTCTGGCTTTGGAGGCCTGTGCTTGTACCTACATTTTAAGGAAATGTTCCAAAAAACACAACTTGTCATCAAAACAACCTAAACCTACCCATCCTATCTTGTTAAGGTGGAACTGATCTGAAAACATTGCTTTCTTTTGTGTCTGAGTTGTGGCTTTGGCAATCACAGCCACTTTGAGGCCAGCTTGCTTTGGATTTTAATACTTTGGTGATTCATAGCCACGGGACCTCCTACCTGTTAATACTGAGAAACCCCTTCCTAGTTTGGTAGGTCTCTGTGTGGAAGACCTTAGTGAGATGCCAAGGACCTGATGTTGTGATTGAAGCAAAGGTCAGGTAGTAGATTTTCAACTTGCCACTCATGTCTAATGGTGTTGCAGATTGCTTTAATACATTCTCCAATGATGGCTGATCCTATGCAATTGCAATTACCTGACTAGAAGCTTTCCCCATCACTTTGTTGTCAGCCCAGTTTTTCCTTAGTGTAGACATGCAACTCAATTTAGATATCTTTACTCAATTCTAATATGGCAGTAGCTCAGGTTCCCATTGCCAAATTGAACCACTATACTGATACAGTAATGCTTATTCCTTATCCCTAAAACCCCGTTTCGATAGATAACTTGTGATTTGAGAATGTTCTGAGGAGGTCAGCAGAGCCATAGAATGTTAGCATACCAGTCGATCACATGACCAATAAGCACCTCCACTATTTTCCCGTAACAAGAGTGGTGCAAATGGTATGCTAATGATAATGTCACTGAACCAGTAATACTAGGGTTCAACTAGTATCAACTGTCATTGATTTATAATGAATTGTACTAATGTCCTTTTGGAAAGGAAATCTGCTGTCTTTACCTGGTCAAACCTGTGTGTGTCTCTAAATTCACAGCAATGCAGTTGACTCTTAATTGCCCTTTGAAATGACCAAACAAGTCAATCAGTTCAAAGCCAATTAAGAATAGGCACCAAATCCTGAACTGAGAAGAATAAAGATAAAAATAGTTTAATCACTGGATGTTTCTGGTAAAATCATTATATGGTACAAAATTGAATATTTGGAGACTATGAAGGTCATCAGATGGTATAAGATATTATAGAAGTTGTGTTTTTTGGGCATTTCCTATACAAACCCTCCAGTGGCTGCCCATTCGTTGCCTGTGCTGATATCATGTTCTTCCATCTGCAGTTCATGCCTGGGTATGTGTATTACCATCTTCCTAGTGAGTGCTGTTCACCTGCGTTCTCTGGCTCTACTCCCATTACCTCTGATATAAAGGCCTGCAGTAGGCCTAACCCTGCTGTGCTCCCTGAATCCCCTCCCTTTAACCACTCCCTCGGACCTGGCACTGCTCTCTCATCAACGATTCCTAGTTGGAAGGTTTGTTTCATCACCATTTCATTTTTATGTTTTACTTTTGGCTTTTTTCTGATTACATTCTTTTCACTCATCCATCATCCCCCCTGAATCATTTGCATGTTTCAACCTTGCAGTTGATTGTATTTAACCCACCCCACTCTTTTTAGACAGCTTTTTCTAAGTGCAGTAAGCACAATGTATCGCAACCTGGGGTTGCGTAAAGCTGGGGAAAAGCAGATTTAACTGAGAAGTCAGCCATTCTCAGTGAGCTTGTGTGGGGTCACTGGGTGCGGTTAGTGGTGGGAGTGGAAGAGAAGCTGAGTTGAGGGTTTGCAGTTTGGGGCCAAACAGAAGTAGGAGAAAGGCAGAGAAGGAAATCACAGCTTTTAAAAATATCAAAGGATAAGAGAAAAAGGCCAAGAGGGGAAAAGAAAGCAATGCATATCGAGGGAATAAAAGACTTAAATGGAAGGTGCCCAGAAGGCAGAGGAAAAGGATATAAAGTGATCTCAGGCTAAGACACATGGGATGATGTTCTCTGGGAATACTGCGGAACCCCAGTGATTACAGCTTGATTGTTCTTATTCATGGATGGTTGACTTCTTCCAATGTGTCCCTGGAAGTAACAAGGTCATTTGAAATGAATAGGACCATTCTCAGCCCACGTCTTGTTGTGAATGAGCTTATAATGCTGTATAAGGTTCCCAATGTAAAACTGAAAAACCTAAACAGTGGAAACCCATGCTTGATACCAATGTTCACACAACACTGTCCTGGTGCATTTTATTTAAAGGTGTCTTTGAGAGAAAGCAAATAATGGTGGTGTAATGGTAAAAGCAATGGACGACTAATCCAGTGGTCCACATTCTGCTGACATGGGTTAGAATCCCATCTCAGCACATAGTAACATTTAACTTCAATTCATAAACCTGGAATTGAAATCTATTGTCATGTTGGAGATTGTCAAAAACACTGATGTGGTTCACTAGTGTACTTCAGGAAGGAAACCTGCTATTTGGCCTGTATATAACTTCAGAATCACAGTAATGTGGATACTACTTTATCTTCTGAAACAGCCTAGCAAGCCAGTCAGTTTGAGGGCGATTAAGGATGGGGAACAAACTTTGGCCTTGCCAGTGACGTTGACATCTCATGAAAGGATAAAGAACAAAATTATGGGAGTAGGATTCTGGAAAGTGAGGAAAGCCCCAGTCAGTGAAGTCAGTTTGGAAGCTCTGCCACTGAACATGTAGTGGAGGGACAGGGTTGTACTGTGTCCAGAATGGGAGATGTTTGCAAAGGAGAGGGGAGCAGATGAAGGGATATCAGAAGAGAACAGGGATGTTGAAGTAAATGTTTTGGGAAATAGTGAAGAATGATGGATGAGCAGAACCTAGTGTAGGCAAGGACTTGGATGGCGAAGTATTGGTTATGAGATAAAAAAATTTGTGAAGCCAACTTTACATAATCCCAGAATGCTGTTTCTTTAGCCCTCAAAAAGCTGCCTCATTGTGAAATTTCAACCAAACTAAATGCTCGGCTCCCTTTAATATTGCAACCCATTACTTTCTTTTTTTTTATTCACTGGTCACTTCCCTCAACTTTCCAGGACTGGTCAAAACCTGGTCCATATGACCAGCCAATGGTGAACACTTTGCAGAGACGCAAGGAAGCAGTGGAACGCTATCGGGAGGCAGAGACGGTCTCAGGCACAGTGGTCTATGCGGGAATTGGAGTGGATGAGATACAGAGGCCCCGCATGACAGCAGCATCACTTGCTGCTAAGGTACAGTATGTGAGTGTGCCATCCTTACACATTTTCCCAACCCCCTCCTTTGCATCCCCCAGTCACTATCTGCGTGCCAGGTTATGTTCCACATCCAGGTCTTGAGATCCTGCCTTCAAGTCGAGCGAGTATCTCTCTCTCTCTCAATCTGTAATAGGAAAGGCCAGGACTATGACCAGTTATCAAAGTGGTATCACTGAATCTCCAGTACATGATTCAGCGTAAGATGGCATCTGGAAGAGAAAAAGAATGGTGTAGGCCATTCAGCCCCTGGAGTCTGTTCTGTCATTTGGTCAAGTGCCCTTTTCTTAGTGGGTACATGATAAGCCTTTACAGTACCTCTTCCTGTCATTCTTTGTATTGTTTTGCTGGTCCTAGTTTGGTCTTGGAATAAACACAAAGACCTGTTTATCTCACTGCCTCCATTGGTTCCACATGGCAACCTTTACATTGTCCAGTAGCTCTGGTGAAAAGTTATCGCACAGTCAGCAGGCTGATATTTAATGGCAATCTAAAATACAAAAGATGCCCAAAAGCAGGAAATGCACAGACCAATAGTGGGAGATCTTCAATAAAAAGGGAGGGTATTTGAGTTCAACATTGACTGGCTGGTCCCCTCTTCATCCTGACTCAATACATAGAAAAACTGGCAAAGGCCAAACTGACAGAGGAGCAGAAAGTGCCAATACATACGCCTTAGAAATAGGATGAAGGCTGATAATTGGGTAACCTCAGGCAGTGGGTTTCTCTTAATGTTAACTGAATAACTTGGTATTCTCCCTGACAGGGAGAGACATTCTGTTTGTTTGTAGTAAGCATTTGTCATTCTTTTCACAGCACGGGGAGGAAATTTCCACAGCAGCCAGTGATCTAGCCATGGTACTGACTCGTGGGCTCAGCCTGGAACACCAGAAAAGTAGCCGCGACTCTCTGCAGTACTCCAGCGGTTACAGCACCCAAACCACAACTCCGTCCTGCTCTGAAGACACTATTCCTTCCCAAGGTACTTCCATCGGGAGATCTCTCTGTGCTCCCTTTCCAGGTGTTTACCTCTGCACAAGTAACACATTCCGCACTGATCAAGAGACCATAGGTACAGAGAATCAGAAATTTCCCTTTCCATGCTGTATGTCTGACATGCATACTCTCAGTTCCTGCTCTGTCCTGTAACATACCAAAGGGAAATAAGCTTGAATTGTATGATTGAAAGCATTGTAGATTTATTTGTCTTGATACATCACAATCTGGGTATACTGACCTCTGTAATGTTGCGTGATTCTGCTGGTCACACACACAGGGTGGCTTATTATTGTGTTGTACAGTTTTTTTGTTCCAAACCCGTTGTGACTTCAGTCAGCACATGAATGAATCCCTGCTTTAATGAGCACATACGTGTGTTGCAAAAATTTGAAATAATGTAATACGCTTTTAAAAAATATTTTGAAGGAGTTCAGAAAAAGTGCAAGAGTTTATTAATGTATAAAATTGCACAGATGTTTTCATTAGACTTCCCTTCCTTGCTGAGTCTCATCAGTAGCACGTTTTTAACCTGATGATGAGAGATTATGAGATCTTAAAAAAAACAGAACCAGGAGTAAACTATTTGGACCCTCATGCCTCTTCTGCCATTAAGATCGTGGTTCAGCTCATTGTGGCCTTAAATCTACTTTCCTGCATGTCCCCGATAACCCTTGACTTCCTTGACAATCAAACATCTTTCTAACTCAGCTTTGAATAGAGTCAACGGCCAGTGTCCACTGCTGTCTGAAAAGATCTTGTAAGACAGCAAATTCCTCCTCAGCTTCTTCTTGAAGGGAAAGCACTTAACACTACACCCCTGGCTCTGGACTCCCCCACAAAGGGGATATCGTTCAACATCCACCCTGTCCAGTGTTTTCAGAATGTTTAAATTTTTCACACGAACATGAGTAGGAGTCAGCCATTGGGTTGATCTGATCACCAGCCTAAGTCCATGTTTCTGCTTACCCCAAAAAGCCATATGACACCCTCTTTAGCCAAAGATCTAACTTTTAGTAAGGTCACTTCTCGCTAAACGTCCAGAAGCCTTCCCCAACGTACTCATCGTTACCTTTATTTTTAAAATCCCTTCAGCCCAGGAATCACCCAATGAACTTATCCGAATTGCTTCTAATGCAAGTACGGAACAACTTTGATTATCTAAACGAGATGATTCAGGAGTATTTTGTTTGGATAACGTTTTTACGAGACCTTGAGATCTTGTTCAGATAATCTGAAATTCAGATAACCGAGGTTCTTCTGTATTAAGTATATCCCTCCTTGGATAACAAAGCCAGAACAGTATGTAGGACTTCTGGGTATAGACTTAACAATGCCCTGTACAGTTGCATCAAACTTTCCCTACTTTTATATTCTATCTGTTTTGCAATGAAGGCAAATATTTCATTTGCTTTTCTAATTACTTGCTGTAACTTCTTGCCCACTCAATTTGTATCCTTTTAAAGACTTTGTCCTCCTCAGAACGTTTTCTATCAATACTTGTATCTTAGCAAATTCGAATTCTAAAACTAGGGATTGTAAATACAAGATCATTCTTATTAAATTCAAGAGGGGAATAAGAAAATTCTGAACTGAATGAGTTCCTATAATATGAACTTGCTCCATTGTGGTGTGTTGATACAGATATTGCAATAATAAGCCAGAGACACAAGGTAATGCTTTGGGGACACAGATTCAAATTCCACTGTTAAATTGAACTTCATAATTAATAAAAATCTGGAACTGATAGTTTCAGTTACCTTTGTTGAGACTAGTTATCTTCAATTCTCATTTTAAAAAGACCCATCTAACTCATTAGTATTCAAGGTTTACATAAAGATTTGTAGCTCGAGTGCTGCTTGCTGTGGTTGTGGGTATGTTTACTGATTGTTGTGGTTCTGTTCGCTGAGCTGGGAATTTGTGTTGCAGACATTTCATCCCTTGTCTAGGTGACATCCTCAGTGCATGGGTGCCTCCTGTGAAGCGCTTTTGTGATGTTTCCTCCGGTGCCCAAGCACTGAGGATGTCACCTAGACAGGGGATGAAACGTCTGCAACACAAATTCCCAGCTCAGCGAATAGAACCACAATAACGAGCACCCGAGCTACAAATCTTCTCACAAACTGTGGTTACTGAGCTGTGAAGGTGATTTGCAGATGTTTCGTCCTCTGTCAAGGTGACACCTTCAGCACTTTGGAGCCGCCTGAAGCACTGCTGTACTGTCTCTTCTGGAATTTATTTGGTTCTGTTCTTGCTGCATCCGGTTGCTGATTGTAGTGGGCGGTATATTGGGTCTAGGTCTATTTGCTTGTTGATGGAGTCTGTGGATGAGTGCTATGCCTCTAGAAATTCTCTGGCTTTCCTCTGTTTAGCTTGTCCTATGATCGTTGTGTTAGCCCAGTTGAATGTTTGGTCCTTGTCATTTGTGTGTATGGCCACTATGGACAGCTGTTAGTGGCTAGTTGATGTTTGTGGATGTGGATTGCTAGTTGTCTGCCTGTTTCTCCTATTTAGTGTTTTGGGCAGTCTTTGCATGGAATCTTATAAATTACATCTGTGTTGCATATGAGGGGTATAGAGACTTTTGTTCTGGTGAGTTGTTGTCTGAGCGTGGCTATCTGTTCTGAGATGTTTTTTAATATATGGTAGAGTGGTTAGTGTGTTGGGTTGTGGCATGTTCTTGTTGCATTATTTGTCTGTTAGGCAGATGAAGTTGCAGGATATCTGTTCTTGGTGAAGACTCTGGAGAGATGTTCTTCTTCTCTCTGCATGATGGGAGTGATGCAGTGTGTTGTAGCCTTTTTGAACAGGGTCCAAATGCAGCTTCTCTTGTGTGTATTTGGGTGATTGCTGTTGTAGTTTAGGATCTGGTCCATGGTGTGGCTTTCCTGTACACTCCTGTGGTGCATTCACCATTGTGTTCTTTGTACGATCATATCCAGGAATGGGAGTTGATTGTTGGTTTCCTCCTCTCTCGTAAATCTGATACCTGTGAAAATGGTGTTGATAATCCGGTGTGTGTTCTCAATTTCTGTTCTCTTAATAATTACAAAAGTATCATCCACGTATCTGATCCATAGTTTGGGTCAGATTTGTGGGAGGGCTGTTTTTTCTGCTCTTTGCCTCTCTGCTTCTGCAATGAGCCTGGAGATAAGTGAGCACATAGGTGTCCCATTGATCTGTTCATATATTTGGTTATTGATTGTGAAGTGTGTCATCAAGCACAGGTCTAGTAGTTTGAGAATGCAGTCCTTGTTGATAATTGTGTTGTCTTTTCTGTTTGTCCAGGAAATTAGCTATTGTCTCTCTAGCTCGAGTTTTGTCATTTGAAGTGAATAGTGCCGTTACACAAAATGAGACCATTGCTTTGTCCTGGTCTGTTTATATTCTTGATGTTGTCTAGGAATTCCTGTGATGATCCACTGATAAGGTGTTTCCGTTTTTGCTAAGGTTATTTTGCCCGTTGACATGATGGGAGTTCCTGGAAGTGCCACAATGGGTCATCTTTCTTCAGTCTGGACTACTTGGTTTGGTGGATTCTTTACAACCTTACTAAAATGATTTAACATGTCACTTTGTTGCAGCAGTTAGGGATGGGTAACATAATAGCTTCATCAGAAATGACCAGTGTCAGAAAATAATTTTTAAAAATAGCTTAAGTTGATTTCAGAGGTGATTAGTTGAGTACAGGACAGAAAAAGGAACAAAAATGTTTACGGAAGGGATGAGATGAGACCGATGGAAGAGAAGTCTGGACTTGAGTGTGAACAATAACATGGTCCAGAGGGGTTGAATGGCCTGTTACATTGCTTTATATTCTGTGAGATTATAAAGGACCTGGTTGAAATCTTAGTGCATTATGGAGAAAAGAAGGATAGTCTATTCACCCAGTACCTAGTGCCAATGGTGGACTAACTAAAACTTTGAAAAGACAAGATGCAATAATCTAGTGTCTTAATGCTTCTCACAGTTCAACTTGTCTGTAGTCACTTACTGACCAAAATATTCAATATTACCAGTGACTCTTAGTTGGCATATGAGACTGTTGAATTGCCTCCAGTTTAGTAAAGGTACCAGTTTCCTTGCTAGATAATCTGACAAAATGCCAAGTATATGAAAACCAGAGACTATGCTTGATACTTGTAGAACTCTGAGTATGCTCATAGAAAGATCCTCAGATGTAACATGGTTTAGACTTTGTATTTCCATTCTTATTTTCTTGCCCCTTGAGGGTCCATTCTGTGGCACAAATCTGTATGGGCTGGGACTTCCCAGAAATGGTCCAGATATATCAAATATGAAGGAAGACAATAAAAAATAAATGACTGAGGGAATGTTAAGTGATCAATCTCAGTTCAGGATTAATAAGACCACTTGCAATTTCCCTTTCCAGTGTCTACACATCCTTGAACAATATGAGTACCTTATCACTGCCCGTTCACCTAACCCATACATCTTTAGATTGTGGGAGGAAACTGGTGCACCTGGAAGAAACCCACACAGACATGGGGAGAACGTGCAAACTCAGCACAGGCAATGTTAGTTAGCGATAAAAGTAGAGTAATTGGATAGGGGAATGGATTTGGGTGGGATAGTCTTCAGAGGGTCGGTGTGATTTGTTGGGCCAAAGGGCCTGTTTCCACAATGTAAGGATTCTAAGATCCTTAGACTGCAGAGCCAGTTGATGAAAACTGTACCTTCCTGGACTACACAGTTTTCAATGTAACACTCTGCCTGTTGAATGGATCCATTGAGGTTGTAGTGGGCTCTAGTACTCTGTCTATTCCTGGAGAACTCTTGCTGGCTGTGATTTATCAACTTGGGCGAGAGATACTTCTTTTTGCCATAGTGTAGCTTATTAAGATTAAAAGCCTCACTTAGCTTATCCTTAGGGAGTAGGAGAAAGTGAGAACTCCAAATGCTGGAGAGTCAGAGTTGAAAAGTGTGGCGCTGGAAAAGCACAGCAGGTCAGGCAGCATTCGAAAAGCAGCGGAGTCTGCGTTTCAGGCTTAAACCCTTCATCAAGCATGTGGAGGGGAAGTAATTGTGATAGGTCAGTGGGGATTGTGGAGCGGATAGGTGGGTTGAAGACTTCAGGGCAGAGATGACCTGGGAATGCAGTGGGAGAGGAGTGTCCAGTTATGGAACCTGCTGTGCTCTAGTTAGTTAGTAGACCCATTATTAAATGCTCCTCAAAAATACTTGTTCGCCCTGAAAAGGGTAAGTAAAAGACACAACCCTGCAGTCATAGGGATGTACAGCACAGAAGTGGGTGCAACTCATCCAGGCTGACCAGATATCCTAAATTAATCTAGTCCCATTTGCTAGCACTTGGCCCATCTCTCTCTCAACCCTTCCATATTTCTGTATCTGAGCAACAAAAGCTTGCACATTATTAACTGCGAGGGTGCTTGCGGTGACCTGCCTCATGTAATTAACGACGCTTTCCCTCTCCACAGTTTCAGACTACGATTGCTACTCGGTGAACGGCGACGTGGAGGCGGAACACCAGAGCGAGTTCGACCGGTCGTCGACCATCCCGCGGAACAGCGACATCGCGCAGAGCTACCGCAGAATGTTCCAGACCAAGCGGCCGGCCTCCACAGCCGGCCTGCCCTCGGGCGGCAGCACGCAGAACGTCTCCGTCACCCCGGGCGTCGCCACCATTCGGCGCACGCCGTCCACCAAGCCGTCGGTGCGGCGGGCCCTGTCGAACGCGGGCCCCATTCCCATCCGGCCTCCCATCGTGCCGGTGAAGACACCCACCGTGCCCGACGGCCCGGCGAGGGTCGGCAGCGAGGAGTGCGTGTTCTTCGGCGGCGAGGACACGTCGCCGAACGCCTCGGAGTACGCCAGGTCGTCGCCCAAACGGTTGAGCCTGCCGAACGCGGTGTGGGGGGGCGGGGGCGGGGGCGGGGGCGCAGGCGCAGTGGAGGTCTCCGTCTACCCGGCGGGCGCCACGCTCTCGAGCGAGGAGGAGCAGCAGTTGGCCGCCAACCGCCACAGCCTGGTCGAGAAGATCGGCGAGCTCGTGGCCAGCGCCCAGGCTCTGGGCGACGGACAGTTCCCCTTCCCCGCGGTGCCCGACAGCGGAGGCGGCGGCGGCGGCCTCCCCCCGCGCTCTCCCGACGACGCCCCCGAGGACATGCTCACCGCCATCCGCCGAGGGGTGAAGCTCCGGAGGACCGTCACCAACGACAGGTCGGCGCCCAGGATTTTGTGACAGCGAGGGCCCGACTCTTGAGAGCATTGACTGACTCAACCAGGTTGGTTTCCAACGCAGTGCCATGAACTACCTTTTAAACCAAGCAACTGTGGTGTGGTGGAGTGAAACATTTTAAATTAAGATACGGCAGATTTTAAAATGAGTGTACTATTGTTAGTTCTAAAGAGGAATTTAACGTTTCGTTCCTTACAGATATTCTACCGGCCATTTAACGGACTCACCTGTTTCGTGGCATTTTTTTTTGCCTGCCCTCCCCCAGCTTTTTGCGGTATTTGGTGCGAAAACAAAAAAAAATAACGTGCTGTGTGTTAGCTTCACTGAGGTGGTTTGCGCTTGACCTCGGTGTGTGTCAGTCCTCAATGTGTGTCTCTGGCCTCCTCCCCCCAGCCAGGTCCTGTCTCAGCCACAGTAACGAGAGAGAGAAAAAAGATCAGGCTCCCCAGAGCAGTGATAGAGGTTTAGAAGGGTATTTAGAAGGGTATTTAGCCGAGACGAGGGCAAGTCGGAAGGGATTCTTGGTGCATCTTGCTCCTGCTGTGTAGGTGAGTGTTACTTGCTCAAGTCGGGTTGCAGGAAGGGAGTTTTGAATTTGAGACCAAACCATTGGTGGTTATTGCTTCTCCCTCAAGTAACATTCATTTTAAGTTGAGAAGTAAACTCATGACCTAATTATCCGTACTCATTGACACCGAAGCTTCAGGACCTAACTAGTGAAGACGAATTTTGTGGGCTCTCAACTGTCCAGTCGTTCTAGATGATCTGCCATGCATACTTTTGCCACTGTTTCATCAACTGGACTATTTTTGTGACAGAATTGAATGGGTACAGGTCAATAAATAGAATGTTTATCTTTCAAAACACTAATTCGGCTACTTCAGCTGGCAAGTTTAACATCTGTCATTAGAACTGCTAAGGAGTGATAATGCTTTATTGAAAATCCTTGATAAGAGACAAACATAATCTTTGTCAATAATAGTCCAGTTAATTCCCTGTCTACGTTTCACTTTCTGCTGACCTTTTATTTGTAACTTTGAAAAATATATGTGGATAAACACTTCACGAATCACAAAATTAGACTGAAATGTGAGCTCTGTCACCTTTACTGATTCGTCCGGATACAGAGGTCATGAAATGCTACCTTGAAACACAGACCAGGAAACCTGTTGCAAGTCATATCATAGGGAAGGGCCTGAGGAGGGTAATTCAAATTCCTAATCTAGTTTAATCTACCAACCTATCTATGTGGAAGTATGAGAACCTCACCATGTAGACAATGCAATGTGGTGCTGTTTTTGCTAGAGAAATTGCAGTGTGCTCTTAGACAGTCATGGGGCTGTTTATTATATTTGTTTTCCATGAGTTTTTGGAAGGAGAATATGCTGCAGTGATGTCTGGTGATGCTTTCATTTCATTCCCTCAAACTGCTTTCACCACCACTAGTCCCAGCCTTGCAATTATCAATACTTGACGTTAGCATTAATACAGCTGAAAATCCACACTTCTCTCAACCTCATTCACTCTGCAAACACAGCCCAGCTCTAGAAGCACAGAATCTGTAATCGCAGTCTTGGGTCTGTTGCCCTACAGTTTCAAGTTTGCCCACACCCACCTCTACAGAATCCAGTGGACTGTCCTGTGAACCTAGTTGGGTTCCCCTCATTCTCTTAATATGAGAAACAACCTCTACTGAGTTTGTAATGAGATGGGGGAGTGGTGAGAAGCCATCTACAGCCCTATTTGCTATTTTGATTGTTTCTTACCTGGTATTAATTAGACAGTTGCTCAAATATAATTGGAATAAACTAAATAACTGCTGCAAACACAAAGACATTTTATTTTCTTTTTCAAATACATCAACTGATGAGCATATTTCCAAGTCTTCAAACCAATCCACTGAGAACTCCACATGGGTAAAGTTATTATTTACTAAATGGACCTACTGCCCTTGTATGGCCACATAATATGCTTACTTTAATATAAAGTGCTTTGGCACAGATTTATCAGATATACCGGCTGTCCAATCATACATCAGTCCACCAGTGGTTCACATGTTCACCCAGCACACAGTACAGGTAAACACAATCTTTGTCCCAACTCATACAACCAATTGCAGTTCGCCTCATAGATGTCTAGGGCTGTGAGAGAAGAATCCTCCCCACTGAAAATGAATTCACTTGGAAGACTCCAAAATCCTATGAGACACATTATTGTGAGTGTTGATGAGGGAACTCTTCAGAAATATTAATATCTTTTCCACTTTTGGATACTGACTGCAAGGCTTTTAAGTTTCCCATTTATTTCAGAATTCTATTGTTCACTGTTTCCACCTGCATTTGTATTATTGGTGAGTGTGTTGCCTTACTAACTGCAGGAGATACAAAAGGCTGGGAATAACTGTAATGGCAGTAATATTGGAAGATTGTTTAAAATATTGGTTTAAAAACTTGCATTTCTATAATGCCATTTGTGATCTCAGGATTTTTTTGACCTTCCCACCAAGAAGTACTTTTGAAATGTAATCCATTGTTGTAATGTAGGAAATATGGCAGCCAATTTGCACATTGCAAATTAGACAAATGGCCTTTATTGTTGATGCTGGCTAAGGGAACAGTATGGATCAGGATACCAGGAGGACCTTCTTATTCATTCTCTAATCATGTCAGAGGATCTGTTACGTCTGCCAAGATGGGAGATAGAATATCAGTTTAACATCTCTTCCTTTCACTGTCGCTGGGTCAAAATCCTGAAACTCCCTACTGGCACTGTGTTTATGTACCATAAATGGACTGCAGTGGTTCAAGGCGGCAGCTCACCATCCCTTTCTCAAGGGCAATTAGGAATGGGCATAAATGCTGGCCCAACCAGCAATGCTAATGTCTCAGGAATGAATTTAAAACAAAAGTAGAACTTCCCAGAAGTGAAACACTCTCTCAGTAAAGCACTGAAGCACCAGTTGGGTTATGTCTTTGGTGTGGGAGTTGATGCCCGTAGCTCTGGCAATTTGATTTGAATGTATGGACAAACCACACACTCAACAATGCCACTGTTGAACAGTGGGCAAGAAAATGTGCCAGTTACATAGTGTGTGAATACCTTGTATAGCTGTGTTTATGCTTATTTTCTATATTAGCTTCTCAAATTATTATTTAAGGGAAGTGAAGTGTATGTTTATTCATTACAAGTCTATGTATATGCATAGAAAATTGTCTGATTCAGCAGTTACTACATAATTGGTCCTTGTAGGGAAATGGTTTTAATCTTTCATAATATATAAATTCTTAGTAAACAAAATTTATAACTGAATAACTTTTTAGGTTTTTCAAATTCTGCCAATGAACGTTTTGACATTTATCTTTAAAGCAGTATTTTGTGCAAAACTTGAGGTTTGTTTCAATAGTCTCCATTTTTGCTTAAAGCAGTACTTTGAAAACAGACAGCTCCAGCAAGATCCCAGGATTTGGGATCCACTGCATGGTAATGGAGACACTATAAAATCTCTACCTCAAATCTGAATGAAAATGTATATGAATGATGTATAATATGGGCAGAGCTGTTCTTTGCCCTGATGGCCCCTGGAGTCAAAAGCTTTGCTGCCCTTTCCCCTATTTGGGCTGACATTTATCTGAACTATGAAAGGGCCACTGCTGTCACCAGCAATTTTAAGCCCCAGCCAAGGAACCACATGTAGAATGTGAAACATTTTAATTTTAATGTGTCACCAAGAATCTGCAAATGTTCTGTGACATTTAGTGATGTTCCCTAGCATTTGAACAGAATTTTAAAAAAATACCAGAAGACTTTTTGTGCTTTTAAGCAACCCACTGCTTCAGAAAATAACAATTACTATTTAAATATTTTTTAAAAAGCATTCAGCAGAGAGAAAAGGAGTGGATGTAAAGGAAAAATGCCTTTAAAAAGATTTAGTAATTGAGTAGGGCAGGTCTTTATGCTGTTGGGACACTGAAGACTTTTGGGAGCAGGATGAAACCAGTCATATAGAGTCATAGAGATGTACAGCATGGAAACAGACCCTTCAGTCCAACCTGGCACAGAAACAGACCCTTCAGCCCAAATCGTCCATGCCAACCAAATTTTCCAAACTAAACTAGTCCCACCTGAGAAAATAAGGACTGCATTTGCTGGAGATCAGAATCAAGTGTGGCAATGGAAAAGCACAGCTGGTCAGGCAGCATCCAAGGAACAAGAGAATTAACATTTCAAGCAGAAGCTCTTCAACTCTCCTGCTCCTCAGATACTGCCTGACCGGCTATACCTTCCTAGTGCCACTTGCCTGTGTTTGGCCCCTATCCCTCCAAACCTTTCCTCTTCATATACAGGGGAACCTTGATTATCCGAACGAGATGGGCTGGCACTATTTCATTCGGATGATCAATTATTCGTTAAATCGATTAAATGTCTTTCCTCTGGGGCTTGGAATTTTTAAAGTATGCTCCCCATTCAGAAGACTAGTAGCAGCACAAAGCACGCGAACACCCCCAACACCGCCCCTGCCTGCCCCACTCCCCAACCTCGTCGAATACCACCCCACCCGCCCTCGCCCCCTCTCCGGGGCAATTGGACTGTCCACCAACAACAAGATTGCTGCTGCCGCCTTTGTGGTGTAAGTCTCCAAATAGCGTGCGCACGCACACAGCCGCAGCCCCACACACAACTTTTTACTGCAACATTTTGACAGGTTACATGTTTGCCCTGTACAGGACAATGTTGGAGAGATTATCTAGGAAAGGGGGGGTTTAGGGTACACTCCTCTGTAGAACTCCAGGGAAAGTGTGGGGAGAGAGGGAGGGCGGGAGGTCAGTCATTTGGAGACAGTGCTTGTTTAATCACTGTAAACAAAAGACGCGATCACAGTTAGAAACGCGTCTTTGATGTAATGTTTCTGTTGGGACCTCAAAATCTCCTTTTGGATATTCTGATTTTTGAATAATTGGTATTCGTATAATCAAGTTTCCTCTGTACCTATCTAGATGTCTTTTAAATGTTGTAACTGTACCTGCATCTATCACTTCATTGGCTGTTTATTCCATATACAAACCACCCTGTGTGTGGAAAAAGTTGATCCTTAGGTCCCATTTAAATCTTTCTCTTCTCACTTTATAAATATGTCCTCTAGTTTTGAATTTCCTCACCCTAGGGAAAATACCTTTGCTATTCACCTTGCCTAAGCCCCCCATGATTTTATAAAAGTCTATAAGGCCATCCCTCAATGTCCTACACTCTAGTGAAAAAAAGTCCCAGTCTATCCAGCCTCTCCTAACTCAAACCTCCAGTTCTGACAACACCGTAGTAAATCTTTTCTAAATTTGATTGACACCCAAGTATAAAAAGAGTGAAGTAGTTTGATAGAAATTCAGACTTACAGGGTTTATTTACATGCCCTAATTTAGTAGACTATATACAATTACCTCAGTCTTTACAATATTTAATTACCTAGTTTCAGATGTTAGATAACAGTCTAATTTAGCAACAGCAGACAAGTCATGATAGGTCCTTCGCTGAAACTTACTATGAGCTTCCAAACCCATGTTAGCTCACTTTCAAACAACGCATTGTAGTGTTCTAGTTGTGCACTAATTTAAAAAATACATCAGAATGAAAAATAATTGTGAATTAATTTGAAATGGAGTGTACCAATGAAAGCACTTTAGCTCAACAGTGCAGGATTCTACCTATTTTTGTTTGAATAATTTCTCTCAAATGCCATATCTCCCACTGAGTTTAACTGGTGCTATGAAATTTGTGCACACAATCTGCCTCAAATTCAAATCAGGAATGAATGTTTGGAAAATTACCCCTAAGGGAAGTTGAGAGGAAGAACATTGGGACTTTGGAGTGGTATTGAGAAGGGCTGTGTGTGGGTTTGAAACCCCCAGTGTATCTCAGACAGAAGCAGGTACAGGGGTGGCCATTTGAGACATCGTTGAAGAGGGATTATCGAAGAGAGATGGGATTTCTGGCAGTAAGGGAAGAGAGGAGAGTGTCAGGTGGCCAGGGGAATGGGACAAAGAAGGAAAGCAATGTTTGAGATGGATGGAAGAGAATTTGGTTCAGTTGTTACGATATCCTTGTTTATTGTCTTTTTGTTATTCACATTTTGGCAAGATGCATGAAACATAGCCATTGGTTGCAGTATACAGGAAAGGGACAGTGAGACCTGCAGTAGTAAAATAAATGTAAATAAATTTTACCAAAACGATTCCTGTAAAGTTGAGTCCTTTTTTCTCAAAGACGATGTTGTTTCTATTATTTCAGTTTCATTTGAGTTTGTGAATGTGCTTGCTGTTGGATGCAAGCATGCAAAGAAGCAGGGTGGAAGGAAGTGAGATGGTATTAGAGGTTATGTTGAGATAAGCGGGCATGAAGGAGAGACAGAGGTTGCGATAGTAAAAAAGCAAAGTACTGCAGATGCTGGAAATCTGAAACGCTAACACAATCCTGGAGAAAGTCAGTTGGTCTGGCAGCATCTGTGGAAAATGAGAGAGAGTTAACATTTCAAGCCCAGTTCTTCAGAACTGTGGAATGATATCCAGGAGTTGGACATGTGCTCAGAAAAGAGCAAAACGTAATGGCAGCTAGGAAAGAAAAGAGAACTATTTTAGTAACTAATCATCAGGACAAAATCACTTAAGTGATATGGTAAATATTTCATTTGATTAACAAAGGGACTGCAGCAGTTTTTCACCAGATGTTATGGTGTCACATTGCCTTTAATAGAGTTTCCCTTTAGAAAAACTGCTAATTTTCATGAATTGAATAAGCACAATTCTGCTTTTATTCAGGATCACTAACTCTGGATTTATTTGGCCCATTGCACTTTTGGCATTTGAATTGGACATTTGGGTTTTTGTTACATGGGCCTTTAATTTGTTCAAGACATCAAGTTCTCTGAAAACAGTGATTAAGAGGTCAAGCCTCATTATAATATCATGTTATATTGCCTGTGCAGCACTGTTTGTCTGCAAGCAGTTTGCACTGTTGTATTAAATTTGTCTCCTTACTCATCTTGGAGGACAAGTGAGTGTTTAATGGAGCAAATGTTTAAATCTCTTCACCTACTAGTGAGAGTGAATATATGGACAAACATCTTACAGTTGTGTTGAAAATTGAAAAAAATGCACTGAAATAGACAGGAAGAAATACATAAATTTGAACAAAAAGTGTCATTATTTCTCTTTTAAAGATACATCTCCAAGTGGAGGGATGGGAAGATTCATCGCTGTGATCATTATTAGAACACTCCTGTTCAGATATGCTTGTGCTTGGACTGAGCACACAGACAAGTTTTGGGTTAGACTGTGATGTAGCCATGAATAATCCACAGCCACACACTGTTGAGTCTCTTGTGGGCAAAATTGCCATTTAAGGTGAAGTACCCAGAAGGGGTATACACTGTGGCATGTAGATGTCACTGGAAGACGTTAATTGCACATATCTTGAGATGGTTATGGCGAACAGTCTCCATGAACTGCAGCAGTTCAAGTGGTTTAAGGACACCACAATGCTGTAAGGGATGGGGTTCCAGGCTTTTAAAATCAGCAACATTGACGGAACAGCAGTATATTTCCAGGTCAGGTTGGTGAGTAACTTGGAGGGAGCTTGAGGGTAATGGTGTCCCATGTATCTGCTGTCCTCTCCCTCTAGATGGTGGTGTTTGTAGATTTGGAAGATGGGGTCTTGAAGTTCTGCGGTGCATCTTGTAGATGATGTACACAGCTCCTACTGGGCATCAGTGTTGGAGAGTGTGAATGGTTCAGAATGTGGTGCCAATCAAGTGGGATAGTTTGTTGTGGATGGTGTCAAGCTTCTTCAGTTTTCTTGGAGCCACACTCATCCAGTCAAATGAGCATGCTTTTACACTCCTGACTTGTAGAGTGTAGACAGCTTTGTGGAGTCTGGAGGAGAGAAGTTTACTGCAGAACTCCTAACCTGTGACTTGCTTTTTTGGTCACAATATTATACGGCTAGTCCAGTTCAGTTTTTGGACCTCAGTATGTTAGTGAGAATTTCAGTGATATTAATGTTAATGACTATTAAGAGGTGATGGTTAGATTATCTTGTTGGAGATGGTGACTACCCAGCACTTGTGTGGAACGAATGTTACTTAGGAAAGCAGAATAAAACTGAATCAGGTGGTATCACAAGGCAAATACTCCTTTTGGGGGTGAAAGGGGAAAAACAATGAGAGAGCTTTTGGGAGGCTTCCATTCTGCTGGGATCAGAGTTCACATCTCTTTGAGACTTTGGGAAACTACATACAAACCCAAAAAAAGAGTAAAGGGTCAAGCAGAACTTGAACTATCTGAAAATACAAACTTTGAAATATTCTCCTGATCTTTGTCACATCTCTATTTCTTTCTCTCTCCTGTAAGATGCTCCTTCAAACCCCTCTTTGATCAAGCTTTTGTCAGCTGTACTAACATGTTATGCAACTCCATGCCAGTGTTTATCTGATAATCCTACTTAGTAGCCTCTTGGAGCATTTTGCTACATTAAAAGCTGCTATACAAAATAATTATATTGTTGGAAGAAGAGTACCCTTGAGTGTGTTTCTTGAGTTGAGTCCAACAGGCTGAGAATCATATTTGCTGTCCACTTAGAATAATTGAAGAGTTATTTTTGGAACATGCGCTGTTTAGCATATATCTTGGATCATCTTTTCACTCGTCCTGGTTAATCTCTGACTCGATTTCATTAAGAAGAGAATGAACAACTGGGTTTGTAGGTTTTTTTTAAAGCAAAAGTTTCCTTAACCCTTTTCTCCCCCCCCCCCCCCCCCCCCACCTAAGATTACTACTTGTCGGTGTATTTTTGAGATGGGGATCTTTGGGGTTCAGCTGTTGTTTTTGAAGTATGAAAGAAAATTCTGAAAGCATGTCCATTAAGCAAAGGAAAGCAAAATTTGGGAGTAGATGGTTTGTTAAACTAAGCCATATTTAGAAATGAGAGTGAGTTAATTGGGGTTCATTGTGGCAAAGGATTGGAATCAAGTTGGACAGACCTTGCCAGGTGGCAGGCACACAGAGGCGCAAACCTCCTTTCTCACTGCACATTTCTAACCTCCACTCACCCACACCTCCCTCACTTCACTCCTTTGCAATCTCTCTGTGATGTAATCTCAAGCACTGCTCGTTCTGTGTATATAAATATATATATATTAATAAAGAGGGGAAATGATCACAAGTCGTGCAATTTTCTCTTGTTTCTACTTTTTTGTCCAGGCTTTAACAAAGAACTGAAGATTTTATTCTCATCTTGACACCCATGTGTTCACCTTTCCCCACATTCCATTTTTTGTACAGACAAAACAAATTGAGAAACGCTGAAATAATGGTCCTGGTGCTGTTGGTAACTATCATTTAATTTATTTTCAGTGCCTCTTTCCTTCCCTCCCACTTTTCTGTAATGCTATAATTCATGTATGTTTGTTTATTCTTCCACCACCTGAAGCCTCAACCACACTGTGATGTTTCCAGTATTAATAAAGCTGTACTGTTCA
The DNA here is from genome assembly GCF_047496795.1 of Chiloscyllium punctatum. Taxonomy (NCBI): domain Eukaryota; kingdom Metazoa; phylum Chordata; class Chondrichthyes; order Orectolobiformes; family Hemiscylliidae; genus Chiloscyllium; species Chiloscyllium punctatum. Next base: position 72,043,985 of record NC_092764.1, on the reverse strand, counting down.
AAACTATCAGCCTGCGTCTCTTCTCACCCACTGATGTGCTATTTGCTTTTGTTCCAAATCCTGTTTCCTCTTTCACACTCTTTTTCATATCAGAAAACAACCACTTCTCTGGGATGAGGAAGTGTGCCGACAAGGAAATTCTGAGTCAATGTCTCAGTAACCAAACTTTGTGGAGTTGGTCAGAGCTTGGAGACTCTTTAGTTATTGAGTTTCAACATGTTCATTTTTCAGATTTATTTATTTACCATGTGATTGAATGAACATCTGAAGAATGGGTGGATTGACAGATGTATGTTTTCCCCTGACTCTTCATGAGATGGATCCATTGGCATTTCCTGTGCTAGGTTCAAGTGGAGGAGTTACAGTTATCTTGAGGAATAGTTGGACAGGTTGAATCTGAATCCATTGGAGTTTAGAAGAATGGAGGTAATCTTATTGAAATGTGTAAGATCCAGAAGGAACTTGACAGGGTTGATGCTGAAAAGATGATACCCCTTATGAGAGAGCATAGAACCAAAGGACTCATTAAAAATAAGATGATCTCCCATTTGAGATGAAGGTGGGAAAATGTTTTTTCTTTCAGACTTGAATTTCCCCAGAAAGCAGCTGGCATGGTTAAGGCAGAGATAAGTCTTAAACAAAATCAGAAATTGCTGGAGCAACTCAGCACATGTGGCAGCACCTGTGAATATAGAGTTAACATTATTGAGGAATTGTGGCAAAACTAAACATAATGGGCACTGGGTAAAATCCACTGCAGGTTGGAGTCCTATCTAGCACAAAAAAAGTAGATATAGTTGTTGAAAGTCAATCATCTCAGTCTCAGGGTATTGCTACAGAAGTCCTGAGTATGACGTCTTAGGATTCCTGAAGAAGGGCTCATGCCCGAAACGTCGATTCTCCTGCTCCTTGGATGCTGCCTGACCTGTTGTGCTTTTCCAGCAACACATTTTCAGCTCTGATCTCCAGCATCTGCAGTCCTCACTTTCTCCTATGACGTCTTAGGCCCAACTACCTTCAGCTGTTCCATTAATGACCTTCCTTCCATAATAAACTTGAAAAATGGGAATCATTGTTGATGATTGCACAGTTTTAAGCATGACACACAAGTCAAAATATACTGAAGTGGTCTGTATTCATATGCAGTAAGACCTAGACAATGTTACACTTGAGCAAAGATCTGGTAAGTAACATCTGTCCCACACAAGTGCCAGGCAAAGCCATCAACAAAAAGAGAATGCAAGCCCTGCCCCTTGGTATTAATAGCATTACCATCACTAATTCCCCTATTATCAACATCTTGGAGTTACCATTGACCAGAAACTAAACTAGAACCAAGACATGTAAACGCTGTAGTTCCAGATGGTGCAATGGTAATTAATATCCTGAGGCCCAGGCAAAAGATATGTTGTCATGGGTTTGAATCTCACCATTGCTGCTAGTAAACTTTAGATTCAAGTAATAAATCAGAATATAATGCTAGTCTCAAAAATGGTAATAACAACCATGACAACTATCATTGAATGTTGTAAACGTTCATCTGAGTGAAAGAAATCTGTCATCTTTACCCAGTCTGGCCTACATGTAACTCCAAACTCAAAGCAATGTGGTTGCCTCTTGCTGTCCTTTGAAATGGTTGAGCAACCCACTCAGGAGGATTTAGGGATTGGCAACAAATGTTGGCCTTGTCAGCATCTTTCATTCAGATGAAATAATAAAATAAAAGTGTGGTAAATAACTCATCTACTCTTTTCCAATGCAGTTCATCTACAAGAGACAGGGTAGGAGTGTGATGAAATGCTCTCCACTTGTCTGGATGAGTGCAGACAACACTGAAGCACAATATCTCCCATCACTGGTCAGAATGGACTTGTATGGGCCGAAGGGCCTGTCTCCATGCTGTAAGATTCTATGACTCTCTATGATATAGTCCACTTGATTGGGATCTTCAGTATTCAAACCCTGCACCACTGACCCCCAGTAGTATCAGTGTGTACCATCCACATGGTGCATTGCAATAACTCACCCAGGTTTCTCCAAAAGCACTGTCCAAACACACAACATCTACCTAGAAGAACACTGAGAAAAGAAACAATTTGAAAACATCAGCATGCCTTCACTATTTTCCTCCTTAACAATATTGTGGGTGCTCCTACACCAAATGGACTGCAGTGGTGTTCAGGAAGGCAGCTCACCCTCACCTTCAAAGGCAATTAGGGATGAGAACAAATTTTTAAAAATCAATTAGTATTGACTGGTACTGAGGTGTATCCGTTGGGGCTGACTGTTTCTACTTTAGAAGAATGTGAGGACTGCAGATACTGGAGATCAGAGTCGAGTGTGAGATGCTGGAAAAGCACAGCAGGTCAGGCAGCATCTGAGGAGCAGGAGTATCGATGTTTCAGGCATAAGCTCTTCATCAGGAATCTTGATAAAGGGCTTATGCCTGAAATGTCACTTCTCCTCCTCAGATACTGCCTGACCTGTGCTTTTCCAGCATCTCACACTTGACTCTGTTACTACTGTAGATCCTTTGGGATTGATTGTTACTGGGAATAACTTATTAGCGGTGAATCCATTATACTTGCATTGACACAGGTTTGCCTATGGGGGACACGAACTGGCTATTAGAATCATAGAGATGTACAGCGCGGAAACAGAACCTTCGGTCCAACTTGTCTAGACCGACCAGATATCCCAACCTAATCTAGTTCCACCTGGCCCATATCATCCCAAACCCTTCCTATTGATGTACTCATCCAGATACCTTTTAAATGTTGCGTTGTACCAGCCTCCTCCACTTCCTCCGGCAGCTCATTCCATACATGCACCACACTCTGCATGAACATGTTGCCCCTTAGGTCTCTTTTATATCTTTCCCTTCTCACTCTGAAGCTATGCCCTCTAGTTCTGGACTGGCACACCCCAGGGAAAAGACTTTATCTATTTATCCTATCCATGCCCTTCATTATTTTATAAACCTGTATGAGGTCACCACTTGGCTGCCGATGCTCCAGGGAAAACAGCCCCAGCCTATTCAACCCCTCCCTATAGCTCAAATCCTCCAATCCCGGCAGCATCCTTGTAAATAGTTTCGGAACCCTTTCACGTTTCACAATATCCTTCCGGTAGAAAGGAGACCAGAATTGCATGCAATATTCCAAAAGTGGCCTAACCAATGTTCTGTACAGCCGCAACGTGACCTCCCAACTCCAATACTCAGTACTCTGACCAATAAAGGAAAACAGACTAAACACCAATTCGAGTCATATAGATGTACAGCACAGAAACGGACCCTTCAGTCCATGCCGACCAGATAACCCAACCCAATCTAGTTCCACCTGCCAGCACCCAGCCTATATCCCTCCAAACACTTCCGATTCATATACCCATCCAAATGCCTCTTAAATGTTGCAATTGTACCAGCCTCCACCACTTCCTCTGGCAGCTCATTCCATACACGTACCACCCTCTAGTTCTACGCTCCCCGCCCCCAGGGAAAAGACTTTGTCTATTTATCCAATCCATGCCCCTCAATTTTGTAAACCTCTCTAAAGTCACCCCTCAGCCTCCGACACTCCAGGAAAACAGCCCCAGCCTGTTCAGCCTCTCCCTATAGCTCAAATTCTCCAACACTGGCAACATCCTTGTAAATCTTTTCTGATCCCTTTCAAGTTTCACAACATCTTTCTGATAGGAAGGAAACCAGAATTGCACAAAATATTCCAACAGTGGCCCAACCAATGTCCTGTAAAGCCACAACATGACCTCCCAACTCCTGTACTCGATACTCTGAGCAATAAAGGAAAGCATACCAAACGCCGCCTTCACTATCCTATCTACCTGCGACTCCATTTTCAAGGAGCTATGAACCCGCACTCCAAGGTCTCTTTGTTCAGCAACACTCAGAGGACATTTTACATTGTGTAGAAGCCCTGCTAAGATTTGCTTTCCCAAAATGCAGCACCTTGCATTTATCTGAATTAAACTCCATCTGCCACTTCTCAGCCCCTTGGCCCATCTGATCAAGATCCTGTTGTAATCTGAGGTAACCTTCTTCGCTGACCACTACACCTCCAATTTTGGTGTCATCTGCAAGCTTACTAACTATACCTCTTCTGCTCGCATCCAAATCATTTATATAAATGAAAAATGTAGAGGACCCAGCACTGATCCTTGTGGCTCTCCACTGGTCATCGGGGTTCAGTCTGTAAAACAACCCTCCACTACCACCCTCTGTCTTTTGCCTTTGAGCCAGTTCTGTATCCAAATGGCTAGTTCTCCCTGTATTCTGAGAGGTCTAACCTTGCTAACCAGTCTCCTATGGGGAACCTTGTCGAACGCCTTACTGAAGTCCATATAGATCATATCTACCGCTCTGCCCTCATCAATCCTCTTTGTTACTTCTTCAAAAAACTCAATCAAGTTTATGAGAGATGATTTCCCACGCACAAAGCCATGTTGATTATCCGTAATCAGTCCTTTCCTTTCCAAATACATGTACATCCTGTCCCTCAGGATTCCCTCCAACAACTTGTGCACCACTGATGTCAGGCTCACTGGTCAATAATTCCCTGGCTTGTCCTTACCACCCTTCTTAAACAGTGGCACCACGTTAGCCAACCTCAAGTCTTCCAGCACCTCACCTGTGACTATCGATGATACAGATATCTCAGCAAGAGGCCCAGCAATCACTTCTTTACCTTCCAACAGAGTTCTAGGGTATACCTGATCAGATCCTGGGGATTTATCCACTTTTATGCATTTCAAGACATCCAGCACTTCCTCCTCTGTAATATGGACATTTTTCAAGGTGTCACCATCTACTTCCCTACGTTCTATATATTCCATATCCTTTCCACAGTAAATACTGATGCAAAAAACTCATTTAGTATCTCCCCCATTTTCTGCGGCTCCATACAAAGGCCGCCTTGCTGATCTTTGAGGGGCCCTGTTCTCTCGCTAGTTACCCTTTGGTCCTTAATGTATTTGTAAAAACCCTTTGGATTCTCCTTAAATCTGTTTGCCAAAGCTATCTCATATCCCCTTTTTGCCCTCCTGATTTCCCTCTTAAGTATACTCCGACTGCCTTTATACTCTTCTAAGGATTCACTCGATCTATCCTGTCTATACTTGACATATGCTTCCTTCTTTTTCTTAACCAAACCCTCAATTTCTTTAGTCATCTAGCATTCCTATACCTACCAGCCTTTCCTTTCACCCTAACAGGAATATCTCTGGATTCTTGTTATCTAATTTCTGAAGGCTTCCCATTTTCCAGCCATCCCTTTACCTGCGAGTATCTGCCCCAATCAGCTTTTGAAAGTTCTTGCCTAATACCGTCAAAATTAGCCTTTCTCCAATTTAGAACTTCAATAGAATTATGGTCACTGGCCCCATATTTCTCCCCCACTGACCCTTCAGTCACCTGCCCTGCCTTATTTCCCAAGTTTTGCACCTTCTCTAGTACGTACATCCACATACTGAATCAGAAAATTCTGTTATACACACTTAACAAATTCCTCTCCATCTAAACTCTTAACACTATGGCAGTTCCATTTTATATTTGGAAACTTAAAATCCCCTACCATAACCACCCTATTATTCATACAGATAACTGAGATCTCCTTACAAGTTTGTTTCTCAATTTCCCTCTGACTATTAGGGGGTCTATAATGCAATCCCAAAAAGGTGATCATCCCTTTCTTACTTTTCAATTCCACCCAAATAACTTACCTGGATATATTTCCAGGAATATCCTCCCTCGGTGCAGCTGTAATGCTATCCCTTATCATACTCCCCCTCCTCTCTTGCCTCCCTTTCCATCCTTTCTGTAGCATTTGTATACTGGAACATTAAGCTGCCCATCCCTGAGCCATGTTTCTGTAATAGCTACGATATCCCAATGCAATTTAATTTATTAGCCTTACCTTGTCCCTGCCTGGCCTGACTCCTTGAATCACTTCTGTTCTCAACTGTACCAGCTTCAGATTGATTTCTTTCCTCAATATCTTCCTGGGTCCCCACCCCACCTTACTAGTTTAAATCCTCCCGAGCAGCTCTAGCAAATCTCCCTGCCAGTATATTAGTCCCCTTCCAATTTAGGTGCAATTCGTCCTTCTTGTACAAGTCACTTCTACCCCAAAAAGAGATTCCAATTATCCAAAAATGTGAATCCATCTCCCATACACCAGCTCCTCAGCCATGCATTCATCTGCTCTATCCTCCTATCCCTGCCCTCACTAGCTCGTTGCACTGGGAGTAATCCAAATATTACTACTCTTGAGGACCTTTTTAAATTCCTGCTAACTCTCTGTAATCTCCCTTCAGAATCTCAACCTTTTCCCTTCCTATGTTGTTGGTTTCAATGTGGACAATGCCCTCTAGCTGGGCCCTCTCCCCTGTGAGAACATTCTTCACCCTCTCTGAGACATCCTTGATCCTGGCACCAGGGAAGCAACACACCATTCTGATTTTTCGCTGCTGGCCACAGAAATGTCTGTCTGTACCTCAGACTAGAGAGTCCCCTAACACAATTGATCTCTTTGAACCCAACGTATCCCTCATTGCATTAGAGCCAGTCTCAATACCAGAAACTTGGCTGTTTGTGCTACATTCCCCTGTGAATCGATCACCCCCTATATTTTCCAAAATGGCATACCTGTTTGAAATGGGGATAGCCACAGAAGCCGCATACCTTTCCTATTTTTTCTGGAGTTAACCTATCTATGTGACTGTATCTGCGCCCCCGCCCCGCGCTTCCTATAACTGCCATCCATCACATACTATTGCTGTTGCAAATTCCTCATTGCCTCTAATTGTCTGTAAAACCGATCCATTCAATCTGATAGGCTTCGTAACCAACAGCATTTATTGCAGATATAATCCGCAATAACCCTTAAACTCTCTTTAAACTTCCACATCTGACAAGAAGTGCATATCACTCTATTAAAGGCCATTTTTGCTCCTTCACTGTCTACAGATCCAGACAATAATACCGTCTTATTCCTCTACAAAACACTGCTTAGGTTAAATTAATAGTTATGGCTTATATTTTAAGTTTAATCAAGAGACTTATCTCCAAACACACATAATAAAGAAAGAACCCACTTACTCACTACTACAGACTTTCTGTAGGCCACACTTAAAACAATTCACATATTTGTTTCTGTGATGTGAACTTCGCCCAAACAGTTCCTCCAAGACCAGTTGTGAATTTCACTGTTTGTTAATTTTCCCAGGCACAGTCTGATGTCCAGCGATACATGAATTAAAACAGCAAAAGCAGTAACTGTGCAGGTACACTGTGGTGTCAGTTTCTTTCTCCTGCACTGACCTCTCCATGTGCTTCCTTGTCTGTTCCTCCTCCCTTTTAAAACTGCTGCTGTTTTGACATTTTTTTTCCCAAAGTTTACATGCAACAGCATGTAAAACAGTAATTGCTGCTCCTGGAATTCGAGGAAATCACCCCTAACACCTAAAATACCTCAAAAAAAGGAGCAGCTGTGAAAGCCAGATATTTTTCCCATCCTCCATCTTGGAATACCTAGAATTCAGTTGTTAATGTTAAACTGAGAATGTAATTTTAAAAAAAAGTTTTGTGATTTACATATGAAGGAAGTGAAACTAACATGGTCATTCTAACAGATGAGAGACTTGACAAACAATCAAGGTGTTTTTCAATGTATAATTTAAATTACATCACATTGTAAACTTTTCCTATAAATTCTGTGTCTTACAATTGTGTATTCCACAACGGCATGTGGAGCAGTGCTCCGAAAGCTAGTGCTTCCAATTAAACCTGTTGGACTATAACCTGGTGTTGTGATTTTTTAACTGTTTACAATGACTGTCACATTATTTGCTTTCAAGACATGTAGCAATCATTCAACAGTCCTCAGGTTTTAAAACAGTTGTTTCAGTTAAGTCTACAATCAAAATACAGAAAAATCAAGGCGATCTCTTTACACAAGAATGGAGAAGCATGAACACATTTCCTACTTCACTTCAGATGTGATAGAAACGGGTAAAAAATTCCATCCTTTTAACTTTAACTGCTGTTTAATTAAAAATGATGATCTGCATCTTATCTTCAACCACCAACTTTATCTCCATATCCATCGTTACCACTAGCTATCAAAAATGTTTCAATATCAGATTTATAATTTAGGGGCGGCATGGTGGCTCAGTGGTTAGCACTGCTGCCTCACAGCGCCAGGGACCCGGGTTCAATTTCCGCCTCGGGCAACTGTCTGTATAGTGTTTGCACATTCTCTCCGTGTCTGTGTGGGTTTCCTCCGGGTGCCCCGGTTTCCTCCCACAGTCCAAAGAACTGGTGAATTGGCCATGCTAAATTGCCTGTAGTGTTAGGTGGATTAGTCAGGGGTAAATATGGGGGGGGGGGTTCTCTTCAGAGGGCCAGTGTGGACTTGTTAGGCCGAAGGGCCTGTTTCCACACTGTAGGTAATCTAATCTAATCTAATAATGACTAATTTAGCTAGTATCTACTTCATTTTGTGGGATATAGTTTAACACCTAACTCTTCATGCAAAGAACAATTTATTTCCTAACTTCTCTCCTGAGAATAGCTTGGCTGTGATTTTAAGGTATGTCTCTTTGTCTTTCCAGTAGCGTTCAATGGTTTGATTGATCTATATTTGAGCAGGATTGTCTCTGATCTGTATTCACAGTACTTAATCGCTTAAACCTGTGAGTGGAGCTAGAGAACTTAGATAACACCATGCTGAATGTCCCAGAATCTAGGCTGAGAGCATGTGTGGAAATCCTGTAATTGAAACGATATTTTGAAGTATTGCAAATAAATGTCGACATCACTGCATGCAATCAATCAAATATAATGGAAAATATACAACACTGGCCTCATGTCTAGCCAAATGCAGTATATTGCTCAATCTACTATATTAATTCTTTTCTGAAAATCTCAATTAAATCATCCTCTACCCATTTATATTCTGCGAAATACAAATCTAGTTTATGTAATTTCTTTTCATAATCTACACCATCAAGCCCCGGATTACATCCAAATGAATGTGTGCTGCAAACATCTGGAGACTAATATATCCCTTGAACAGAGTTGTTTGCTAAGCTGTTGCAGAAGACAAGAGTCAACCTCATGGTTGTGGGTCTGAAATCACATATGTGTCAGACCATAAGAATGGTCGGTGTCCTGCCTTAAAATGGATGTTAATGAACCAGATAGGTTTTCATAGCAATTGATAGTAGTTTTGTAGTACAATTATGAAGACTAGCTTTCAATTTGAGATTTAAACGTATTGAATTTAAAATTTCACCAGCTGCCATGTCAGAATCACAGAAGTGTCACAGTGCAGATGCATTCAGCCCATCATATCTACACCAGCTCTCTGAATGAGCATTATGCCTTCGTGTTTATTCTTCTGCCCTCTCTCCAAATCCTTGCATATTGTTTCTATTCAAAAACTTCTCCAATGTTGTCTTGAATGCCTCAATTGAACCTACCTCGTCCACACTTTGAGTTAGTGCATTCTGATCCCAATCCACTCGTCATGTGACAGATTTTTTTCTCATCACATTTGCTGCTTTGGCAAATCACTTTAAATCTGTGTCCTTTAATTATTGATTCTTTTTATGTCTGGGATAGTTGCTCCCAAATCTATTCTATTCAAACCTGTTGGTGCTTTTGAGAACTTCTATTAGATCTCTTCATCATCTTCTCTCCAAGGAGAAGTCCCAATCTGTCCTCATGACTGAAGTTTCCATTGCCTGAAACCGTTCCTGTAAACATCCTTCCAATAGTAAGCTGAAATCTAACAAGTGTTTTGTCTACGTTCTGTGGAATCTCCTTGCTCTTGTAGATTATGTCTTTATTAACAAAACCAAGAACATTATATGCTTTATTAACTGCAGTCTCAATTGTCCTGCCACCTTCAATGATCTGTGCACATATACACTAGGTCCTTCAACATCTGCATCTTCTTTAGAATTGTGCCCTTTATTTTATATTAACTGTATCTGTTCTTTAATACCAAAATGCATCACCTCACACTTCTTTGCATTGAACTTCATCTGCCTACTCCACTAATTTCTCTATGTACTTTTGGAGTTGTATGCTTTCTCCTCCATTCACAATGCTCCGAAGTTTCATATCATTCGTAAATTTTGAAATTGTTCCCTTCATCAAAATACAGATCATTAATATATAATCAGGAATAGCAAGAATCCCAACGCCAACCCTTGGGGAACTCCACTGCAAACCTTCCTCCACCCCATCTAATACCTATTGACCATGACTCTGTTTACTCTCACTCTTAGTCTCAAATTTCTATCGCTATTGTCCGTTTTATCACATGAGCTATAACTTTTCCCACAAGTTTATTGTCTGGCACTGTGTTGAGCACCTTTTGAAAGTCCATATGCACAACATCAACGGTGTTACCCTTTAAGTTAATCAAATACATAGTTGTAGAATCTTGTTCAAATAACGACCAAAATCTGTGAGTGGCAAAAGTAGCCTCTTTTAGTCATCGACCACAGTAGCAGAAGTTTGCGATGCAATAGAATCCTAAAATACTGTTCTTACTCTAAGGTTTTTTTAGACCCATTTTTTCATTTTAAAATTCCATTACTATGGTGTTACATTGTTTTATCTATACTTGCAAAGGTTTGAGGGGTTTCTGTCCCAGGAGACAGGAGATGGGTTATAATGTGTGCTAATTAGACAGAGAGGAATTTCAGTATGTGGATGTACCCACTGAAGAAGGTGCAAAACTTGATCTGGTCAAGAAATAAGGTGGGGCAAGTGACTCAGGTATCAGTGGGGGCGCATTTGGGGCCAACAACCATAATTCTATTAGTTTTAAGATAGTGATTGAAAAGGATAGACAGGATCTAAAAGTTAAACTTCTAAATTGGAGGAAGACCAATTTTGGTGGTATTAGGCAAGAACTTTCAAAAAGGTTGATTGGGGGAAGATGTTTGCAGGCAAAGGGTGGGTGGAAAATAGGAAGCCTTCAAAAAAATGAAATAACGAGAGTCCAGAGACAGTATCATCCTGTTAGGGTGAAAGGCAAGGCTGGTAGATGTAGGAAATGCTGGTTGACTGGAGAAAATGATGTTTTGGTTTAAAAAAAACAAGGAAGCATATGTCAGGTATCAACAGCAGAGATCAAGTACATCTTTTGGTGAGTATAAAGGCAATAAGAGTATACTTAAGAGGGAAATCAGGAGGGTAGAAAGGGGACCTGCGATAACTTTGGCAAATAGAGTTAAGGAGAAAGGGTAACTAGAGAGAGAATAGGACCCTTCAAAGATCAGCAAGGCAGTGTATGTGTGGAACCACAGAAGATGGGGGAGATAGTGTTTACTGTGAAGGAGGACATGGAAGAGACAGAAAGTGGGGAAATAGATGAAGACATCTTTAAAAATATCCATATTACAGAGAAGGTAGTGCTGGATGTACTAAAATGCATAAAGGAGGATAAATCCCCAAGACCTAAACAGGTGTACCCTAAAACTCTGTGGGAAGCTAGGGAAGTGATTGCTGGGTCCCTTGCTGAGATATTTATATCATCGATAGTTACTGGTGCCTGAAGACCGTAGGTTGGCTAACACGGTGCTACTATTTAACAAAGGTGATAAGGAAAAGCCAGGGTTCTAAACAAGGATCACCAGACCCAAAACATTAACTCTGATCTCTCTTCACAATTGCTGCCAGACCTGTTGAGCTTTTCCGGTAAATTCTGTTCTCGTTTCTGATTTACAGCATTCACATTTCTTTCCGTTTTTACTTGTCATAAGTCATTACTTGTCATATTTATCCCTATTTTAATTTCTACCTCTTTTTCCATCCAGAGCACTCTGGATTTGTTTGCCCTACTTTCCTCATTTAAGGGAATTTACCTTGACTGCACCCAAACCATCTCCTCATTGAAGGTAGCCCATTTTTCAGATATCTTTTTTTCTCCTGTCAAAATCTTTTGTTCCAGTCTGTCCAGCATAGCTCTGCTCTTGCCCTTTTGCACCTGTCCTTGTGTCATTGTCATTTGAGTGCACCCATTATCTCTATTTTTCACTGTATAATTAATTTCCTAAACAGGTAAATGGTTTGCCATTAGTTCTAGGATTTTAAGTCTCCCATGTGGAACCTAATCACATGCCTTCTGAAAGTTCTTATAAACAATATCCATGGATTTCTCACTTGCTACTTCCACAAGGTATTCAATTAGATTCTGTGAACGTGACCTATCTTTTAAAACTTATATCACTTCTCTTTCTGATCAGCTCTAAGCACTATTGGCCCTCAGACTTTGAATGATAGATTTTAATGATCTCCCCACAACAATTATTAGACTAACAGGTCTATAATTGCTTCAATTTCTCCCTCACCTTAAAAAAATAGTGGAGTTACATTTATAATTTTCCAATCTCAAAAGTGACCCTTCCTCATGCAAGAGCACTTGGAAGATTACATTTAATACATATTCAATTTCCATACTTACTTTAAAACATTGGTCCCCCATCTGTTTTTAAAAGGGTAAATTTATTATCCTTGACAACTCTCTCTTTTTAATATTATTGTACAAATCTTCTTATATTAAAGTCCCTCAAGTTTATTTTCATCTTCTGCACATTGTATTATCTTTCTTTGCTGTGCTATGTATTTTGCCCAGATCACTAGATAACTAGATAGTGATCCTAGATCACTAAGGTCTAACAAGAAATGATGCAGGGCTCGACCTAAGTTTGGAGAACAAGCCAGACAGATGGTTGAGGTGGCAGTGGGGAAACATTTCATTTCATTTCAGTGACCATAAAATATCATTAAAATTTGTTAAGGAGAAGGAAAAAAATGATCTGCCAAAAAGAGCTTTGGATTGGTGGAAGGCAGATTTCAGTAAAATAAAGCAGGATCTGACCAAATAGTGATAAAATAGTGGTGGGTAAAATTAAGGAGAATCTCAAGCTATTGTATAAGTATGTTAAGGGAAAGAGGATGACCAGGGACAGTAGGCCCATTAGAGATGAAGGGAGCAATCTGTGTTTAGAGTGGAGGATATTGGTGGTTGTTAAATAAATACTTCACTCTTCATTTGAGAGAAAGAGGATGTTGGAACAAAACTCAGAGTGGGACTGTGAAGTTCTTTAGCAGATTGACATAGGGACTGAGGAGATATTGGAGGTTTTGACAGGCTTAAAAGTGGACGGATCCCCTTGTCCAGATGGTGGTATCCCAGGCTATTGTGGGAGGTGAAGGAGGAAATTACAGAGGCTCTGACCTAAATTGTTAAACTTTTCTCTGCCCACAGGGGAGATGCCAAAGTACTGGAGAACAGCTAATGTGGTTCCACTTTTCAAGATGAGTGGTAGGGATAAACTAGGGAATTATAGACTGATGAGTCTCAAATCTGTGGTAGGGAATTATTGGAAAAAGTTCTGAAGAAGAGAAATATTCACCCCTTGGAGAAGCAAGGTTTGATCAGGTATAATCAGCATGGCTTTGTTAAAGATAGGTCATGCCTCCCGAATTTGATTTTGATATCATGAAGGTGATCAGGAACAAAGATGAGGGTTGTGCAGTTTATGTGGATTTCAGCAAAGCCTTTGATAAGATTCCACTTTTGTTCATCTATAATCTTATTCAATATTATTTTGACCAGTTTGCACTTGTCAGTCTCTATTTAATCCCATTACAGTTAACTTTGCTAAAACTTTGAATCTCAATTGTGTTAAACTTCTAGTTGTCAAATTCAACATTGAATTATTACAGAGAATGTAAAAATTTGCACACTAGAAGAGATATTGACAATGTTACTACTGTAGAACCACAGTCCACAGTAAAGCCGCTTTTACATAAACGAGCATTACAGTCAGAAAGCGAAGATAACACATAAGGGTGTAGGAGTTGCTAGTTGTGTACGCATGTAACACTATCTAGCAGTAGACAAGCAATTAAAGAGAATGTGGTTGCAGGACTAAGTTAGATGTTTGGAGCAAGAGGGAGTCCAATTTGCAACCCTTTGCACCATATGGATTACTCAGCTACATTATATAAATAAAGTTTGTTCCAAACACTAAGGCTTCTTGTGTGTTGACTCTTAAAGTTTGATGCAGAGGAAAAGATGTTGTCAACAATCACGTGGAATGGTGCCAGGAGAGTTGCCAACACAGTGCCATTTTCAGATATAGTTAAAGCTATTTTCACAATCATCATTTGTCCCTCACGATCTGCAGTTCAAGTGTATCAATGTTTTATCCATTTCTCTGTGGACACTCAAGAAGCTCAATACATTCAGAGCAAAGCAGTCCACTTGATCAACTTTGTTAATGGTTCTCCTATATTCAGAACACAGCAAGATACCCAGTCAAATTTATTATCAGCTTAAAATATCAACTAAGAAAAATTTCAAATCATTGAAGGATCTTAGTCAGCTTTACCCCCCATTGGTCTGGATCCAGAAATGAAATGTCCTTTCACCCAGGATTGTTCAAACTAGCAAAGTTATCTACAGGTAGCATATAGCAGAAACATTTTTTAAAAATTTACCAATATCAATACTTAGAATGGGATTGCAACTTTTTATTATGGCTTATAAATATTAACTGTAAGAATCAATTCTAAATTGCATTATAAGAATGAATACTGTCATAGAATATCAAAGGTAGTTTAAATATGATTGATCTACCTTAATGTTCAAATTTATCTTAAAAACAACTGGCTTATTCAATCAAATAAGATTTAAGGAAAACTATAATCACAATTCAGTATAATTTTACACTGCCTTTGCGTTAAATTTTAAATAAAGGGAGTTCTTTTAGAATTCAACTCTTTGGGCCCTATGATGGCTGCTCACTTTTTTTCTTGTGTTGCAGCATTTCCATGGGCTTTCATTGTCCATTGTATGACTACAAAAATATGTCTTTATCATTTTGCTTATACTGGTTCATGAATTCTTATGGTTCAACTAGTCTTCTTGTCTGGCTTCTGTCAGGTATTTGTCTACGCTTCAAGGTTCCTAAAAGTCTTGTGCCTTTCTGTATGGTGTTTTTTCCGCAGGTTTTGTGGCATTTATTCAAGTACCAAATATAGTGTATCTTATTCAAAGTAATTTTTTTTAACTTAATTTAATCTGAACCAGACTGGAACTAATGTCCTTGGGGGAATTTTTGCGACTGCTGTTGGGGAGGTTTTAAATTTAATGTGGCAGGGGGCTGGGAACCAGAAGAGAAGACAAGTAGACAACGAGGTGGAAACTGGACACTGTAAGAATCATGAAGATAGCATTAATAAGGGGAAGAGTAGGCAGAGAGCAGATGAATGCAGAAGAACTGGTGGCCTGAAGTGCATATACTTTAATGCAAGAAGTATAGTGGGTAAGGCCAGATAAACTTAGGGCTTGAATCAGTGCCTGGAAGTATAATGTTATTGCAATCGCAGAGACTTGGTTCAAGGAAGGGCATGATTGGCAACTAAGTGTTCCGGGATATAGATGCTTCAGACAGGACAGGGAGGGAAGTAAAAGGGGGGGGAGGAGTTGCATTGGTAGTCAGGGATGATATTACGACTGTGCTAAAGAGGACACTATGGAGGACGAGTAGTGAGGCATTATGGGTGGGGCTGAGAAATAAGGGTGCAGTTACATTGTTGGGACTGTATTACAGGCCTCCCAACAGTAAGCGTGGGGTAGAAGAACAAATAGGTAAACAGATTATGGAAAGATTTAGAGGCAACAGGGTGGTGGTGATGGGTGATTTTAATTTTCCCAGCATTAACTGGGAAACTTAGTGTCAGAGGTCTGGATAGGGCAAAATTTGCAAGAAGCGTCCAGGAGAGTTTTCTAGAGCAGTATGTCAATAGTCCGACGAGGGAAGGGGCCATGTTGGACCTGGAGCCAGGACAGGTGGTAGAAATTGTGGTGGGGCATTTCTTTGGGAACAGTGACCACAATTCTGTAAGTTTTAGAATACTCGTAGTCAAAGATGAGAGTGATTCTAAGGGAAGAGTACTAAACTGGGCCAAGGCCAGTTATATCAAAATTAGACAGGAGCTGGGAAATGTTGATTGGACACAGCTATTTGAAGGGAAGTCCACATTTGATACGTGGGTGGCTTTCAAAGATAGTGCAGGATAGGCATGTCCCTTTGAAAGCAAAGGATAGGAAAGGCAAGGTTCGTGAACCATGGATAACAGGAGAAATTGTATGACTAGCCAAGAAGAAAAGGGAAGCGTACATAAGGTCCATGAAGCTAAGAACAGACAGGCCCTGGAGGAATATCAGAAGAGTAGGACCAGTCTTAATCGGGGAATCAAGTGGGTAAAAGAGGTCATGAAATAACTTTAGTGAGCAGAATTCAGGAGAATCCCAAAACCTTTTATTATATAAGAAGCAAGCGGGTAACTAGAGAAAGGATTGGTCCACGAAAGAATAATGAAGGAAGGCTGTGTGTCGAACCTGACAGAATGGGTGAGATTCTGAATGATTACTTTGCATCATTGTTCACTGAGGAGAGGGACATGATGAATGCTGAGACTAGAGATAGAAGTTTGATTACTCTGGATCATGTTGACATAAGCAGGGAAGATGTGTTGGCTAGGCTAGAGGTTATTAAGGTGGACAAATCTCTAGGACTGGATGGGATCTATCCCAGGTTGCTGAGGGAGGCGCGAGAGGAAATAGCTGGAGCCCTGACAGCATCAATCAACCCCACCGCCCCGTGGCCAAACATTTCAACTCCCCCTCCTGCTCTGCCGAGGATGTGCAGGTCCAGGGCCGCCTCCACTGCCACTCCCTCACCACCCAACACCTGGAGGAAGAATGCCTCATCTTCTGCCTCAGAACACTTCAACCTCAGGGCATCAATGTGGTCTTCACCAGTTTCCTCATTCCCCCTTCCCCCATCTTACCCCACTTCCAACCTGCCAGCTCAGCACCATTCTCATGACCTGTCCTACCTGCCAATCTTCCTTCCCACCTATCCGCTCCACCCTCCTCTCCAACCTATCACCTTCATCCCCACTTCCATCCACCGATTGTACTCTCAACCACCTTCTCCCCAGTCCACCCCGTCCCATTTATATCTCCACACCGGAGGCTCCCTGCCTCATTCCTGATGAAGGGCTTTTGCCCAAAACGTTGATTTTCCTGCTCCTCAGATGCTGCCTGACCTGCTGTGCTTTTCCAGCACCATTCTAGATCTTTGTAGCATCCTTAAACATAGGTGAGGTACTGGAGAGTTGCTCATGTTGTCCCCCTGTACAAGAAGAGTAGTAGGGATATCCCTGGTAACTACAGACCAGTGAGCCTGACGTCAGTGGTGGGAAAGTTGCTGGAGAAGGTACTGAGGGATAACGTATTTACATTTGGAAAAGAATGGGCTTATCAGTGATCGGCAACATGGTTTTGTGCTGGAGAGATTGTGCCTTACCAACTTAATAGAGTTCTTTGAGGAAGTGACCAAGTTGATAGATGAAGGAAGGGCTGTTGATGTCATATACATGGACTTTAGTAAGGCGTTTGGTAAGGTTTCCCATGGTAAACTAATGGGCAAAAGTAAAGTCACATAGTGTGCAGAGTGTTCTAGCGAGGTGGATAAAGAACTGGTTGAGCAACAGGAAACAGGGAGTAGTAGTTGAAGGGAGTTTCTTGAAATGGAGAAAGTGACCAGTGATGTTCCACAGGCCACTGTTGTTTGTGATATACATAAATGGAAGAGGGCACTGTTAGTATGATCAGCAGATTTGCACATAACACGAAGATTGGTGGAGTAGCAGTAAGCATAGGGGACTGTCAAAGAATACAGGAGAATATAGATAGACTGGAGAGTTGTGCGGAGAAGTGGCAGATAGAGTTCAATCCAGGTAAATGTGAGGTGATGCATTTTGGGAAGTCTAATTCTAGAGTGAATTATGCACTAAATGCAAGAGCCTTGGGGAAAAAAGTTGATGAGCAGAGAGATCTGGGAGTTCAGGTCCATTGTACCCTGAAGGTTGCAGCACAGGTAGATAGAGTGGTCAAGAAGGCATATGGTATGCTTGCCTTCATTGGACAGGGTATTGAGTATAAGAGCTGGCAGGTCATGTTAAAATTGTTAAAACAGCATTGGTTTGGCCGCATTTAGAATATTGCGGTCAGTCTTGTCGCCGCATTACCAAAGATGTGGACGCTTTGGAGAGGGTGCAGGGAAGGTTTATGAGGATGTTGCCTGGTATGGAAGGGGCTAGATATGAAGAGAGGTTGAGTAGGTCGGGTTCCTTTTCATTAGAAAAAAGGAAATTGAAGGGGGACCTGACTGAGGTCTACAAAATCATGAAGGGTATAGACAGGATAGATAGAGATAAGGTTTTACCCAGGGTGAAGGATTCAATAATGAGAGGTCATGCTTTAAAGGTAGGAGGTGAAAAGTTTAAGGGTGATACACGTGGGGAGTACTTTACACACAGGGTGGTAGGTGCCAGGAATACATTGCCAGCAGAGGTGATAGAGGCAGGCATGGTAGATTTGTTTAAGATGCGTCTGGACAGATGCATGAGTAGGTGGGGAGCAGAGGGATACAGATGCTTAGGAATTGGGCTACAGGTTTAGACAGTGGATTTGGGTTGGCTCAGGCTTGAAGGACCGAAGGGCCTGTTCCTGGGCAGTAAATTTTCTTTGTTTTTTTTGTTCTTTTTCATGCTTTATTTTCATGAAATTGATCAAATTGGTGACTCCCTTTATAGCATTTTATCCACAATAAACATTAACCACAGGATTCATGCAATACTTTGATTTATTTCTCCAGTTGTTATCACATATCCAACGTTTCCAGGACTAAATTAAAGATCATACTCACGAGAAAACAGAAATTTGAAAATCGATTTAGTTGCTGATGTCTTTATCTCAGCCATAGGCTGAGCTGAGATAGATAAGTGGCCTGAGGTATAGTCAGAGAGATGGTTTTACTTTTATTTGTTCATGGGATGTGGGTGTCTCGAGTGGGGACCAGCATTTATTACCTCTCCTTAGTTGCCCTTCAGAAGGCATTGGTGATCTGCCTTCATAAACCACTGCAGTCCTTGTGGTGTTGGGACACCCACAGTGCTTCTCAGAAGGGAGTTCCGCAACTTTAACAGTGAAGGAATGGTTAGGAGAATGATATATGAGTGAAGTGTAAAATTTAGGAAGATTCTAGCATATAGGGCTAATGACATGTTTGAAAGCTCTCAGATTGAAGCAAAGGGATTGCAGATATTCAATAGAGGCCTGAATCAATGTATGTGCTGGTATGTGGACAAGGCTGTGTAGCAGAGGTGGGGGGAAAAGGAAAACTGTGGAAGGATTTGTAGATGAGGCTAACCAATGAAAATCCCAACAGGCAGGCAGGACCTGAAAAAGGCTTTACCAGGAGCCGAGCAGAGGAGGAGAGTGTGAGGAGGATCAGGAGAAAACAAAGGTCTGACCTGTGGAGTATTTTTTCAATTCCAGATTCCCAGATGGCATCAGCAGGGCTTGGAAGAGGATGGTGGCTTTGGCAGTAGAGTTAGGAGTCTGGGCGCTGAACTCAGTGGCAGCAGCAAGTCAGCCATTGGCAACAGCAATGGTGGGCCTGGTACAGGCTGCATGGCTGCAAGGTAGCAGTTAACTCCAGGCCCATGACAAGTTGGGGAAGCCCATGGAGTGCCAGTAGAGGTAATGTTTGTGGTGAGCCACAACAAGAAGTAAATGTGAAGATGAACACTTGTTTTATTTTTTGGCTTTATATGCTTGTGTTTCAAAATGGCACCAGATAGTGGCTACACTAAACAAAACTTTTCACTGCATTTGTAATACACATGATGATAAATTAATCTAAGTTGATGCATTGGAAGCAGGTATGCAATAGCGATGTCTTGAAAAGTGTCCATATTACGGAGATGGTGGTGCTGGACATCTCAAAATGCGTAAAGGTGGATAAGTCCCTGGAACCTGAACAAGTGTATCCTAGAACTTTGTGGCAAGCTAGGAAAATGATTGTTGGGTTCTTCGCTGAGATAGCCATGGGTAAGGTGCCAGATAACAAGAGGTTGGCTAATGTGGTACTATTATTTAAGAAAGGTGGTAAGGAAAAGCCAGAGAACTATAGACTGGTTAGCCTGACATCAGTGGTGGGAAAGTTCTTGGAGGGGATTCTGAGGGACTGGATTTACAAATATTGTAAGTGGCAAGGACTGATTGGGGATAGTCAACATGGCTTTGTGTGTAAGTTTTTTGAAGAAGTGACAAAAAGGATTGAAGGAGGCAGAGCAGTGGACATAGTCTATATGGATTTCAGTAAGGTGTTTGACGAGGTTCCTCACAGTAGTCTGGGAGAAAGGGTTAGATCACAAAGATAAGAGGGAGAGCTACCTATTTGGATGCATAACTGGCTAAAAGTTAGGACACACACACACACACTCTCTCTCTCTATCTCTATATCTCTCACACATAGGTGTATAGGGTGAATTTGCACATTTGTATTTACAGATATGTTCTATTTTGTTCAAAAAACACACAATCTGTAGGCAATCAATCCATGTGACATTTTATAAATTCTTACTTTGGAAAGAGAACCAGTCTGATTCAAAACTGGAATACATACAGACTCTAATGCACTGAGCTGAGATGTCACTTTTTTTAAATAAAACCTTAAGTTATCTCAGGAATGTGACTTGAAAGAAGTTCTGGGATTTACAGATTAATGAATCAAAACCCGCAACCCAATTTAAAAGATGGAAGACTTAACAGCAATCTAGGTTTGTTCAATATGTTACATCAGTTGTATGATCTTTTGCTGTAACTTCTGTGCCCTATTATCCTGTTCCACTAGTTACCTGACAAAGAAGTAGCATGCCGAAAGCTTGTACTTCCAAATAAACATGTTAGACTATAGCCTGGTGTTATATGATTTTATTAGGTGAGGAGACAGGATGGCAGTGGAGAGTTGGTTTTTTCAGACTGGAGGCCTGTGACTAGTGGTGTGCCACAAGGATCATTGCTGGGTCCACTGTTTTATGTCATTTATATAAATGATCTGGATGTGAATATAGGAGGTATAGGGTTAGTAGGTATGCAAGTGGCACCAGAATTGGTAGTGCAGTGGACAGCAAAGGAGGTTACTTCAGAGTACAACAAGGTCTTGATAAAATGGGCCAATGAGTGGCAGATGGAGTGTAATTTAGATAAATGTGAGGTATTGCATTTTGGTAGGGTAAATCAGGATGGACGTATGCACTTGAAAGTGGAGAGTGTTGCCAAACAAAGAGACCTTGGAGTGCAGGTTCTTAGTTCCTTGAAAGTGGAATTTCAGGTAGACAAGGTAGTGAAAGTGTTTAGTATGCTTGCCTTTATTGGGAGGTCATGAAGTGGCTGCGGCTGTGGCTGTGGCTGTGGCTGTGTAGGACATTGGTTAGGCCACTTTTAGTGGTGGCCACTTTTAGCATATTGCATTCAAGTCTGGTCACCCAATTACCGGATAGATTACTTACAGTGTGGAAACAGGCCCTTCGGCCCAACAAGTCCACACCGACCCTCCGAAGAGCAACCCTCCCAGACCCACTCCCTTACATTTACCCATTCACCTAACACTGTGGGCAATTTAACATGGCCAATTCACCTAACCTGCACATTTTTGGACTGTGGGAGGAAACTGGAGCATTCGGAGGAAACCCACGCAGACACAGGGAGAATGTGCAAACTCCACATTTGCCTTAGGCGGGAATTTAACCCGGGTCTCTGGTGCTGTGAGGCAGCAGTGCTAACCACTGTGCCGCCCACTGTGAAACTTTGAAGGGTTTAGAAAAGATTTACAAGGATGTTGCCAGATTTGAACTATAGGGAGAGGCTGAATAGGCTAAGGCTATTTTCTCTGGAGCGGAGGCAGAGGGGTGACTTTAGGGAAGTTTGTAAAGTCATGAGGGATATGGATAGGGCGAATAGTCTCTGTCTCTCCCATCCCCCACCCCCCGCCCCGGTAGTGGAGTTGAAAACTAAAGGGCATAGTTTAAGGTGAGAAGGGAAAGATCAAAAAGGGACCTAAGGGGCAACTCTTTCACGCAGAGGATGGAATGAACTGCCAGAAGAAGTGGTGGAGGCTAGTATAATAACAATCTTTAAAGCCACCTGGATGAGTACATGAATAGGAAAGGTTGAGAGAGATATGGGCCAAATGCTGGCAAATGGGACTAGATTAATTTAGAATAAATGGTCAGCATTGAAAAGTTGGACCAAAAGGTCTATCTCTGTGCTGTACATCTATGACTCTAAGGCTACTGTAGAGATGATCATTTGAGAAAAACTGAGAAACAGGATGAAGGCAATGAAGTTTTAGTAATAAATCAAATCAAATAAAAATTTTGACTATCACATGAACAGAGATACAGAGAAGTATTGTTTTGCATGCTATCCAGGGAAATCATACCATACATAAGTACATCAGAGTAATGCAGCTGGTGATAGGAAACCTTAATAGGAGCTGCTTGACCCTGCTCCATTATTCACTACAAATGCGGTTGATCTTCTGTCTCAACTCTATTTCCTTTCCACTGTCCATATTCCCTTGATTTCCTCAGGGTTCAAACATCTGTCTCCTTGTTGTGAAACATCCACAATCTTCAGAATGGAGAACTGTAAGGATTAACAACAATTTAACTGAAGAGAGTTCCTCACCTCAGTCTTAAATGATCATCTTGTTACCCTGAAATCGTGCACCATGTTCAAATCTTCCCAGCCATGGAAAACTAACCTCTCAGTGTCAGGTCAATCAAACCTCTTCAAAACTTTGTTTCATTGAGATCAGTTCTCATTCTTCTAATCTGCGGAGAATACAGGCCCAATTTACATAACGTGTCATTCCCAGGGACCAATCACTGTATTGCTTCCAATGTATCTATATCTTTTCTTTGGATATGGAGACTAAGTTTACGCAAATGATTCCACTCATGTTCTTACCACATCCAGATAAACTGCAGCAAGACATTCTGGTTCTTGTATTCCAATCCTCTTGCCACGAAGGCCAACAATGCCTTTTGCATTATGTTATTATTTAAGCATTTATATGGACTTTATTTACTGATGCTCAATTACCTTTGAGCTCCCCATCTTGCCCATTCTGTTTGTCTTTAACCCAAATCCCCTCACCTTACTCGACCTCTCCTTTATAGTTTAAGACCCTATCCACAGGTCTTATTGTGGAATTTACCCAGTCTGATCCCAGCTCAGTTATGAGAATCCATCCCATCTTGTTTCCCCACTACTGGCACCAGTGCACAATGAATTGAAACCCATTCTTCCCTCCCCCCCTTTAAGGCATATTTTTATGTTTGTAATCTGTTTGATCCTATGTTAATTAATATCTGACTCATGTCACAATCCAGGGATTATAACGTTAGAGGAGGACTGGATTTCAAATTTCCCTGGAAGGGGAAGGTGATTCTAAAGTTTGAACGAGAAGTGAAGTTAGTTGTCTCCCACTGCTACAATAGCAATGAGTGATTTTCTCCACTAATAGATCATGCTATCAACCCTAACCTGTGGTGATGCAGCAACCAATTGGAATCAACTTCCTAACTAATCAACACCTTTTTTTGATGCAATATACATTGAAATTTGATGTTCTTCTGATTCTATCCTGATGAATGCAAGGCAAAAAGCTTCAACAACATGTCTGTTTCTCAGCAATACTCAAACTTTGTACTGCCGAGCAACTATGAGTATGCAATAGTTAAATATGGATATGAAGTTTTGGATAAGAGTTTCAGCAGCAGTGAGAGTTAAATGGAGATGTCTGGTGCTCCAGAAGGGAAATTCAGGGGAACCTCGATTATCCGAAAACCAATTATCTGAAAATCGGATTATTTGAAGGCGATCTCGAGGTCCCAACAGAAACATTACATCAAAAACGTGTGTCCGACACTGATCGCATCTTTTGTTTAGAGTGATTAAAAGTGCTGCCAAGAACTCCCTGGACTGATGGGAGCACTGGCTCGGTCTCTAAATGACTGACCTCCCACCTCTCTCTCGCTCTTCCCACACTTTCCCTGGAGTTCTACACAGGGAAATCCTCCCCCACCCCCACCCTTCCCTAGATAAATCTGTTTAACACTGTCCTGTACAGGGCAGAGGTGGAACCTGTCAAAAATTTACAAGGGATTGCACACGCACACTATGCTGCTGCTAGTCTCCTGAAGGGGGAGCAGACATAATGGAATAGTCCGAGCCCCAGAGGAAAGGCACTGACTCGATTAACAGAATAATCAATTATCCGAATGAAATAGTGCTGCCCATCTCATTCGAATAATCGAGGTTTCCCCTGTAGATGGTTTGACAATGACTAGGTCTTTGCAGCAGCACTTCCAGACAGTCAATCTGAAAAACATCCCCATCAAGGTCAATCTGATGCAGCTGGGAAGGGAGGGATGGAATTAAAGCCTAAAAGATGGAGACCAAGGAGGGTGCTTTCAGCTCAGTGAGCCAGTAAATTGGAGCAAAGTCATTTAGAGGTTAACTTTAGACAAATAGCTGGGCAGCAAAGTGGGAGACCTGGAATTAAGCTGAGTAGCATTTGTGTGGGTGAGTGTATATAAAATATGTTCAACATCATGTCCATCAGTGAATCTGCCAAGAAATGGAAATTTTCAAATGGTATAAACGTCAAGCCTTCTGAAGTAAGGAAATAGGAGGAGGTGCATTACAAGAGATATTCTGGTTGCACTAAACCAAGTAGGCAATGTGAGGAGTAATGAACATCTTGGGAGTACTGTTTCAATACCTTCTGGCAGTTTTTAATGCAAATTTTATCTAAGATAGAAAGTAGGTAATGTTCATTAGTGATGTGATATTGGCTGTAGAAGGAAATTAAGTGAATAGGTAGACTCTGACATTGGCTATGTAAGTGAATAAATTGATGTGTAATATTTGTTATACAGTGGAGTACATAAGGTTAATACTTGTGGTGAGTGTGATAGGTGGTTCATGCCTCCCAGGCCTGAAGCACTCCATGACAGTGACTGCTGCCCCCTAATGCTGATGCGTGGCTATCAGGATCCATGATTGGACTGTCCTGCTTAAGCTTCTTAACTCTGGAACTGACCACAATGCTTATCTGAGCAACACCAAATAAGAGAGTGTAGCTCATACAGAGGAAGACTGTGGTAAGGTACATGGCAACATTAATAAACTTGCAGATTAGTCACACAGGGGTGTGGGTCACTGGCCAGGCCAGCATTTATTGCCCATCCCTAATTGCTCAGAGGGCAGTTAAGAGTCAACCACATTGCTGTGGGTGTGGAGTCATATATAAGCCAGACCAGGTAAGGATGGTAGTTTCCTTTCCTAAACGACATTAGTGAACAAGATGAGTTTTTCCAACAATCAGCAATGGCTTCATGGTTATCAGTAGACTCCTAATTCCAGATTTTGTGACTTCAAATTCCACCTTCTGCCATATCTCCAGAACATTATTCAGGTCTCTGGATTGATGGTCTAAAGAGAATGCCACTAGGCCATTGCCTCCCCTATAATAAGTAAATAAATAGAGGCAGATGCACATTTTGGAAAGTAATTGTGCTTTAAGAACAAAAGGGATCTGTAACTACAGATACACAAGTTAATAGGAATAGTAAATAAGAGTAAAGGGTTAATGCTCAAAGATGTAACATTCCCCTATGTCAACCTTGTTATAGGTGATCATATGACATACTCCGGAGAGAATGCTTCAGTGTCAAAATTCATGCTAAGTCTCAATGTACATTGTTCACAAAACAATGAATTAAAAGGAAACTTTACACAGACCTTTAACTTGACCAGTCTCTATTAAGTCTCACCAAGAACCCAGCCTCATCTTGGTCCCATCATAACAAGAGACTATATTTCAAGACAGATGGAGTTAAAAAGTTGAAATTTGTTTTGAACTTTGCTTAAACCACACTTGGAACATTATGATCAGTTTTGGTCTCTGCATTATTGAAAGTATAGTGTTGGTTTCAAGTTATAATTTAAACTCAAATTCAAATATTTATTTGCTTACTTGACACTTTAACCATTAAGACATCAGGAGGCAGTCTGGTGAGGTAACTAAGCAAATCTTACCTAGGTTGTAAAGTAATCCATGTCAAAATAAAGCAATGACTTTGCAAGCATTCTATGGTTCTTACCTTCCAGATCAGCTTAGCTTGCAAGGTCATTGACATCTCTTAACTCCCTCCAGCACATTTGGAGTCTTCTGCACCGTAGGCTATTGCACAAAATACAGAGTTTCAGGATTGAAGGTAATTTAGCGGTTTGGATCAGAAATTGGCTAGCTGAAAGAAGACAGAGGGTGGTGGGAAATGTTCACCCTGGAGCTCAATTACCAGCGGTGTGCCCGCAAGGATCTGTTTTGGGGCCACTACTATTTGTCATTTTTATAAATGATCGAGATGTGGGCGTAGAAGGATGGGTTAGTAAATTTGCGGATGACACTAAGGTCGGCGGAGTTGTGGATAGTGCCAAAGGATGTTGTGGGTAACAGAGGGACATAGATAAGATGCAGAGCTGGGCTGAGAAGTGGCAAATGGAGTGTAATGTGGAAAAGTGTGAGGTAGTTCACACTTCCAAAGAAGAAGTACTTTGGAATGCAGAGTACTTGGCTAATGGTAAAAGTCTTGGCAGTGAAGATGAACAGAGAGATCTCAGTGTCCAGGTGCATAAGTCCCTGAAAGTTAAGAAGGCATATGGTATGTTGGTGTTCATTGGTAGGGGGAATTGAGTTTTGGAGCCACAAGGTCATGCTTCAGATGTACAAGACATTGGTAAGGCCACACCTGGAGTATTGTGTGCAGTTCTGGTCACTGTGTTAGTGGAAGCTTTGGAAAGGGTTCAAAGGGGATATACTAGAATGTTGCTTGGTATGGAAGGAAGGTCTTATGAGGAAAGGCTGAGGGAACTGAGGTTGTTTTCTTTGGAAAGAAGAAGGTTGAGAGGTGACTTAATCAAGATGTATAAGACAATCAGAGGGTTAGATCAGGTGGACAGTGAGTTCTTCGGATAGTGAAGGTTAACATGAGGGGACATAGCTTTAAATTGAAGGGTGATAGATTTAGGACAGATATCAGGGTAATTTCTTTACTCAGAGTAGTAGGGGCTTCGAATGGCCTGCTTGCAACAGCAGTAGACTCGCTGATATTAAGGGCATTTAAATGGCCATTGGACATACATATGGATAATAATGGAACAGTGTAGGTTAAATGGGCATCAGATTAATTTCACAGGTCGGCACAACATTGAGGGCTGAACAGCCTGCACTGCGCTGCAACGGTCTACGTTCTATGTTCTATGCTTCCAATTAGATAGTAGACCGTACTAACTTCAGTTTCAAATTTGGCCCATGCTTTGTCACTGAAATCTGCTGCTTAAATTCTTTCTCAGCCACAAGTCACATGATTAATTATGTCAGTATGTTCTAATTGGCCTGGGTTTCGCAAAGCTTATTTCATATTGGTTAAGGGATATATGATCAGTCTCTCGGCAGCATTTAAAGGTGATGGACATAAACTAATACCACCTTTCAAGATCTCCTATTTGTTCCTTAAGCTGTCAATAATCCATAGATCCATCCTTTTCATTATCGTTTGGAGATGCCGGTGTTGGACTGGAGTGTACAAAGTTAAAAATCACACAACACCAGGCTATAATCCAACAGGTTTATTTGGAAGCACTAGCTTTCAGAGCGCTGCTCCATCAGGTGGTTGTGGAGTACAAGATCGTTGGACAAAGAATTTATGGCAAAAGTTTACAGTGTGATGTATTGAAATTATATATTGAAAAAGACCTGGATTGTTTGTTAAGTGTCTCACCTTTTAGAAAGGCCATACTAGTTCCAGTTCTTTCATATGTAAATTCCAGACTTTTTTAGAAATTACATTCTCAAATTAACTTTAACAATAGGTGCAGTGTCGACCCAGTTAATGCATGAGGTGCCCTGTGTGAGGCTGTCTGTGTCCCAGTGCATACAAGGTATATTGACATTTTCTTCCTCTGGACCCATGGTGAGGAGTCACTGAAACAACTACACAATGATATCAATCAGTTTCATTCCACCATCAAACACACCATGGACTACTCTCTACTATCTGTCTCATTCTTGGACACATGCATCTCCATCAAGGATGAGCACCTCAGAACCTCATTCTACCACAAATCCACGGATAACCTCACAATGCTACACTTCTCTAGCTTCCACCAGAAATATATTAAAACAGCCATCCCCTGCAGACAACCCTACACATACACAGGATCTGTTCAGATGAGGAAGAACGTGACAGGCACTTGGAAGTACTCAAGGATGCCCTCATAAGAACTGGGTACGATGCTCAATTCATCGACCGCCAGTTCCGAATTGCCACAGCAAGAAACCATAATGACCTACTCAGGAGACAGACACGAGCTACAACCAATAGGATACCCGTTGTTGTCCAGTACTTCCCAGGAGCCGAAAAGCTATGTCTGTTCTTCGCAGCCTGCAACACATTATCAATGAGGATGAGCATCTCACCAAGACCTTCCCCACGCCTTCACTTTTCGCCTTTAAACAACCACCAAACCTCAAACAGATCATTGTTCACAGCAAACTGCCCTGCTTTCAGGACAATATGATACAACCTTGTCACAGTAGATGCTGCAAGGCATGTCAGTGTCGACATGGATACCACCATTACACATGGGGACACCTCCTACCATATACATGGCAGTCACTCATGTGACTCAGCCAACGTGTCTGTCTCATATGCTGCAGGCAAGGATGTCCTGAGGCATGGTACAATGGTGAGACAGAGCAGAGGCTACAGTAACGGATGAATGGACAACAATCAATAGACAAGAGTGTTCCCTCCCAGTTGGGGAATACTTCGTTTCACCATCCTCCACAGTGGACTTCGGGACAGGCAACAATACAAAGTGGCTGAGCAAAGGTTGATAGCCAAGTTTAGTACCCATGTGGATGGCCTTGACCGGGACCTTGGGTTCATGTCATACCACAGGTGACCCGACTGCACCTCTCACCCACACACACGCGCACACACACACTCTGTCTCTCACATGCACACACACTCTCACATACACACACGCACACTCTCACAGACTTATACCCCTTTGTACTCACACACATACACATAAATGCACTCTCTCATAGACACTTATACCCTCCAGCGTGCGCACACATGCACGTACATTTGTGGGGTGAATTTGTACTTGCAGAATTACATTTTATTTTGCTCAGAAAACTGTATTAATCCACGTAAGATTCTGTAAATGTCTTTTTTAGATTAGAATCAGTCTGAATATTTGGGCACAGACAGCCTTACACAGGGCACCTCACACCTTCAATGCATTATCAAGGCCAACATGGCACTTATTATTAAAGTTCTCTTGGGAATGTAACTTTAAAAAAGTTCTGGGATTTACATATGAAAAAACTGATACCAATATGCCCATTCTAAAAGATGAGAGACTTAACAAACAATCCAGGTCTGTTTCAATATATAATTTCAGTTACATCACACCGTAAGCGTTTGCTATAAATTCTGTGTCCTACGATCTTATACTCCATAACCACCTGATGAAGGAGCAGCGCTCCAAAAGCTAGTGCTTCCAAATAAACCTGTTGGGCTATAACCTGGTGTTGTGTGATTTTCATCACGATATGTTTTTGTGGCCTTTATGACATCTAGCTAAGTTAAGTGGATATTGTATGCTTTCTTTTTTACCTATTTATTTTGAGTAGGGCAATGTTTTCTGTCAAGTACCCATGATTGATAGTCTTGAACATATTGTCTCAATTTTCACTTAATTGGGAAGAGTCCCTCATTAAATCAAATGCATTATCAGCAAAGTCTTATCTTAGAGTCCACCAGCTATGTGATATGTTTTGCCCTGTTGTTGTGGATGCTTGAATCAAAGGATATAGGGGAAAAGTTATTTATAACT
The DNA here is from genome assembly GCF_047496795.1 of Chiloscyllium punctatum. Classification (NCBI taxonomy): domain Eukaryota; kingdom Metazoa; phylum Chordata; class Chondrichthyes; order Orectolobiformes; family Hemiscylliidae; genus Chiloscyllium; species Chiloscyllium punctatum. The sequence continues at coordinate 72,014,037 of NC_092764.1, read as the reverse complement.
CCAAAACTACAGTATTAGAGTCATTCAGCATGGAAACAGACCCTTTAGTCCAACCAGTCCATGCCGACCATAGTCCTTCTACCCAAGCTTGGTCCATAACCCTCCAAACATTTCTTATTCATGTACTTACATTGTAACTATACCTGCATCCACAACTTCCTCTGGAAATTCATTCCACACACGAACCACTCTCCGTGCAAAGAAATTGCCCCTCATGTCTTGTTAAAATCTTTCTCCTCTCACTTTAAAAATACCCCACCCTAGGAATTGACACCTGCCAAACACCTTATCTATACCCCTCATGATTTCATAAACCTCTATAAAGTCACCTTTCAACCTCCTATGTATAAGTGAAAAAAGTCCCAGCCTATCCAGCCTCTTCTTATAACTCAAAGCCTCCATTCCTGGCAACCTCCTGGTAAATCTCTTCTGAAACCTCTATAGCTTAATAATATCCTTCCAAAACAGGGCAACCAGGACGGGACACAGTACTCTAGTAGAGGCCTCATCGATGTCATAGAGTCAAAGAGATGTACGGCATGGAAACAAATCCTTTGGTCCAACTCGTCCATGTCGACCAAATATCCTAACCCAATATGTTCCCACCTGCTAGCACCTGGCCCATATCCCTCCAAACCGTGCCTATTCATATATCCATCCAGATGCCTTTTAAATGCTGCAATTGTACCAGCCTCCACCACTTCCTCTGGCAGTTCAACCCATACAGACACCACCCTCTGTGTGAAAAAGTTGCCCCTTAGATCTCTTTTATATCTTTCTCCTCTCATCCTAAACTTATAACCTCTAGTTCTGGACTCCTCCATCCCAGGGAAAAGACTTTGTCTATTTATCTTATCCATGCCCCTCATGATTTTATAAACTTGTATAAAGTCACCCATCAGCCTCCGATGCTCCAGGGAAAACAACCCCAGCCTACTCAACCTCTCCCTATTGCTCAAATCCTCCAACCTTGGCAACATCCTTGTAAATCTTTTCTGAACCCTTTCAAGTTTCACAACATGCTTCCAATCAGAAGGAGACCAGAGTTGCATGCAATATTCCAAATGTGGCCTAACCAATGTACCTCCCAGCTCTTCTACTCAAAGGTCTGAGCAATAAAGACAAGCGTGCTAAATACCTTCATAACCACCCTATCTAAATGTGATCCAAACATCAATGAATTACGTACTTGAACCCCTAGTCTATCTGTCTCCCCTAGGTCTCTCAACACTACCAACCCTGTATGATAACATTACCAACGATGTATGATAAAGTAATACGTAAGTTATACAGAATGTGTATAATGAGTAAGATATCTTTATACATTGTCATGTGATGATCTATGTCTTTAAGAGGTGTATTTTGTCCTTTTTTTTGAAGAGAGACTTTGAGCTATATGTGCTAAATTGTCTATTCAAAGCTGATAATGTAAACATCTTGTGAGGTCTTGGGGTTTGTTTTAAAATTGGGACAATTGAGCAGCATGAATGGGTGGAGTCAGGCTCCCACTGCATCAGGGGTGTTAGTTTAGCTTTCATTATTTTCTGGGCTTTTGAAGCCAGTTGTGGAAGCTGATACAGCTAAAAACCTGGGTTCTATCCCTTTCTCTCTCTCCCCCAGAATTTTCTCTTGGTATACTTTCCTCCTGAACTGGAAAAACACTGCATGTGAGATCATCTATTTTATTGAGTTTGTCAAGGGTGCATTTAGGGGATGTTTTTATATTGGAATGTTTGCTCTTTAGTAGTTCAATACTCTATTATTCTATTACGTTTTCCAGTAGAGTTAAGTTATGCCAATTCTTTTTTTGTTTATCTTTTAATTGCAGGGTAAGAATGAAGTGTGTTTTGCTAAAAGTGGAGTAGTGTAACCAATCGAATTACATCTGGAACACAGCACCTTACACTTGCCTTTAAATTAGATAAAAGTGAAGGTCAAAGCTAGGGTCTGATCCATAACTGTCAATACTTAATCTTGAGTAAATAAGTTTTGATTGATTATACAGTTATGAACTTAAACACATTGGTGCAAAGTTAACAAAGGATTTAACAATCAGGAGGATGTAAAACTTCCCTTATTTAGTCTTGAAGATTACATATTCTTGAAATCTGGCTCTGGGAAATAGAAATTAACTAGGCAAGGGCCTCAGGCATTTATTTATAACTTTGAAACACGCGAGTGCGTTATCTTCATTCTGTTCACAATCACATGGTACATTAATTTGCCATGTGAGGGTAATCAGAATCATATGACATTAGAGTACTAAAATCTAAAAAGTTATAGTTAATCAGAATAATATAATAGACTAATCAATTAATATATTTTGCCTGAGTTTATATAAAATAAATTAATCATAAAATGTCAATTTCCTTTCTAGTCCTACAATATAGTGCTATTGGGAAGATGTTTAGGTTAGATTCCCTACAGTGTGGAAACAGGCCCTTCAGCCCAACCAGTCCACACTGACCCTTCGAAGAGTAACCCACCCAGACCCATTTCCCTCTGACCAATGTACCTAACACCATGGGCAATTTGGCATCACCAATCCACCTGACCTGCACATCTTTGGATTGTGGCAGGAAACCATGCAGACATGGAGAGAATGTGCAAACGCTACACAGACAGTTGCCCAAGCTTGGAATTGAACCCAGGTCCCTAGCCCTATGAGTCTGGAGTGCTAACCGCTGAGCCACCGTGCCGCCCAGGCATGTAAATTGTTTGCTAGGATGATCCCAGAACCGATAGGCTTTTTCAGGAAAGGTTGAGTAAGCTGGATAGGGCTTTTTCTCTTATAAAAGAGAAGACGAAAGACTAATCTCTTCATAGAACTTCTAGTTCTAACAGGGTTATGTTAAATTATTGCACAAAGCTCAGAAAGGCACTGTATCTTAAGGCAGCTAAATTACATTATGATATATGTGAGATATTGTGTTATGAGATATTGTGGTATCTTTATTAACTCACAAGCTCGCTTTATTCATTAATACTGGATTCCTGTTCATTCATTCATAACCCTTTATTAACCCATTATTCACAATAACACGGTTTCATTCATCCATTCATAAAACCACGCCATAAAAATGGTATTAGAATTATACAGTCCTCATCGCTTTCACTGCTACAGTCCCTCTGTTTCCCAAGGGCAACAGCTTTGTCTTCCTGAATCCCTTCCTGGATGTCTCAGGTGGTCAGGTACAAATTTTGTGTGGGCTTGGGAACCGGGGAAGAAACTGACAGCACTGTTATCTCATCCTTCAGTTAGTTGTTCCCTTTGTCAAGTTCCTGATTTTTAAGGTGAACTGTTTCCTGTTTGGATCATTCTTTCTGCAGCTGTTCACGCACTGCTTTTAATTGTTGTTTAAGTTGGGTTACTGCATGATCATGGGCTGAATGGGACATGACTTCATTTCTCTGGTGAATTTGTCACATTAATGCAAGGGACCATTTAATCCTGACTTTACTTTTTTGTCAAGTAGTTTTTTTCCCCAGACCCATTTCATGTCAACTAGGGTCCACTGTCTTTGGGGCACATCATACTTCTGGCCAATTTTGATTAGGGTCTCCCCTAACGAGAACTTCAACTCAAGGTAGTTCTGCAGCTGTCGCAGCATTTTTTCCTCAGTTATGTCAAGAGGGCTAACCTGCCTCTGGATGTTGTAGGCAGTTTCTCAGGGTCACTCAGGATGACCGTCACTCATGCGTCATGGCCAATTCCCTGCTGTGGGTAATTCCCTGCTGTAGACTATGTTAGCTAATCTGAGGTCTAGATGCAAGGGATTCAAAATGAAATATCCAACTCACAAAAGGTTCAGGATCGCGATCAGGACTAGATTACGACTCTAAGAAGAAAGCTTCTTACCCTTGTAGAACCGTCAGTGGCCGGTTGGCTAGATGCCGTCCATAGCGATCCAGCCGACTACGCCAAGTTGTGGGATTGTATTAAATAATGACCAGAATCAATGAGTGGTGAAAATAGCCTCTTTTATTCATGATTTGGAGATGCCAGTGTTGGATTGGGGTGTACAAACTTAAAAATCACACAACACCAGGTTATAGTCCAACAGGTTTACTTGGAAGCACTAGCTTTCGGAGTACTGCTCCTTCATCAGGTGGTTGTGAAGTATAAGATCTTAAGACACAGAATTTATAGCAAAAGTTTACAGTGTGAGGTAACTGAAATTATACATTGAAAAATACCTTGATTGTTTGCTAGGTCTCTCATCTTTTAGAATGAACATGTTGGTTTCAGTTCTTTCATATGTAAATCGCTGTTACATATGAAAGTTACAATCTCAAGTGAACTTTAACAATTGGTGTCATGTCAGCCCACATAATGCATTGAAGGTGTGAGCTGCCCTCTGTGAGACTGTCTGTGCCACAATGGTCAGACTGATTCTAATCTAAAAGATGGATTTACAGAATCTTACATGGATTCATGCAGTTTTTGAGCAATATAAAATGTAATTCTGCAAGTACAAATTCACCCCACAAACTTATATGTGTATGTGTGCATGCGGGTGTGTGTTTGGGGGTTGGCTACGAGTGTCTGTGAGAGAGTGACTGTGTTTGTGTAAAGGGCTATAAAGTCTGTGAGAGGGTACATGCTAGAGTATGTGAGTGTATGGGTCTGTAGGAGTGTGTGTAGGAGTGTCTGTCTATGTGTGTGCGTCTGTCTGTGTGCACATCTGTCTGTATGTGTGTATAGTGCAATGGGGTCACCTGTAGGTGACATGAGCCCAAGGTCCCAGTTGAGCCCATCCCCATGGGTACCTAACTTGGCTATCAGCCTCTGCTCGGCCACTTTTCGTTGTAGCCTGTCCCAAAGTTCCACCTTGGAGGACAGTCACCTGAAGGTCTGAGGTCGAATGTCCCAGCTCCGACTGGAAGGGAACACTCCTGTCTGTTGTCCATTCATCCATTGCTGTTATCTCTGCTTGGTCTTGCTACTGTACCATGCCTCAGGGCATCCTTGCCTGCAGCGTATGAGATAGACAACGTTGGCTGAGTCGCACGAGTACCTGCCACGTACAAGATGGGAGGCGTCCCTACGCGTAATGGTGGTATACTGTGTTGACACTCTGACACGTCTTGCAGCATCTAGCGTGACAAGGTTGGATGGCATCATCCTGAAAGCTGGGCAGTTTGCTCAAATCGTGATCTGTTTGAGGTTTGGTGGTTGTTTAAAGTTGAGAAGTGGAGGCGTGAGGAAGTTCTTGGCGAGATGCTCATCCTCATTAATAATGTGTTGCAGGCTGCGAAGAACATGGCGTAGTTTTTCGGCTCCTGGGAAGTACTGGACAACAAAGAGTACACTTTGGACAGGCAACAACGAAAAGTGATGGCCAAGTTCAGTACCCATGGGTATGGCCTCAACCGGGACCTTGGGTTCATGTCATACTACAGGTGACCACATTGCATTGTGTATGTATACACACACACACACAGACTCCGACAGACACACGGTCACGCAGACCCTCTCTTAAAAGCTCACATATACATTCCCACATTCTCACATGCACCCTCTCACAGACTTATACCCGTTTGCACTCACAGTCACACACATACACACACTCTCTCACAGACACTCCTAACCCATGTGCCCTATGAAACAGCAATTTACATATGAAAGAACTGAAACCAACATGTTCATTCTAAAAGATGAGAGACATAATAAACAATCAAAGTATTTTTCCATGTATAATTTCAGTTACATCACACTGTAAACTTTTGCTATAAATTCTATGTCTTATGATCTTATACTCCACAACCACCTGAAGAAGGAGCAGCGCTCTGAAAGCAAGTGCTTCCAAATAAACTTGTTGGACTATAATATTAATGTGTGTGTGATTTTTATTCAGCAATCACAGCCCAAGTTTGAGGTAGCAATAGAATCCCAAAATACATTTCTTACACATGTTAAAATTCCATTACTATGGTGTTACATTTTTTTATCCAGAGTACACAAAGGTTTGAGAGGCTTCTGTCCTGGAAGACAGGAGATGGGTTAAAATGTGTTAAATGCTGACTGCTAGTTCAGATGGGATTAAGAGTGCCTGTCTGGTCTGCGTACATAATTAGGAGGTGGTAGTCCTTTTGTCTTTTAAGTTGATAAATGTTAGTAAAAAAACAGGCCTATATGCTCTAAATAAATTAGAAATTGTACCTGCACTTAATAAAAGAATAAAGGATATTAAACTCATTACTGCAGCTGGGTTGTGAGATTTATTTATTATTTGCCAGTATGGGTGTCATTCATTCATGCAATTTCATGGAAGCACTGTTTGTCAGTTTTTTAAAGTGATAATGGCCCAGTTAAAAGGTATTTAGCAGGTATTTATTAATTGGGGGAGCTATTCAGGTCTGGGAGATGGTTAGTAGGAGCTAATTAATATTATAATGTTTCGTGGACACTTGATGGGGGTGGTACTATTCTGTATGTTACACTTATTCAGAGGTAAACACTGCTGGTAGCAAGGGCTGATAAGGTGTGAAAATGAGGTAATGAGTATGAAAGGGTTGTTTTAAATTTGGGTAGTAAAATATACTACAGAACCATGGTTTTATGAATGAATGAATGACACCAGGTTACAGTAAATAATGGGTTAGTAAAAGGTTATGAATGAATGAACAGGAACCTGGTATTAATGAATATAGCAAGCTGGTGAGTGAGCAAATAAGGATACATAATGCTTTATTATAAAAGATCTCCATTCTACCCTCAGTTAAATCAATTAATCAGCTATGTATGTCATGTAACAGTACCATAAATAGATATAGAACTCAAACTTTACTTAAGGGATATTATGTCTATGCCCATAGTTGGTGATATTAATCAACCTCAAAGAGTCTGCGTCAACAAGAATCCAGATTGTATGGTATTTGTTGCATGAACTAATACATACCAAATCATAGAATCTGTACAGTGTGGATGCAGGTCATTCGGCCCATCGAGTCCACCTGACCCTCCGAAGAGCATCCCACCCAGATCCACTCCCCCTATGCTAGTATTTCCTATGGCTAATCCACCTAGCCTGTACATCCCTGGACATTATTGGCAATTTAGCATAGTCAATCCACCTAACCTGCATATCTTTGGACTATGGGAGCAAACCAGAGCACTCAGAGGAAACTCACGGAGACAGGGAAAGAATGCGCAAACCCCACACAGACAGCAGCACGAGGGTGGAATCAAACCCAGGTTCCTGGTGCTGAGAGGCAGCAGTGCTAACCATAGAGTCACTAGGCTGCCTCAAAAGCGGCACATGGAGTCCAGAAATGTACAGCATGGAAACAGACCCTTCAGTCCAAATTGCCCATGCTGACCAGATATCCTAAATTAATCTAGTCCCATTTGCCAGCACTTGGCCAGTATCCCTCTTAACCCATCCAGGTGCTTTTTAAATGTTATAATAATACCACCTTCCACCACTTCCTCTGGCAGCTCATTCTGCATGAAAATGTTGCCCCTTAGGTCCCTTTTAGAGCTTTCCTCTCTCACCTTAAACCCATGCCTTCTGGTTCTGGACTCCGTCACCCCAGGGAAAGGACACTATTATTTACCCTATCCATGCCCCTCATGATTTTATAAACCTCTATAAGGTCACCTCTCAGTCTTCAACAATCCAGAGAAAACAGCCCCAGCCTATTCAGCCTCTCCGTACAGCTCAAACCCTCCAACTCTGGCAACATCCTTGTAAATTTCACCGAGATGTGCGCGGGAGGAGCGGAGGGCTGCTGAAAAGGTGAGTAAAACTGTTTAAAATACTTACCTCAGGCATCAGGGCCTCCATTTGTCGAGAGGTGCAAGGGGGGAGTGGAGGACTGGTGGGACGGTGTGTTAAAAAAAAAACAAAATTTTTTGAACAGAGTGGCGAGGAGAGAGGCCGGAGAGAAACGAGGGCTGCCAGGAAGTTTTTAAGTGGGTGAGATCTAAACCCGACACCCTACACCATAGGGCCTCTCTCCCAGCCACTTCCTCTCACCTTACTAAGAGTCTGTAAACTCGGTAAGTTTTCAGGTTTCCTTATTTTTTGAACTTTTCTCCTCTTCCTTTATTAAGTCCTGTGCGGGCTTTGAGAGTAGTGGGGTATGGATGTTAGGGCAGTTGCATGTTCCTCCTGCAGAATGTGGCAGGTGAGAGACACAACACATGTCACTGCCAACCACATCTGCGGGAAGTGCACCCAACTCCAGCTCCTCAAAAACAGAGTTAGGGAACTGGAGCTGGATGAACTACGGATCATCCGGGATGCTGAGGGAGAAATTGAGAGGATGTACAGGGAAGTGGTCACTCCTCAGACACAGGATAAGGACAGTTGGATTACAGTCGGGGAGGAAAGGGAACCCACAAATGGGGCAGGGATTCCCCTGTGACCACTCCCCTTAGCAATAAGTATACCGTTTTGGATACTGCTGGTGGGTATGACCTACCGGGGGAAGCCATAGTTGTCAGGTCTGTGGCTCAGAAGGGAAGGGGGGAGAGTAGAAAAGCGCTAGTGGTAGGGGACTCAATAATTGGACAGATTGACAGGAGATTTTGTGGTCTCCCGGAAGGTATGTTGCCTCCCTGGTGCCAGGGTCCAGGATGTCGCCGATCGGGTTTACAGGATTCTGAAGGGGAAGGGTGAGCAGCCAGAAATCGTGGTACATCTGGCACCAATGATATAGCCAGGAAAGGGATTGAGGATCTGAAAAGTGACTACGGAGAGCTAGGTTGGAAACTGAAGAGCAGGACGAGTAGAGTAGTGATCTCAGGTTTGCTACGGGTGCCATGAGATAGCGAGGCGAGGAACAGTCAGCGAATGCAGTTTAACATGTGGCTGAGAGGCTGATACAGGAGGGAGGGCTTCAGATACCTAGATCATTGGGATGCCTTCTGGGGAAGGTGGGACCCGTACATGAAGGAGGAGTTGCACCTGAACAGGAGGAGCACAAATGTCCTGGGTGGGAGATTTGCTTGTGTGGTTCTGGAGGGTTTAAACTAGTTTGGCAAGGGGGTGGGAATCAGAGCCACATGTCTCAGAGAGGGGCAGTTGTAGACGGGACAGTGACAGGATGCATGAATCTATCGGGAAGATTTCTCCCTTGATGAAACAAAGGGTTAAAGTGTATCTGCTTTAACGCAAGGAGTGTCAGAAATAAGAGTGATGAACTTAGAGCATGGATCAGTACTTGGGGCTGTGATGTTGTGGCCTTAATGGAGATGTGGATTTCACAGGGGCAGGAATGGTTGCTAGATGTTCCAGGGTTTAGGACGTTTAAAAAGAACAGGGAGGGTGGAAAAAGAGGGGTGTAGTATTGCTAATCAGAGAGTGCATCACAGCTACAGAAACAAAGGTTGTTGAGGAAGGTTTGTCTACTGAGTCAGTATGGATGGAAGCTAGGAACAACAAGGGAGCAGCCACCTCCTTGGGGGTTTTCCACAGACCCCCTAATAGCAGTAGCGAGATTGAAGAACCCATACGCCAGCAGATTTTGGAAAAATGCACATGTAGCAGGGTTGTTGTTATGGGTGATTTCAACTTTCCCAGTGTCGACTGGAACCTCCTTAGTGCAGATGGTTTGGATGGAGCTGTTTTTATCAGGTGTGTTCAGAAGGGTTTCCTTACTCAGTATGTTGATAGACCGACGAGGGGAGTGGCCATGTTGGATTTGGTGCTCGACAGTGAGCCAGGACAAATGTCAGATCTCACGATGGGAGAGCACTTTGGTGAAAGTGATCACAACTGCCTCACATTTACCATAGCCGAGGAGAGGAAAATGAGCAGTTACCAAGGGAAAATATTTAAATGGGCCAAGGAAATTATGATGATATCAGACAGGAGTTGGGAGCAATTGTTCCACAGAAAGGATACAGCAGACATGTGGAGACTGATTAAGGAGCAGTTGCGAGTGATGCACAAATTTGTTCCTCTGAGACAGGTAAGGGGGTAAGATTAAGGAATCTTGGATGACGAGAACAGAGGAGCTTCTCGTTAAAAGGAAGAAGGCAGCTTACATAAGGTGGATGAAACAAGGATCTAGCACAGCTTGAGAGGATTACAGGCTTGCTAGAAAATAGCTCAGAAATGGACTGAGGAGAACCAGGAGGGGGCACGAGAAAGGCTTGGCAGGAACAATTAGGGAGAACCCAAAGGCGTTATACGTGAGGAATAAGAGAATGATCAGGGAGAAGGTAGGGCCGATCAGGGATACCATAGGGAACTTGTGAATGGAGTCTGATCAGATGGGGGAAGCCCTAAATGAGTTTTTTGCTTCGGTCTTCATTAAGGAAAGGGACCTTGTGAATGGAAACTTTGAGGAGCTTTGATCCAGGCTTGAACAGATCAAGATTGATGAAGTTGATGTGCTGGAAATTTTGGTAAACAATAAGATTGATAAGTCCCCAGGGCCAGACCAGATTTATCCTAGGCTGCTCCGGGAAGCGAGAAAGGAGGTTGCTAAGCCGCTGGCGAAGATCTTTGCTTCCTCACTCTCCAAGGAAGTCGTACAGGAGGATCAGAAGGAGGCAAATGTTGTTCCTCTTTTCAAGAAGGGTAATATGAAAATCCCTGGCAATTACAGACCAGTCAGTCTTATGTCTGTGGTCAGCAAGGTTTTGGAAAGAATTCTGAGGGTTAGGATTTATGACTATTTGGAAAAGCATTGTGTGATTCAAGGCAGTCAGCATGGCTTTGTGAAGGGCAGGTCATGCCTCACAAATCTTATTGAGTTCTTTGAGGAGGTGACAAGACAGGTCGACGAAGGTTGAGCAGTGGATGTGGTGTATGTGGACTTCAGCAAGGCATTTAATAAGGTTCCCCATGGTAAGCTCATTCATAAATTCAGGAGGTATGGGATACAGGGAGATTTGGCTGTCTGGATTCAGAAGTGGTTGGCTGACAGAAGACAGAGAGTGGTTGTAGATGGAAAGTATTCTGCCTGGAGGTCAGTGTTGATTAATGTCCTGTGCTGCTCTTTGTAGTTTTTATAAATGACTTGGATGAGGAGGTTGAGGGGTGAGTTAGGAAATTTGCAGATGAAACAAAGGTTGGAGGTGCCGTTGATAGTATCCAGGGCTATTACAGACTGTAGCGTGATATAGACAGGATGCAGAGCTGGGCTGAGAAATGGCAGGTGGAGTTCAACCTGGATAAATGCAAAGTGATGCATTTTGGAAGGTCAAACTGAAATGCTGAATATAGAATTAAAGACAGAATTCTAGGCAGTATGGAGGATCAGAGGGGATCTTGGTTTCAAGTACATAGCACCCTCAAAGTTGCCACCCAAGTGGATAGGGTTGTTAAGAAAGCATATGGTGTTTTGGCTTTCGTTAACAGTGGGATCGAGCTTAAGAGCCGCAAGGTTTTGCTACAAGTTCCTGGTGAGACCACACTTGGAATATTTTGTCCAGTTCTGGTCGCCTCAGTATAGGAAAGATACAGAGGCTTTGGAGAGGGTGTAAAGAAGGTTTACCAGCATGCTACCTGGACTAGAGGGCTTGCCCTATGAAGAGAGGTTGACTAAGCTCAGACTTTTCTCTCTGTAGAGAAGGAATAAGAAAGGTGACCTGATCGAGGTATACAAGGTAATGAGAAGCATGGATAGAGTCAATAGCCAGAGACTTTTCCCCAGGGCAGGATTGACTGGCACGAGGGGTCATAGTTTTAAGATATTAGGAGAAAGGTATAGAGGGGACGTCAGAGGTAGGTTCTTTATGCAGAGAGTTGTGAATGCATGGAATGCGTTGCCAGCGGTGGTGATAGAAGCAGATTCATTAGGGACATTTAAGCAACTGCTGGACATGCACATGGATAGCAGTGAATTGAAGGGTGCGTAGGTTAAGTTATTTTATTTTAAATTAGGATTAATCCTCGGCACAACATCGTGGGCCAAAGGGCCTGTTCTGTGCTGTAATTTTCTATGTTCTTTTTTCTAAATCTTTTCTGAAAACCACTGAATAAAGAGATCTTGGAATGCAGGTTCATAGTTCCTTGAAAGTGGAGTCGCAGGTCGATAGGATAGTGAAGAAGTTGTTGGTATGCTTTCCTTTATTGGTCAGTGTATTGACTATAGGAGTTGGGAGGTGATATTGCAACTGTACAGGACATTGGTTAAACCACTTTTTGAATATTGTGTGCAATTCTTTTCTCCCTCTTATCGGAAGGATGCTGTGAAACTTGAAAGAGTTCAGTGGCTGTACAGGACATTAGTTAGATCACTTTTGGAATATTGTGTGCAATTCTGATCTCCCTCCTACTGGAAGGATATTGTGATGGAAGTACTCAGATCATATCAACCTGGTAGCATGTTTTATCCTCAGGAAACCACATTGATTCTTTCAGGCAGACCTAGAGTATGTGTTTCCTCTTGCAGGGGAAACTAGAACCAGAGGTCATAAATATAAGATAGTCAATAAAATCCTGAAAATCCAAGCTGAAACTGTTTGCCAGGATATATAGGTATTTGCTTCCCAATTTAATGCCTCAGACTTTCTTTTCCCCAAAAATGTGATATTGGGTTGGAGGTTTATGAATTTTGTTTTAGATTCTAAAAAAGTGGACTGAGAGTAGTGTGGATCTTGCAGCTGCTCCTGAGATTCAGGCTTATTTCTAGATTTACTTGTACATTTACATGATTAAGAATATGTGGAGGGATATGGACCAAGAGCAGGGAGGTGGGTTTAGTTTAGTTTGGGATTATGGTCAGCATGGACTGGTAGGACTGTAGGGCCTGTTTCCATGCTGTATGAGTCTGAACCTATGAGTAGGAGGGCTTCGGCTGTTGAGTTAAATGGATTAATAATGGATAATCAATGTATTTCAATTCTTAATGTAGAATAATGATATTTAATGTAATAGGGTCATGACTATTAATTGATTTTTAAAAATATTAATGTATAAGCATCCTGATTATTGAAACAATGGACAGCTCAATGGACTGCATCAATTTGACAGCAAAATGAATCATATAATTAAATAAATTAAAACTTGATTATTAATATAATAGGCTGTTGATTATTTGTGCAATATGGTCCATAATATGGACCAGACCAAACCCCCTCAAAAAGATAGTCTAGACCCTAACCTTTTACTATTTTAAAGGTAAATGTAAGATCTTGCCTTCCAGATGCAATTCACTTGGTCAAAGTACTGGATTTAAAGCAAAACACATTTTGATCATCCGCTATAGTTAAAATACAACAAAGGAAAGAAGAAATTGGAATCTGTTGGAAAACTTAACAGAACAAAAGATACAGTAACTATTATTAATTATCTGTTCCAATAGAGCAACATCTGATAAACACACCCTTGGAAAAGGCAAATTCAAAAAAACAGATTGTCTCACATGCAGTTCTCCAATCCTAGAGGAAAGAACATCAAAAGACAACTCTGATAGAGAGAGAACTCTAGCTTTCAGCTCTAATTGAGAGAGGGAAGAAGCAACTATCACTTCTTCAAGACCCCCCAAGCAACTGCTGAAAGTTAAACCCAAAATCCCTGGTTCAATGTGTGGGAGCTTCACCACATCCATTCAGGCTGTTCCAACTTTTAAAAAATATATACAAGGCTTTACAAGTTATTTATCTTCTTAGGCTGTTTGGTGCCTATCCCTCAATCTCTCTCTAAAAGTAACCAGGACAAAACACACCTCATAAAGCTATAATATTATCATATTCATTTGTATAGATTTTTGATTCCATGAAAATGAAACAAAAAAAAAGGTATCAGGAAGCAAAATGATGCAGTCAGTTCCCACTATGGTAGTACCAAAATATTAGTTCCTTGGAAAGGAGACAATCTGTAGCAGCTGATGCCATCACAGGAAGTGACTCTCAGTTGCAGGAACATCCCAATGTCCTTGACCTTGATTTCTCTCTTCCTTGTTTTCTTCATCCTTTTTCTTCAGGCCTGAAGCACCCAGGTCCCCTCCTGCTCCTACTACCTATTCAGGCCCCCATCACACAGCAGCACTGCGATGAACACGAAAGTGGATTCTGACTCCAAAGTCAAATGGCAACATAAATCCTCATCATGAAATGGGATCATTATTTTAACATTCATAGAAAAGCAGAGTGTGACCTAGGCCTTGTTGTAACTGAGCTGTCCCATTGCATGGAGGTTTCTATGGCTATAAAGACATATAAAAAAGCCATTCATTTTCTCAAGCAAACAACAAAGAAACTGTTGACTGGTAACAGCTCCAATACTTTAATGTGCAACATAATGTATTTGTACACGAACTGAAGATATTAGACCAGCCAAGGGTCTGATTGTCTGCAGATTCTTGGAACAGTTTCTTACTTGGCCTTGCAGCCAGCACGATGCCTTAAACAGCAATTGGCCTGCTCCTCTTGGCTTGCAGCTGCTGATATACAGTTTATCAGAAACCAGAGTTGTATCCATTAACATTGCAGCTAAGGAAAGAGTGATAACCCTGTCACAATATGGGGTGAACAATCACTGGCTGCAAATGGAAAACACTTTGGCTGTCAACAAGCCACCACCAACTCCTCCCTATCATTTCCATCTTGAGGCACTCTCATAATTCCTGACCTCCCTCAGCCTGGTCTACCTCTCTCGACATGACTGCTGAGGCTATGAAGCTATCAGGCCTCTTTGCTTGAAAAGCAAGTAATATCACCAAGTCATTCCTGCTGCATTGTAAATCTATAGAATTCTCTACCCTACAGTGTTGCAAATGCTCCATCATTGAATGCATTTAAGGCTGGCATAGACAGATTTTGGTTTTTTTGGGATAAGGGGGAGAGTGAAAATGTGGAATTGAGGTTAAATACACATTTCTTATGATTTTTTGGGACCCTCACTTGGACTGACATCAAAGTCCCAACTCATGGTAAAGCTTTACCCCATGTGTTCATTTCTGTTGCCCATATATACTTATCACGTATTAATGACAGAGATTTCACAATACAGAGATCCCCATTGTATTAGTGAATTTTCATATCTTTATTGGCCATTGGCTTTCCCAAGATAACTAAATGATTGGTGGCAGCTGGATCTAACTTGACGGATATAGGAGTTAGGAGGTCATGTTACAGCTGTACAGGATATTGATTAGGCTACTTTTGAAATATAATGTGCAGGTTCTGGTTTCCCTCCTATCGGAAGGATGTTGTGAAACTTGAAAGGGTTCAGAAAAGATTTACAATGATGTTGCCAGGGTTGGAGAATTTGACCTATCGGGAGAGGCTGAATAGGGTAGGGCTGTTTTCCCTGGAGCATCGGAGGCTGAGGGTGACCTTACAGAGGTTTATAAAATCATGAGGGGCATAGATAGGATAAATAGACAAGGTCTTTTCCCTGGAGTGGGCAACGAGGGAGCATAGCTTTAGGGTGAGAGGGGAAAAGTTTAAAAGGGACATAAGGAGCAACATTTTCACACAGAGGATATGGAACTAGCTGCCAGAGGAAGTGATAGAGGCTGGTACAATTGCAACATTTAAAAGGCATTTGGATGGGTATATGAATAGGAAGGGTTTAGCGGGATATGGGCCAAGTGCCGACAAATGGGACTAGATTAGGTTAGGATATCTGGTCTGCAAGGATGAGTTGGACCAAAGGTTCTGTTTCCGGGCTGTACATCTCTATGACTCTGTTCTTTTTGTAAACTGTCAGTAATAGTCAAAACTTTGGCTGATTTTTTCCTCCTGGAGCATTGTCATTGGCACAAGTACAACTGAGAGGAGAAATCAAAATCTCACGGAGAAGAGCTAAATCATTTGATAGATGGGGGAAACAAATGATTGGACCGCTGAGGAAGCCCAGAACACACAAGACTAACAGCGCGAATTAACATAAGCAGAGAGTTTACATTCAAAGCTATCAAGCATGGCTGGGTGCAGAGAGCCCTTTCCTCTGTGTCAGAAGGTTGACAGCTCCAGCCTTGCTCCAGAGATCTAAGCACACAATCCTGCCTGGAACTCCAGACTGGTACAGAGCGAGGACAGTAAAGAGGTGCCTTCTTCCAGAAGGGGCACTACACTGAGGTCCTATCCATCCTCTCTGGTGAATGTATAAGATCCCCGGCACTATTTCAAATAGCTGAAAATGGGTATATGAATAGGAAGGGTTTAGAGGGATATTGGCCAAGTGCTGGCAAATGGGACTAGATTGAGTTGGGATATCTGGTTCGCATGGACGAGTTGGACCGTAGGATCTGTTTCTATGCTGTACTTCTCTATGACTCTGGATAGGGAATCAAGAAGGTAAGGGCATAAATGTCAAATTGTATTAAGCTGTTCAGGAGTGATGTCAGCATGAACTTTGTGATTTGAAAGGCAGTGAAGATCTGGAGCCCTTTCTCTCAAGAAAGTTGTATTTGTCATGCAGTTAAAATATTCAAGATTAAGGTTGACAAGTTTTGGTTTATATTCCAGAAATATAACAGCAGTCACATTGTGATAAGCTTGAAATCAATCTAATTGAGTGATGGATCAGGCTCAAAGGCCTAAATGGTCTCCTATGCTCTTATTTTCCAGTGTTAAATCAGGGGAGCATTTTAATCAGAAATATTTCCGTTAGCTTTACCATTGATCTCAATTGAACTTAAATGTACTGCAGGATATTATGTCTATCCATCATGTTGTGTTTTATTATGCATATTAATCCTTAAACTTGGCAGCTTTTCACAAGCAACAGTCTAACAAGAATTTGTAACCAGTAGTTTCAGCTTGCATGCTGTGATGGAGAAACAAATTCAAAACAAGACAGTAATAACCCAGCTGAAATAGTAACAGTTAACTAGGAACCCAAAGCTAAATTTGTTATTGTACATCTGGGCTTATGAGACAATAACTAAATGGGCAATATTTCCTAAAGTTGTGCATGGATGGAGGGCATCAAGCCAACTTCAGATGACAACTTAAGCATCAGACCAATTCATTGCCTGTGCATAGCCTCAGGTTTTGATGTTCTAACTCTGCAGTCCACCACAGAACGTTGATAATTCCATGAGATGGTGAATCATAGAATCTTAAAGCATACAATATAGAAGGCAAATATGTGTATGGAATTCTAAGTTAGTTGCTGTTTGACCTCCAAAGAGACAGCAGGGCTACAGGCAGAGTTGACAGCCTGCCACAGACCATCCATCTCTGTCTCCAAGTTGCTACCTGGAAAAAAACCTAAACTTTGCCTGTGAGAAGGAAAACTACTGGGCCCAGCTCACCAATAAACTATTATTTGACACTGTCCTCCAGGAAGTTGTAATTGGCATGAAATGTTTTTTAATATTTCTGGAATCAGAACTTGTAAATTACCTATCCTGTCTTAATTAATTTCCTGAGTCCTTGTTTGTGTGTGTCAAGTAGTTCCTCTGCATCCTCTGTTTTGTGAATAAACTCTGACCTTGATTTCATTTTAAAGGAAATTGCTGTGTGTTTTTTAAAAATTTGGGGAACAAATTTGGCCTGCCTCACTAAAGGGCAGGAATAAACAAGGAAAGTACTTAATCAAACAAAGCCTCACTGTCTTGGGTTTAAGAGAGGAAAAGCGATCAGAATTTAAATTCACCCCCATACTATGTGACACATTGTCATGTTAAGAATCCTCATGGAACACTTCCCCATTGCCTGAATGAGTGCCACTCCACAACAATGCACAAGAAGCTCAACACCATCCAGTACAAAGAAGTCCCATTTGATTGACAACACATTCTTCACCTTTAACATTCACTCCCCGCACTCCAGCTGCACAGATGTATACTATGTACTAGATGCACTGCAGAAATTCACCAAGGTTCCTTTGACAGTATGTTCCAAGCCCATGATATCTACCATCTTGAAGATACATCGGAACATCAGTCCCTGCAACCTCTTGTCAAAGTAGTATACCATCCTGAATTGAAACTATATCATTACTCTTCTGTTGCTGGGCCAAACTCCTGAAATTCTGTCCCTAATATTACTGTGAGTGTATTTATACCACATGCACTGCAGAAGTTCAAGAAGACAGCTCATCGCCACCTTCTTAAAGATGATTAGGAATAGGCAATAAATGCTAGTCTTGACTGTGATGCTTACATTCATGCTAATGATAATGAACCATAATCCACAAGGACTTGTGGCATCTCTCTCCATTTAAGAAGATGATTATGTATAATTGAGGGGATCGCTACAAAAATGTGAAGCAAAATGAGGAGGCAGGGCCCCGATGAACTATTCCTTTGGTGATTGAATCTACACTTCTGGCTTTATTCTGCAGCACAGACTAGTCATCTAGCCAATGAGCTAACTGGCATTCATGATGAAGTAAAGTATATTGGGCATGTAGTAGTGCTTCGAACTACATAGCCTAACCTCAGTTCCCCACGGCAGACAGCATTGTAATTGTAGCACCATGGTCTGTAGCTTTCAGCATTGAAGAATGCACCATGGTTCCTGCAGATAATGGCCCATGGCATTACCTGTCCTCAGGGTTCGAGGTGAGTCTGTGTAGCCCTCTGTACCTCCATATTTACACTCATATGTATTTTCTCTGGGTTTCCAAAGCAACTAAAAAACTTGTAGGAAACTGAAAACAAACTGGTCTCGATCAGTTAGGAAGAGACTTATAGCACAGTTTGTGGCCGGGAGTAGCAATAGAGTAACTTCAGTAACCCACCTCCCCCCAAACTCTAATTGTGCCTAAAGATCTCTGCCTCACAATGATGAACCTCTATCTCCATACTACCCCCAGTCTGATCTCTTACCTCTTACACACTATGATTCAGTGCTAACATGATTTCCTTCCCTCCCCCACCCTCACATTCCACTACCCCCCACCCCACTATTATCCACAAGCGCACTTTCAGGTTGACCACAATCCTGCCACTGTTCATTGTCTCTTCCCCCACCCCTGCATTGAAAATAAATCCCCATCCGACAATCTTACAATATATCTGTTTCCCTCCCTCACTCTCTCTCTCTCTCTCTCTCTCTCTCTCTCTCTATACTTTCAATGTAAATATATTCCCGACTATTAAAACTGATACCTGAGTTTATGATGGAGTCACAATGTTCCAATTTTAATAATCAGAAAGTAAATGATTACCAGAAAAATCCAGTTTGTTACAATAGAATTAAGGCAATTTGTCAATAAAATCTCTTTGTTAATGATTTCCATCTGGAAGTCGTTTTAGGATTATTATTGGAAAGATTTCCTGATACATAATTCCATGTGTGCTTCTTAGCATTCCATTTTCATATTTCTCTTTGATCTGGTTTCTATTGCTTGTGTAAATGCTTCTTCCTTTATAGGATTACCATTCTCAGGGGTCAGGACAGGTTTTGACAATCCCGTTTAAAAAAGTGTCCATAAATCTTTGTTTGGTCAGAGTTCTCAGGACAAGTCATAGAGTCATAGATATGTACAGTACGGAAACAGACAAGTCCATTTTCCCCCACAAAGAGGGAAAGAGTGAAAACGTGAGGAAGAAAGTGTTGAGGGGAACTTGTGTAGGACCTGAACTTGTGGCTTGGAACCACAGCAACCAACAACAAGAGCAAAGGATGAGGGAGAGAATTCCTGGATGAAGTGCCATCAGATAACCCAGATTTCTGACCCAGAGTGTGACAGTTCCAGACTCACTCCAGAGACTTGAGTACAGAATCATGGCTGGCCCATCCTCATGGAATGCTGCACTAGCAGAGATGCTGTCTTTCAGATATGTTACACAGGCCCTATCCACCTTCTTTGGTGATGTAGATGACCCCATGAAATTGATCAAGAAAAAGAGCAGAGCTGTTCTGGACAATCAACCAATATAAGATTAAAATAGATTGCCTGGTCATGATCAAATGGTTGCTTGTGGGATCTCACTGTGCATAAATGAGCTGCCATATTTTGTATTAAAGAACAATGACAGCAGTTAAAGAGTATTTGGCAGGAAGGCACTTTGATATTATATGAACGATATTATAGAGAAAAACACTTGGTTTCTGCTATTAAGATGGCGGCAGAGTAAGACCCTCCAGCCAGAGCTCCTCTGCTTGCTAGCTCCTTTTCCTTCTTTTTTCCCCTCATTGCAGTTTTTCTCCCCCCATGCCCTAACTTTGTAAAGTAAACTTCTTAAAGTACCATACCTGGAGGGAATGGAGAATGGAATCCGAGATCAGTTCAGGAGATGAGTCCCAGCAGGAGCAGAGTGAGCAAGAGCCAAGTCCCAGAAGCGAATCACGGCCGGAGCAGGAGCAGGAGCAGAGCGTGTATGGGCTGAGCTGTGAGCTGAGTCACGGCCAGAATGGGTGCAGAGTGATCCAGGGCTAGCTGGGGAACAAGTCCTGGAAGCAAGTCCGGGACAGAGGCCAGCGCTTCTGAAGCCCAATGGGCATGGACTCAGTGAAAAAAGACTACAACTTGAGTACTTTAAAAATACTTTTTATTCCCATTCTGGACTTTTAAACTGTATTCCATACTAGACTTTTTTTTTACTATTTCAATTCTGTGACAATACATAAAGTATCTGTACCTAAAATATTGCTAAGAGGCAACATTATAAACTTTTCATTACACTCATTCAAGTGCACGTGACAATAAAGACTATTCGATTCTACTCTATAAATTGATCTAAACAATATAATCCTGTATTTATACCACTCGTTCAAAAGTATTCTCACTGATTATATGAAAAGGTTACATTTCTGTTGGATTTCTTTTAGTTGGACTCAACCCAGTTGGACAGTTTATCTCATATTGATATTGGGTGGAAAGGCATGGTGAAAGAGAGAGAGAAGAGTGCAAGAGAGAAACTAAGTGAAACCACAAAAAACATTTGAGAGTGAAGGAGAGAGAAAGAGAAAAAAACAGAGGATTTGGGCTAGATATGAAGGGAGGCAGTATACTGTAACCCACTCCTCCGGACACACCCACTTCTCATTCTGTTGTATAATCCAGTTGAATAATTTAATAATAAATTTGATTCAGACTAAGAATTCCACACCACCTCCCATTTACTGGCATTGTTTCAAGTTAACAAATAAAATGTGGAATGTTTCCAGATAGCATTTTTCTGCTCTTGGCTGGTGTTATTTCAGACAGGACACATTGCTTTCTCACAGATACAGAAGGTTTGTTTGCATTGCAAAGTTGGAACTGGAAAGATGAGGCAATAACTGACCAAATTCCAATTCTCAGGCTGTACGGACATGTCACATCTGCCCTCCACAATGTGCATCAGGATAATTGCCCTGATATCCTCAGCTAATGAGGGAAAATTGGGCAGATTTCCAGTACCCCAGTGTCACCTGATGATTTATTTTTTGTGTGATGTTCACAAGAACATGACTGGGCTCAATTGTGAGACCCTCCACACTTGGGATAGTTGGCCAGCTCATACATGAATAGTGACCACTTGGTCTCATGGAACTGAAGCAGGTAAAGAAAGGAGAGGGAAACAAAACTCAGGAGAGACCATCTGATGAAGAGTCACTGGACCCAAAACATTAACTCTGCTTTCTTCCCACAGATGCTGCCAGAGCAGTGAGTTTCGTCTGCAATTTCTGTTTTTGTCTCAGGAGACAAACATGGGAAATTGGTTGGCTTGGAAGTGGTTACTGGCCACAGAAGGGAAGGATGGGAAACTGTTGGTGTAGTGACAGTCCCCATTCCTATCTTGAACAGCCTGTAAAGGAGATAGACTTGTCAAACAAGAAGGAAAAGAAGGGCAAAAGCCAAAGGGCAAATTTACATCTTCCCATCAGACTCTTTCAGAAACCCTTACAGTGGCACAGACTGACCCTAGTAATAAGCCATAATTTTACCAGAGGAGAGCAAAACAACGGAGAACGCAATATGTGAAGCATCTGGCATGTAACAAAAGAACATTTTACACTGAGCCACACAGCCATTAATCATCCAGATTTCAGCCTGCTAGGCAGGCAGAGGAGGTGAAAGAATCAGCCTCTTTCTCTCAAGGAGAGGAGGTGAAGAGAGGGGAGTGAAATTGAAACCCGCTGTACTCCCAGAGGAATAGACAGCAGGATCGAGTGAATCCCTAGAAGAGTATAAAGACAGGAGGAGTATAGATTCCCTATAGCATAGAAACACGCCCTTCAGCCCAACAAATCCACACCGACCCTCCAAACAGTAATCCACCCAGACTCATTTCCCTACATTTACCTCTGACTAATGCATTGAAAACTAGGGTAATTTAGCATGGCCAATTCATCTGACCTGCACATCTTTTGGAATGAGGGAGGAAACCAGAGCAGCCGGAGGAAACCCACACTGACACGGGGAGAATGATGCAAACTCCACACAGTCGCCCAAGGCCAGAATCGAACCTGACTCCCTGGTGCTGTGAGGCAGCAGTGCTAACCAATACTTAAGAGGGAAATCAGGAGAGCAAAGAGGGCTAAAATGGTGTCACTATTTAAGAAAGGTGGTGAGGAAAAGCCAGGAATCTATAGACTAATGAGCTTGACAGTGGTGGGCAAGTTGTTAGAGGGAATCCAGATGGACAGGATTTACAAGTATTTGGAAAGGCAGGGACTGATTAGGGATAGTCCACATGGATAATCATGTCTTACTAACTTGAGTTTTTTGAAAAAGTAACTAAGTTGATTGACGAAGGCAGAGCAGTGCCTATATGGACTTCAGTAACATGTTCAACAACGTTCCTCATGGTAGACTGGTTAGCAAGGTTAGATTACATGGAACACATGGAGAACTAGACATTTGGATACTGAACTGACTCGAAGGTAGAAGACAGAGGGTGATGGTGGAGGGTTGCCTTTCAGACTGGAAGCCTGTGACCAGTGGTGGTGCGAGGTCCACTGCTTTTTGTCATTTATATGAATAATTTGGATGTGAACATAAGGGTTATGGTTAGTAGATTTGCAGATGACATCAAAATTGGGGATGTAGTGGGCAGCAAAGAAGGTTACCTCAAAGTACAATGGGATCTCGATCAGCTGGACCAAGGAGTGGCAGATGGAGTTTAACTTAGATAAATACAATGAGCTGCATTTTGGAAAGTCAAATTAGGGCAGGACTTATACACTTAATGGTTAAGTCTCAGGGAGTATTGCTGAACAAAGAGACTTGGAGTGCAGATTCATAGTTCCTTGAAAGTAGGATCTCACATAGATAGGATAGTGAAGAAGGCATTTAGTATGCTTTCCTTTATTGGTCAGAGGATTGAGTATAGGAATTGGGAGGTCATGTTGTGGCTATAAAGGACATTGGTTAGCCATCTATTGGAATGCTACATGCAATTCTGGTTTCCCTCCTATAGGAAGGATGTTGTGAACATGAAAGGGTTCAGAAAAGATTTACAAGGATGTTGCCAGGATTGGAAGGTGTGAGTTATAGGGAGAGACTGAATAGACTGAGACTATTTTCCCAGAAGTGTCAGAGACTGAGCAGTGACCTTATGGAGCTTTATAAAATCATGAATCCCCTGGAGTGGGGAATCAAAAATTAGAGAACGTAGAGTTACGATGAGAGGGGATGAATTTAAAAGGGACCTATGGGGCAACTTTTTCATGCAGAGCATGGTACATGTATGGAGCTAGCTGCCAGAGGAAATGATGGAGGCTGGTATAATTACAACATTTAAAAGGCATCTGGATGGGTATAGGAATAGGAAGCGTTTAGAGGGATATGGGCAAATGCTGGCAAATGGGAATTGATTTATTTATGATATCTGGTCGGCATGGACAAATTGGACCAAAGGGTCTGTTCCCATGCTGTACATCTCTATGAGAACCAACCATTGGTGAGTTTAACTTGTGGTTCACCACACTTCAGGCAAGGGCAAGGTAGAAAAGACAGGGCCTCCCTGTTGATTTCAGCTGATACAGGAATTGAACCTGTAAGAGTCAGTTCAAGTTCCTGCTTCTAATATCCTCCAAGTCTCCATGGCATATTTGATATTGAGTATGCGCATGGCCCATTTACAACCAATACTTATTATTTTAGTTTGTACTTGAAGAGTGGATTTTCCATGGTTCCAGCTCACTAACCAGCATTTTAAAAATTCCTCTCATTACATTCAATCCCTCGTAGCATCAATCGTTCTTTTCTCTATAGCCTCCACCAATACTACAACTGTACGAGATATCAGTTTACATCGAAGTCTTGCAGCTTGTGTTTCCCCATGGTGCCCATGTTTTCTCACTCCTAAACTTTTGAATCCCTTCACTGCTTCCCTTTCTTCTGTTAAGTCACTTCTTAAAGCATCTCTCTTTAAACAAGCTTTTAACTACAGATCTTTGTGTTTCTGTCTATGGTTTGTATTAGTGTTTGGGTGATTCCACTTTTCAGTGTTTAGCAACATTACAAACTATTACTTTTGTTGCTGAGTTAGATGTGTCCGAACCTGAACCCTCCACTTCAGCAACCGAGGGAGCGAATGTTTCAACCACCATAAGGGTTAAAGAGCAAGGTTCGTTGTTCAGACCGCATGTTAAAACGATTGTGTTAAAACTGAATGTGGAGTTTCTGCTGAGAGACATTAATCGAGTTAATCTGCACATCAGGGATTCATCATGCAAAATCAACCCATTTGGTTTCAATAACTTTGAAAATTGGGAGATGTTGCACCGACAATTAAAGAACGATTATGTCGGCTGCTATTTGTGTTTTGAATGACTAGTCAGCAGTCTTTGTATCCTGGGCTTTGTGAGGTGGCAGTGTGTGGGGGTGGGGCAGGGATAGACTGATGTCACCTCAACTAAGAGGGCTGAATAAAATCGCTAGCATTTATAAGTCTGGATTCACTCCCTGAGTTTCTGGAAAACAATTTTTTATCAATGGCAACATTTGGTGCCTTCACTTCAACAGTTCCTTCTGTGCAGAAACTCCATGTAGTATGGGAGGAGGTTCTTTGGCTCATGCCAGTGGGCTAGCTGTTTGCTAGAGCATTCTGCTGGCCCATTTCTCTCCCCTTAACTCTTTATCTTCCAATGCTTCAATTATTTATGCAATTTTATCTTTAAAAATTTTAAAAATATCTGCATCACCACACACCACACACTGTTGTGAAATATTCTACATTCCAAAAATTCTCTGCTGAAAAACTCACACTCAACTTCTCTCCTCAACCACAATGTCAACTCAAATATGATCCTCAATGAATGACTGTTGAATCAGGGGACTGAGGGCTGGCATTTCTCAGATCTATGGTGACAAATTTGGCAGGTGGACAGTTGTCATTATTGTCTAAATGCCACATCGTGTGGCGTAGGTGACCATGATCTGCCAAATTTTGCAATCTAGCAACAGTGAATTAGCTTGGGGTTGAACTTCCAGTTCATGGACTGTACTGAGGGAGATGTTGCACAAATTATGCTAACTACAGTCACTCTGTTATCTTATAAGAATTGTTTGCACTGACCATATTTGACCAGAGAACAAGCATATAAAGTGATTTCCTGCTGCTTTACTTGTGTGTGCAAAACTTGAAAAATATAAGGTCGACCAGATTGGCAGAAAAATTAGAAAAGCAAAATACTATTTAACTGGAGACATTGCAAAGTACTGCAGTTCAGAGGGATTTGGGTGTCCTAATAAATGAATCTCAAAATGTTAACATGTCTGTTCAGGAAGAAGATGGAAGACAAATGGAATGTTGACCTCTATTCACTGGTAGGTGGCATATAAAAGCAATGAATTCATGCTGCAACTATACTGTGCTTTGGGAAGGCTACACCTGGAGTGCAAGTTGATATACTTGCACTGATTGGAAGCAGTTCAGAGAAGGTTTATTGGGTTGATTCATGGGATGAAGGTTTTTTTAAAAGAAATGTTTGATCAGGTTGGAGTCGAGGAGAATGAGAGGATTTCCTAGTGGATATATTAGATTCTGAGAGGTATTGACAGGGTGGATGCTGCAAGCTTGTTTCCCCTCTTGGGGAATCAGAACTAAGAGGGGACAGTTTCAAAGTATCTCCCATTTAAGACAAGATGAAGAGGAATTTCTTCTCTCAGAAAGAGTCTTTAGTCTTTGAAAGTTTTACCCCAGTGAGCAGGAGAACGTAAGGATTGCAGATGTTGGAGATCAGAGTCGAGAGTGTATTGCTGGGAAAGCACAGCAGATCAGGCAGCATCCGAGGAGCAGGCGAATTGACGTTTCAGGCACTACCCCTTCATCAGGAATAAGGCTTGTGGGCCGGCTGCGAAATAAATGGGAGGGAAGTGAGGTTGGGGGGTTAGGAGGGGAATGTAGCTGAGAAAGTGATAGGTGAATGAAGGTGAGGGAGAAGGTGATAGGTCAGAGGGGTGATAGGTCAGAGGGGAGACTGATGGACAGGTCAGAAGACTGGTGCCGAGTTGGAGGCTTGGGACTAGGATAAAGTGGGGGAGGGGAAATGCGGAAACTGTTGAAATCCACATTTATTCTGTGTAGTTACAGGGTCTCAAGGCCCAATATGAGGCATTCTTCCTGCAGGCGTCGGGTGGTAACGGTTTGGCGGTGGAGGTGGCCCAGGCCCTGCTTGTCCTTGACAGAATGGGAAGGGGATTTGAAGTGTTCAGCTATGAGGCAGTGGGGTTGGTAGGTGCGGGTGTTCCAGAGATGTTCTCTGAAACGATCCACAAGAAGGTGTCCAGTCTCCCCAATGTAGAGGAGACCACATCGGGTATAACGATGCAGTAGATGACATTGGTAGAGTTACAGGTAAATTTCTGATGAAGGTGGAAGGATCCACTGGGGCTTCAGATGGAGGTGAGGTGTCTGGAGTGGGCGCAGATTTTGCACTTCCTGCAGTGGCAGGGAAAGGTGCAGGAGTGGGATGTGTGGATCTGATGAGGGAGTCGCGGATGGAATGGTCTGTCTGGAACACTGATAGGGGTGGGGAGGGAATATATCTTTGGTGGTTGGGTCCGTTTGGAGTGAGCAGTATGGGCTATCCCATTGAATATATTCAAGATTAAGTTACAAACTTAATCTGTAATTAAGTTAGATAGACAAGGTTTATGGGGCCAGGCAGGAAAGAGGAGTTAAAGTCACAATTGGATCAACCATATTCTTACTGACTGGTAATGCAGGCTCAAGGGGCCAAATGACCTACACACTTGCTTCTATTTCTTATGGTCATAGGTAACCATACGGCTAGTTTTCTCCAGTAAACCTCTTCGCTAGTGACCATCCAGTCATCCTATGGGACAGGTTCATTGATAGACCCTATGCGTAAACGTCCATCCAGCCATTTCACAGGAGTCAGCAGAGTATGCTATTAGAGTGGGTCTAACTCAGTACGCCATGGACAAGTGTTTCCTTGAGGTAGTATCTAGTCATAATTTTTCCTCTTGATCTGCACCTCAGATTGAAGTCACAGCTACAAAGTTTAATAGAGAATGGAATAGACCAAAAGTATTCAAACATTTATTATTGAGTGTTTTGCCTGACCACCCTATACAAGTAGGAAGAAGAATAATTAATGAAATTTTTTTAGGTCAGTTAAACATGCACACATTATTTCCTGGTCTCTGATGCCCGAGGCAAAACCTTTACGGTAGAAGTTGTAATGAGAGAGGAGTGATACAAATTTGATATCCTTATCACCATAAGATTAAACTATTTCCATGGAATTTCCTGGTTATGTGTTTAAACTTGTTGGAGGCAGTTGGGAGGGGTGGAGGCATAATAGAGATCAGTGCTGAAGAATGAATAATAAAAATAACTTCAATGCATTGTCTGATTTGTTTTTGTACCTATTCCTTAGAGATAGTTACTTCAAGTGATTGACTGTTTCCTCCATGTTGTAGCTTCTCTCCCAATAAATGATTGGGCAGGAGGGTCCTTTTTAATAAAGAGCTGCTTCATTATATGGTTGTCTTGCACTTGTCTGATCCAAGTTTTCAACATTATCCCCTCTTGGAGACAGATGCATTTCACATCCTCATTGCTTTCTTCCTTACATTGTGCACTGTAAAGATTTCAGCCACAATATGCAGCCAGATTTTTTTTGTTCTAGTTAATAATGGATATTTGGTTGGGTTTGGATGTGGTGTCGGGGGGGGTGGTTATGGTGCAGAGTCAAAGATTTCCAGCTCAATGTTCCTGGGTTATGGAAAGACATTAGCATGGACACTATCCAGATTGAACTCTCAGTAAATGGGTGCAGGAATGGGAGTAAACAGAATGGGGTGGGGGCAAAACAGGAAAAAAGGCTTCACTGAAGTCAATTACAACACGCACAGTCATGTCAGAGAGAAGTGATTAAATAGCAAGCCGGTGGCCATTGTCTGCAGGTATGCTTCAATGAGGTCCATTCTAATCCTCCAGCCAGTGGCAAGTGCATTCTACATCTCAACGCAGATGAACTGGATGAGAATGGGTGATACTGTTCCAGATGCTTCCAGTCACAAGGAAGGAGGCGCATGCACGTGGAGAAGTGGGTATTGTTGTTAGCAACAGGCGATGATGATGAAATCATTCACCATGAGTACACTGGTGATCAAGTTCTCCAGTTACCTGTAAGAATGGACCACAGCAAAGACAACCTGATCAGCAGGCAGCAAGAATTCAATTCAAATCACAGACAGTATCAAGGTCCCAGTGCTTTCAAAATGTCAACAAAATCTACTAAACAGAAAAACCCTCGAATCCACATGTTATGAACTAGGCCAGACCCCTCAAAACATTTCAAGAAGGTAGTTCAGGCCTTAACTTTGCTAGTTCTTTTAAGCAGGCGTAATGTGACTATTCCAGGAGAGATCAGCTAGTCAAATCACTTGATTATACATAAATTCTGTTTTGTTTAAAAGATTACTGAATGAAACACAAACAGAAAACAGAAGACTGAATAGCTTAACCTCTCTGGAAACCCAACACACCATCCCAATTTAATGGTGCTGTTCCAAATTCTTGCAACAATCCCCATAAACACCCCTTGGCACAAAAGGAAAGATCAAATATAAGTTCTTACAGGATAGAAGTCAGAGAGAGAGAGTACCAGCCTGAACCTGCTTCTTTGGGTCCAGCAGCCTTTTTTTTTTAGCACTACTGCAAAAAACATCCAAACCAGAGAAAAGCTGAGCTGGTAGATCTGGCCAAATCCCTTTTGTTGTACAAGTTCTTTTTTAAAACTTGAAAGCCTTCTGCCTGAGGCAGTCTCTGTTAGCTACTATTAACTTGGCCCAAAAACACTTCACCTCCAGACTTTTTGGAGGCTGTGAATTTTACAACCACTCTGAAAAAGAAGCCAAGGACAGCATAACCTTGTTAAAGGTGTAGTGTTGTTACACACAATATGGCTGCAAGCTGCACCTTCTCTTTGTTTATTCATTGCCAGCAGTGGTTTATTTGGTAGCGCTTCCACCTCAGAGCACCACTCCAGACACTCAAACACTGCAACTGGGCTGATATACCAGTGGAGTACTGAGGAAGTGCTGCACTGTGAGTGGGTGTCAACTTTCAGATGAGAATGCCTGACCTCTCAAAGAATGTAAACAATCTCATGGTACTATTTTGAAGAAGATGAGGCAAGTAATACTGGTGTCCTGGTTGTTATTATTATTCCCTCACCCAACATTGCTGCGTGGGTTTCCTCTGGGTACTCCGGTTTCCTCCCACAGTCCAAAGATGTGTAGGTTGGGTGAATTGGCTATGCTAAATTGCCCATTGTGTTCAGGGATGTACAGGAAAGGTGCATCAGTTATTGGAAATGTAGAGTAATAGGGTAGAGGAATGTGTCTGGCTGGGATACTCTTTAGAGGGCTTGTCTGGCCTTGTTGGGCCAAGTGGCCTGCTTCCACGCTATTGGGATTCTATTCCATGAAATGATCAGGTGTTTATCATAAGGCTATTTGTGGGCGCTTGCCGTGCACAGTTGGCTGGTTTGGTTCCTTCATTAAAATGGAGACTATATTTGAAGGGTAAAGAAAGGTGGTTATCCTGAGATCATAAAAATTGCTTTATAAATGCAATAGTGCTTTTTAACAATGTATTTGACTTCAGGTTTCTGTTCCCAGTTTGGTGTCAATATCCTGGATTTGCATGGAGTTTGGTGGAGGGTGAATGAAAAACTAGCTAACATTCCCATACCTGCTTCTTATGGAATATAAATAAAAATCCAAACAACTGCAAATGTTGGAAATCAGAAACAAAAACAGAAATTGCTGGGAAACTCTTGCAGCATCTAGGGAGAGAAAGCAGAGTTAATGTTTAAGGTCCAGTCACTCTTCTTCAGAACTGAATTTTCCCAGCAACTTCTATGTTTATTTCTTATGGAATATCACCTGCTGATCATGACTTATATGGACTTCAGGCACATCAGTAGCACCTCCAGTCTCCTGGGAATTTGGGCAATGGATTAATGGACCCAACAGGATTTATTGTATTAAAATGTAAAAAAATTCCAGTTCCTGTAAGAGTGTGAATTTGTATGGATCTATTTCAATAAGGAAGGAATAGGTTTGACCACGAAGCTCCCCACAGTTGAGCACCTTCATACCTTCCAGTCGTTCATGACTTGGATTTCCCAAGGTGCACAATACTACAGGATGCACCCCACTCCCACACTTTGAGTTTCTGAATACTTGGCTTTGGAAGTTTGCTACACATCTAAAGATGTGCAGGTCATGTGAATTGGCCATGCTAAATTGCTCGTAGTGTTAGGTGCATCAGTCAGTGGGAAATGCGTCTGGGTGGGTTACTCTTCAGAGGGTCGGTGTGGACTGGTTGGGCCAAAGGGCCTGTTTCCACACTGTAGGGAATCTAATCTAATCTAATCTATCATCTTTGCAAGTCTGCTGGTACGCATCATGGTTCAAATGCTTCCTTCTGCACCATAACAATTCTGTAATTCTGAAATACCACAAAAAAATGCATCAAGGACCATGTCCTCGCGCAAGATCCTATTGCCAGAAATTAATCTAACATGGAATTATCTTATTAAAGTCCCTCACTCCCCCGCTTTTACATGGAACTTACAGCCAGAAACAGGCATTTTGACCCAAAAGGCTCCATGCTTATGTGTATTTTGCAAACCAGCCATCTCCTACTAATCCCTGAACCTGCTCTGTAGTTCACCTGATCTGAATTTCATATCCTATTCTTCACTCTCTTGTGCACATAGCTAGCTTAAAAGGGTGTTTATGAAATTTGACACAACTATTCAATGAGTTGGCAAGTTGCACATTTAATACTTGCTGGGTAAAGCAGATTGTCCTGAATTCTCTATTGAATTTATTGGCAACCACCATATATTTTTGACCCTCTTAGTTTTGGTCCACCCCACATATGAAAGCATCTTCTTCATGTTTATTCTATTAAACCCCTTCCTAATAATAAAGACCTCTATCAAGCAGCCTCTTAGCATTTTCATTTATTGAGAAGGGAGCACCAGCCTGTTCAACCTTTCTGGTAGGTATTATCTCTCAGTTCTGCTTTCATCCTTGTGAATTCTTTTTCAGTGTCAGTTTATTAGCAGGAAGACCAGAACTGGATACTGAATTCCAAGTGTGGTTAAACAACAACCTGTGTGGGTTTTCAATTTTAAACACTTGGTCTCCATTTTCAGTCTTTTGAACAATAATTTTCACAAGTTAAAATGTTGGATTGAGGATAATTGCGTCACTACTTACAGTGGAAGAGTTGCTTCATGACCCGATAACAGTTATCAAATAAAGCCTTGGGCCTAATGGACTTGTTCTTACTTTGCTCATCCATGTCACTTATACGGTATAGTATTTCCTCCACTCGCTCATCTTCAATATCATCAACCTCAACATTCAATAGAAAAGACAAGGAAAGATTCACCAAACAGCAGCAGTGAAATTGAACAATATTTAAACCACACTTAAACATTGTTTTAATTTTGTTTTTTTCTCTCTCGTTGGTTTTCCAATCAAATTTACTCTTCATCACTTTTACCAGGTGATGACACATAACAATCAGATTTCAGACAAATTGGCGCCTCTTTCAATGTGCAACTGGATTTCACACTGGCACCAGCAGCAACTCCCTAACATCAGGCCCTAACGATGTGACCCATGGAGTAGTGGGACTAGATTAACAGTCCAGCCTTAGTGGTAATTAATTTACCAGCAAACTTAGCATTAAGTTCTCAAGCTCAATTTATTATTAATTTTTATTTACTAACCAGATATGTAATTATCTACATCTGGACTCCAGATGTAGCTTGTGGCTAATGTATTGGACAATACTAATGTAAACACCCAGTTCTCTTATCTTTGCAGAGTCACACACCATCAACATTCTGGAATTCCTCACAGTGGAAGACAGCAGAAGCGTACCAGAACTTCGAGAGCGTCAAAGGGCAGAGGTGAGTGTAATGGCCTTGACAGAGGAGAAAGTGCTAGGGAAACCGATAGGTCTGAAGGTGGTTAAATCACCCAGACCAGATAGACCTGAAGGAGATAACTGAGGAGATTGTGGAGGCATTGATAGTGATCGTTCAGGAATTACTGTAGTCAGGGAGGGTTGTGGAAGATTGGAAAATGGCTAATGTATAATCCCTATTTAAGAAGGGGGAGAGAGAGAGACAGACAGAAGACAGGAAATTGTCGGCCAGATAGATTGACCTCTGTTGTTGGTAAGGTTGAAAATCCATTATTGTGGATGTGATTGTAAGTACTTGGAAGGGCATGGTAAAATAATGCTGAGTCAGGTTTTGTCAAGGGGAGGGCATGTCTGAGAAATCTATTAGAATTCTTTGAGGAGATAACAAGCAAGTTAAACAAAGGCAAGCCAATGCTCGTGACTTATTTTGACTTCCAGAAAGCCTTTGACAAAGTGCCATGCAAGAGGTTGCTAAATAAGAGCCCATGGTGTTCGGGGCAAAGTGCTGGCAAAGTGTGGGAATAAAGGAGACTTTTTCAGGATGGCAGCTAGTGACTTTTGGAATTTGACAGGAATCTGTGACGGGATCACAACTATTCACTTTATTGATTAACGATCTGGATGAAGGCACTGTGGACACTGTTAAGTTTTCAGATGACACAAAGATAGGTGGAGGAGAGGTAGTATTGAGGAAGTGGCAAAAGGCTCTGGACAGGCTAGGTGAGTGGGTAAAGAAGTGGTTGGTGGAATACAACACGGAAACATGTGAGGTTATGTACTTTGGTAAGAAGGATAGAGGGGTGGACTATTTTCTAAACAGGAAAAGCCTTTGGAAAGGTGAAGCAGAAATGGACTTGGGAGTCCTGGTTCAGAATTCTCTTAAGGTTAACATGCAGGTTCAGCTGGCAAATAGGAAGACAAATGCAATGTTAGTGTTCATTTCAAATGGGCTAGAATACAAGTGCAGAAATGTACTGTTGAGGTTGGGTAAGGCACTCTTCAGACTGCATTTGGGATATTGAGAGTGGTTTTGGGCCCTGTATCGAAGGGAAAATGTGTTGGCATTGGAGGGGGCCCAGGGGAAGTTTATAAGAATGATCCTAGGTTGAAGAGCTTGACATGTAAAGAGTTGTTGAGGACTCTGGGTCTGTACTCGATGAAGTTTAGAAAGATATTGGGGGGGGGGGGGGGGGGGGAATCTCATTGAAATTTCCAGAACACTGAGAAGCTTGGATAGAGTGAATATGGAGAAGAAGTTTCCAATAGTAGGAAAGACTAGGACCAGAGAGCACAGCCTCAGAGTAAAAGGATGACCCTTTAGAACTTAGATGAGAAGGAATTTCTTCAGCCAGAGGATGGTTAATCTGTGGAAGTCATTGCCACAGAGGGCTGTGAAGGCCAAGTCATTGAACGTATTTAAGTCAGAGATAGGCAGGTTTTTGATTAGTAAAGGGGATCAAGGAAGAAGGCAGGAAAATGGTTTGTGAAGCATATCAGCTATGATCGAATGACAGAGCAGACTGGATAGGCCGAATTGCCTAAGTCTGCTCTTATATCTTATGATCTTGTTGCCTTATGGACCAGGGCCTTAACTTGACTTGGTCGTGTAAATGCAGTGACTACTAAAACACACTGTGGCCTATGATGAATGGATCACCCTCACACTTCTCAAACCCTTCTCCCACCTTCAAGCCAGGAAATTGTTGGAATGCTCTCCATTTTCTCTGGTGCTCAAGATTCTTGAGACTATCATGGAAAGCAACCTGAATGATTTTATAAATACTTTTTTTTTAGTCATCAAATGTGGATAGTGCTGGTAAGGCCTGTATTTGTAGCTCATCCATAACTGCCCTTGGGAAGATGCTTATTGTGGTAGAAATTAGATTTATGTAAATTATGATGACGTAACTGATGGCATGACTCAAACATCAGAAATGACATCAGTCTAGAATGAGTATGTGAAGTCAGAGGCCTTAGACACTAAAGAGCTGTATTTGACAACTTACCATGTACAGATATAATTAAAGCAGCATTACAATGCATAAGGGCTTGAAAGGTCTTATTAACAGGTAAGGAGAAGACAGCCTTAGGGTCAGTTTATTTTCAGATATAGTCAGTCTCACACCAGTATCTCAATGCAGAGGTAACAGTATTGGCTTAAAACACAAGACAAACCATTGGTGAGCCACCTTCTTGAACCGCTACAATCTTTGAGTTTCATGGGCATCCACAGTGCTGTTAGGAAGGGAGTTCCTGGATTATAACCCAGTTATAGTGAAGAAAGGCAACATATTTAAAGTCAGGATAATGCATGACTTGGAGGTGAACTTGCAAGTAGTAGTGTTCTGAAACATCTTTGCTTTTCTCCTTCTGGATGGTTCAGATTGCAGATTTGGAAAGTGCTATTGAAGGTGCATTGGTGAGTTGGTGCAGTGAAGGGGATCCCTAAACATCCAACTTACGAATGCTTGTAGTTATGAATGCAATCCCATTGTTGTGGTTTTAAAGACCCATCATATGAGCATTCCTTGTACTTACGAGCAGCTCCTTTTCACTGTGTTCTGACTTGAGTACAATTTGACTTGCAAACAGCTATGAGAACAGAACCGTAGTTGGTACACACTGTTGCCACTGTGTGTCAGTAGTGGATGTTGAAAGTGATGGTTGGAATATCAATCAGATTGCTTTGTCCTGGATGGTGTCAAGCTTTTTGAGTGTTTTTGGAGCTGCACCCATCCAGACAAGTGCGACATATTCAATTGCCCTCCTGACCTTGTGTCTTGTAGATGATGATGAACGGGCACTGGGGAGCTAGAAAGTAAGTTACTTGCTGCAGAATTCCCAGACCTGCCCTCCTTACCACAGTATTTATGTGGCTGATTAATGTAATTTCTGGTCAATGGTAACCTCCCATGATGTTAATAGTGGGGAAATTCAGCAATAGTGACACTAGATTAGATTATTTACAGTGTGGAAACAGGCCCTTCGGCCCAACAAGTCCACACCGACCCTCCAAAGAGCAACCCACCCAGACTCATTCCCCTACACCTAACACTATGGGCAATTTAGCATGGCCAATTCACCTAACCTGCACATCTTTGGGCTGTGGGAGGAAACCAGAGCACCCAGAGGAAACCCACACAGACACGGAGAGAATGTGCAAACTACACACAGACAGTTGCCCGAGGTGGGAATTGAACACGGGTCTCTGGCGCTGTGAGGCAGCAGTGCTAACCACTGTTCCACCCGAATCAGTTTGTCAACAGTTGATGGTTAAGTTCTGTACTGTTCGACATGGTCATTGCATGGCATTGGATGGCACAATTATTCCTTAGCAGTTTTCCACCCAAACCTAGGTGTTGTCCATGTCTTGCTGCATATGGGTATGGATTGCTTCAATATCTAAGTTATTGCCAATAGTTCTGAATATTGTGCAATCCTAAGCAACATCCCCATTGCTGGCTTATGATGTTGCCACCCCACCCATTAGCTTAAACATCCACTCCCTTCATCATCAGCATACCATGGTTGCAGTGTGAGTGGCCTATGAAACACACTATATTAACATGCTAAGGCTTCTTGTGTGGCATGTACAAAACTGACAATGCAAAAACATCAAAAACAACAAGGGATCAACAATTGCCAGTCACACATCATCTTGACTTGGAGCTTTATCATGACCAAGTCAAAATCCTGGAATTCACTCCTTCAAACCCCCAAAGGTGTACCAAAACTGCAACAATTCAAGAAAATGGTCACCACTATCTTCTCAAGGGCAATTAGGAATGGACAATAAAGAGTTAACTAGCAAGATCTATATTCTGAAAATTAATTGCTCACGTCAGAAATTTCCATCAGTACAGTCCTCAGTCATGCATCCACTGATATAAAATGGGTGCCCAAATCTGAAAGGCAACAGATTTGGAGCAGTATTTTTTTGTGACAAGGTATATTGGACAAGGTCTGCATTGACAGAGATATCGATATTTATGTATAATGTATAAATATACAATTTCAGTCTTTACACATAAAGCTACAGTCATGAACAATAAGAGTTTGTTTTATATAGGCAAAAGGAAGTCATGTATACATTGTGCATTTATATTTGGGGAATAAAGGGGTTGCTAACAGTGCCAATCCCTGCCTGCCTAGTCTGAGAGCTAAGATTGACTGTTCTTGCAGCAGTCCCATACCAACCCATGGCCTAAACACTCATCATTTTAATATGCTGTATAAACTGGTGTTCTTTTTCTTCCATCCTAACCCTGAAGAAGAGCTTCAACTTCAAGTTGGTACCATTTTGTTAAGTTTAATCTACCATATTCAACCTTATTGAGAGTTTTCACACATGCATGAATTTCCTTTCTTAATACTATCCCCTCGTGACCTCCAAGATTTCCATTAACTCACACACCACCTTATAGATTTTCCAATTAAAACACCCTCCCATGAAATATCCTGCCATTCTCAGGAGCCCATTTAAATATGGATGTAGAAGTAGGCAGAGAGGGGGAGTGCTGGAAAAGCACAGCAGGTCAGGGAGCATCCGAAAAGCGGGAGAATTGACATTTCAGGCATAAGGCCTTCATCAGCAATGAATGATGAAGGGTTAATGCCTGAAACGTTGATTCTTCTGCTCCTTGGATGCTGCCTGACCTACTGTGCTTTTACAGCACTACACTCTTGACTCTGAGCTCCAGTATCTGCAGTCCTCGCTTTCTCCTGCGGAAGTAGGCCATTTGGCCTTTCAAGTCTGTCCTGCCATTCTTTGAGATTATGGCCGATCTAATAATCCTCAACACAACTCTCTTGCCTTTATCGCTTAAACCTTGATTTCCTTATTGCCAGTTAGCTCAACTGACTGGATGGTTTGTTTGCAGTGATGAGTGACACCATCAATGCAGGTTTAATTCCTGCATAGCTGAGGTCACCACGTAGGTCCCATTCCCTCAAATTTCTCCCTTACCGGAGGTAAAGTGACTTTCAGCCTATGGAATTATGGTAGCATTCACTTTCTTTTCATTTGATTTCTAATCTGCATTTTACAGCAACTTGCACTCACTTAGAGCCCTTAGTATATTAAATCATGCCATGATGCTTCACTGGTGCATTCTCAAAATTCCTAGGACACTGTGCAACTTCAAGAGATATTAGGTCAGATGATCAAAGCAAGATTAAGAGGCATCTTAAAGGAGACAGGAGGTGGAGAGGGATGTAGTTTACGGAGAAAGCTTCAGAGTGTACAGCCTGGGTATCTTCAGGCATGGCTGCCAAATGTGCAGTGATTAAACTAGTGAATAGGTGAGAGGCCAGAATTGGAGGATTGCAGAGATTTTAGAGAGTTGTGGCTAGCCTGGACAATATTACAGCAAGACAATGGAAAGAGTAATATACACAGATAAACATATTAAATTTGAGACATTGTCAGACCACAAGGGCAATGGGTCAGCTAGACTTGGTGCAAGTTGGAAGATGTGAAGCAAACATTTTGACAGAAGATATGAGATGCTGATCCCTTTGTGTAAGTACATAGTGCAGATTATCAGAGGAAACTCTTTTACTTGCTAGGTGAGACTTACCATTTCTTCCATATCCATCCTCAAATAAGTAAACAAAGTGGAGATGCCCTCCACATAAGCTCTGGATGGGTGCCTTTGTGGGAGGACTTCAAGGACTGTCTCTAGGACTTGAGAATTGATATAAACCCATAACAATTTCAGGTCCTTTTCAGTGAAACTTCTTTTTTGCTGTATCGGGTGAAAGAAGAAAGACATTATGTTGGAGATAAATGGATAGTATCAGTGTTGACCTTCTTATTCACCCTAATTTCTGAATAATCTCACACATATACATACACATACTTCATTGTGTTGTTTCTTGGGACATTTTTTGTGTCTGACAGATCAAATGCAGGGTTTGGGACAAGCCAACGCTTCTGGGAGGTTAAAGCAAAAGATACTGGTTCTCCTCTCTCTGGTTTCTGTTTGGAACACCTGGGATGTCTTGGGTAGACTCACTGACACCAATCTCCTTGTTGGAATTAATCTAGGCTACTGATACCATGGGGGGAGGATGCCCACCTCATGTCTTTGGCAGAAGGTAGGCTAGATCTTATTCAAACAGATCATGTTCATTGCATTCTACTTAATGGTAATTACTTAATAGTAAGTACTTAATATGTGGTTACATTACATCTGAGATACATGATAGTCTCTTGAAACAGGCAGAACTTAAGAATAAGATCACATGACAGCTACTAAAACACTCTTACACAGCATTGGTAACAAACAGGATTGAACACTGGTTAGCTCCTCCGAGGAACAGTCCTTTATATCCTGATGGGCAGAATTTATCTTATGTCAGCTGCTAACTTTATACTTTATACAATATTGTCCTCAAGGCTCAACTATTCTTACTCATGAAAATAACTGTCAGGTGGGAGGAAAGACCTGGAATTCTCATGTTGATATTACAAGTTGGGAAAGCACCTTCGACCTTGCTGGAAAATTCAGTCCGATGAGGAAGATTTTGTAACCAAAATTCCAAGCTATGGGATGAACATGCACACCTCATTTGTTGCCTCTACAATACAAATGAAGGATCAACGGTAAATGGGAAGTAATGTGGCTCAGTAGTGGTGTCCCTGCCTCTGAACCAGCAATTCCAGGTTCAAGGCCCTGCACCAGGATTTGTTAACAACAAGAGTGCTCATGTCACAGGCAGAAAGATGGTAATCAAATTGAAAAACCTTCCACTGGTCCCCAAGGTAGAAAAAAAAAGAATGAGTGTGAAGATAGAAAAAGGGGCAACCCTTTATTTGAAGCACTGTTTAGAATCACAGAGTGGCCAGCTTAAAGGGTTAAATGGCACCGATTCGAGGTGGTGCCTACATGCTAGGTTTATCAGCTCTGATGGCCAGGAGGAAGCTACTATAGCTTGATTTCACTGATATGTTATATTTCAGGGCCCAACTGGAGGAATTCCAATAGGTTCAACCAACCATGCTCCTCCCTAAAACTACATCATATTTCATTTATTTTCAAGGATGAAGAGATCCAACAGCCAAGAAGGCAGAGTGGTTTAGTGGTTGGGGTAGCACGGTGCCTCAGTGGTTAGCACTGCTGCCTCACAGTGCCAGGGACCTGGGTTCAATTCCAGCCTCAGGCGACTGTCTGTGTGGAGTTTGCACATTCTCCCCTTTGTCTACGTGGGTTTCCTCTGGGTGCTCTGGTTTCTTCCCACAGTCTAAAGAAGAGAAAGGCTACAGTAGTGAGTATAGTGGATTCTTTCTTGATTATATGTTTTTGGAGATAAGTCTCTTGATTAAACTTAAAATATAAGCCATAACTATTAATTTAACCTGGGGCAGTGTTTGTAGAGGAATAAGACGGTGTTATTTTCTGGGTCTGTAGATTGTGAAGGAGCAAAAATGGCCTTTGCAGTGATATGTACTTCTTATCAGATGAAGGAGGTTAAAGAGAGTTTAAGGGTTACTGTGGATTATATCTGCCATAAATGCTGTTGGATGCGAATCTTATCAGATTGAGTGGATCGGTTGGAGAGACAGATAGAAGCGATGAGGAATTTGCAACAGCAACAGTATGTGATGGATGGCAGTTATAGAAAGGGGGGGACCCTCAGATACAGTCACATAGATGGGTTAACTCCAGGAAGGGTAAGAGAGATAGGTAGCTAGTGCAGGAGTCTTTTGTGGATATACCCATTTTAAACAGGTATGCTGTTTTGGAAAATGTAGGGGGTGATGGATTCTCAGGGGAACGTAGTACAAACAGCCAGGTTTCTGGTATTGAGACTGGCTCTAATGCAATGAGGGGTACATCGGCTTCCAAGAGATCAATTGTGTTAGGGGATTCTGTAGTCCGAGGTACAGACAGAAGGTTCTGTGGCCAGCAGAGAAAAAGCAAAATGGTGTGTTGTTTCCCTGGTGCCAGGATCAAGGATGTCTCAGAGAGGGTGCAGAATGTTCTCAAGGGGGAGAGGGGCCAATAGGAGGTAATTGTCCACATTGGAACCAACGACAGTGGAAAGGAAAAGGTTGAGATTCTGAAGGGAGATTACAGAGAGTTAGGCAGAAATTTAAAAAGGAGGTCCTCAAGGGTAGCAATATCTGGTAGTACCCAGTGCTATGAGCTAGTGAGGGCAGGAATAGGAGGATAGAGCAGATGAATGCATGGTTGAGGAGCTGGTGTATGGGAAAAGGATTCACATTTTTGGATCATTGGAATTTCTTTTGGGGTAGAAGTGACCTATACAAGAAGGACGGATTGCACCTAAATTGGAAGGGGACTAATATACTGGCAGGGAAATTTGTTAGAACTGCTTGGGAGGATTTAAACTAGTAAGGTGAGGGGGTGGGACCCAGGGAGATATTGAAGATAGAGATTGATCTGAGACGGGTACAGTGGTGAACAGAAGTGAGTCAAACAGTCAGGGCAGGCAGGGACAAGGTAGGACTAATAAATGAAACTGCATTTATTTCAATGCAAGGGCCCAATAGGGAAGGCAGATGAACTCAGGGCATGGTTAGGAACATGGGACTAGGATATCATAGCAATTACAGAAACATGGCCCAGGATTGGGCAGGACTGGCAGCTTAATGTTCCAGGATACAAATGCGACAGGAAGGATAGAAAGGGAGGCAAGAGAGGAGGGTGAGTGGTATTTTTGATAAGGGATAGCATTACAGCTGTGCTGAGGGAGGATATTCCCAGAAATACATCCAGGGATGTTATTTGGGTGGAACTGAGAAATAAGAAAGGGATGATCACCTTATTGGGATTGTATTATAGACCCCCCAGTAGTCAGAGGGAAATTGAGAAACAAACTTGTAAGGAGATCTCAGCTATCTGTAAGAATAATAGGGTATTTATGGTAGGGGATTTTAACTTTCCAAACATCGACTGGGAGTGCCATAGTGTTAAAGGTTTAGATGGAGAGGAATTTCTTGAGTGCATACAAGACAATTTTCTGATTCAGTATGTGAATGTACCTACTAGAGAAAGTGCAAAACTTGACCTACTCTTGGGAAATAAGGCAGGACAGGTGACTGAGGTGTCAGTGGAGGAGCACTTTGGGACCAGCGACCATTATTCTATTAGTTTTAAAATAATGATGGAAAAGGATAGACCAGATCTAAAAGTTGAAGTTCTAAATTGCAAAAAGGCCAATTTTGATGGTATTAGGCAAGTACTTTCGAAAGCTGATTGGAGGCAGATGTTCACAGGTAAAGGGACGGCTGGAAAATGGGAAGCCTTCAGAAATGAGATAACAAGAATCCAGAGAAAGTATATTCCTGTCAGGGTGAAAGGGAAGGCTGGTAGGTATAGGGAATGCTGGATGACTAAAGAAATTGAGGGTTTGGTTAAGAAAAAGAAGGAAGCATATGTCAGGAATCATATGACAGGATAGATCGAGTGAATCCTTGGAAGAGTATAAAGGCAGTAGGAGTATACTTAAGAGGGAAATCAGGAGGGCAAAACGGGGACATGAGATAGCTTTGGCAAATAGAATTAAGGAGAATCCAAAAGGGTTTTTACAAATATATTAAGGACAAAAGGGTAACTAGGGAGAGAATAGGGCCCCTCAAAGATCAGCAAGGCGGCCTTTGTGTGGAGCCACAGACAATGGGGGAAGATACTAAATGAATATTTTGCATCAGTATTTACTGTGGAAAAGGATATGGAAGATATAGACTGTAGGGAAGTAGATGGTGACATCTTGCAAAATGTCCAGATTACAGAGGAGGAAGTCCTGGATGTCTTGAAACAGTTAAAGGTGGATAAATCCCCAGGACCTGATCAGGTGTACCCGAGAACTCAGTGGGAAGCTAGAGAAGTGATTGCTGGGCCTCTTGCTGAGATATTTTTATCATCGATAGTCACAGGTGAGGTGCCAGAGGACTGGAGATTGGCAAATGTGGTGCCACTGTTTAAGAAGGGTGGTAAAGACAAGCCAGGGAACTATAGACCATTGAGCCTGACCTCAGTGGTGGGCAAGTTGTTGGAGGGAATCCTGAGGGACAGGATGTACATGTATTTGGAAAGGCAAGGACTGATTAGGGATAGTCAACATGGGAAATCATGTCTCACAAACTTGATTGAGTTTTTTGAAGAAGTAACAAAGGTTGATGAGGGCAGAGCAGTAGATGTGATCTATATGGACTTCAGTAAGGCGTTCGACAAGGTTCCCCATGGGAGACTGATTAGCAAGGTTAGATTTCATGGAATACAGGGAGAACTAGCCATTTGGATACAGAACTGGCTCAAAGGTAGAAGACAGAGGGTGGTGGTGGAGGGTTGTTTTTCAGACTGGAGGCCTGTGACCAGTGGAGTGCCACAAGGATCGATGTTGGGCCCTTTACGTTTTGTCATTTACATAAATGATTTGGATGCGAGCATATGAGGTACACTTAGTAAGTTTGCAGATGACACCAAAATTGGAGGTATAGTGGACAGTGAAGAGGGTTACCTCAGATTACAACAGGATCTGGACCAGATGGGCCAATGGGCTGAGAAGTGGCAGATGGAGTTTAATTCAGATAAATGTAAGGTGCTGCATTTTGGGAAAGCAACTCTTAGCAGGTTTTATACACTTCATGGTAAGGTCCTAGGGAGTGTTGCTGAACAAAGAGACCTTGGAGTGCAGGTTCATAGCTCCTGGAAAGTGGAGTCGCAGGTAGATAGGATAGTGAAGAAGGCATTTAGTGTGTTTTCCTTTATTGGTCAGAGTAATGAGTACAGGAGTTGGGAGGTCATGTTGCGGCTGTACAGGACATTGGTTAGGCCACTGTTGGAATATTGCGTGCAATTCTGGTCTCCTTCCTATCGGAAAGATGTTGTGAAACTTGAAAGGGCTCAGAAAAGATTTACAAGGATGTTGCCAGGGTTAGAGGATCTGAGCTACAGGGAGCAGCTGAACAGGCTGTGGCTGTTTTCCCTGGACTGTTGGAGGCTGAGGGGTGACCTTATAGAGGTTGACAAAATTATGAAGGGCATGGATAGGATAAATAGGCAAACTCTTTTCCCTGGGGTCAGGGAGTCCAGAACTAGAGGGCATAGGTTTAGGGCGAGAGGGGAAAGATATAAAAGAGACCTAAGGGGCAACTTTTTCACGCAGACGTATACGTGTACGGAATGAGCTGCCAGAGGATGTGGTGGAGGCTGGCACAATTGCAACATTTAAGAGGCATTTGGATGGGTATATGATTAGGAAGGGTTTGGAGCGATATGGGTCAGGTGCTGGCAGGTGGGACTAGATTGGGTTGGGATATCTGGTCTGCATGGACGGGTTGGATTGAAGGGTCTGTTTCCATGCTGTACATCTCTATGACTCTATGGGCAGGTTAGGTGAATTGGCTATGCTGAATTGCCCATAGTGTTCAGGCATGTGTAAGTTAGGCGCATTAGTCAGGGGTAAATATTGGATGGGGGAAATGGGTCTGGGTGAGTTACTCTGCAGAGGGTCAGTGTGGACTTGTCGGGCTGAAGTGCCCGTTTCCACACTGCAGGACTTTTAAGATTCTCGGAAGGTCAGTGGCTGTTGACAAACTCCCAATAAGTTATTGCCTTAAAAGTGGAGACTCTGGCCAAGAAGGACTGACCTCTAATGCTTATATTTCTATCACACCTTTCATGTCAAAACTGCTCAGAGTGCTTCAGACATTGATTACTTTCTGTCGTGATTGTTGTTATGGCAGTTACAGTGTGGAAGTTCCTCACAGAGCTGGCTAATCACATGCTATTATCCCCCCAGCCAAGGAACATCAGGTTCAGGTGAGATGTCAGTGTCAGTGGTGCGGGCTGGCACATCGGGAGCTCTCCCTTCATTTGTCGGCCGCTAGGTGATGGGTGTGGGGAGGGATGTCAGTCAGGCAGTGGTGGTCCAACTCCTGGTAGTTCTACAAGCTAAAGCCGACAGTGAGCAATGGAGTGCTGTTGTCTAACCTTTGTGATCCTAGCTCGGGTGCTGCCAATCTATAAAAGCCTCCACTAGGTAGGAG
The DNA here is from genome assembly GCF_047496795.1 of Chiloscyllium punctatum. Lineage (NCBI taxonomy): Eukaryota > Metazoa > Chordata > Chondrichthyes > Orectolobiformes > Hemiscylliidae > Chiloscyllium > Chiloscyllium punctatum. The sequence goes on along the minus strand of NC_092764.1, from coordinate 71,969,789 downwards.
GGTACGTGTATTATTCTGCTAGAGACTCAGTGATACTTCAGGTGGCAGAGCTCCAAGGCCAAAGCACCAATTAAGGTTGCAGAGTCAGTGTGCAGGGTTGTGAATGGGACGAGCCACTGAAATCAGTTCAAATTCCAAAGTTTGCTAAGGACAGATTCACTGATGTTCCCACCCTGACTGCATCTTCAAGTGATACCAAAGTATCTGGAGTATGAGACCAAAACAGGGTGAGTGTTAAGCTATGAAATTACCACCCCCAGGCCCTGGTGACCATTATGATTCAAACATATAGCAATCGCAAATAAATTAATTGGACATCTAAACGAACAACCCAAACACTCTTGGATAATATTCATTTTCAGCATATAGACATCATTACAGAGACTAGAATTTATTGACAATTTTTTTTTAAATAGTCATGGGCATCACTGGCTGCATTGCATTTCTTGCCCATCCCTAGTTGCCCTTGAGAAGGTGCTGGTGAGCTGTCTTCTTGAACCACCGCAGTCCACATGCTGTATGTCGACCCACAATGCCTTTAGAGAGGAAGCTCTGTAATATTAACACTAAAGGAATGACAATATATTTCTAAGTCAGGATGGTGAGTGGCTTGGTGGGGAACTTCTGCTGCCCTTGTTCTTCTAAATGAGAGTGGTTGTGGGTTTAAGAAGATGCTGTCTAAGGATCTTTGGTGAATTACTGCAGTGCATCTTGTAGATAGTACACACTGCTGGCACTGAGCATTGGTGGAGGAGGGCTGAGATGTTTGTGAATGTGGTACCAATCAAGAAGGCTGTATTGAGACTTCATGGAGTCCGCAGTCAATGTTGAGGACTCCCAGGGCAACTCCCTCCCAACAGTAAACCACTGTTCTGCCACCTCTGCTGGGTCTGTCCTGCCAGTCGGAGGACAAATTCATGGATAGTGATGGTGGTGTCTGGGGCATTGTCTGTCAAGTATATTCCATGAGTGTCAGAATTAACATTCTTGATAAAGAGCTTATGCTCGAAAGGTCAACTCTCCTGCTCCTCGGATGCTGCCTGACGGGCTGTGCTTTTCCAGCACCGCACCTTTTGACTGATCTCTAGCATCTGCAGTCCTCACTTTCTCTAAATTCCATGAGTATGATTATGTCAGGCTGTTGGTTGACTAGTCTGTGAGACAACTCTCCTGGTTTTGGCATTAGCACCCACATATTAGTGAGGAGGACTTTGCAGGGGCACCAGGGCTGTTTCTGCCGTTGTCTTAGCCAGTGCCTAGGTTGATGCCAGGTGGTCTGTCTGGTTTCATTTCTTTGTTGAAACTTTGTAGCAGTTCATACAAATGAGGGGCTTGCTAGGCCATTTCAGAGAACAGTACAAAGTGACCTACAGTGCTGTGGGTCTGGAATCAGGTGAAGAAGGCAAATTTCCTTCCCTAAAGGACATTAGCATTACACCACCACCTCTCCTAATGTCACTGGATAAGTAATCAAGAAGCTCAGATTAATGTTCTGGACACAATGGTTTCAAATCAAATTTCAGGTGGGGAAAATGTGAATTCAATAAAAGTCTATCATTTTAAAAATAAAATTGGCCTAATTGCAACCATGTCAATTGTCATAAAAACATATCTGGTTCACAAATGTTCTTCAGGGAAGGAAATCTGCCATCTTTACCCGGTCTGGCGTATTGGTGATTGACTTTTAACTGCCTCCTGAGCAATTAGGGATGATCAATAAATGCTGGCCTAGCCAAAGACATCCACATCACATGAATGAATAAAGACAAAAATAAATACTTAAGAAAGCACTTCACCAACATACTTCCCCTTTAGTGGTTTGATGCAACTGAGTGGCTTGTTCAGCATTTCAGAGGACAGTTAAAAAAGTAAACCACATGTTTGTCACTGGCCCAACTGGATATAGGTGGTAGATTTCCCTCCTTAAAAAACATCAGGGAACGAGATGGGCTTTTACAATAACTCTGTATTTTCATGATCATTATTACTGATGCCAGCTTATTAATCCCAACTGAATTTAAAATCCTCCAGCTGCCAGTGGAATTTGATTTCATGACTGGAACATTAATCCAAGCCTCTAAATTTCTTGTCCAGTAATATCTTACCGATTTACAATGTCACTACACACAAGTGTGCAGAAGAATTTGTAGTGAAGGCTTTATTTAAAAAAAAGAAATACTTTTAAACAGGAACAGAGAGAATATGAAAACAAAGCCATAATACATATGTAAACTTTCTCGGTGTCACTTTGCTGACCTCTTCAATATAAAATGTCACCCTATGTCCAGCACTGGGTGCATTCTTTGGTATTAAATTTGCAAATTCAAAACTAATTTTCTTCTCCATAAATTTTCTTTTATTTTGACAGATTTGCTTGTCATTATTTGCTGTCACCCATCCAGCTCCCCTCCCATTTAACAAATTCATTGCCAAACATGGAGATGAGAATTGTTTTACATGAAATTGTTATTAACTGAAAGAGTTTTGGGAGAGATTGATGGGAACTGTCCCCAAACCTCCCCCGCAGTAATGAACAGCTTGTACACGTGAGCATTTCCACAGGCAGTTGAGGAGAAACAGTCCCTTAGTTCACATACACAGTAAAGTAGCTATTGTGACTGGTCCCCAAACCACATTGCCTGATCCCCAATGGTTCACCAGTAAGTGTCAAGGGTGAGAACAACATCATCATGGCCAATTCAGACCTACTGAAAACTCAGAAACATACAACCTAGGACAGAATGAGAGAAACAACTTGGGACAGAGTGAAAGGAACACAAACTGGGAGAAAAAGACAAATCGGTACAGAGGGAGAAAAGCTGGCTGTGATGGACGGTTCTATAACCCAGTTGGCACTTCTTCCATTCGTTAACTGTCCCAGCTTCTGACCCTCCTGCTCGTAGACCCTCCCAAACTAGCCTCCCCCCTAATCCTCTGCTTGCTGCCTCTCTAGCTCATGGCTTTACCCTGAAATCCTGCAACTTGAAGCTGCTGGAATTCTTTCAGCTGCTTTCTGCCTCTTGCCATTGGGCGCGCCTCACCCTGGAAAAGAAAGATGGAAGTGGTGAAAGGGAGAGAGATGGTGATTGGGAGGGTCAGCAAGCAGGAGGTTGGTGAACAGGAGAGGTTGCCAGCAGGGGCTCATTCAGTGAGAAGGTTGATGGGTCATAGGGTCAGTGAACAGAAGTAGGCCATTTGGCCTTTTGAGCCTGCTGCATCTTTCAATAGGTTCATGGCTGATCTGATTTTAGCCTCAACTCTGCATTCCTGCATATCCCTGATAATCTTTCATCCCATTGGTCATCAAGAGTTAATCTACCTCTGCCTTAAAAATATTTAATGATTCTGCATCCCTTGCTTTTTGAGGAAAGGAATTCCAAAGACTCAAAACTCTCAGACAAAGAAATATTTCCTCACCTCTTATTTAAACGGGTGAACCTTTCATATTAAACAATAACACTCAGTTCTAGATTCTCCTACAACAGGAAACATCCTTTCCACATCCATCTACGTCATTCCCCTCATTTTCAAATAAATCACCTCTAATTCATCTGAACTCTAGAGAATATAAGCCTAGCATGTCTAGCCTTTCCTCATAAGGCAGTCTGCTCATTCCAGGAATTAGCCTAGTAAACCTTCTCTAAACTGGGAGGTTTAGAGAACATCTATAACATCTTTTCATAAGTACAGTGACCAGTATTGTACATAATACTCCAGATGCAGTCTCAACAATACCCTGTATATCTGAAGCATAACCTCCCTACTCTTACATTCAGTTCCCCCTGTGATAAAACATAATATTCTATTGGCCTTTTGATGACTTGTGTGCCTGTTTGCTAACCTTCTATGATTCATGCACTAGGACACCCAGATCTCTCTGCATCTCGGAGCTCTGCAAACCTCTCAATTTTGATAATATGCTATTTTATTCTTTCTGCCAAAATAGATAATTTCACATTTTCACACTTTATAGTCCATTTGTTCAATCTTTGCCCACTCACTTATCTAAATTCTTTTGTAGCTTCCTTAGGTCCTCTTTACAAACAAGCAACATGAATTCGACGGGGACAACACTACCAGTATAGGGCAAGCAAAACAGAGAACAGCCAGGGAATTCCTAGAGGCATGGCACTCATCCACAGACTCTATCAACAAACACATCGACCTGGACCTAATATACCGGCCACTACAGTGGACAGCTCGAACTGACAACCGGAAGCGGCAGAGACAGGCCACTATAAATGCCAGAGGAAACATCACAGAAGCGCTTCACAGGAGGCTCCCAAGCACTGAGGATGTCACCTAGACAGGGGACGAAACGTTTGCAAGACAAATTCCCAGCTCGGCGAACAAAACCACAACAATCCTGCTTTCTATTTATATGTTTAGGTTTCTTTAGGTTGGTGATGTCATTTCCTGTGGTGATGTTATTTCCTGTGGTGAAGTCACTTCCTGTTCCTTTTCTCAGAGGGTGGTAGATGGGGTCTAACTCGATGTGTTTGTTGATAGAGTTACGGTTGGAATGCCATGCTTCTAGGAATTCTCGTGCATATCTTTGTTTGGCTTGTCCTAGGATGGATGTATTGTCCCAGTCAAAGTGGTGTCCTTCCTCATCCATATGTGAGGATACTCGTGAGAGTGGGTCATGTCTTTTTGTGGTTAGTTAGTATTCATGTATCCTGGTGGCTAGTTTTCTGTTTGTCCAATGTCGTGTTTGTCACAGTCCTTTCACGGTATTTTGTAAATGACATTAGTTTTGCTCATTGTCTGTAGAGGGTCTTTCAAGTTCATTAGCTGCTGTTTTAGTGTGTTGGTGGGTTTGTGGGCTACTATCCCCTTTAGCTACGCACAAGATATTTCTTCAAAGAACTCTGATAAATCAAAGTTAAAATCACACAACACCAGGTTATAGTCCAATAGGTTTATTTGCAAGCACTAGCTTTCAGAGCACTGCTCCATCATCAGATGAAGGAGTAGCGCTCTGAAAGCTAGTGCTTTAGAATAAGCCTGTTCGACAATAACCTGGGTGTTGTGAGATTTTTAACATTGCCCACTCCAGTTCAACACCGGCTCCTCCACATTATGGCATCCAATAAAACAATTAGACATGATTTTCCTTTCACAAAATCACATTTGCTTGGTCTGATAACTTTGAACTTAAAGTGCTTTGTTATAACATTAATAATAACTACTAATAATTTCCCTATGAAGAATGCTTTCTGTTTCCTCCCCTTTTGAATGAAGCAGTTACATGAGCTATTTGCCATTCTGTGGACCCCACAAGATTGAGGATGCCCTAGAGGTCAGAATTAGAATTGTAAGACTGAGAGTGTACAGAGATGGGGGTGGGGGATTTGAAAAGAAACATGGACTTTTTAAGATTGAGACTTTGTTTAAAATAGTGGCCTATGTAGGTTAGTGAGCACAAGGATGATGGATTAATGGCATTAGATGCAACTGTCACCATAGTTAAGAAAACAAAAGGACTCTGGCAGCAGAGTTCTGGTTAAGCACTAATCTATGGAGATTAGAATTCAGGTGGCCAACTAGGGATGCATTTGTATGATCAAACCTGGAGGTAAGATAGGAGGGTTGCAAGGCTTAGCAAATGTTGCCCATCCTTAATTGCCCTTGAATTGAGTGACTTGCAAAGAGCTGGGAGTCACATGTAAGCCAGCAGATTTTCTCCCCTAAAGCACATGAATAAACCAGATAAGTATTTTACAGCAATCAATGATAGTTTCCTGGTCGCCATCATTGAAACTAGCTTTCAATTCTAGATTTTCTTTAAAAGTGAATTTAAATTCCACTGGATTTGACCACTAGAGCTCTGGTCTGGGCCTCTGGATTATTATAGTTCAGTGTCATTACCATCACACACAGTCCTCTCACATTCTGTGTCACAATAGGAAATGCATTGAATAATGCACCCTCAGTAATGCTCCACTGGAAATAATAGGTTAGTGGTATATGGAGTAGAAGTGTGGTTAGTTGGGAAAGGAAGATATAACACTGCTCTTTCAAGTGTCTCTCAGTCCAATTCTTGGAATTCCTTCTCAAACAGCACTGTGGGTCAACTGCAGTGGTTCAAGACAGTTGATCACCACCTTCTCAAAAGGAAACTCAGGATGGGCAATAAATATAGTGCAGCCAGCAATGCCCACATCCCATGCCTGAATGTTATGAATTATTCAAGATTCAATAACTGTGTTATGGACAAACTTGTAACCATTTACATGTGACATTCTCCGTCCACAAAGCAGGTTTCATGTATTGTCGGTGACAAATTAAATACTGTACCTAGGAAATTAATTTGCAACAGGAAACATCCTTTCCACATCCACCCATGTCAGTCCCCTCATGTTTCAATTAAGTCACTTCCAATTCTTCTAAACTCCAGAGGATACAGGCCTAGCCTGCATCACACAACTTTCCTTTGTGAGGTAGCTTTAGATTTAATGGAGCTATGATGACTATTGAAAATATTGATGAATTCTTCCAATTCTACTTCTGTGCAAATTCAAATCTCCCCATGGCAGAGAGGGCAAGCTCCTCTCAAGCAAACACAGAATGCTGGAGAAACTCAACAGGTCTGGCAGCATCTGTGGAGGAGAATTGAAGATATCATTTTGGACTCAGGAATGGGTGATTAGTTGGTAAAGTAAGATATGGGAAGTGTCACCACTGGGTACCATTGCGAACTATTCATCCTTTCAGGAACACAGCAAAGCAAGGAGACCCTGGCTTTGGAGGAGGCAGTGGTGTGGTTGGAGAGTCACGTGACTCATAACCCACAATACCAGGCTCAAACACCACCACAACAGATGGGAAAATTTGAATTCAATGAAAAGCTAGTCAAATGGTGACCATGAAACTGTTGATTGTCATAAAAATCTCTGGTTTACTAATCATACCTCAATGAGGTCCGGCCTATATGTGACTCCAGACCCACAGAAACATGATTGACCTTGAATTGTTTTTCGGCTAATGTGGGGTGGGCATTAAATACTGGCCTAGTCAGCAACCTCCTCATCCCATGAGCAAATCTAAAAGAAAAGAATGAAGACGAAAAAAAAACTTGATACATTCAAACCTACCATGCGTGTAACATTTATTGTTCTATAAATATCTTCATAGTGAACTTTCACAGCATAGTTAACTGGAAAGTAATCCTTCTGTAAATAAAACAGAACCGATCATTAAAACTTTCATGCAAGTGCTTCATTTTATTTCTAGATTTTTCTATACACTACGCCAATACCCCAAGACCTAAATCTTTCACCTCAGCCCAACCTCCATCTGCAAACTAGGCACTCGATTGAAAAGGAAGCTCCTTGGTTGCTTCAGACTAATATCCAAATATGTCGATACAACATGGAGCATGTGTTCTGGGAGCTGTGCTTCTTGTCACAGATCAGGGAATTCAAGACTCATTCCAAATTTATAGAATTTCAAACAGCCAATTTATATCCATGCAAATCTTGCCTCTGTGCAAAGAACCAGGGGATGGGATTCATGAACATCTCACCTCTTCGAGAGAAGGACTAATGCTGGTCTGAAGAAATAAGCCTGCTTTTGAATTGAGATGGCTGGCATGTATGAATTTGGATTCAGTAAACTCCTTCTTTCACTCTCACCCTCATTGGTCAGACTGGATAAGAAGAAATGAAGTAATCCTTGCATTCCCACTTGCCCCTAACCAATCCACCAAAGCTGGAAAATCCACTTACCCAGGTGACAGCAGTTCAGGACTAAATTCTGCTCTGATATCCCTCTGATATCATTTAAAGACTGAAATCTTTAAATGACCCACCAGCACAAGATAAAGGTGGACACGAGGATAGGTCTGGGAAGGCTGTGAAATGACAGAACCATGACCCTGGCAGTAAACACCATCAAGGGATCAGGACAAGAATCAGGAAGGTGTTTGGGGAAAGGATATGTAATTCTATGGGAGGCCTATGAATGTGACCATTCCCCCAGCGGAAAGATTTCAAGTCTAAAACGTTGGGGGCTTTGACCCCATGTACGTAAGAACTTGCAAAGCATCACTTACCAAATATCTGACCCGCAGACCATACTGTAGTTCACTATTTAACTCCAACAAATGGACACACTGTGAGTACACAACAGCAAGAACTCCAAGCAGACTGAAATCTACAGGAAATGAAAAATTGAACAATTACCTAAATTCTGTTGAAACTCAGCATCAAATAATAGTCAAACTGATACAACGACTAACTCAATTAACTGAAACACTAGGCACTGTTGTAACCTGACAGATCCCAGCCCTTTCTCTCACTTTCCAATTGTGATGTCTGGTTGTAGTTTGAACAATGAATGTTTCTCCCCTGTCATTTCATCACTACTTCTTGATCCCCTGATAACATTTCTGTCCTAATCTGCTGCAATGTTCCAGTGAAGCCCAGTGCTGGCTGGAGGGACAGCACCTTATTTTTCTTTTTGCACACTTTACAGCACCCAGAATGCAACACTGAGCTCAATAACTTCACATCAAAAGGTTATTCTGCATTTTGTTTTTTTTCCCCTTCTGCTGACATCAGGTTTTTATATTTTTTGCCTCATTAAGAGCTCACTATTATTCTACAACTAGCACCTACTTTGGATCGGTCACTTCACCTACTAAATTACCACTATTTACCTTTTATTCCACTTTGTTTTTTTATTTTATTCCACAACACCCTTGGTATCTAATCTCTCTCACCCTCTAACATTTCCTCCGGTTCCATTTATCCTTTCCGCATTTTCAACAGCAGAGAGCCCCTCACATTAGTTCTAAGAGGAGTCATAGTGGACTTGAAACATCAACACTGATTTTCTCCGACAGATTCTGGCAGACCTGCTAAGTTCTGCAGCATTTTCTCATCTTATTTCTATTACTTTGCTTGGCCGATTCATCCAAATATTTATTATTGAACATAAAGTTTATTCTTCACTAATTAGCTTCTATTTCCTCTGGTTCTCATTTATGTTGTAGTAATATTCAGTTTATTTTAGCTTGGCTCAAAATGTTACATTAGTCAAAAAGGTAACCTTTCAACCTCTGCCGTTCTGGTCTGTAAATCCATGTTTGAGTTGGAGGTGAATCTCAGAATCTGGTTACTGGTGAATGGAGGTAAGTGACCTCATGTTTTCTCTTTTTATTCATGTACCCTGAGACTTTGACTTATTTTTGCCAAGATTGCCAGTTTTGTCCTGGAGACTGATTATACACAGGAGGGTGATAATACTTGCCACTTGCAGTTTCAACAACACTCAAGAAGCATGACACCATCCAGGACAAAGCAGCCCACTTGATTGGCACCACATCCACTATCTTCAGCATTTAGTCCCTCCCACAGCACTGCAAAGTAGAGGCGTGTGTACTATCTACAAGATGACCACCTAAATTCACCAAACCACCTCTAGCAGCACCTTCAAAAGCCTGCGACTACTACCATCTATAAAGCCAAGGGCAGCAGATACAGAGAAAAAATACAGCGCAGTATAGGCCCTTTGGCCCTCGATGTTGCGCCGATCCAAGCCCACCTAACCTGCACTAGCCCACTATCCTCCATATGCCTATCCAATGCCCGTTTAAATGCCCATAAAGAGGGAAAGTCCACCACTGCTACTGGCAGGGCATTCCATGAACTCACGACTCGATGAGTAAAGAATCTACCCCTAACATCTGTCCTATACCTACCATCCTTAATTTAAAGCTATGCCCCCTCATAATAGCTGACTCCATACGTGGAAAAAGGTTCTCATGGTCAACCCTATCTAAACCCCTAATCATCTTGTACACCTCTATCAAGTCACCCCTAAACCTTCTTTTCTCCAATGAAAACAGCCCCAAGTGCCTCAGCCTTTCCTCATACGATCTCCCTACCATACCAGGTAACATCCTGGGAAACCTCCTCTGCACCCGTTCCAGTGCCTCCACATCCTTCCTATAGCATGGCGACCAAAACTGCACACAATACTCCAGATGCAGCCGCACCAGAGTCTTATACAACTGCAACATGACCTCAGGACTCCGGAACTCAATTCCTCTAAGCCAGTACGCCACATGCCTTCTTCACAGCACTATTTACCTGGGTGGCAACTTTCAGAGATCTGTGTACATGGACACCAAAATCCCTCTGTTCATTCACACTACCAAGTATCCGACCATTAGCCCAGTACCCCATCTTCATCACTTCACACTTACCTACATTGAACTCCATTTGCCACCTTTCTGCCCAGCTCTGCAGCTTATCTATATCCTGCTGTAACCTGCCACATCCTTCCTCACTGTCAACAACTCCACCGACTTTCGTATCATCTGCAAACTTGCTCACCCAACCTTCTAGCCCCTCCTCCAGGTCATTTATAAAAATGACCAACAGCAATGGTCCCAAAACAGATCCTTGTGGAACACTGCTAGTAACTGCACTCCAAGATGAACCTTTACCATCAACTACTACCCTGTCTTCTTCCAGCCAGCCAATTCCTAATCCAAACCTCCAACTCCCCCTCAATGCCATACCTCCGTATTTTTTGCAGTAGCCTACCATGGGGAACCTTATCAAATGCCTTACTAAAATCCATATACACCACATCTACCGCTTTACCCTCGTCCACCTCCTTAGTCACCTTCTCAAAGAATTCAATAAGGTGGAATCGTAACCTGCAAGTCCCCCTCCAAACCATACAACATCCAGACTTGGAACTATTACGCTGTTCCTTCAGCGTCACTGAGTCCAAGTCCTTGAACTCCCTCCCTAACAGCAGTTTAAGAAGGCAGCTCACATTACCCTCATCTTACAAGGAACTAGAAATTGACAATAAATGCAAGTAATAAATCCTGTGAATTAATAATAAAAAAAAGATGCCATGAACGGAATACCTCTATTGTAAGTGTCCTGCAGGCAGCATGAATTTAAGATACATTTTACAAAAACTGCAGCAAACAATCCTAGGAGTGAAATCAAAGGCACATCAAAAGAAAGGGTTTTTTTCAGTTTTTATGAGCATTTATTTGCCAAATTATCGGAGATCCGTGAAAGGCTGTTTGATTGCATGAGTCAATTAGATGCAGGCCATGTGATGAATTAAAATTTTAGGAGTATGTCCAAATCAGTGCTGGAGATCTAGACTGATTTCTTGGTCTCTGACCCAGAAAACTGGGCACACAGCTACCTTGGCTGTAGGGACTGCTGGGGCTGCTGGGGCCAACCAGAATTAGGCTTGTTGGACATCACACCCCTGCTATGTCCTACAGAGCTGTACCAAGATTTGATGGTGTGCTGGAGGCAGTGGGTTGTATATCCGCAACATTAGGCTTTAAAATGCAAGATGGCCATCACAGTAGAAAACAGATTTCTGCAAGTATTGCAATTTTTACAGTTATAGAATCCCTATAGTGGGGAAAGTGGTTTTGTGACAATAGCAGAGTACTTTGAACAGAAGGAAAATCCAAAAGATTTTACAACCTCTTAAAGTTTGTTTGATCTTTCCCAAATCACTTAATCCCATTCAGAGGTTTTGCTGAAAAGTCTGTGGCCAAAACACACTGTTCACTCCTTGTGAAGTGGTTTTGAGACATGGATTATTAAGTTAAGTGATTCAAATGAGTTCTTTATTCTGAAACTTCTTTTTGCTGATGTATGGCATTATAATTTTATGCTGGTTTCGACCTTATTTTACAGTCATTTTAGAAATTTCTTCAGGAGTCAATGATGGAAATAATTGCTAAAGGTTATTGGCTGTTCAAAAATTAGCTGTATATCAGGTATATTTTCTTTGGAACAAACGGAGACTATTTGGATGGAAAAGTACTAATGTAATCCCTGGCTTGCCATAGTCATGTGATCTCAGCATGAGGCAGGCAGCAATCATACAGTTTAAGACAGACATAACACAAATCAGACAATTGAACTTAAAGAAAGTGTAATGTTAGGATGCAGCTGAGATAGAGTGATGAAGAGGTGGATAGAAGCACACCAACTGTTACAAAGCGTATTCCATCCTAAATGTCTCTGAAGAACAGAAAAGCAGAAATTTTGAAAGCTTTGAAGGCAAACTTTGAACCTAAATTGACTTGATACACGTGAATAGTTTGTGTTCCATATAAGAACTAAATGTGAAAAAAGTGCAGGTTGATAGATATGTGACTGTATTAATACAGCTCACAGAATCCTTTGAATTTGAGCACTTGAAAGCTAATCTCATTGATAATAGAATTATTGTGGCAAAAGAGATCCTACTGTGATATGTTGACCAAGAGAAGAAAACTGACTTGCAAAGTAGTTATAAATATGTAGGCAAAAGCGAGGACTGCAGATGCTGGAAATCAGAGTCTATACTAGAGCGGTGCTGGAAAAGCACAGTAGGTCAAGCAGCATTCGAGGAGCAGAAAACAAAAGACATTTCGGCAAAAGCCCTTCATCAGGAACGTCGATTTTTCTGCTCCTCGGATGCAGCCTGACCTGCTGTGCTTTTCCAACACCACTTTAATCTAGTTATAAATATGTGCAGAATCTGAGCTTATAAACCAATAACACATATATGGAAAAGTAATGTCTTGTGCGCTATGTACCCAGACCTATTATTATTTTAATCCTAACCTTAATTAATTAGGAGCCCAGACCAATCCGTTGTGTTGAAAAACAGGCAAGTTGTTTCAAGCTCAACAATGTGGAGAAAAGCAACAAGTATCACTGAAACAAAAAGAAAATATATATGAATAGGAAGGGTTTAGAGGGATATGGGCCAGGTGCTGGCAGGTGGAACTAGATTGGATTGGGATATCTGGTCGGCATGGACGGGTTGGACATGCTGTACATCTCTATGACTCTAATACATGTTGAATGTAGGGTAAACAGTGTTTTAACTACAAGGAGCTAAATATTTTGCATACAAAGTGTTTCACTGGGCAGAAAATAAATAAGCCCATAAAAACCATAGTGACTATTGCTACAGAAATTTCAGGCAATGATTCTGATAAATCAAGTGTGGCCAAGAGAGAGACTGGACAAAGATTCTGCCAATTCAGTCTACACCTTACAGCAGGTTGGCAACATCAAATATAACGGAGAAAATAGTGTAAATATTGCAAAGACGACAAGAGAATTAATATATCAAACTAAAATGAAGTGCCAGATGGACACTGGTGCTTCCTCGAACACTATGAGCTTCACAGACCTACTCTAAAAAAAGTGATGCTCACCTCGAGAGGACAAATTAGTCTGACAACTGAAAGATGACACAGACAGAGTTAAAGCCACTCGTCTCAGCAGAAGTAAGTTGACAGCTCAGACACTAAATGTACTAGAAGAGATATACAGTGTTTCACAGGCCACACTGACTGACAAACACACAATGAAACAGTGCGTGGTAGAAAGGATCCAAATGCAGGAATACAAAACAAACTCATGCCAAGCTCAAAATGCAAAGACCGCTTTACTGGATACAACTAAAAAGAAAGAGGTTCTCTGGCAATAGTGGGAATCAGCTGGAAAGATTTGGAAACAAAACTAGTGAGTGCATCATTCCATCTTGCCATTGGAGGAAAAGCTGACAAGGAGAACACTACCTAGAACAACGAACGAAACTATTCGCTATTCATAGAATAGTTGTTGGCATTCTGGGTAACTTGAGTAATTCTCATCATAAAATGATAGTGTATGCAAATTTATTTCATGGCAATGAGTGTAATATTGTGAAATTGTACTAATATGCTTCCCAGCTTGCTGTAATGATGTGACATTTGCAAAATGCACTCCTGCAGATAACCATCTTACACCCAGTTCAATAAAATCACTGTACTAACCAGACTATTGTCTTGTGAACTAGTAACAGAAGCTGAAGTGTAGCTGACATGAGAGATGTAGATTGTGTGACAGGAAGCCCTTATTGCCCTTGATCACAACCAGGAACTATGGAATATAAGAATGTAAGAAATAGGAGCTGGAGTACATCTCTTGGCCCTTAAGCCTACCCTACATTCAACAAATCATGGTTGTTCTGTGCCAGGCCTCAACTCATATTTAAAGTTAACTCAGCATAGCTGTTATCTTACATTTCAAAAATCTATCCACCTCTTCAAATACACAGATCAACCTAGCTCTCAATGTCAGCAAAACCAAAGGCACTCATTTTTGACTTTCGACGGGATGTTACACATGCCCCCCTACTCATTAACAGCACAGAGGTGGAACAAGTGGAGTGTCAAGCTCCTGGGAGTGGTCATCCACAACAAGCTTTCTTCATGTGGACGCACTGGTTACAAAGGCCCAACAACATCTCTTCTTCCTCAGATAGCTGAGGAAATTTGGCATGACGGCGAATACCCTTGCCAACTTTTATAGGTGCGCTATTGAGAGCATTCTGTCTGGGCGTATGGCAACTTTATCATTCAAGATCGGAGACGGTTACAGAGAGTGGTGAACTCGGCCTGGACAATCACAAAGGCCAACCTCCCATCTATAGAATCCATCTACCAGGCCCGCTGTCAAAGGCCGCCAGCATTCTCAAAGATTCATCCCACCCTGGCAAGGTTTTCCACAACATCTACCATCAGGGAGAAGGTACAGAAGTCTGAACACATGTGCCAGCTGGTTTCGTAACAGTTTCTACCCTACTGTTGTTAGAATACTGAATGGACTCTCAAACTCTTAACATTCACCTGTACCGGTGTTTTCATTTTTGCCGCTGTTTATCTATTATTTACTTATCTATGCAACTTAACTATGTGATCTGTTGGTATTGCTCGCAAGACAAAGCTTTTCACTGTGCCTTGGTACACATGACAATAAATTCAATTCAATACTTAGTGATCCAGCCTCCACCACTCTCTGGGAGAAGAAATTCCTCTGCATCGGTTTTAAAAAAGAGTGCTCCCTCATTCTGTAACTTTGTCCTCAAGTTCAAAATTTTCCCACCAGTAGAAACCCTTCAATATCAACCCTGTGAAGCCCCTCAGAATCTTCTATGTTTCAATAAGATCACTCCTCACTCCTCTAAACTCTAATGAATAAAGGTCTAATCTGTTTAGAATAGGAGGCAAGAGGAACAGCACCACCACACTTTGACTCTCCCTCTCCAGCATCTGCAGTCCTCACTTTCTCCTAAGCACTTGAAGAGCCATAACCTACAGGGCTACTGACCCAGAGTTGGAATTATTTATTGTTATTATTTCTTTTTATTATTATTGAACTATTGAGCAAGACAAAACTCAATAGATTGCCAGAGACTAACAATATCATGTGATATAGAGATTTTATGGCAGTGGTTTTGAGGTAGATGATCAACAGAGCAAGCTGGACAGATTAAACAGCCTTCCCTTCTTCCTGTGTTCCAATGAAAGTGAGACTAGGCTGGCTGGACTGGATATATCTCGGTTTGTGCAACACGATGGACCAAACAGCCTTCACCCATGCTGTAAATTTCTATGACCCTCTGAATTATATAGTCAGTGCCTGACAGAAATCCAGCTAGAGAAAGATCACTTTCACATTGCTGCTGGCAGGATCTTGCTAGGTAAAACTTACTGCCACATTTTTACATTTGAGGAAGTGACTAAACCTGGAAAAAAAGTATTTGTTGGCTGTTCAAACACACTGGAATGCCTGGAGGTCGTGAAATGGGAGTTTTCTTTTTCCTTCTGTCTAGTTTGGCTGACCTCCCAGACTATTTAAACTTTGTATCCATGGGCATCTGATGAGGCTTCAATCTGTCCACTGCCTATCAAGTTTTCCTCAAATGGGCTTGAAAAGGTATCAAAACTCTATCCATCCCAGTGTAGTTTCCGAGAATTATAATATATTTTCAAAAAAAACAGTCACCGTAGTTCAGGAGTCCACCTCAGAAATCCCAGGACCGCACAGGAGAAAAGAATTTGGACCCAGCCCAAGGACTTTACAATAGTGAAGGCCTGACTTATGTTTAAGTTGTATTTTCAGGAGTTTTTCCTGGTTTTATACAGTAGCATGTGCCATGGAATTTATTCACCTTCCAAATAGTGCCTTGCTGGACAATAAAGAGCAGGCAGCTGAGATTTATGTCTGGAAAAGCTGGTGTGTCCAGATGTGGTCAGGTCTTATGTCTTACAAAGCTCTGCCTCAGCACTTTTGGTTCCAGACAGAGTTTGCAGTGAAAGAACTGTAGCTGAAGCTGAACCCAAACACTGCTTTCAGGGATTGGATTTCAGGAATGGTGCACCCTGACAACATCCTCCCCTACCCTGACAAATAGGACAATCTGGAAACTGTCCCCCTCAGTGGGATACTCAACAATTAAGGGTGAGACCCTCACGTTCAAGGCTGGGGATTGTGTAGTCCCAACAGTGCTACATTCAGGTGGTGGTCACTGCTGGGATTACAGGCACTTGATCTGGAGCCCAGACTGGGACACTGGTTGGCAATCCCCAGAACATGGGATGTGAGAGAGGGGTGAAGGTGCAAGTTAGATATGGCAAGAAGGGGAGTGTAGGAGCAAAGAGTCAAAGGGAGCATATGACGTGGATGGCCTACAAGGGAAGCTCCCCCTTGCCTGACACTAGTTAACCCAGTGGAAAATGCCAGGCTTCCACTTGGCATGCAACTCCTCAAGTAAAATAGTGGCAGAGGTGGGATGAACCACGTACATAACCATTAAGGATCTCAATGGGTGACTCACATAATGCCTTGAGCACCCATTCAATAATATGGAAGTCAGGTCAGGGAGCATTTTGCAAGCCACTTTGCCTTCTAAAATCTGACAAGATTAAAAACTCCAGTCCTGTTTCTACAATGCCTTCTCACTGTGGTTACTACTTCGAGTCTTAAATATAATTCATGCTCAACGATTCTGGCCCCTCACCATCTCCTCTCTGGCAGAGTGCCCAACATTCATTGTTAATAATCTTATAGTCTTGATGCAAGATGTTGGTAGAGGAGTGCGGTTGCAGTTCGAGTTATTTGCACCAGGCTCATATCAAACAAGAAACATTAAAAGTGAGGAGCACGGTGGCTCACAGCACCAGGGACCTGGGGCTCAATTCCAGCCTTGAGTGACTGTCTATGTGGAGTTTGCACATTCTCCCCATGTTTGGGCATTCCAGTTTCCTCCCAAATCCCAAAGACGTGCAGATTAGGTGAATTGATTATACTAAATTGCCCATAGTGCTCAAGGATGTGTAGGTTAGGTGCATTAGTCAGGGGTAAATATGGTGTAATAGGGTAGGGGAAATGGGTCTGGGTGGCTTACTCTTCGGAGGAATTGTTGGGCCAAATGGCCTGTTTCCACAGCGTAGGGATTCTATGATGGCTAAATAAGTGGCCAGAATCTGATGCGGGCAGAAAACTTTCAGAGACGGGTCTGGTAGACATATAGTGGCAGACTTTACTCACTGGCTGTAATCACAGTTCTTATGCATGCCAAAACAGTTTTAAAAGACTCCTACCATTATTTGGATAGCTGCATGGTTGACTATAAAAATATTCTGGCCAATTCAGCACACCCAAATACAGACTGGATGGAGACATACCCAAAGCTGACCTAATCTGTAAGAAGACTCCAAAAAGCCTGTATGGGAATTCATCACTTAACAATAAAGTTGATGTTTTGGCTGAACTGCTTCCTGTGGGTCTCAGGGGCTGGAGTCTGAAGGTATCTCCAAGTCTAATGTGAACTCAGTTCAGCAAATATTCACCCCAGGATTTTCCTATTTGCATTTAAAGTGAGATGAGGAGCAATTTTCATGGTGTCAAGTCCATCACTGCAATGAACAAATTTTCTCACAATATTCTGCTTTCCTGGCCATTAAATATGCAACAGATGTTGCATGTATTTCCCAGGAAATTGTGTAGCTGAAAAGATAAATAGACAAAGTCTTTTCCCTGGGATGGGAGAGTCCAGAACTACAGGACATAGGTTTAGGGTGAGAGGGAAAAGATATAACAAGGAGCTAAGGGGCAAATTTCATGCAGCGGGTGGTGCATGTTTGGAATGCAATACTGGAGGAAGTGGTTGAGGCTGGTACAATTACAGCATTTAAAAGATATCTGGATGGATTTGTGAATGGGAAGTGTTTAAAGGGAAAAGGGCCAAATGCTGGCAAATGGAACTAGATTAGGTTAGGATATCTGGTCAGCATAGATGAGTTGAACCGAAGGGTCTGTTTCCATACTGTACATCTCTATGACTAAGTGATGCACAAGTCAGAAGAAAAGGATTTGGCAGCATATGGTTAGCACGGCTGCCTCAGCATGAGGGACCTGGGTTTGATTCCTCTGGGCGACTGTGTGGAGTTTGCACATTTTCCCTGTGTCTGCATGGGTTCCCTCCAGGTGCTCTGGTTTTCTCCCACACAGTTCAAAGATGAGCAGGTTGGGTGGATTAGCCATGCTCAACATTAGGGTGGTGCTGGAAAAGCACAGCAGGTCAGACAGCATCAGAGGAGCAGGAAAAAAAAATAAATTAAATCGACATTTCAGGCCAAAGCCGGAATGAGGCCATGCTAAATTGCGCATAATGTCAAGGGATGTTCAGGCGAGGAGTGTAAGCCATGGGAAATGCAGGGCTACAGAGATAGGGTAGGAAGGTGAATTTGGGTGGGATACCTTTGAGGGTCAGTGTGTACTCAATGGGCCAAATGGCCTGCCCCCACTTTCATGGGATTCCATGATTCTAAAAAGTGTACGCCACTGCGGGATCTTCCAGCTTACACATCTATGTGCTTTAAAGTCCAGCAACACACATTTGCAAGGAACTACCTCATAAATCTGCGGTGCCTGACCACTCAATGTCACAGAAGAAAGGCAAGCTAGCTCTCCATTCCAAGACAGTGATCCAGAGATGCTGGTTGAGAGTGGTAGTTTTCATGCTGACCACTAATGGAGGGTACACCAACCAACCCAGTAGCCTGGATAGAAATCATACCTCTAGCCAGTGAGGCAACCTGAATGAAAAGGGATGCCCAAGAATGTCACAAGAAGGTCAATGATCTTCTATGCTCCACACCAGTAAGTTCCACCATCTTCTCTCTGCTACCCGACAATTGAGGTTAACCATTTAGTCTACACTGTCATGACACAAGCATCTCACCAAGACTCGTGGACTACAACTATCTGTATTGCATGCATCTTGTACACTCAAGAACTCACACTCGCCTCATTCTCCCAAACTACTAACCCTTCATGCCCTTTGTACTTCTTACTCACTCATGGAGACAACTCATCACCTTTCCTGCTTGTTCACGGTATCTAACTGCTCTTGCATCCCCTTTCATTATACTCAATCCCTCCCTGATTTGATTCAATTTGATCCAATCCAATCTAATCCCATCCTAGGAAAAACTAGCCAAACCTCCCAGACTTGCTGTCTCCATGACTAGGCTACCTGTGATCCCTGCACTCGGTCTGCAGGATTATCGATGGTCAACCTGCTGTAGTATAGTTGTTTGAGCCCCTTGACTGAGTGTGCTGGTATCCCCTGCCTGACTATAGTCCTCCTTCAACCCAACAAGACATTTCCTCTGACTGTCACAGATTGTCATTTACTTGAAGCACGTGGTGTTTACCAGATAAACTGTTTAACATCAGAGCAGCTGCAGTTTCAATGTGGTATAGTGCTGCACAACATGACCATCCCCTGTCTGATTGACTTTTCAGCCCTACCCAGAGTGGCACAGAACTGCCTGACTCTCCATCTGCACTGAACAGCAAGCTAAACCACAGAGGCAGGCTGCATGCAATGTGATGCTAAAGTCAGTGAACATTAAGAAAGCAATCTAAGAGCTGAAATCTGTGTGTGCCCCTGTCCCTGCAGTAGCATCCTATGTAGATGCAGGAGATTCACGGCTATCCCAACACTCAGTGAAAGCAAGAAGCATGCAAGTCTTAAAATGTCCGTCAGCTCTAAAGTGGTGTTGGAGGCCTAAAATGTAGTCCAAAATGGTTCGAAAGCAGGTATGATAATGTGATGAGCTGGTGGTTTTCTGATCCAGAATTGGATGGGTGAATAGTCGAGGAGGATTGGGGCCTCAGAGTGAACAGAGGTATTATTGTAAATAACAAGTTTATACGATGACCCGATGAAGGTGAACATATTATAGGCCTTCTTGACAACCTTATTTACTAATGTTGCCATTTTCAGGGAACTGTGGATCTGGACTTAGATTTCTCTGTATGTTGATGCTACTAATTGTTTTGCTATTTACTGTATACTTCCCTCCTGAATTAGATCGTCCAAAGTGCCTTACTTCGCATTTGTCTGGATTAAACTCCATCTGCCATTTCTCTGCCCAAGTCTCTAGCCTATCTATATCCTGTTGTATCCTCTGGCAATCCTCCTCACTACCCGCAGCTCTCCCAATTTTGTCATCTGCAAACTTACTAATCAGGCCACCGACATGCCAGCACAGATCCTTGCTGAACACCAATGGTCACAGTTCTCCAATCTGAAAACCACCTTTCACTGCTACTCTCAGTTTATGACGAAGGCAGTTCTGTGTCCACCTTACCAGCTCACTGTGGATCCCATGTGACTTAACTTGTGTATCAGTCTGCCATGTCAAAGGCTTTGCTAAAGTCCATATAGACAAAACCTACCACCCTACCCTCAATCTTTATTACTTCTTTTAAAACCTCAGTCAAGTTTAAGGCATGAATTTCCCTGCACATAGCCATATTGCCTTTTGCTAATAAAACCATATTTCCCCAAATGTGAGTGAATCCTATCCCGAAGAATCTTCTCCGATAATTTCCCTACCCTTCACATAAAGCCCACCGGCCTGAAATTTCCCAGATTTTCCCTGTTGCCCTTCCCATCTGTCTATGACTCAGAAACAATGGTATTCTCTGAACATTGCAACATCCCTCTTTCTGTATCAGGTGTCAGAGGAACAGGTTTTGTTATTATGCATTCTACGTCATTCAGGCTAGAGAACATATTCAGCAGAACCAGTTGCATGATTCACAGAATTTAGGGGTCAGCTCTGTGTCAACAGCTTCTATGCATTCATCCTTGGCAGTTGGAGCTGTCACGTTGCAATATCTTGGATGAAGCACCATAAGCTTCAATTTGCTATGACTGCCCCTGAATCCCCTCAGTCAGCTTCTCACCCCTACCTCTTCACCTCTCCCCTCCTCCCCCATTCCAGAAACTATAGCTCAAAAATCAAGGCTGACACATCCAGTGCATAGAGAGGGAATGCTGTTTTCTTAAGTGGACATAACATTTCCCATGCCACCATTCAAAGAACAAGACGTTTGGCCACAATAAATACCACAAAAATAGGTTCTGATCATTATCACATTGCTGCTTTCCTATGTTAAACATTGACTACACTTCAAAAATATTTCTTGAGCTATAAGGCACTTTGACATCCTAAGTTTGAGAGAGATACTATATAAATGTAATGCTTTTAACATTAGAATTTAGCAGGACAGGAAAATCTCATGAGACCAAATAAAACCTATCTTTCCCAGGAATTAGCCCCACCATGCTTTCACTTGTGTTGTTATTCACTCCTTTCTCTGTAAATTTTCATCCGTAGCCACACGCCCTCGCTATTTCTAAAAGCACATCCTCCAAGATATCTGCATTCCTACAAAAAATTTTGACCTCGTGTATTCCTACTTTCCTTTGATCTATTATTAGCAGACATTCTTTCAATTTCCTAGGCCTTATGAAAAAAATCTATTCTTTGTATTGATAGCACAATTGTAGCAGATTGAAACATTTGAGCACAGGATGTTCCACTTTTGATTTGATTCTGGCTGTGGTGCAGTGGTTGTGTCCTTACCCCTAGTCCAGGAGACCTGGGTTCAAGTCCCACCTGCTCCAGTAGAGTGTAATAACACCTCTGAACAGGTTGATTAGGAAAATATGTTAAATTAAAATAATAAAATTGGGACACTGTGGGACAGTATCAGTCATTGAAAACAATTTAAGGCTCACCTGAACAGTATATAGTCAGTCAGTCTCAATCAGAGCCAGTGTCAAAAGAGAAAACTAAACCAGGTGTCTCCATACACCTAAAGTACTACTATTACTCTGAGGTGCTGGGGCCACATTGAAATTCCAGGAACTATTTGATTGCTGAGAATTGAGGCTTGATGTAGCTGGAGGGTCTGCAGTGGGGGCAGTGCCAACATAGTGAAACTAGCTGACTGCAAATGAATTAGAATTGTGTCATGATCAGTTTCTGGAATTCAGCCATGAGAATCCAGAGGCACCCAGTCTTTTCCCTTCCTCTTTCTCTCTCCCTCCTCTCTAGGAAAAGATATCAAACACAGAGGAGGTAAGCAGTCTTTGAGGCAGTCCAGGTTGGAGCAGCTATTAACAAAATTCAAAGACTTAATCGTTAAAATCTTGAAATCCTTTGTGCAACAGAAAACTTTCAATGAGATTTAGTTACTCAGTGTCACTAATGTGTTGGTGAGTTACTAAGAAATCTGTGGTGATATATCTTGACTACATCTCTTATTTAAATGTCCTTTGAGTGTGTTCGAACCACAGATTGCCCGTTAACCCATATTTACCTTTTGTTAATTCTGGATGACAGAATGTAACTCGTCATAGATAGTTTGCTTTGCTGATCTTGCATGGCAAAATTAATTTTGAGTTCTCAAAACTTGTTGAAAACATTACATGGAATCTCATGTTTTTAGTTTCTTGGGAGGCATCTAGGATGTCAAACTTTTTCTGCTTTAAACTATCAATCTTTCTGTTCTCTAGCCAGATTGTAGTAGAAGTTTGGCATCAAAGATCATAACAGCCCTAAGCACATGGTTGTGTTTCCTAAACTTCTTCCTCTCTCCTCCTTTAAACAATGTCTTAAAACCCAATTCTTTGACCAAGCTTTTAGTAATCTGTCCTCATATCTTCTGTTGTCAGGCCATCATCCGCTAATGGTAACTGTTACGCTCTCCTGGGTGACCACTACCTAACTGATTATTTGACACTTTTTAAATTTTTAATTCTAATACCTCCTTATGTGGTTTGATACAAAGTTTTGTTCGACAACACTGATGGATCAAAAACTTGGATCAGTTGTCAGTTATCATCTGAAACATTAACTCAGTTGTCACTCAACAGATATGCCAGACCTGCTGAGTTACTCTAGTACTCTGTATTTTAGTTCAAAGTTCCAGCAAGTGCAGAGTTTTACATTTGCATGGTTAGTATTGTGAGGTTTTAACCAGGATAAAGGTGCTACATAAATACAAATATTTGTAGTTCCTTATCATTGCCATTTTTAAGGTTCGAGCAAAAAGTTTTGAGTTGATTGGATCTAAAGGACTTTTGGGAAATCATCCAGTGAGAGTGTCTGCTTTTAAACAAATCTTCCTGTAGCTTTCCAATATTAGCTGTGCATTGATACTTAACATCCAAGTGCAGTTTCAGGCAAATTTTCAATTATACTTCAATGACCATACCTTGTTGCTAATGCTTTAACAAAATTGTTGGTTGCAATATATGTTAGTTTGAGTTGGTGAGCATTGGGTGAATGGAGTGTGGGGAAGAAGCAAACCTATAATTTGAAAGAATTACACATGGGCTAGGATGTATGTGAGATCCTTGTCCAACTCCCTCACCAGTGGAGTTAAAAAAATGCTCCCTTCTGTATTCCAACAAAAAGTGGAACCAAATAATGTAATATCACCATAAGTTCAGCAGAAAGTCAATCTGAATATACATCCATCCCTCTTTTGCCATTCATGCTCTCTGCTTCATTTTGTGCTACCTATACACTATATTGGTCTCTGGTATCTCAAGCTGTGGGTCTCTATTCACACACTGTCTCTGAAATGGTGTCGTCCTTACCTCCATGGACGAGTACATATATTTATTCATAGTATTGGGTGGCACGGTGGCTCAGTGCTAGAGACCCGGGTTCAATTCCCGCCTTGGGCAACGGTCTGTGTGAAGTTTGCACATTCTCTCCACGTCTGTGTGGGTTTCCTCCGGGTGCTCCAGTTTCCTCCCACAGTCCAAAGATGTGCAGGTTAGATGAATTGGACATGCTAAATTGCCCGTAGTGTTAGGTGGATTAGTCAGGGGTAAATATAGGGGGGTGGGTTTCTCTTCAGAGGGTCAGTGTGGACTTGTTGGGCCGAAGGGCCCGTTTCCACACTGTAGGTAATCTAATCTATAAACGGGAACATAGGAGGTTGAGGGGCGATCTGATAGAAGTTTACAAGATTGTGAATGACATGGAAGAGTGGAAAGTCTGAGGCTTTTTCCCCCCACAGTGGAGGGGTCAATTACTAGGGGACATGGATTCAAGGTGCAGGGTGGGGGAGATGTTTAAAAGTGATGTGTGAGGCAAGTTTTTCCACACAAAAAAAAAAGGTGTGGTGAGTGCTTGGCATGCACTGCCAGAGGTGGTGGTGGAATCAGACGCAACAGCAGCATTCAAGAAGCACCTGGACAAATACATGAATAGGAAGGAAATAGAGGGATAAGGATCCTGTAAGTGAAGGCAGTTTTCTGGTATAGTGTTTAAAACTTCTCTCTTCACATGTTCATTCTAGATGGTGTCTTCTCTGTTACTTATGTTAGAGTCATAACATCATGATTTACATGAATCTATTACACTGCATTTCTACCTTCCATTTCCACTATCTGTTCATCTGGTACTGTGTAACATTCCTGATTACATGTTGATGAAAAATGTAAATAACCTGCTGAACAAAACTAACAAAGCAATTAATGATTTTTTTTTAAAAAAAGTAATGAATAAAACTGATTCCCAAGTGCCACAGAGCTAATTAAAAGAACATTATTTGTTATCTAATTTAAAAAGCAAAGCTAGATTAGTCCGTAACTTCTGGACATAAGAGATGGGGGAAGGGACTACGCCAGAGCTAAGGAGCTGTGATTAACTAACACGACCTACTGTAATGGTGCACAGTCCGTGCTAGTCTTGGTAGAATTCATCTGGAAGTAGGGGTCTGAAGTAGGTTGCTTTTCAGCATTAGCTTTCCTCAAATTTCAGCCTTGTTTTGTAGCTAGGCTGTTTGGAGAGGAAAGAGAAAGGTCACAGCGTATGGGTGTGTTCCCACTCTGAACAGTGCGTGACTGTGTGTGCGCGCAAGTGTCTGTGTGTCTGCCTTTTCGACTCACTCAGTCTCAGGGATCACTCACACTCTTCCTGTCTACGTGCTAACACTCAGATACTCTCATTTTCACACCATACCAGTCAGGAACAGGAGAGCTAGGCTTGGTGCCAGCGCATCACACCACCAAGAGGGAGTGGATTGGGAAGGGCCTCCTGGAAATAGGGACGAGCACCAAGCAATTCACCTTACTTTTATGCTCCAGCAGTGTCCACCCAGGCTGGAAGTGGAGAAAGCTCCAATAGCACAATCACCGATAATTCCTGACACAGGGTGCATGAAAGGAAACACTGGGGAATCTGGTGCATCTTACTCAGGCAATCATTGTTGCTTAGAGAGTTATCTACTTACTTCCAAGACAGTGGTGGCAGCGGCAGGAAAGTAAGTATTCTGGCTCTGTGCCTGTATACTCCTGCATTCTTTGTTAATTTTGTTTCTTTTCTTCATTTCTCTTTTGCATCAAAATTCACCCTTTCTATGGCTTTGTGGAGGAAGGCAATTGCGAGGGTCTGCTGAGATGGCAGCAGCATGGTGGATCAGCATGTCCACTCATGGCCATATTGGTAGCAAAGGCTGGTCCATTCCTGCAGCAGTTTCAGCAGTGAAGACATGGCAGTTCTGATTTGTTCCTTGTAGCTATGGCAGCAATGTGGCAGCTTTGGGTGGTGACTGAAGTAGTAAACGGCTTGAGTGACAATTGCAGCAACTTAGTGGGTCCAGTCTGTCTCTCCTTACTATGGCAGCAATATGGCCAGCTGTTTCAGTGTTGGCTTCAGCAGTGGCGGCCTGATGGATCTGGTCCGGAAACCTTTGCTTTGGCAGCCTCAGGGGTGGCTTCGGGGACTGCGTCCTTAGCCACTCCTTTAATCCAGGAGCCATGGAGAGAATAAAAGATTAACTTTGTCCTGATTCTGACTCAATTTAAAAAAAATATAATTTCTATAATTAAAATGGCACTGAATTGTGGAGACATATATACATCTCACTATATTGTCATAAAAATAAGGGACAATAAATTGTTATTCCATTCTAGACAATCATGATGGTCTAATTGGTTGCTTTGGATACTGGCCATTTAGATTAACAGATTACTCAACAAATGAGCACTCTCCAACGTCACCCCTCAACCGAATGTGGGAGCCAGTGATCAGCACTGCCTCCACATCATTCCTAACCCCGGTGCCACTGATGGCTGAGAGAGAAGGTAGAGGTCAGAAAATAATAGGAGTACAAGAGGTTTAGTTGACAGTGGGGTTCCCAAACCTGCTGATTTCAGTGGGAGCCTGTCAAAGAAGGTGATTCATCTCCCAGGCTCCTGCTAACTCCTCCAGAGAAATATCTGTTGCATTATCAATTTGCACATTGAACGTGCAAATCAGCTTAAGGCAGTGGAAATGGTTTTTGCTCAGGTGAGAGGCAAATCAGGAGGGAACACAGGGAACAGGAATAGGAGTAGGCCATTCAGCACCTCAAACCATTTAGTAAGATCATGATCATTTTCCCTGGCAATGTCATTTTCCAGTAATGAAGGTCAAGAGTGTTTGAGAAAAGAGCTAGAACCTGGATCAGACCTCAAGTGGACAGATCATCATGTGACCAAACCTCCAGACATGCCTCTATGCTAATTCAGTGATTTACACCTCCCCAAAGAGAGGAGCAATTAACTCCTTCAACCCACCTACCATAGCAGGCTTTTACAAATTTACCCTTCCAAGCAGCATCAGAGATTTCTGTCCAGGTAAATTAATGCCCCTCTAAAATAGGTTGGCTGTGATAAATGTCACATGTGGAACATTCGTGGGCAGAACGGTGGCACAGTGGTTAGCACTGCTGCCTCACAGCACCAGAGACCCGGGTGCAGGCGACTGACTGTGTGGAGTTTGCACATTCTCCCAGTGTCTGCATGGGTTTCCTCCAGGTGCTCTGGTTTCCTTCCACAGTCCAAAAGTGTGCAGGTTAGGTGAATTGCCCATGCTAAATTGCCCACAGTGTTAGGTGCAGGGGTAAATGTAGGGGAATGGGTCTGGGTGGACTTGCTGGGCCAAGTTTCTCCACACTAAGTAATCTAATCTAAAAAAAACTAACCTAATATCTACAGGCAAGCCATCAGCTGACATCTGTTTCTTTGCTGGTTTTATTTTAAAAATCACATTCTTACTGGGCTGCTCAAATTAGATTCAGGAGGAAAGCAAATTCTATCGGAGTGCTGTAATCTAACACTGGGACCTGTGCTCCATCTATAACAGTGTAGCCTTCTGTGCAGAGAAGGCAGGAGACTGCTCTCTGCTTAAGACCACGTGTAGCATCAGCCTGATACCAGCTGGCTAAGAAGCTGAATTTATTATGACTCTCCATATTGCTTAGAAAACCTCTATCATGACTGACATCCAATGGTTACATGAGGTAATTGTGGGTTATGTGGGTAAATAAATGTGAGAATTATTTGGCATCCACAGTATCAAGCTAAATGATCAGCTCATATTTTTAACCTCTTAAACGGTCCTGACTTGCCCGGACAAATCCCTTCCCTCTTCAAACCACAATCAGCAATTTAAGCTGTGACCTCACCATCACCTCAGAAAACAGCCTGAATTTTATTGCAGTCTTCAGGACCCCAACATCAGAGCGAAAAGTGGGACATCAGAAATAGGAACAAGATAGTCCCTCGAACCTGCTCTGCTTTTCAATGCAGTTGGAACTGATCTTCTACCTTAATCTCCACTTTTCCATGTACCTCCAATGTTATATAAAGAAATAGAGAAAGAACAGTACTGCACAGTACCAGGCCCTTCAGCCCACAATGAATGCACCCATACATGCCTTTCTAAAAGAAAAACCTTGTGCCTCTATGTGGTCTATATCCTTCTATTCTTTGCCTACTCATGAATCTATTAAATGTTGGTGTTACCTCCTCTTGCAGTGCATTCCAAGCACTCGCCACCCTCTGTAAAAACTTCTCACATCTCAGTCATACAGCACGGAAACAGACCCTTCGGTCTAACTGGTCCATGCTGACCAAATTTCCCAAACTAAACTAGTCTATTTTCCTGCATTTGGCCCATATCCCGTAAAACCTTTCCTATTTGAGAACCCGTTTAAATGTCTTTTAAACATTGTAACTGTACTGCATCTACCACTCCCTCTGGCAGTTCATTCCACCCTGTGTGAGAAAGTGTTGCCCCTCAAGTACCTTTTAAATCTTTCTCCTGTCACCTTAAAATCATGCTCTCTAATTTTAAACTCCCCTATTCTGGAGGAAAGACTTTTGCTATTCACTTTATCTATGCCCTCATGATTTATAAATCTCCATAGGGTCACCCTTCAACCTCACACACTCCAGTTAACAGAGTTCCAGCCTCTTATAACTCAAACCCTCCAGCCCTGGTAAATCTTTTCTGCAACTTCTCCAATTTAGTAAAATCCTTCCTAAAGCAGGGTAACCAGAACTACACACTGTACCCAAAAGCCGCACTCACCAACGTCCTGTACAACCACAACATGACATTCCAACTCCTATACTCAATGGTCTGAGCAATGAAGACAAGCGTGTCAAGTGCCTTCTTTACCACCCTGTCTACCTGTGATGCCATTTTCCAGGAACTATGTACCTGAACCTTTAGGTCTCTATTTGACAATACTCCCCAGGGCCCTATCATTAACTGTGTAAGTCCTGCCCTTATGAGCTAAAATGAACATTAAATTAAGCTCCATCTGCCACTCCTCGGCCCATTGGCCCAATTGATCAAGATCCTTTTGTAATCTAAGAAAGCCTTCTTCACTGTCTACTATAATCACCAACTTTTGGTGTCATCTGCAAACTGATTAACCATGCTTCCTATAAAAATATATAATATTAAATGACAAATAACAGTGGACCTAACACCAATCCCCCTTTGAAACATTACTAGTTACAGGCCTCCAGTTTGAAAAACAACCATCCACCACCACCCAGTCTCCTACCAGCAAGCCAATTTTGTATCCAATTAGCAAGGTCTATCTTAAACTATTTGCCTTAATAATTGACATTTCTACTCTGAGAAAAAGACTAACTATCCATTCTCTCCATGCTACTTATAAAACTTTGTAAACTTCTGTCAGGTTACCCCTCATTCTTTGATGTTCAAGTGGAAACAAACTAAGTTTGTCCAATCTCTCATCATAGTTAATGCCCTCCAAACCAGGTAACGTCCTGGTAAACTGTTTGTGTCCTCTCCAAAGCCTCCTCATCCTTCTGGTAATGTGATGAGATACGGCCTAACTAGGGTCCATATAGCTGCAATATAGACTTGCCAATTTTTATATTCTACACCTGGACCAATGAAGGCAAGCATGCTAGATGCCTTCTTGACCACCTTTTCTACTTGTGTTGCAATACTTCAAGGAAGTGTGGACATGTATGGCTTGATCCCTCTGCAAGTTGATACTTCTAAGGGTTCTGCTATATACTGTATATTTCCTTCTTCTATTAGACCTTCCAAAATGCATCACATCGCAGTTGTCCAGATTAAACTCCACCTGCCATTTCTCCTTGCAGATCTCCTGCCTATCTATATCCTGCTTTATCCTCTGACAATCTTCCTCACTATCTGCAGCTGCCCTAGTTTTTGTGTTGTCCACAAAATTACTAACCATGTCACCTGCATTCACCACTAAACTTTAATATATTACAAACAGGGGTCCCTGCACTAATTTCTGCAGAATACCACTGCCTTCAGATCTCCTTTCCAATGCTTCTGTCTTCTACATTAAGCCACTTTTGTATTCACCTTAACAGCTCACTCAGATTCCATGTGACTTAATTGTCTGTATCAGCCTACCATGAGGGACCTTGTCAAAGGCCCTGCTAAAAGTACAAATGCACATTTATCACCTTATCCACAAATCATATTTGTCATTTCTTTAAAAAAAATTCAATCAAGTTTGAGACACAATCTTCATCACAGAAAGCCATGCTGCCTATTGCTAATAAGTCCATATTTTTCCAAATGTGAGTAAATCCTATCCCTAAAGATTCTTCTTCAATAATTTCCCTACTACTGATAGAAGACTCATTGATGGAATTTCCTGCATTTTCCCTGTTGCCTTTATTAAACAAAAAGAACATCAGCTATTCTCTAGTTCTCTGGGACCTCTCCATTGACTAAAGAGGATACAAAGATTTCACACAAGGCCCCAGGAATTTCCTCACATGCCTCAATCATAATCCTGGGATGGATCCTATCAGGTTCTGGGGACTTGTCTACCTTCATGCTTTGAAACATGCTTTTTATGTTGATATGCCCCAGAATATCAACATATCAATCCTGAGACTCATCATCCACCATGTCCCTCTCCATTGTGAATACATGTTTTGATGTCCAGTAACTCAGTGATTAGCACTTCTGCTTCACAGCACCAGGGACCTGGATTCGATTTCAGTCTTAGATGACTGTCTGTTGGAAGTTTGCTTGTTCTCCTCATGTCTTATGTGGATTTCCTTCGGTGCTCCAGTTTCCTCCCACAGTTCTGGGATATGCAGGTTAGGTGGATTGGTCATGCTAAATTGCCACGTAGTATTCAGAGATGTGCAGGCTAGATGGCTAAATATGGGTTATGGGGATAGGATGGGATGCTCTGCATAGGGTTGGTGCAGACTAGATGGGCTGAATTGCCTCAAACTGTATTGTAGGGATTCTATAATGTAAAGTATTCATTAGGACCTTCCCCACATCCTCTGGTTCCATGCATAAATTCCCATTTTAGCTCCCCTAATTCCTTGTTTGAGTTTTTTCTGCTATCTTTGTATTTTTGAGGGCTCTGTCTGTCTTCAGTTTCCTAAGTATGTCTCCTTTCTCTTTTTTACTAAGCTGTCAATTTCTCTTGTCATCCATGGTTCCCAAACCTTGCTATTCTTATCTTTCATTTTCAAAGAAAGATGCTGATCTTAAACTCTAAACAACTGACCTGTGGAAGATTCCCACATGCCAGATGTGGATTTACAAACAGCTGTCTCCAGTCTACATTCCTCAGTGCCTGCCTAACATTGTGGTAGTTAGCCTTCCCCCAGTTCAGTACTTTCATCTGAGGACTACTCTTGCCTTTATCCATAAGTAACTTAAAACTTACACAATTATGGTCACTATTCCTCCATTAAACTTTGATCACCAAGCTGAGCTCATTCCCCAATACCAGGGCTAGTATGGCCTCCTTCCTGGTTGAATTATTTACATATTGCTTCAAAAAAAAAAAGTGTTGTGGACACACATAATAAACTTCCACCTCATATCCCTGATCACTAACACAACCCCTTTGGGGCAACCCTGTGGCTAAGTGGTTAGCACTGCTGCCTTGCAGCACTGGGGACCCAGGTTCGATTCTAGCCTTGGGTGACCATCTTGTGTGGAGTTTGCACAGTTTCCTCCCACAGTCCAAAAAAACGTGCAGGTTAGGTGAATTGGCCATGTTAAATTGCCTGTAGTGTTAGGTGCAGGCGTAAATGTAGGGGAATGGGTCTGGGTGGGTGTGCTTCGGCAGGTCGGTGTGGACTTATTGGGCCGAAGGGCCTGTTTCCACACTAAGTAATCTAATATTTCACATCCTCTCTCCCTCACCTGAAACATCCAAATCCTGGAATGTTATGGTGCCAGTCTTGTCCTCCCTCAATCAAGTCTCTATGATAGGTACAACATCATAGTTATATATATTAAGCCAAGCTCTAAGTCCATCTGCCCTACCTGTCATGTGCACTTCAGACTGTCAATCTCACCTTCCTTAGTAAGCTTTCACTGTCTATTCTTCCTCTTAGTCTTTATGATCTTAGTCTCAGACTCCCTCTCAGTCATTTCACTTCCTGACCTAGTGCTCTGGTGCCTGTCCCCTTGCCATACAAGCTTAAACTCTCCTCAGTGGCACAATCAAACCTCTCTGCCAGGATATTGTGCCACTCCAGTTTAATTGCAAACTGTCTTTCTTGTTTATGTCCCACCTGCTCTGGATGACATACTAATGATCCACAATGTCTGAAGCTCTCCTTCCTATACTAGCTCTTTAGCCACATATTTAACTGTATTATCTTTCTAGTCCTAGCCTCACTGGATACAGGGAGTAACCCTGAGATTACAACCCTAGGAGGTCCTGTTTTTCATTTAATTTCTTACATAACTGAATTCCCTTTGCAAGACCTCATCTTTCTTTCTCCTTTTCATTGGTACCAAAGTGGCCCACAACCCTTGGTTGCTCACCCACCTCTTTCAGAATATCCCACGCCTGCTCAGAGACATCCTTGACCCTGGCACCAAGGAGGCAGCACGCTATCCTGTGTCTCACTTGCAGCCACAGAAATGCTACCTGGTGTTCCTGACAGTAGAATGCCCTATCACCACTGCTCACTTACACTTCGACCAAACCTGCTGCACAACAGTGCCACTGATCTGGCTGCTGCTGGTTTCCCACCTCCCCCCCCTCAGAGACCAACCCCTCTTCAATACCATTAAAAACAGTATACCTCTTTTTGACAGGAATGGCCTGCACTACCTGTCTACGTTTACTCATCCTCCTGGTGGCCACCCAACTCTGAAGCCCTTACTGGTGGTGTCACCAGCTCACTAAACATGCTATCCACAACATTCCCAACCTCATGGATGACTCCATAGTGAGCCCATCCACATTTCCAAGTGCTTCATGCAGCAAAATCAGGAGTCACAGCTGAACACACCACCTGTATATAGTCATCATGTTCCAGGGTTCCTGTCCCTATTCACATTCAATCTTCTCTAAATTTTTGTTAGCGCAGTATAAGGGTGCAGTTAGTGAGCCTGCACTCTAACTCTCCACATCTCCTGGCACTCCATAATTTTCATGGAGTTGGGCCAACTCCTCCACGAGCCGTGGTTTGTGGACCTCAGAAGTCAGGAACCATGTCAGCTCTGATATTCCATGCTCTTTCACCCAGTATGTCTTATGAACAGAACCAATAACCCGCTAGGAGATTGGTTAGCAATGTAGAGTGATGTCAACAATGTTGGTTTAATTCCTACACCAGTTAAAACTACTGTGAAGGACTCTCCTTTCAAGTCTCTCCCTTCACCTGAGATCTGCTGACCCTCACGTTAAACCACCAATCGATCATCTCTCTCTCTCTGCTGATGAGAGTCTGGTAAGACCATGGTGACTTCACTTTTATAGTAATAATGCAACACCTGAGAAAAAGAACATCCATTCATTATTGTTTAGAATAAAAATTAAGTTGCTGCAACTGTGTAAATGTGTCAGACAAAATGACTGAAGTGTCAATAATAGAAGTTAAGCACTTCACACCTCTTGATACTAGGCTAATAAACAAACAGTCAGTCATTGAGGAAAAACAAACAACTTATTGTGATAACATAAATATTACCAATTAAGCATTCATTGACAGTTTAGACATATCACGTGGTAGAAGGATAATTCTGCAGGAATCTTGTTTTCACAACTGAACATAATTTCTGATTTTGATTTTTGCCTTGCTTTTGCGACGTCTCTGCCATGGCTGCCTAGGATTTTACCTCTTTCCCAGCCCCACCCCCCCCCCCCCCCCCCCCCCCCCAACCCACCCACCCAACCTCCAGCTCCTAGCTTCTAACCCACAACTTAGAGGCCAGTAAAATTTTGACCCACCCTCCCCCTTATCAGCTACACGCCATATCATGGGAATTTGAAAAATAAAAAATTCTTCATGGAGAAGGAATATTTTCTCTTTAATCCTCAAAACTGCCTTGAACCTGTGGAACAGGCAGATGTGATTTTGGGATTAATATTTCAAAAAACCTGCAGCTTCAGAGTATCCATCCTGATCATGAGCAGAGTATGGATCAACACTAGATCAGCTCACTAAATGTGCTATCCATGACATTCCCAGCCTCATAGATGCTCCATAGTGAGTCCATCCGCAGTTCCAGGACTGAGCTGTGGAATGTGGGAGTTACCTATGAGATTCCAGTGATTGGATTTGTTAGGCTATTCCCAAATGGACTTCCACATGTTTATCAGGTGTCCAGTGGAATGGCTCAGATGCTTGACAGCTCCTGGGTCCATCCCTCAATTAGAACTTCCCATTTTTGTTTTGTAAGGATAAGATCCTGTAACTGCAATATGAGTGTTTGCCTGAAGATAACAGTATAGGAAATAGGAACTGGAATGGGCCATTCAGCCCATCAGACCTACTGTACCATTCAACTAGATTATGGCTGATCTTCTACTTTAAAGCCATTTTCCTGCATTATTCTCACTTCGTAGCTAGAAACCTAGTCAAGATGGCCTTAAACATACTCTGACTGAGCCTTCACAGCCCTCTGGGGTGGGGGGGGGGGGGGGTTGGAATTGCAAAGCTTTTGCTTTGCAAAGGGATAACATCCTTTGTGCATCCACCCTGAGCCCCTCGAAAGATACTGCATGTTTCAACTCTCATTCTTCTAAAAAGTCTACTAAAGTAACAGTCCCCTCAATCTCTCCTCAAAAGAACAACCCCAACATCTCAGGGTGCAGATATTGCTTGTTTCTTCAGAGATGCACCAATGTCATTAAAAAATGAAGGAAGCAATGAATTTTAAACCATTTACAACTTCCCCACATTATGTCCATTTTCTGGAAGGATGGTCAAGGAAAATTGGCACTATGGTGTGACATTTATCGCAATAGAATGTCCTGATGGTCACTGTTGCAAATATTTAACCAACGTAAGGAGTCACATTTTCACTTAGAATCATAGAGATGTACAGCACGGAAACAGACCCTGCAGTCCAACTTGTCCTTGTCAACTAGATGTCCCAACCAATTTAGTCCCACCTGCCAGCACCTGACCAATATCCTTCCAAACCTTTCCTATTCATATACCCATCCAAATGCCTTTTAAAATGTTGCAATTGTACTAGCCTCCACCACTTCCTCTGGTAGCTCATTCCATACATGTAGCACTCTGAAAATGTTGCCCCTTTCGGTCTCTTTTACAAACTTTCCCCTGCCATCCTAAACCTATGCCCTCAAGTTCTTGACCCCCCTACCCCAGGGAAAATACTTTCTCTATTTATCCTATCCATGCACCTCATGATTTTATATACCTCTATAAAAGGTCACCCCTCAGCCTGATGCTCCAGGGAAAACAGCCCCAGCCTATTCAACCTCTCCCTATAGCTCAAATCCTCCAGCCCTGGTAACATCCTTGTAAATCTTTTCTGAACCTTCCAAGTTTCAAACATCCTTCCAATAAGAATATTCTAAAAGTGGCCTAACCAATGTCCTGTACAGTCGCAACATGACCTCCCAACTCCTGTACTCAATACTCCAACCAATAAAAGGAAAACACACTAAATGCCTTCTTCACTATCCTATCTACCTGCGACTCCACTTTCAAGGAGCTATGAACCTGCACTCCAAGGTCTCTTTGTTCAGCAACACTCCCTAGGACCTTACCATTAAGTATATAAGTCCTGCTAAGATTTGCTTTCCCAAAATACAGCACCTCGCATTTATCTAAATTAAACTCCATCTGCCACCCCTCAGCCCATTGGCCCATCTGATCGAGATCCCATTGTACACTTGGAGCAGGAACCAGAGATGGGGGCTTGTTACATATTATAATCCCACATGTTGACATGACATGGTCCCCACTAACACAAGCTGCCCATATTGCCAGATGGGAATTGCAATTGATGCAGGAACCAGATCTTATTGGGGTTCATTAATTGAAAATAATTGACCACAACTAGCTGCCCACTAGGAAGCATTGGATAGCAAGTCCTGAAGAAGGGCTGATGCCAAAAACGTCGATTATCCTGTTCCTTGGATGCTGCCTGACCTGCTGCGCTTTTCCAGCAACACATGTTCAACTCTGATCTCCAGCATCTGCAGTCCTCACTTTCCCCTAGCAAGTTAAATCCCAAGTTGCCTTTACTAGCAGTCGCTCAAGATCAAGGTGGTGATCTGGCACTGTGGAAGGATTCAAAAAATGAAGTCTGTCATGTAACAGGATTGTTGCACAATACTATTTGTCCTTTTCTTTCACTTTATATGTAAAGTGTTGACACATGCAGGCAAGCCAGGGTAACCCGCAGCCGTTGCGAGAGACTCATAAGCCATTCAGTTGTCAGAGACCATCTGCAACCTGCCAGACAGATTGTTCTGCATTGCTGGATTCTGTTTGAAAAGTGGTAATTTTGCTCTTGAATAGCTTAAGTGACCCACTTTGTGTGTTCTGGCTCCGTTTTTGAATCCTTCCACAGCACAGAGGCTGATACCAAGTTGCATGCCCACCAACTTCCAGCCCTTTAAAAGTCTCAGCCAAGAAAACTAACTGAACATTTCACATTGGCTCCTTCCACTTACCCAATCCAATCTTTCGAGCTATCCAGTCCTGCCAGCTTCTGCTCCACGAGTTTGTGAATGGCTCAATTAACCTGCTGAGCGGTTTGCTCAAGCTAGTTGTCACTCTTCAGACAACTGTTCCACATTTCCCCTTTACAAGCCTGAACCTGGGAGCTCTTTTCATTATCCCAATTATTACCATACATACATTCTGCAAACAAAACATGTCAGACAATGCTGAAGTATCCTATAGCACTGCAGATGCTGGAGATCAGAGTCTAGATTAGAGTAA
Organism: Chiloscyllium punctatum; assembly: GCF_047496795.1. Lineage (NCBI taxonomy): Eukaryota > Metazoa > Chordata > Chondrichthyes > Orectolobiformes > Hemiscylliidae > Chiloscyllium > Chiloscyllium punctatum. Next base: position 71,933,090 of record NC_092764.1, on the reverse strand, counting down.
TGCTAGAAAAGCACAGCAGGTCAGGCAGCATCTTAGGGCTGATGAAGGGCTTTTGCCCAAAACATCGGCCAATTTTCCTGCTCCTCGGATGCTGCCTGACCTGCTGTGCTTTTCCAGCACCACTCTAATCTAGACTCTGAAGTAACCCATAACCCATGGTTAATGCGTGATCAGCTTTCATAAGAAACATACTAGTATTGGAAAGGGTGAGGACAAAGCTCTCGGAGGGAAATCAATCTTGGAAAGTCATAAAATCATAACTGCAGCTGCAGGTCATTCACCCCCATCATGTCTGTGCCAGGACATTGTGTAAACTTAAACTTCTAACTATTTGGCTGATAATTAATGGAAAGAAGCCAAGTCTTCACTATTCTTGCAGGCAGCCTTCTTTATTTGAAAAAAAAACTCTTTCTTGGATGAAGACAACTGCTTGGCTCAGTGTTTGCAGTCTGACAATGTGGCACTTATTTTCAGAGTGCAGCCCAACACTGGTTGTCCCCCTGTGTGCTGGAGGCTGCTCCAGTGGTGTCCTTGAGTTGGTTTTCAAACACAGCATCAATTCTAAACGGCTTGCTGTGGTTTCTCATTCTGATGACGGTGCTGAAATGCAGTGAACTCCCTCAGCAATTGAAACACACGGCATGATTTTTATCAGAAAAGTCTCCTTGCACAGGATGAAAATTCCAGATCGTCTGGGGTAGCACAGCTGAAGAGCTGGAACGGAGTTTCAAATCCAGCTCCTCACAGCTGAGTTGTGAGAAGTCTCAAAGCTATGGATTGAGAGATTTTTTTTTTAAAAAAAAGAAAAGCCTTAATTAAATCTTCTCCTGCACTCCAAAATCAAATTAGGCGTTCATCTGATTGAGAAACATTCTGATTCCCCTTTATTGAGTTTGAGCCTTGACATCATCGCCAAATAATTACAAAGAATTGCAAAAAGGATGAAAAATAAAATGCTTGTTTTCACGATCAGCATCAGACTTGACGTCTTATTTAAATGATTGCAGCACTGCGGTGACCAGTGCTGTGACCAGCACTGCTAGCTAAATGCCTCCATCCCAGCAGGGCAGCACAGCAGCATGTACGACAAGCATGTATTTCTGGCTAGTGTAGAGCTAAAGAAAACTTGTTCCTCTTAACTCAGATTGGAAAGAAGTTGCTGCTAATGTTTCTGCAGCAGTTGGCCATAAGGAGAAGGACCCCAAACAGAGAACCAGGGCCACAAGGAAGGGGGCCACCTAGGTTCTCCATTGCAGTACTTTGTTACCTGATCAGAGCAGAAAGACCATGGCTAAGTTTTTTAAATTTGGAATCGGGAAACCGAAGTCAGCATAAAGTGAGTTTCGAACTTGTACTTCATCAGAAGTATATTTAGGTGACACAACTCATTCCTGGGATGTGGACGTCACTGGCTGGGCCAGCATTTATTGCCCATCCCTAGTTCCCCTTAAGATGGTGGTGAGCTGCCTTTTGAACTGCTGCAGTCCAGGTGGTGATGTAGGTAAACCCATAATATCATTAGGGAGGAAATTCTGGGATTGTGACCCAGTGACAGTGAAGGAACAACGATATGTGTCCAAGTCAGGATGGTCAGTGTCTTGGAGGCAAACTTGCAGATGGTGACGTACCTGCTGCCCTTGTCCTTCTCAATGGAAGTGGTCTTGGGTTTGGAACACCCAGTAATGAACACCAACCTTAATGCACACCTTAGGTGATAACTCTCCACCCTTCCCCAGTAGAGTTATTTTGAATGTGTATTAATATATGTCTGTATAGCAAAATAACAGCTTATAACACCAACAGCTTGCATTTATATAGCACCTTAATGCAGTTAGGTAAGAACATTATCAGACAAAATCTGCCAAGGTTTAAAAGGAGACATTAGGTCAGATGAACAAAGGGTTTGATCACAAAGGGCCACTAGACCCGAAACGTTAAGACTGATTTCTCTCCACAGATGTTTCCAGACCTGCTAAGATTTTCCAGCAATTTCCACTTTTGTTTCAGATTTCCAGCATCTGCAGTTCTTTTGGTTTTCTTGTTTAATCGGGAAGACTGAATTTAAGGAGCTCCACATGGAGGGTGTTGTATGTGCGTCTGAAAGCATTAATACTGATGGTGTGCTGTAAGCCCCACCATTGTAATAATGCCACGAGGACAGATGGGAGGGTAACTAAAGATCTTGAAACAGTCAGACCTAAGCCTAGCTCTTCCTGACAGTCTCTGTAACAATGCATACTGTACATTGTAACATTTAAATAGTTGCAGAAATGCAATAAACCATCTGTTGTTTACTATAAGATACACATCTAGTTAGACTAAAAGGTGGCCATCTTCATATACAGTAGACTAAACACGCCCTGGAGAAAAAAAATGTACTTGGAAAGGTGCTGGTGGCAATAGTCAACAGACAAAAGAGGCAGAGGTTTAGGGAATGGATTCCAGAGCTTAGGCTGTAGGCAATAGAAGACATGAAAGCCAACAGTGCAGCAATTAAAACTGTGCATGCTTAGGAGACCAAAATTAAGAGAACACATCTCAAAGCATCGCAGGCTTGGTGGATGAGATCACAGACAGGGAGCTATGAAGGCATTTAAAAGTAAGCACGCAATGCTTGTGCTGGTTAAGGTCACAATCTTCACAATTTGTTACTAAAAGTTGAGTCAAAACCATTTGCTCATGGGAATTAAAACATATCTACTCACAGATAACTCTATTGGAGTGCCTCAGCATTTTTGGTGTTGTAAGTGCAGCTCCCAATGGCTGGGTTTGTTATGACATTGAATGAGGTGATGACAATCATTCATTCCAACCTTCTCCATCTGCACAGAGACAAAAACAGTGAGGTCAGACTCAATTCACATTGTTTCCACTGATAACACAGTTGGATATTAGAGCTGGAGAATGGAAAAACTAATTCACCTCAGAATGCCAAGGTAAATACAGCACAAGTTAGATATAGTAAAGCAATGCACTGTCCCACACTCCTAATGTAAGTACCGGCAGGTTATATATGGAGAAGGGGAGGCCTGCAGATGCTGGAGATCAGAGTCAAAGAGTGTGGTGCTGGAAAAGCACAGCTGGTCAGGCAGCATCTGAGGAGCAGGAGAGTCGATGTTTTGGACATAAGCCCCTCTTCAGGAGTAAACCTCCCAGAGCAGCTGCACAGTGATAGATACAGAATCAAGTTCCCTCTGCCCTTTTAATTTGTAAATAAAGCTCTCTCTATTCTTTTAGCAGAAAGTAAAGGTCCCTCAATACTGTCCCCCATTAAACTCTTCAAGGAAAAGGTACAACAGGAGGTTAGGTAGAGAGTAAAGCATTCTGTACTTGTTTAAATTGCACAGGATTAGACACAGAATAAAGCTCCTGCGAAAGGATTAGATAAAGGGGAATGCTCCCTGTACAGTTTCCTGAGTAGTTAAATATATAGAATAATTAATTATGCCAAGTTATCTGACTGGTCTGCAGCAAACGCAGCATACAGTAGCCTGTGGAAGCTATTCCAATCCTGGACAAACATCTAAACTCAATGTCATGGACTCAGTTGTTCAGTTGGAGGTGAGCATTGTGGGCCATCAGGAAAAAAAGGGGGAGTTACCTAGTCACACTGATCCTGGAGGCAATAATACTGCCCAGGTTGAGATGGTACAAGTCTGCCTCATGATCAGGATGGTGTGATTGAGGGTCAGAGTGGTTCCCAGGTTCCATGCTGGAGGAGGATCAGCCTTTGCCCACATCCACTGTTACAAAGGACCTTCCTGCCACTGAATAAGCAAACTGACAATGGCATCCTTTTATAAGAGGCCATACAATAGGAGGAGTGAAAGGGAAAATGGGGCTGTTCAGGAACAGTATAGTCAGTACTGTGCAGCCAGACAAAGACTACCCATGGCTAAGAACATCTCACTCCTGGAGAAGATTTTGCAGTTGGAGGAGGATATTCAGTTGCCATGGTCCATAGCTAGACTGAGAAATGAAATTCTGTTCTATTTGAGTAGATAAAGCCCAAGTTAAAAATCAGAACCACAAAAGTATCTGGGGCGGTACAGTGGCTTCATGGTTCACGCTGGCACTCGGGTTTGTTTCCAGCCTCGGGTCACTGTGTGGAGTTTGCATATTCTCCCCTTGTCTCCCCAGGTGAATCCGATTTTCTCCTACAGTTCAAAGATTTGCAAATTAGGTGAGTAGGCCATGCTAAATTGCTCATAGTATCCAAGAATGTGCAGGCTAGGTAGATTAGCCATAAGAAATGCAGGGTTACAGGGATAGGATAGCAGGATGGGTCTGAGTGGGATGCTCTTCAAGAGGGTCTGTGTGGACTCAATGGGCCAAATAGAATACCTACTGTGTGAAAGCATCTATGACAACTATAAATCATATGCAAATAGCACCAGACAAATCAGAGATTTCATTATGTGGTTCAATGAACTGTGTAGGAGATGGGGGTTTCAATTCATGGGGTCCAATACCTGTGAAGAGAGGAAGCTCTTGGTCCATTTAAAACTAGGCTGAGATTATCCTGGGTGAATTGAATAACCAGGGATCTGAACAAGGCTTTGAATAAAAATGCCAGATGAAGAGTTTACTGATTGGGGTTAATCGTTCAAGTATAGAGAAGAATTAGAAATCTAAAGGGAAAGTTCAAGGCCACAGAGGAGTGTAGGATGTTGGAAAAACTTGAGCTGAGAGTGAAAGGGAAGGTAAAGATGTGTAATTGTTGTATTGCATCAATAAGAAATCAGGGAAAATGGTAAAAGTTAAAATGGGCTGGATTTGTTCCAAACACAGAAGCCAGATGAGTGTATTTTAATTGTTCATGGGATTCAGGCATCATTGATGATGTCAGCATTTATTATCCCTTCACTATTGCTCAGAGAGCAATTGAGGGTTAACTGCATTGCTGGGGGTCTGGAGTTACATGTAGGCCACACCAGGTAAGGATAACAGCTTCTTTCCCTAAAAGGATGTTAGTGGACCAGCCAGGCTTTTGTGAACTGGTCATGATTATGTGTTTGCCATTAGCAACAGCTTTTTTATTTCATATTTTTACAGGCAGAGTCAGGCAAATTTATAATGGGGCATAGAGAAATGGAGGCAAAAAGATGGTAACAAATTACCTTGATCTGTTTTCACTGAGCAAGATACAAGAAATCTCTCAGAACTAGAGTTCCAAGTGGCTAAGGGGAATGAGAGTTGAAAGAATTTAACACAAGTAAGAAATTTATACCGGAGAAATTAATGAGACTGAAAGTTGATAAATCCCACAGCCTGACAGTCAGGGTGTTAAAGGAGGTGGCTGTAGAGATGGTCTTCCAAATTTCCATACATTCTGAAATGACTCCTGCAGATTGGAAGGTAGCAGATGTCACCCCACTATTTTAGAAGGCAGCAGAGAAAATATGGAACTACAGGCCCATCAGCCTTACATCAGCAATAGGGAAAATGTTAGAATGTACTAAAGGATGGGATAATGGACACTTAGTTGATCATAATCTGATTAAGCATAGTCAGCATTGATTTGTGAATGGGAAATCACGTTTAATGAACTTGGAGTTTATTTGATAATGTTAAAACAAAATTGATAAAGAACAGCTGCTCAACATAGTATTCTTATATTTTCAGAAAACACTTTGTAAAGTCCCCTACAAGAGAGTGCGTTAGAAAATTTATAGCACGTGGTAGGAGAGAATGTACTGCATGGATTAATGTTTGGCTCCAGACAGAAAACGTGACTATTGGAATACTGCAAGGATCAGTACTTAGCCCCACCTGTTCACATGTTATCAATGTGAAAGAAGTGGGGACCAAATGTAATATTTTCAAAATTTGCAGATGATAAAGTTAAGTGGAAATATGCATTGTGAGTAAGATGTTAAGTGACTTCAGGAGGATTTGGACAGGTTGAGGGAATAGGCAGATGAAATATAATGTTATTTTGTCCACTTTGATAGGAGAAACAGATGTGCGAAGTATTTTTCAAATGGTATGAGATTAGAAAGTTCAGATGTACAGGGGTAGCCTTGTTGATAGGTGACTGAAGATTAATATGCAAACACAGCAAGCTATTGGAATGTTAGCCTTTATCACAAGAGGATTTAAGTAGAGAGGTTGTGAAGTCTTGCTTTGATTGTATAGGAGCTGGAAGTTAGACTGCACTGGGATGCAGTTCTGGTCTCCTTACCTCAGGAGAGATGCCATTACCATAGAGGGATACTACAACCATAGAGGGATGCAACAAAAATTAATCAGATTTGGTCTTGGATGCTAGGTCAGTGCTATGAAAAAAAAAATTGGCAAACTGGGTCTGTACTCCCTATCACTCTGCTTTCAATCTTCTTGGTAACCCCGTCAGAAAACTCAAATCAAATTTGAGAGACAAGATTTCCCATGCACAAAACCATGCTGACTGTCCCTAATGAGTCCTTGCCTTTCCAAATGCATGTAAATCCTATCTTTCAGAATCCCCTCCAACAACTGGACCACTACTAATCAGACTCAGCAGTCTGTAGCTCCTTGCCTTTTCTTTAGTATTTCTTAAACAATGGCACAACATTAGCAACCCTGAAGTCTTCTGGCACCTCACCTGTGGCTATAGATGATACAAATCTCTGCAAGGGGCCCTGCAATGTCTTCCTTAGCTTCCACAATGTTCTGGGATACACTTGATCAGGCCCAAGTGATTTATCTACCTTAATGAGTTTCAAGACCTCTAGCAACTGGTCTTCTGTAATGATGTTGTATAAGTATAGGTTGCTCAGAGGAATTAATTTATGAAGAAACTACTTAGATATTGAGGGATAGGATCTATTTACATTTGGAAGAAAATGGGCTTATCAGTGATTAACAGCATGGTCTTGTGCAGGGAAGGTCATGTCTTACCAACTTACTAGAATTCTGAGGAAGCGACAAAGTTGATTGATGAGGGAAGGACTGTAGATCTCATGTACATGGACTTCAGTGAAGTGTTGATAAGGTTCCCCATGGTAGGCTGATGGGGAAAGTGAAGTCGCATGGGGTCCAGGGTGTTCTAGCTAGATGGATAGAAAACTGGCTGGACTAGAGTAGTAGTGGAAGGGAGTTTCTCAAAAATGGAGAATTGTGACCAGTCGTGTTCCACAGGGATCCATGCTAAGACTACTGTCGTTTGTGATACACACAAATGATCTGGAGGGGTGTATAGGTGGTCTGATTTGCAAGTTTGCAAATGACAGTAAGATTGGTGGAGTAGCAGATAGCAAAAGGGGCTGTCAGAAAATGCAGCAGAATATAGATAGATTGGAGAGTTAGGTGGAGAAATAGCATATGAAGTCCAATCCAGGCACATGTGAGGGGATGTATTTTAGAAGATCCAATTCTACAGCAAACTGGACAGTAAATGGAAAAGCCCTAGGCAAAATGGATGTATAGAGAGATCTGGGTGTTCAGGTCCATTGTACCCTGAAAGTGGCAACGCAGGTTGATAGAGTGGTCAAGAAGCCATACGACATGCTTTCCTTATCAGACGGGGTATTGAGTACAAGAGTTGGCAAGTCATGTTTTAGTTGTATAGGACTTTGGTTCAGCCGCATTTGGAATACTGTGTACAGTTCTGGTCACCATATTACCAAAAGGATGTGGATGTTTTGGAGTGGGGGGGGGGGGGTGGGGTGCAGGGGCAGGAAGGTGCAGAGGTGGGTTCACCGATGAAGTTGCCTAGTATGGAGGACACTAGCTTTGAAGAGAAATTGAATATATTAGGATTATTTTTGTTAGAAAGACAAAGTTTGAGAGGGGACCTGATTGAGGTTTACAAACTCACGAGAGGCCTAGACATGGTGGAGATAGTAAGAAGCTTCCCCCCCCCCCCCCCCCGACTCCCCCCTAAGAGTGGGGGATTCAATTACTAGGGTTCATGAATTCAAGGTGAGAGGGGAAAGTTTAAGGTAAATATGTTGTGAAAGTTCTTTTACACAGAGGGTAGTGGGTGCCTGGAACACGTTGCCAGTGGAGGTGGCGTCTTTGATGTAGGAGAGTGGCTACGTTTTATGGATGTGTTTTGTCTGCTTGTTTGGGTTTGTTGCTGAGACAAAACACGTCCATAAAATGTAGCCACTCTCCCCTACATCAAAGACATCTTGGAAATGACTGCCAGACTACTCAGACCCCTTGGCATCATGGTAGCCCACAAACCCACCAACACACTAAAACAGCAGCTAATGAACTTGAAAGACCCTATATAGACAACAAGCAAAACTAGTGTAATTTACAAAATACTGTGCAAGAACTGTAACAAACATTACATTGGGCAAACAGGCAGAAAACTAGCGACCAGGATACATGAACATCAACTAGCCACAAAACAACATGACCCTCTCTCACTAGTATCCTTAAATACAGATAAGGAAGGACAGCACTTCGACTGGGACAGCACATCCATCCTAGGACAAGCCAAACAGAGACACACGAGAATTCTTGGAAGCATGGCATTCCAACCGAAACTATCAACAAACACATCGAGTTAGACCCTATCTACCATCCCCTGAGAAAGAACAGAAAATGACATCAGTCCAAAGAAATCCAAAACATAAATAGAAAACAGGAATCAGCAATGCTTCACCCAGGGGCCCACTGAAAATGTTTCGTCACCCTACTAGGTAACATCTGGAAATGAACCTTCCAGAACAGTGAGCAAACGTACAACCAGAACCTCAACCTGAGCTACAAATCTTCTCAAACTCACTAAGCTGTCCTATATCTGGCTTCCCAGAGAATCTTAGGATAAATTCCATCCATCCCAGGGACTTATCTATTTTCATATTTTCCAGAATTGCCAACACCACCTCCTTGTGAACCTCAATTGCATCTCATCTAGTAGCCTGTATCTCAGTATTCTCCTTGACAACATTGTCTTTTTCTAGTGTGATTACTGACAGAAAATATTCATTTAGCACTTCCCCTCTCTCCTCGGACTCCACACACAACTTCCCACTGCTATCCTTGATTGGCCCTAACCTTTCTCTAGTCATTCTTTTTTTCTGATATTCCTTTAGGGTTTTCCTTGATCCTATCTGCCAACAACTTCTCATGTTCCCTCCTGGTTCTTCTTAGGTCTGTCTTTAGGTCTTTCCTGGCTAACCTGCAACTCTGAAGTGTCCTAACTGAGCCTTCGTGTCTCACCCTAACATAGGCTTTCTTCTTACTCTTGACAAGAATTTCAACTTAGAGTCATAGAGATGTACAGCACAGAAACAGACCCTTTTGTCCAACTCATCCATGCTGACCAGATATCACAACCCAACCTCAACTTTAGTAAACCACGGCTCCCTCGCTCGACCACTTCCTTCCTGCCTGACAGGTACATACTTCTCAAGGACACAGGAGCTGTTCCTTGAATAAGCTCCACATCCCTTGCAGTTTCCTTCCGCATTCTAAATCTTGCCTAATCGCATAATAATTGCCCTTCCCCCCAGCTATAACTCTTGCCCTGCGGTATATACCTTTCCATCACTAAAAAGTAAACATAATCGAATTGTGGTCACTATCACCAAAGTGCTCACCTACTTCCAAATCTTGCACTTGGCCGGGTTCATTTCCCAGTACCAAATTCAACAGGGTGACCTCTCCTTTCCTGCTTCTAATGTCAGCCCATGTTTCCTCAGTAGAGAAGTCCTCAAACGTCCTTTCTGCCACTGTAATACTGTCCTTACTAATAATGCCAAACATTTCTGTCCCTGCTCTATCCACGTCTCCAAAATGGCCACACTATCAAAGTCCCAGATACCAACTCATGCTGCAAGTTCACCCACCTTATTCCAGATGCTCCTGGTGTTGAAGTAGACACATTTCAAACCATCTCCTGCTTGCCAATGAAATCTTGCAACCTTGAAACCTCATTTCTGAGCTCACTACGCTCAATGTCCCGGACACTGGAACTACAATTTAGGTTCCCTCCCCCCTGCTGAATTAGTTTAAACCCTCCCAAAGAGCACTAGTAAATTTCTCCTCCCAGGATATTGGTGCCACTCTGGTTCAGATGTAGAGCATCCTGTTTGGAGATAATAATAATAATAATAATAATCCAACCTAATCCAGAATGAGCACCCAATTATCCAGGTATCCGAAAACCTTCTTCTTGCACCATCCCTGTAGCCATATGTTCAACTCCTCTTTCCCCCTAATCCTCTCCTCACTAGCACATGGCACAGGCAACAAACTAGAGATAACAACTGTTTATTCTGCACTAGATTTCCACACTAGCTCCCTGAATCTCTGCCTTTAATCCCTATCCCTTTTCCTACCTATGTCATTAATGCCATAGGTAGACCACAATTTGGCGCTGCACTCCCCCTCTCCTTCAAGGATCCGAAAACACAATCCAAAACATCACAAACCCCTAGCATCTGGGAGGCAACACACAAACCGAGTGTATCTCTTGTTCCCACAGAACCTCCTATCTGTCCCTCTAACTATGGAGTCCCCAGTGACGAATGCTCTGCTCATCTTCCCCCTTCCCTTCTGAGGAACAGGGACAGACTCTGTGCCAGAGACCTGTACCCCATGGCTTACCTGTGGTAAGTTGTCCCCTCCAACAGTATCCAAAATAATATAGTTGTTATTGAGGAGAATGGCCACAGGGCTGCCTGCACTGCCTGCCGGTTCCCTTTCCATTGCCTGACTGTAATGCATCTTTTCTTGCACCTGAGGTGTGACTACCTCCCTGTAACTCCTCTGAATAATTCACTCAACCTCCCGAATAATCCAAAGTTCATCCAATTCCAGCTCCTGTTCCCTAACACGATTTTTGAGAAAGTAGAATTGGATGCATTTCCCACAGATGCAGTCAACAGGGACACTTCCCACATTCTGCAGGAGGAACATTCAACTACTCTAGCCGCCATTCCCACTATTCTAAATTCCCAAAGAGACTGTAGAAAAGTAAAGAATAAAGAAAAACTAGTTACCTTATTAATCCAGTGCACAGGACCTTTTTTTGGTTACAGGAGGAGGATGGATGGGAGACACTACCTAATAGTGTTTCGGGTAACACAGCTACCCAAATATATTACTTCACATACTCAGCAGTCCCATCTCTGCTCCTGCTCAGCGTGCGCTCTGTCTATTCACAAGGTAAGTTTTTAAAGCAATGACTCACCTTCCTGGCAGCTACCGGTCATTGTTCCCACTATTGCTGCTGTTAAAACAAAAATGGAGGGTCCCGACGCTCAAGACAAGGTTTTTTTCCTCTGATACTATTAGGCAGTTTAACATTAGATATTTAGAGGTACATGTATTAAATTGAAGTAACTGTGGAGAAAGTTTACCTTCTTATAGTCTGGACAAAAATAAAATTGATAAAATGAACCTCAAAGCACCAGTTCATAGTTTGCATCTTAGACTGTTTGCTGCAATGTATGGTGGGATCAACTGCAGCAATTTAGAACATGTGCAATGAGATAGGTCTGCTAATAATCTTATAGAAAAGGATCCTCTGAGGAAGAGTAATTATAACATTGTGGATTTTGGTTTAAGTGTGATATAAATTCATAATTAATTAAGAATGTATGAAGTTGGCAAAGAGGTGAGGTTGTTAGAGGATATTGGGAAATTAAATTAAAGAGATTTAATTTGATTAAAAGATGACTGTCAAAAAATAATGTTAAACATTTCATAATTTATGAACAGGCATAATTCAGCTTTTACAAACAAAAGCTGGTTCAACTTAAATAGATAAGACCTGCTGAGATTGTAGCTATTGTATAATAAACTCTTCAGAGATGTTATTACACAGCTTTGGAGCGAATGGGACTTGAATATTAGCCTCCTGGCCAAGTGATATAGACACTACCACTGCATCACAAAAGCCAGCACCCTTCCATCCATACACAACCCCAAGATACTATTGTAAATGGTTAATGTGACTACTTTCCATTATCATTGGTAAGGGGTATAAGATCATAAGACGACTAGGGGATGATTCTCTACAGCCCTCTCAAAATTATACCTGTTATTTCATGTTGTGATTTATCTTTATATGACTTCATATTTATTGTGTTAGATTTCATCTGCCATTTGTCTACCCATTCCTCCAGCTTATCGATAGCCTCTTGAAGTCAATCCTCTGCATTGATCACAATCTGCCAAGTTTAGTCTCACTTGTAAAAGTTTGCAAATGTCCAAATTCACTAAAAATCTGTGTCATTAATGTAGATCAAGAAAGAATCCTAAATCTGGGGACTTCGTACTGACTATGAACCCCATTATAAACCTTACTCCAGTCCCAAAACAAGTTGTCACCACTGCTATCTAATTCCTGTCACTTAGACAACTTCATAACTCATGTTTGCTATTTACTTAAAGGGACTTTAATTTTTCAAAGAAGCTGATTATGTAGCACTTTAGCAAACCCCTTTGGAAGTCCATATACACCACATCAAGCACATGACCCTCATCAACCCTTCTTATCTCTTCAAAAACCTCAGTTAAGTTGGTTAAACACAATTTGAACAAACCCATGTTACATTTCTCTAAATTTGTCCCTTCTCACCACCAGGGTTAAACGAGTGGCTTATAATTGATTTTAAGTTCTTAAGATATTGGAGCAGAATTAGGTCATTCGGTCCATCAAGTCTGCTCTGCCATTCGATCATGGCTGATATGCTCCTCACCCCCATTTTCCTGCCTTCTCCCCATATCCCTTCAACCCATTACCAATTAAAAATCTGTCGCACTCCTCTTTGAAATTACTGACTATCCCAGCATCCACTTAGGGGTAGCAAATTCCACAGATTGACAAAGCTTTGGCAGAAATAGTTTCTTCTCAGCTCGGTTTTAAATTTGCTACCCCTTAAGATCTCTGGGCTTAACTTAATAAGAATTTTGAACAAGATTGCAACATTTGCAATTTAGTTCTGGATTAAACTTCAAAAGCATATCCCAGAATGAAGTTTATTATTGAATGCTGACTGTTTAAGCATATTAAATGGAAATTATGAACAAATCACATTTATAAATACTTTTGTAGCAATTGCAAGAGTATCTATTTAAGGAATTCTCAGTTGATTTAAATTATGAAAATATCCCTTTTGTTGAAATAAATGGAATGTGTTAGAACTGTTCAAGCAGCTTTTAGAGGTTATAGCATAGAATAGAATCCCTACACCATTGAAGCAAGCCATCCAGCCCATTAAGACCACACCACTCCTCCAAATAACACTCCACTCAGACCTACCCAGTCACTGTAACTCCACACTTTCCATGGCTAACCCACCTAACCTGCTCATCCCTGGTCACCATGGTTAATTTAGCATGGCTAATCCACTTAATCTGCACACCTTTGGACTATAGGAGGAGAAAACTAGAGCACTGAGAGGAAACACATCCTGATTGGGGAGAATGTACAACCCCCACACTGATAATTGCCTAAGGGTGGAATTGTACTTGGCTCCCTGGCACTGTGAGACAGCAGTTCTAACCACTGAACCACCATGCCTCATGTCCTAGCCAATTCACTACTGAAGTGCTAACTATTTGCTATTAGGAAACATGAGAGTCAATTTACACACAGCCAAACTCTACAATCAGCAAAGAAATAAATGACTGGATAATCTGTCTGAATTGCTTCAATTCAAGGATAAATTTGGGCAGCTTCTTGTCTGTAAAAGTTAGGTTAAAACCCACAACTGTCTGACCCAGCTGTCAAGAGTGCCACTCTTGAGCCAAAGTTACCATAAAGCAAACTACCTTTAAAGGGAAAAAAAAAGTTATTTGACAAACATCAATTTTTAAAACGTCATAAGCTGAACATGTTGCCTTGCTGTAATAAAAGTTAAAATATGGCAACTTTCTAGAACATGCTTGGATTATCTTCTGTCTTCAATATTATTTTGATATAGTTATAGACTCACCACACACCAAGCAGTAAACAGTCAATTTATTGTATTCATCCAAAATATATAGGCAAAGTCAGATTGAAAAAAAGGCATTTCTCAGCTTTGGTATTCATAAGGGGATTGTGAAATGGTAATGGTTTGTCTAGCTTGGCAGCATCTGGGGAAGGGCTAACTAAGTACAGTAAACTGATTGCCCCGCTCTTTGTGGTGGGGATAGCTGCTACATACTGTACACTATCAGCTCTGTCCTCGCCTGAGGCACGACACTGCCACGCTGCGGAAGTTTAATGCAGGTAAACCCGTCTCATCACTTTCTGAATTAAAATGCCAAGTCACTATAAATATGTAATTTGAAACACGCACCTCAGAACCGGATAGGGCTGAGAAAAATCAGTGACAACGATCCTGTAACAATAAATCAAACTTTCCAATTCTGCTGAGGAACCACTGACTCTTTCACATATTCCGTCATTCCATGTTCCAGAATTTAATTATCTCGCTGGAACCAACTTGATGCAAAAAGTAACAGCGCATTTTATTGCCTTTTAAGTAGAAATTTCTGATTTGGAAATTGTTGAATTAGGTTTCAAAGATAAAACGGAAATCCAAAACTCTTTGGAACAATATTTTCCAAAGTCTTTCAGGTGGTGTCTTTTTAAATTGCACAGACTCCCATAATAAATGGATAGGAGACGAAAGTACATTTTTTCAAGTTATCCTGCCCCACTGGATAAAAAAAGCCCTGTTTTCCCTCTGGTTTGATATTGCTCTGACATGCAACTTAGAAGTTCCGACTGCATAAATAAAAACAAAAGAATCGCGCCGTACTGTGCGATTGTACCTAATCAGGTTGCGAACCATTTCAAAAAAGTGCTCCATCCAACGATGCTGTCCTTATTCTTTCGTTCAAATAACTTGTTGATTTCGAAAAAGAATGTTTATCAGACTTCAGTTTTGCAACTCCGGTGCACAGCGTGCCTGCATCACTTTGCAAGCTGTCTGTTTTAAGCTGCAGAGATTACTGGACAGCGCTCTTGCTCCTGGGACCGTCACTTTTTATCTGGTCTGCTCTACTGGAATTGCAGGTTACAAGGCTCACTGCTCTCCTGGTCACGTGCATCCCACTAATACCATCCCCGGGGCTACTGGGCATGCGCTGCCGCACGGTACGCCGGGAATTGTAGTCCAGAGCCCCGAGAGCTCACTGTCCTTGCGTTGAGTTGCCCCCCTTCCGGCCAAGGTCGTCAATGTGGCAATAAGATGCTGCCAATTTGGAAGCCGGGCTTGTCAGGTCTGCTTCTTCCTCAGGTGATCCTTCTCCCTCATTCCAAAAATTAAGCATGTGTCTCTGTAAAAGAAACTTTCACGATCTTAGGATCTTCCAAAGTGGTATGCTGACTAATGCGGTACTTTTGAATTCTTACCATTATTGTAAGAGTCAGTCTGTGTACAGCAAGGTCCCATCAACAGCAATGAGGTAATGACAGATAATATATTCTTTTTCTGATGGCTGAGTTGACCAGGACATCAGGGAGAAGTTCCTTGCTTTTCTTCAGATAGTGCCATGGGATCTTGTAACTCCTTCAAGGGCCCTCAGTTTATAGAACATAGAACATTACAGTGCAGTACAAGCCCTTCACCCCTCACTGTTATGTTGACCTACGGAACCAATCTGAAGCCCATCGAATCTGCACTATTCCATTCTCGTCCATGTGCCTATCCAATGACCATTTAAATACCCTTAAAGTCAGTGAGTCAACTACTGTTGCAGGCAATGTGTTCCATGCCCCTACTACTTTCTGAATAAAGGAACTACCTCTGACATCTATCCTATATCTATCACCCGTCAATTGAAAGCTATGCCCCCTCGTGCTAGCCATCGCCATCCGAGGAAAAGGGCTGTCACTGTCCACCTTATCTAACTCTCTGATTATCTTATATGTCTCAATTAAATCCACTTTCAACCTTCTCTCTAATGAAAACAGTCTCAAGTCCCTCAGCCTTTCCTCGTAAGACCTTCCCTCATACCAGTCAACATCCTAATAAATCTCCTCTGAACCCTTTCCAAAGCTTCCACATCCTTCCTATAATGGTGACCAAAACTGTATGCAATACTCCAAAAGTGGCCACACCAGAGTTTTTTACAGCTGCAGCATGATCTCATGGTTCCGAAACTCAGTCCCTCAACTAATAAAAGCTAACACACTGTATACTTTCTAAACAACCCTATCAACCTGGATGGCAACTTTCAAGGATCTGTGTACCTGGACACTGAGATCTGTCTGCTCATCTACACTACCAAGAATCTTACCGTTCGCCCAGTACTTTACATTCCTGTTACTCCTTCCAAAGTGAATCACCTAACATTTTTCCACATTAGACTCGATTTGCCACCTCTCAGCCCAGCTCTGCGGTTTATCTATGTCTCTTTGTAACCAACAACATCCTTCGTCACTATCCACAACTCTACCAACCTTAGTGTCATCCGCAAATTTACTAACCCATCCTTCTATGCCCTCATCCAGGTCATTTATAAAAATGACAAATAACAGTGGACCTAAAATTAGTACCCCACTAGTAACTGAACTCCAGGATGAATATTTCCCATCAACCACCAGCCTCTGTCTTCTTTCGGCTAGCCAATTTCTGATCCAAACCGCTAAATCACCCTCAATTAAATGCCTCCGTATCTTGTGCAATAGCCCAGTATGAGGAACCTTATTAAACGCCTTACTGAAATCCATAGACACCACAACAACTGCTTTATCCTCATCCACCTGATTGGTCACCTCCTCAAAGAACTCATTAAGGTTCATGACGCAAAATCATGTTGACTATCCCTAATCAACCTATTCATTTCTAGATGATTATAAATCGTATCTCTTATAATCCTTTCCAACACTTTACCCCCACAACCGAAGTAGGGCTCACAGGTGTATAATTTCTCTGCTCCTCTTCTTGAACAAGAGGACATTTGCTATCCTCCAGTCTTCTGGCACTATTCCTGTAGACAATGACGACATAAAGATCAAAGCTAAAGGCTCTGCAATCTCCTCCCTGGCTTCCCAGAGTATCCTAGGATAAATCCCATCTAGCCCAAGGGACTTATCTATTTTCACACTTTCCAGAATTTCTAACACCTTTTCCTTATGCACCTCAATCCTATCTAGTCTAGTATCCCAGTATTCTTCTCCATAACATTGTCTTTTTCTAGTGTGAATACTGATGAAAAATATTCATTTTGTCCTTCCTCATCTCCTCTGGCTCCACACACAACTTCCCAACTACTGTGCTTGATTAGCCTTAATCTTACTCTAGTTTATTTTATTCCTAATATACCTATAGAAAGCCTTAGGGTTTTCTTTGATCCTATCTGCCAACTACTTCTCATGTCCCCTCCTGGCTCTTCCTAGGTCTTTCCTGGCTAACTTATAACTCTCAAGTACCCTTACTGAGCCATCACATCTCATCCTAACATAAGCCTTCTTCTTCCCCTTGACACGAGATTCAATTTCCTTACTAAACTATGGCTCCCATGCTTGACAACCTCCTCCCTGCCTGACAGATACATACTCATCAAGGACTAACAGTAGCTGTTCCTCGGATAAGCTCCACTTTCAATTGTGCCCATCCCCTGCAGTTTCCTTCCCCATCCTAGGCATCCTAAATCTTGCCTAATTGCATCGTAATTGCCTTTCCCCCCAACTATAACTTTTGCCCCGCGGTATATACCTATCCTTTTCATCACTAAAGTAAACATAACTGAATTGTGGTCACTATCACCAAAGTACCTCCAAATCTAACACCTGGTTCATTACTCAGTACCAAATCTAATGTGGTCTCGCCCCTTGTCAGCCTGTCTACATACCATGTCAGGAAACCCTCCTGCACACGTTGAACAAAAACTGACCCATCTGAAGTACTTGAACTATAGTATTCCCAGTCAATATTTGGAAGTAATTTGTAGACGTTTAATACCTCTGGTAGGATAGCACTTCTTCAGAACTATGCCGGTGTATAATACTATCATAGAATGGCTAAAGGGCAAACAAAGGGTCACTGAGTCTGTCATGTCTGTACTGATTCTCTGAAATAGTATTTCAACTAGTTCCGCTCCACTGCCCTTTCTTGTAGTCACAAATTGTTCCTCCTTCCTCTTTGGAAATCTGACCAAATCCCATTTGAACCATCATAACTCAGGAAGCGCACAACAGATGCTACCATTTGCTGAGTTTAAAAAAACATCCCGCATGTCACTTTTGGTTCGTTTGCCAGTCACCTTTAACTAGCATCCTCTGGTTCTTGGCTCTTCTACTAATGGGAAGAATTTCTTATCATTTAATCTGTTAAGATCCTACATGATTTTGAACATCTCTATTAAAACCTTTCTCTCAACCTCCTTTTCTCTAAAGTGAATATTCCTGACTTCTCCAATATTGCATGCAATTCTGGTCTCCTTCCTATTGGAAAGATGTTGTGAAACTTGAAAGGGTTCAGAAAAGATTTACAAGGATGTTGCCAGAGGCTGAACAGGCTGGGGCTGTTTTCCTGGAGCATCGTAGGCTGAGGGATGACCTTATAGAGGTTTACATAATTATGAGGGGCATGGATAGGGTAAATAGACAAAGTCTTTCCCTGTGGTTTGGGAGTCCAGAACTAGAGGACATAGATTTAGGGTGAGAGGGAAAAGATATAAAAGAGAGCTAAGGGGAAACGTTTTCACACAGAGGTGGTATGTGTATGGAATGAGCTGCCAGAGGAATTGGTGGAGGCTGGAACAAATGCAACATTTAAGAGGCATTTGGATGGGTATATGAATAGGAAGGGTTTGGAGGGATATGGGCTGGGTGCTGGCAGGTGGGACTAGATTGGGTTGCGATATCTGGTCAGCATGGAAGGATTGGACCGAAGGGTCTGTTTCCATGCTGTACATCTCTATGAGTCTAAGTCCCTAATTCCTGGAACAATTCTTGTTTTATGACAAAGAAACAAGGAAGAAGCGTAGGCCACTTGGTCCTTCACATCTTCTCTCTCATTCAACATGAGCACTGCTGATCATCCAGCTGAGTTCATATGCTTATATGGATGCTTTGATCCTTTTAGATCCAGGAACTGTATCTCAACTCCTTCTTGAAAACAGTCAATGTTTTGGCCTCAACGATTCAGAGAATTCCAGAAGCTCATCATTCTCTGTTTGAAGAAATTTCTCTTCAGTAGTAGCAGTCATGCTATACTCTATTCTTTTGTTAAAAGGTTTAAAACTGCACTGTCCCCAATGTAGCACCTCTCTGTTTGTACATGCACTTCATTTCCAGATCCCAGCTTCATTTCCCAGTCTCACCAGCTTCACATCCTGCACTTTGCCCACACTACATCTAGACTTGGTGGTCGCACTTGACCTTGTTGCTTCCTCGGGTCCTGCATGCTGAAACCTTCTTACCTTTTGCCCTGTTCTGACCTCAACAGATTTAGTCACTTAGTCATTCACTCCTTCACCAATCATAAATTACCTGTCCTCTGGGTTTACTGCTGATAGACTCTTTAGTGAACCTATTTGCAGTAAACACAGGAGGGAACTAGACTGTGATTGGAAGAGCATCACTTTGCACTTCTAACTGATCCAGTCAAAGGCTTCACTTTTCTCAGAGTTATCACCCAGGAGTTGAACTTTCCAGGGCAATTTGGCCACTTTTGGAGGTAAATTTGTCTGGCACCTCTGTGTATTTTGAGCATTGCAAGTATATGAGAGGAGAGAAAATTGACTCATAATTTCTATATTCTAACATCTGTCAATGTTCAAGTGAAATGTTTGTTTACGCAAGGAGCTAGTTGAACATATTTCAGTGTTGTAATGCTTGAATGATTTTGTGTTTCTCCAGGAATGGCACAATCCATCATTAGTTTTCCTCCTGAAGTAATAGATGAGTTGCCTTGGAGAGGGAAGGATAAGGGTTGGTGGGTATGTGTTGGCACTGAGCTAGCATAGAGTTTATTAAGGGCTGTGAAATTTATTGTGCCTAAGGGGGTTTAAGAGCATATGGTTACGATAGATCAATGTAAATTGGCAAGGGTGTAGAAGGAGTCATGGGTATAGTACAGAGGTATGGGTTGGCTTGAATGGGGTATGCAAAATGAGGGTGTGAGAGCAATAGGAATGGTTATGGTTTAATCTCATTTACATTTGTATAAAGTGCCAGAGTTACTTTGCAGGTTTTCAGCCCAGCATATCTTGGGATGCAGCAGCCATTCTGAACCACCTGGTCCCACTACCAAGCCATTCTGCCCTGTGGACCAAAAATGAGAGCGTGTGGCCACTTTTATATGTTGAAGTTGCGGAGCAGAGATATCTCCCAATTCTGTGCATATGGGCTGTGAATGAAAATTGGGGCCTGTCTTGAACACAATCATTTTGGTGACAAAAACAGAAATTGCTGGGGAAACTCAGCAGGTCTGGCAGCATCAGTGGCTAGAAAGCAGAGTTAACATTTTGTATCTAGTGAGCCTTGTTTGGAACATGATTTCCAACATTCACTGTTCTTTTTACAGTCATATTGGTCAGTATTAGAGAAATGATCCTTCATTATTTGGCTGTTACTGAATCTGGATAATCACCCAATAGAATCATAGAGATGTACAGCATTGAAACAGATTCTTTGCTCCAACCCATCTACGCCGACCAGATATCCCAACCCAATCGAGTCCTACCTGCCAGCACCCAGCCCATATCCCTCCAAACCCTTCCTATTCATATACCAATCCAAATGCCTCTTAAATGTTCCAATTGTACCAGCCTCCACCACTTCCTCTGGCAGCTCATTCATACACGTACCACCCTCTGTGTGAAAAAGTTTCACCGTAGGTCTCTTTTATATCTTTCCCCTCTCACCCTAAACCTATGCCCTCTAGTTCTGGACTCCCTGACCCCAGGGAAAAGACTTTGCCTATTTACCCTATCCATGCCCCTCAATTTTGTAAATCTCTATAACCTCCGACACTCCAGGGAAAACAGCCTAGCCTGTTCAGCCTCTCCCTATTAGCTCAAATCCTCCAGCAACAAATACTTATTTAATGTGACATCCCTTTGTTGACAGTGGGACCAGTTTTTGCAGAAAGCACTCTGAACTAAGCCAAGAAATTCACTATCATTCTGACACTTGATAGTTTGCTTGGCCAATGTGCATCCGAGTTGAAATCACCCTTTAATTAATTGTATTTCATTTTATGTATGTTGACCAAAATTTTATACCCTTTCCCACCACAATGGGGGATGGGGAGGGTTTGTTGTAAAATTTGGTACTGTTGCCAGGTGTCCTTCCCAGTGCTAATCCATGTGCCTCTACCCTTCATTGCAATTTTGCTGATTGATGCCAACATAATGCCCTCATTCTGCCTTGGAGTTTTCCCATGCCAGTAATGGTCAATACAAAGCATTTAACCTGTCACTGATGGTGGGGAAATGGCGTTAGGGCCTCCTCCATTTCTATGTCAATCAGAGATCTCACCTAGGATTCCACCACCTTCCCACATTGTTCCCACATTGTGGACCCAGGAGCAATCTTGAGATAATGTTATAGAGTTGCTATCACAGGCCATAAATAAACAGTGTGGGTCAAATTAATAAAGAAGAGAGAAACACAGAGTGCTAGGCACAAGTTTGAAGTCCAGTTACGTGAATGTTAGAAACATGTTCAGAGAAATAAATAGAGTAGCATTAGGCAGTAAAGTTTATGGAATTATGGAACAGTAAAATTAGAGCCTGGTACACCCCAACTATCCATAAACATTCATTTCACTATCAGCAGTGTGTATATATACGAGATGCACCATAAAAGTTCACTAAGGCTCCTCAGACAGCACCTTTCAAAGCCACAGCCACTTCATCTAGAAAGGGAGCATCAAAATCTGCAAGCCACTCCAACCCACTCTCCATCCTGACTTGGAAATATACCACCATCCCTTTAAAATCCTAGAACTATCTCTAACAACATTATGAGTATCCCTACACTGAACAGGATCTGCCAACCTGACTCCCCTCTCCTCCTTCTCCTTCTCTCTCTCTCTCTCTCTCTCTCTTCCTCCCTCTCCCTCTCCTCCTCCTTCTTCTCCTCTCCTCAAGAGATTCGTTATAATCCCAGCAGTGGTCACTGGGTCCACAGAGCAACAAGCCATTTGATTGGCCAACAGCTCTTAGAGACAGGACTTCCTTTTACACAAGCCAATCAGTGGATGTAGATTTCAAATTCAGCAGAGCAGTTTATTTAAGGGTATACATGTGCAGCAGTTGGCATGTGTTTGTGTACATACGTATATGTGCATTTGTGTGTATGCGTATGTGTTTGTGTCTGAGGGCTGGACTTTGCCACAGAGATAGAGGTGAGTTAGAGGCTGGGTGAATCGGCAGTTTAGGCTGCAGCATGGTGGGCCAATTGCCCAGTTTTTAGCCACCTCTGTGCTTTTTTGTTTTGGGCAGCAGCCATAGGTTTTGGACAGATGGGGGTATGATCACAACTTTGCCATTGGCAAGCAGGCAATTAGAGGAATTAATTAGACAATTGGGCGGTGCTTTTAGATAACTATCTCATAGTCCCACCTGCTTTCTTGTAGCTTTCAAAACCTCTGTCACCCATTCCTGCTCACATGTGCAGTAATGCTCGCCCTGTGCTACCATTCTAAACTTGCCTGAGGTCTAACTGAGGTGCATCGACTTGCACTGGAGGAGGGAAATCATCTTCTGCTGTACACCAGTCTCACCATCAGCAACTGCCTATCCTATGGGTTTGGTTCAATGGCAAGGCTTCCTCCTTCGTGGATGTCAATACTTCCAAGTTGACCATTCAACCCCTGAATGACTCCTTTCATGGGTGTTCATTCCACCTTTTGCAATTCAAGGATTATGAATTCAGCTATAGTTAACCTTTCCGTTTCTCCATTATCATCTGCAATCAGAGAGGATGATGCTAGAATTTCACAGGCCTGTGACTTACATCATCGTCTTCCCAAGTATACAACTTTTATCCCTTCCCTCAGATGTTGGTTGGCACATGCCCGTATGTTTGTGTGTCTGTTTCCATGACCCAGATAAGAATGGTGCACTGGAAATCAAACCCCACTTTTCCATGATATATCACAAATACATAAATGACCAAATGAATCATGAAGATGGTTAATTTGCCTAACTTTGACTGCTGTCTGAGAAAAGAGAAACTCATGCTAGAATTAATCAATAAACAAAAAAACAAAATTTTTCTTAAACAAACATATTCTTTTAACAAGTGGCAAAATGGATTATTAATAGTTAACATGCAGAATTCAGCTTTATCCTTTTTAAATCCCTATACTTATCTATTCTCAAATAAGATAGACAATTCTGCAAAATATATAAAGTTGGAAAACATGGGTGAAAAGGAATAGTCTCTGAGGATCAAAAGGCAAAACCACAAGCTAGAATGAGATGACTTTTTCACTGTACTTTTGGCTATTTTGGCGATGGTGGTATATTTTTGTTTATTGCAGAAAATCCTCAATTTGGTAGACGGGGTGGCATGATGGCTAAGTGGTTAGCACTGCTGCCTCACAGCGCCAGGAATCTGCATTTGATTCCAGCCTTGGACAACCGTCTGTGTGGAGTTTGCACATTCTCCCTGTGTCCTCATGGGTTTCCTACATGACCTTGTGAAACCAATAAATGAACACCATTCTACATTTGACCTTCTGATTTGTAAAATAAACATCATTTTTCTGTAATATAATAGTTTCCAAACTTGCATTTCTCAATTTATATTTTTTTAAATAAAATCTTCATAGTGTGTGGATGAATATGTATGGGGGTTTGTGAATGTGGTGGCAGCTGGGATATTGTTGTACATGTCTGTCAGGGTGATCAATGCTTCTATAATAAAATAGACAGACGCTGCTATCAGGTGAAGAAGTAGGGAGTATTGTCAGAGTGTGCTGTCAGGAGAGGTGCACAAGAGCAAAGATTTCCAGTGCACGCATACAATTAGAAAGCAAAATTACATAATAAACAGCTTTTAAGGAAGAGATAGGCAATAGGACACAGCCCACATACATGGCGGTCTAGAAAATGTGAAATGTTTTGATAATTCTGATGTGTGTGTGTGGTTGTGGTATGTGTGTATATACACAAACTCTCTCTCTCTCTCTCTCTCTTTCTCTGTCTCTCCTGGGCCCTGGGTGTGGGGGTAGGTGGATTAAGTGTGAGCATGCCAATGATTACCTGTCAATTAACATCACAAAAAGACATCCAGTCACCATGACATTTCAGTTAGTACAGTTTGATTGGCACAAGTTAGGTGTTGTGTTTCCTACATTATAAAATGTAGTGAATGTACACTTCAAATATGCTTGATTTACTGTTAAGTGCTTTGGTATGTCCAGACTTTGTGGACGATGCCATGTAAGTGGAATCTGGAAATGTGTTTTACATAATAGATGGTGGAAATCTCTAATTCAGTGCCAGAAAAGGCTTGTGGATATGGTGCTCATTTGGAGCTTTCAAAATTGAGAAAGTCTTTTTCAGCAAAGTATGAAGCAAAGGGAGATGGTGGGAAGAGAGTGTTAGTTGTTACAATGGCATTGAGATACCATGATTTAGTTGAATTGCAGAGCAGGTTTATGGTGCTGAATTGCTTCTTCTGTTCCTATGTTGTCATCAGTTTGTGTTTCTCAAATGCAAACACAGATGGTGTGCATATGCTGAAGTACCAGTCCAGTGCATGGGATGCAAATTAAATACATTTTCCAGTTGGTGGTTTCCAGGGGAGTCCTCTGGCCCATCTTCAAATCTTCTGAGGAATTCCTCAGTTAAATGAACTTCCAGCAAGTTGGAATGTTTCCCATCCACATCCTTCTCACCAAATGCAATGATGCTGATTCTGTGAAAGCGGAATGTTTTTTCAGACGTCTGCATTCTATAATACAGAGGATTGGTGGGTCTGACTCCAACATAATTGAAGTGGGGGAGGGTGAAGGTTGGGGTCAAGCAGTCTTGGGAGAAGATTGGTTTCTCAGCTTCTTGAGGAAGAAGGCCAGCAGAATGGAATCTAAACTTACTGTTGTCCTATTTGAACAATTAAGCCTCAATCCCCACCTAATAATATTATCATGTCATCAAATATCTCTGTCTTATCCACAGTCTTTGTTGCCACCTGACATCACCATTACTGCTTTCCCTTTTGTAAATCTAGAAAGTGTGCCCTTCCCAATTGTCCCACATGGGCACACCAAACTGGAGGGACTAACCCCAGCTGTATCACACCAGACAGCGTGCCAACACTGGAGAGACCGCCCATACTGGGCAGTGTGCCCATGCATGTGACTCACACTGAACAGAGTGCCCACAAATGTGTCTAACTGAACAGTGTGCTCACACAAGTATTCCACACTCGGCAGGGTGCCTGCAAGGACCTGCTGGGAAGAGTACACCTACCTCAGTGTCCTACAATAAGAGGGGTGCCCAGTAGGTGGCCTCTATATGCACTCGAAGTCTCTGAATTCACACCATCATGATCTTACTTAATCCTACAAACTGATTTGATGTTCTGTGTATGAAATTGAATTAGACAGGCCTCTTTGACATATTCAATTATCATTCATGCAGGAGCTTCATTCAGCCGCAGTAGAGATCCAGCACCAGTGCTATTTAATGGATCCAACATCAACCTGCCGGTGACCTTTCTTTGTTACCAGACTATGTGAGGAGAAAACATGTACAATAAAAACCACATTTTAAAAGAAAGCAAGCAGGCAAGCATCTTACTGAAATGATGTTTATGTTGCCTTCAACACTTAGGACACCTTACTGTATGCACTTAACTGGTCTCAAAGCTTGTCATGGTCTGTGTTGTCCACATATCTCCATTATGAAGGTGCAGCCACTCTGGAGAAGGAAACAGGAGCTTAACACACTGCACAAACAATCATAGAGATCACATTCTCAGATATGTTTTCAGGAATACACTGCTCTGAATTCCCCTGGATCCAGTGTTACATCTGTACCCGCCCCCTTTACAATGCCCTCTTGGCTACCATCAAAGAATGAAATTTAACACTAAAACTCTCCTAATTTACGCCTTTATTAAAGGCATGATGCAATCATACAAATGAGAATTAACTACTCAGCCTTGTGCAATCTCTTAGAATATCTTTTGGGATTCCCTATCTAACATTTATCTTGCATTACCAGCAATTCCAATATTGCTGGTAGAAGATAACTGTCTTAAACTGGGGAGATTGCAGGTGGACTTAGAGGTCAATCTCAAGTAGCTTTGGCCTTGAAGCCTCTCTGCCGAATTGAATCATCTTTGAACAAATGGCAGTAAGCTGAGCTGGCTGACAGGGCCACTGGTACATTGCAGTATGAATGCTGTCATCCTGGGAGAGGAAAGCAGGTTTGCGGTCACAGGAGCCACTATCACTCATACGTGTTGAGACCTTCAATATTTTATTTTTATTTTTTAATCACTTTTGGTTTGGAGCTGAAAGGTGATGGTTGTGGAGATTGTAACAAACTCAGCCAGGTGAATATAATAGAATATGAAATCCCTGATTATGGCTGTTAATCTGGTCCCCAATTGGGGAGCCCTGGCTGACAGATATCCTGCTTACTTTGAGAGCTGGCTCTAAGGGAACTGGATCAGTGTCAAGGACTCTCTGTGTGTAAATAAAGGGTGACTAGGTGACACAATACTGCCCTCTGTTGAGTTATTTCAGTAGCAATAAGAGAAAAGCACACTCCTAAAGATATTTGCTCACAATAGTTGCCTTTGTGTTGGAGTAACCTTTTCTGGAATAATGCCATTATTTGGAAAACTTGACTTACTCAGCCCTGCCATTGAACACTGGGCCTATTATGTAGAAAGGATGCATTTTTTTTCCAGGTAAAATTACACTGGGGCAGATGAAAATCAATGAGAAATTCTCCTGAGAACTTGTGGAACCACAGCGTTTTTGGCTATTAGGAGCCTAACTTTCCCTGAGGCACCAGTTACAAAAACATTTCAAGAGTTGGTGGATTTAGTTAAGGAATATTACAACTCCAAGCCTCCTCTGATTCTGAGATGCTATCAGTTTTACGCAGCAATTCAAGAACCGGGGGAATCCGTTATCGGGATTTTTGACTAGATTAAGATGACCGGCAGAGGCGTGTGACTTTGGTTTCACCTTTCATGAGACGCTGAGAGACCATTTGGTATGTGGGAATAATGATGTAACCATTCAAAAGTGCTTACTAGCTGGAACCCAACTGGACTTCAGAGAGGCACTACAACTGGCTTTATCATTGGAAATTGCAGCAAAAGGAGCATATAATTTGCAGGGTATTGCAGTGGAAGTGGATACCCTTGTCAGTCCAACTGAGCTTGGGGAACGCCATTTGAGTGAGCTTCATCCTATCTTTGACATCAAGGCCACATTAAGGTGCTCTACCAAAACAGGAGTCAGTGGAAATCAAGGAAAACTTTATACTGGTTGGAATCACATCTCAAGCAAAAGGAAATGGTTGTAGTTGTTGGAGGTTAATTATCTCAGCCCCCAGACATCGGTGTAGGAGTTTCTCAGCATAATGTCCTTGGCGCAACCATCTTCAGCTGCTTCATCAATGACCTTCCTGTCATCATAAGGTCAGACTGGGAATGTGCAATCGTCAGTGAATAATGTTCAACATCATTCATGACTCCTCTAGTACCAAAGCTCTCCAGCCACAAATGCAGCAACACCTAGACAATATCCAGGTTTGGGTTGACAAGTGGCTCATAACTCATGCCTTAAGTACCAACCAATAACCATTTCCATCATGAAACAATTTAACAAATACCTCTGAACACTCAATGACATTCCCATCACAGAATCCCTTACTATCGACATCCTGGGGAATACCAATGACCAGACACTGAACTGGACTATCCATTAGATATACCATAGAGGATTCCAAACTTGTGACCTGCTCCTATGGCCAGTGATTAACTCACCTCTTGATTCCCAAATTCTCAGCTCCAACAACACTCAAATTCGAACTATCCAGGACAAAATAGCCTTCCTGAACAGCACCACATCCACAGTCATTCACTTCCTCCACCAGTGATTCTCAGTAGCAACAGTATGTAATATCTACAAAATACACTGCAGGAATTCAATAAGGCTCCTTCCTAATCCATGACCACTACCTTCAAGAAAGACAAGGGTAGCAGTTATGTTGTAGCACCACCAGCTGCACTTTCCCTTCCAAGCTACTCAGCATTCAGACTTGGAAATTTGTCATCTTTCTTTGTGTTACTGAGTAAAAATCCTGGAACTCCCTCCCTAATGGCACTGTGGGTTGACCTATAGCATATGGTCTGCAGCAGTTCAAGAAGGCAGCTGACCACCACCAAGTAGGGATGGGCGATAAATACCCATTGAGTCAGTAATGCACGTATCCTGTGAGTGAATTTTTAAAAGTGACAGTGAGATGTGGGTGTGAGACTTGCATCATTGGAGGGTGTACAAAGGGTGATGTAGAGCATGCGACTGTTAAGCAGACGTGACATGAATATACATTCACTAAACTTCATTAAATGTCTTCCAGCACTGCAGACAAATCCTTGGGGTGAGACTTCTGGCATTAAAGTGTTTTGCCATTAAGGAGTTTTGAGATAGAGCAGGAAATAGCATCGAAGTAAATGATCAGCCATGATCTGTTTCAACAGCAGTGCTGAATGGTCTATTTCAGCTTCTATATCCTATGTTCTGACACTGTTTCTGTGAGGTATGAATCTCTGTTTTTCAATATATCGTGTCTTTCCTTTTCATTCTTAAAGAGAAGGAATGCTGAATTGCAGTTGATTAAGACTGCTTATTGTGAAATTGATTGTCGCTCAGTTAATATTTTTAGTGGAAGTTGAAAGTAGAATCCTGCCAATTATGGATTATGACCCAAATTTACAAAATATCTAGACGAGAAGGCAAAGTGGAGTTTATTACAAAATAAACAACTGAAAGGCACTTAAAGAAATTAGAGAAAATGAATCTGCTCCAATGAATTTTTAAGAGCCAGCCATGCCAAGCATAACAACCGTGAGCCTTTTTCTACAATAACCAAGCATAACAAACTTCAGCCTTGTTAGGCAATAACCCCCACTCTTGTGGAAAAACATTTATCTGTTTATTTTGAAGAATAGAACTTAAACAGTAGTCGCAAAAGAGTTGGGAAAGATGACTGAGAGCATTCTGAAGTGTCTTGAGGAGAGATTAGTGTGTGGGAAAGGGCAGGGTTCCAGGAAAAGACACCCATAGGGTGAACTGTAACATACTGACGACTTACGTGTCGTGAGAGTTGTTTGCACAGACTATGAAAGGATGGATTGCATTATAAGAAAAGTGAGATGAGGCTATGTGGGAAATAAGGAAGCTCTTGGAACAGGGAAACAGCCACTGGACAGGGTGAAAGCACTGTCCCTTTACTTTACTCTCAAATTCCTACTTTGTCTGAAACACATAAAATTAACTGATGAATCCATTTATACCATCTAGTTCCATACCCTTTCTCAGTAACCTGTTCTATATCTTGGTTGCCTTTTGCTTCAACAATTTTTGCATAACTTGAGGACAGATTTTCCACTTTGGTGGTCCTAGCAGCAAGGGTCCAGCTGGGACTGTTGATCCATTAGAATTAATGTAACTAGGAGTTTACAATTTCCCAAGATGTGCACCAAGCGTGTGCTAATGGAAAATTTTCCGTGCGCTCCTCATTACCTAACAGTTAAATTGTCAACCCCGAGTTTTCCAAAGCATAGTGTCACTTTTAAAATTCATAGACATGTTTTCAAAATCCTCCATGGTGTTGTTCTTCACTACCTCTGTAATCTCCTCTAGATCAATCTCTTTGTTGCTTTAATTCTGGCCTCCTGAATATTCTGACTTTAATTGCTGTACCATTGATGGCTGTGTTTTCAGTTGTATAGGTCCTAACTTCTGAGATTTCCTTGCTATTACTGATCTCATTTAAGATATCCTTTAATGTTTGCACAAAAGCAAGAAACTGCAGACGCTGAAAATCTGCAATACAAATAAAAAATCCCAGGAATGCTCAGCAGGTGAGGCAGTAAGTGTGGAGAGAGAAACTGTTAAAGTTTCAAATCGATCAGAACCTGAACTGGAATGTTAGAATTATCATAGCTTTTACACACAAGTGAAATAGGGGAAAATAGTACAAGAACAAATGTGAGGGCCTGTGGTATGGAGGAATAATGACTGATCTGCCTCAGGCCTTGCATCTTCTTTCATGCCTCATTAAAAGGAAGAGGAAGGGAAGATTTGTTTTGTAGTGGCATCATACCTTAATTGACAGAAATGATAGAGGATGATCCATTGCATGTAGATGCTGTAGAATGAAGTGAAAATTGCATCCCTTGCAGCACTCGGAGGGAAGGGAATGGGTGAGAAAAGATATGCTAGCAATGAGATAGACGGGGTTGAGGACCCTATCAACCATAATGCAAAAATGAGTTTGAATGTAGGAATTAGGGTGGGGAGTTGGCCATTTGGCCCCTCTAGCATATTCCACCATTCAATGAGATCATGGCTGATCTGATTGTAGCCTTACTTCCATATTCTTTGTTACCAACAGAAGCTTTGACACCCTAATTTGTCAAGAATCTACCTATCTCTTCCTTAAGCTTATTTAATGATCCTGGGTCCACCGCTGGCTGGGGAAGAGTGTTCCAAAGCTCACAGCCCTCTGAGAGAACCTTTCTCATCTCCATCTTAAATGGTCGACCTTCTTCTTAAATTGAGGTCACTTAGAAAATATATTATTGCACTCTACCAAATCTTCTCAGTATCTTATGATTCAATAACAACATCTCTCATTTTTCTAATGTCTAATGATACAAGACCAGCTGACATACTGATCCTCATTAGATAACCCCTCCTCCCCATTCCAGATAATGGTAGAATGAAGCATCTCAGAACTACTTTGAACAGAGTTACATCCTGGCAGTCAAACTGGAACTCCATCAATAAACACATCGATTTGGACCCCATTTACCAGTTTCTGAGAAAAAGAATCGGAACTGATATCTTAACAGACCAAGACACATAAATAGAAAGCAGGACAGAACACCAGCACTTCACCAGAGGCTCACTGATGACATTACCTAGCGTAGTGAGGAAACGTCTGAAAATAAACCTGCCAGCTCAGTGAGCAACTTACAACCTGAACAGTTACATCCTGTCTTAATTAAGACCAAAACTGTACATTGTACTCCATCCAGATGTCACCTCACCATTGCTTTTACAATTCTAAGAAAACATACTTTTTGCTTTTATTCTCCAAAATTCTTGCAATAAACAATATTCCATCTGCTTTCCTAATCATCTCCTGTACCTGCATTCTAACTTTTTAATTCATGACCAGGATACCCAGATCCTCTGTACCTCACAATTCTGTAATCTCTGTCCTTTTTTTTAAAAGATGATTTTAAAAACTTTTTCCTGCCAAAGTGGACAAATTCATATTTTCCCACATTCATTAGGGACAGAATAACCTAATTCTCTGTTGATTTTAAATTTAATCCTGACGATGATTAGCACAGGCTGTGCAGTCCTGCGTTGAACATTTCCAAGCTTGGTCCTGAGGCCACAACTGCAGTACATTTTGATTGCACAGCATGGTACAATTGGAAATCTGTCAATTAGTTAGAAACAGATCTATCACGAGGGAAGATGTCTGTGGGTTGTTGGAAGTCAGTCATCTCAGAACTTCATTGCAGGAGTTCCCCAGCATAGTGTCCTTGGCCCAACCATCTTCAGCTGCTTTATCAGTGACTTTCCCTGCAACATAAAGACAGAAATGTGGATGTTTTCCGATGTACCATTCACAATTCATCATGCTAAAGCAGCCTGTGCCCATATGCAGGAAGACTCGGATGGCCTCAGGCTTGAGCTGATAAGAGACAAATAACATTCATACCGCACAAGTGCTAGGCAATGACCATCTCAAATAAGAGCAAGTCTGACCAATACCTCTTGATAGTCAATTATGTTACCATCAAAGAATCACATTATCAACATCCTAAGGTTAACATTGACCAGAAACTGAATTTGACTAGGCACATAATTACATGGACATGCAACCATTGGGCAATCCCACGAATACTGCTGTTCCCCAATGTATGATTTCACCTTCTGTTTGAACATACTGTGCACAGAACTCAGAAGTTCATGCAGGAAGAAGAAATACTAACAGGAGAATTGTTCTGACATTTCCCAAAGTGTATCCACCTTTGGCTCTGGGAAGCACATCGAGAGGGAAATCAGACAGGAAGATCTACTCAGTACGATTGGGCCCATCTCATTATTTTACATTTGCTTACCTCAAATGTGGGACAAAATCCAAACTTTCTTTCTGGTGCAGGGTCATCAGCCTGAAGTATGAAAGGTTGCTTTGGTTAGGATTCTGTTTGTTGGAGTTCAGAAGAATGAGGGGATTTGTAGAAATCTATAATAATTTAACTGGACTAGTAAAGTTTAAAAGCAAGTTCTGATGGCGAGAGAATCCAAAACCAGGATTCACAATCTAAAGGAGGCTGAATAAACCATTTAGGATTGAGATAAGAAGACATTTGTTTAATCAGAGCTGGTGAGCCCATGGAATTTGCTACCACAGAAAGCAATCAAGGCCAAAACATTGATTGATTTCAAATAGATGTGGATCTCACACTTGGGTTTAAAGAGATCAAAGGAAATGTGGGAAAAAGTAGGAACAAGCCATTGAGTTGGATGATCAACCGTGATCATAATGAATGGTAGAGTAGGCTCAAAGAGCTAAATGGCCTGCTCCTGCTCCTGTTTGCTGTGTTTTTATATTAACTGTGTTCCTGTCTCACATTCTGCTGGCTGAGTATTTCCAGTATTTTCTATTGGTATCCCAAACTGGATGTGGTGCTTGATGCTCCTGGTGTTGGCCAAGAGGGTACCCAGAGGTCTTGCACTCCGTTCCCACCGTGGTCAATTGTAAAATTGAATTTTAGAAAGTGTGTGGTTTTTTTGAGGGCTGATATCAGAAATTAGTATAGAAGATATCAGCATATCGTAAAAGCCCTAATTTTTGCACAGCTCTCACATTTTCCATCCACACTAACATCCAGTATTGGCAGTATGTAATATCTGCAACATGCAATGCTGATGTATGCCTTGGCTGCCCGGAGGCTTATACCTCCTCGAAGATAAAGGCTTCAAATGTGAGGGTGAAACCTCACAACCATGTTATTCTGGTGCTTGCCCGTCAGTTAACATATAGGAAATCCACTTAAATGTCAGTGTAACTGTCACATGCAAATATGCACATAGCACTCATGCCTGGTGCCCTCATTGAGCCTGATCCTCGGATTGCCCGTAAAAATAACTGATGGACAAGGAATGCTGCCAGGAGCAGCTCAGTCCACAACCCTTGGTCTGCTGTTAGTTTATCTGAAGTTCGGGAGAAGGAAAAATCCTTTCACATACATAGACAGACCCTTGCTCCTGAAGGTGTCAAATAGAATTTACCGTGTAATCTTCAGCACCACTGGTAAATTCTTTATTCTCATTGAGAATATCAGTGCATAAATCAAATCTCGGCTTATTTTTAATTATCTCATGGAAAGTTGGCATCACTAGCAAGGCCAGCATTAGTTGCTCATCCCAAATTGCCCTTCACCAGAGTGGCTTACTAGGGCGATTTCAGAGAGCCCTTAAGAGTTAACCACATTGCTGAAAGGGCTAGAGTCACAAGTAGGTCAGATAAGGTAAGTATGGCAGATTTCCCTCACTAGAGTCTAGGGATGTCTGGTTGGCATGTACAAGTTGGACTAAAGAGTCTGTTTCTGTGCTGAATGATGCTGACGCTAACTTATCCACCACTGATGTCAGGTTCTATACAGACATATATAGTTCTCTGGCTTTTCCCTACCACTTTGCTTAAATAATTAGCCACCCTCCAGTCTGCTGGCACCTCACCCGTGGCTGTCAATGATAAAAAAAACTCAGTAAAGGGCCCAGAAATCTCTTCCCTAGCTTCCCGCAAAGTTCTGCGATAGGACATTAATGAACCAGATGGATTTTTACAATTATAGTATCGTGGTCACATTACTGAGATCAGCTTTAAATTCCAGTTTTACAAATTGGATTTAACCTACACCAGTTATCATGGTGGGATTTGAATCCATGCTGCCTGTATTTAAACTGGATCTATGAACTGCTATGATATTACCACTATGGTAACAGATAGTGTATACATCCAGTGTGCTTAATTGTGACATTAACAAAGTGTTATATAGTCACTTCATATTTATTTTGAAGTTTGAAGAACTGTGGAGATGCCTTGCTTATTGATTTTTAAAAGATAAATTAAAAATTTGTAACACTGTTTTAAAACAGTTTCTTAGAAATCATGTGACTTGTAATAATTGCTGGTATTGGTTATTTGAGCTGACTTCACCAAAAATATCTGATAGTGTTGTAACTCAGTTATGACTGTCTTTTTTGAATAGTATTTCCAGCTTAGAATTTCAACTGGGGGGATTTATTTGTGGGAAAGCCCTTTTTTAATTATTTATTCATTTGTGAGATGTGGGCATTGCTGCCTGGGCCAGTATTTATTGCTTGTCCATAGTAGGCCTTGAGAAGGCAGTGATGAGCTTCCTTCTTGAACTGCTGCAGTACACCTGCTGTGGGTTGACCCACAATGCATTCAGGGAAGGAATTCCAGGATTTTGACCCAGTAACAGTGAAAGAACAGTGATATATTTCTAAGTCAGGATGGTGAGTGGCTTGGAGGGCTCTGCCCTCTGCAACTGGATCCTCAGCTTTCCAACTCACAGACTACAGTCAGTGAGAATAGACAACTGCACATCCTCCATGATAACACTCAACACTGGAGCACCCCAAGGATGCGTTCTCAGTCCCCTTCTGTACTCCTGTACACTCACAACTGTGTTACCAAATTCCGAATGCATGCCATCTACAAGTTTGCTCACAGCACCACAATGGTATGACAGATATCAAACAACGACGAGGCAGAATACAGAAAGGAGGTAGAGGCCTTAGTGACATAATGCAATGATAACAACTTCTCCCTCAATGCAGCAAAGCTAAAGAACTGACCATTGACTTCAGACAGAAGGGAGGAGAACATGCCCCCCCCATCTATATTGACAGAGATGAGGTTGAGAGGGTTGGAAGCATTAAGTTGCTAGAAGTGATAGATAGTGGAAGGCTTTGGAGAGTCATGAGGTGAGTTACTCACTGTAGTATTCCTAGCCTCCGACTTGCTCTTATAACCATTGTGTTTGTGTGGTGAGTCCAGTTGAGTTTCTGGTCAATGATAACCCCCAGGATGTTGACAGTTCGGGATTCAGTGATGTTAACACCATTAAATGTCAAGGAACCATGGTTAAATTGTCTCTTACTGATGATGCCCATTGCCTGGTATTTGTGTGGCACAAATGTTATTTGCCACTTGCCTGCCCAAGCCTGGATATTGTCTAGATCTTGTTGCATTTAGACATGGAGTGCTTCAGTATCTGAGAGTCTCAAATGATGCTGAACATTACGCAATCATTGACAACCGTCCCCACTTCTGAGAGGTCATTGATCAAGCAGTTGAGGATGGTTGGAAGCAGGACACTTCCCTGATTAACTCTTGCAGAGTTGTCCTGGAGATGAGATGACTGACCTCCAACAACCACGGCCATCTTCCTATGTGTCAGCTATGACTTTAACCAGTGGAGAGTTTGCCCTAGATTCCCATTGATTCCAGTTTTGCTAGGCCTCCTTGATGCCACACTCAGTTGAATACAGCCTTGATATCAAGGGCTGCCATACTCATCTCACCTGTGGAATTCAGCTCTGAATATGTACAAGCTCGTGTCTCCTGTTTCTGAAGCACCTTTGGGATAAATTCAACATGATATCTGATATCTTGGAAGAGAGTGATTGAAAACACCTCTCAATGGTGCATTCTCTGAGTAACCTGAGTATTCCAGGACACCAGAGGAGAAAGTGAGGACTGCAGATGCTGGAGAGTCAGAGTCAAAAAGTGTGCTGCTGGACAAGCATAGCAGGTCAAGAAGCATCAATGAGCAGGAGAGTCAACGTTTTGGGCATAATCTCTTCATCAGAACGTATTGAGAGATAAATATGGGGGTAGGGATGGGACTGGGGGATAAGATAGGTGGGCTGGTGATAGGTGGATACAGATGGAAGATCATTGTGATAGGTCAGTAGGGAGGGTGGAGCGGATAGTTGGGAAGGAAGATGGAAAGGTAGAACAGGTCAAGAGGACGGTGCTGAGTTTGGGGGGGTTGGATCTGGGAGGAGGTGGGTGGAAGGGAGATGAGGAAATTGGTAACGTCAGTTTTGATGCCATGTGGTTGTAGGGTCCTGAGGTGGAAGATGAGGTGTTTTGTCCCCAGTTGGTGGGTGGTTTTGATTTGGCAGTGGAAGAGGCCTAAGATTTGCATGTCCTTGCGGAAGTATGATGGGAATTGAAATGATTGGCCACAGGGCTGTGGAGTTGTTTAGTGCATGTGTCCCAGAGATGTTCCTTGAACCGCTCCACAAGTTGGCATCTTGTCTCCCCAATGTAGAGACCACATCTCGAGCAATGGATGCAGAAGATGACAAGTTGGTGATCCTTGGAGAGTGCAGACTCCACTCAAGGCTTGAATCAGATCCAAGTCCCTGCCGCTATGATACACCAGTGCTAACCAATGAACCATTTTGTGGCTCACTAATAAACATCCCCAGTGTGGATCACAAACCTACGATCCTGAGATTAAGAATGTCATGCTCTGCCGATGAGAGCTAGCCAGACATGAGCTGTCTTAAAAAGTTAAGAGCATATCGGGGGTTGGATATTAGCATAGATAGAGATTGGCTTGAGTTTTTGTGAAGAAGTAACAAAGAGGCTTGATGAGGGAAGAGTGGTGGACGTGATCTATATGGACTTCAGTAAGGCATTTGACAAGGTTCCCATGGGAGACTGGTTAGCAAGTTAGACCTCATGAAATGCCGGGAGAACTAGCCACATGGATACAGAACTGCCTTGAAGGTAGAAGACAGGGGGTAGTGGTGGAGGGTTGTTTTTCAGACTGGAGGCCTGTGACCAGTGGAGTGTCACAAGGACTGGTGCTGGTCTATTACGTTTTGTCATTTTTATAAATGATTTGGATGTGAACATAGGAGGGATAGTTAGTATGTCTGCAGTTGACACTAAAATTGGAGATGTAGTGGACAGCGAAGAAAGTTACCTCAGAGTACAATGGGATCTTGATCAGATGGGCCAATGGGCTGAGGAGTGGCAGATGGAGTTTAATTTAGATAAATGCGAGGTGCTGCATTTTGGAAAAGCAAACTACAGCAGGACTTATACACTTAATGTATAATGTTGTAGGGAGTGTTGCTGAACAAAGAGACCTTGGAATGCAGGTTCATGGTTCCTTGAAAGTAGAGTCACAGGTAGATAGGATAGTGAGGAAAGAATACTTTCCTTTATTGGTCAGAGTACTGAGTATAGGAATTGGGAGGTCATGTTGCGGCTGTGCAGGACATTGGTTAGGCCACTTTTGGAATATTGCATGCAACTCTGGTCTCCTTCCTATCGGAAGGATGTTGTGAAACTTGAAAGCATTCAGGAAGGATTTACAAGGATGTTGTCCGGGTTGGAGGATTTGAACTTTAGGGAGAGGCTGAATAGACTGAGGCTGGTTTCCCTGGAGTGTCGGAGATTGAGGGGTGACTTTATAGATGTTTATAAAATCATGAGGGGCTTGGATAGGATAAATAAACAAAGTCTTTTCCCTGGAGTGGGGGAGTCCAGAACTAGAGGGCATAGGTTTAGGGTGAGAGGGGAAAGATATAAAAGGGACCTATGGGGCAAATATTTCACACAGAGGGTGGAGTGTGTATGGAATGAGCTGCCAGAGGAAGTGGTGGAGGTTGGTACAATTGCAGCATTTAAAAGGCATCTGGATGGGTGTATGATAGGAAGGGTTTGGAGGGATATGGGCTGGGTGCTGGCAAATGGGACTAGATTAGGTTGGGATATCTGGTCGGTGTGGAAGTGTTGAACCGAAGGGTCTGTTTCCGTACTGTACATCTCTATGACTTTAATTGAGTGCCACAGGGAATATACTGGGCTGCAATTATTTACAATGTTTATTGGCTTGGATGAGAGAAGTGAAGGTACTATGACACAAAAACAGGTGGGAAGGCAAGTAGTGAGAATGACACAAAGGGTCTACGAATGGATGTAGATAGGTTAGATTAGTGGAAAAAAAATAGCAGATGGAATGTCATGTGGGAAAATGTGAGGTAATGAAATTTGACAGGAAGAATAAAAGCTAAATATTATTTAAATGGAAAAAACTCTCCACAAGTATTCAGCATTCAGGAATTTGGGAGTCCTGGTGCATGGATCATAAAAAGCTATAATCCCTGTTCAGTGTTGTATTTGGAAGGCAAATGGACTGTTGGCCTTTATTTCAAAGGGAATGGAGTATAAAAATAGGGAGGTCTTTTTAAAACTTACAGGGAAATAGTTAGACAACAGCTGGAATATTGTGAACAGTTTTCATCCCCTTACCTGAGAAAAGATATATTAGCATTGGAGGCAGTCCAGAGAAGGTTCACTTGGTTGATTTCTAATTAGAGTGATTTTGTTATGAGCAGAGCTTGAGTAGGTTGGGCTTGTACTTATTGGAATTTAGAACAATGAGAGGAGATCTTATTGAAGCATGTGGAATGATTATTTTCCTTTTTGGCAGACTCAACAGGTTGACTGGAATACGCATGCTCCTATGTCTTATAGTCTCCCTCGTGGAATAACAATATGACTAAGAGGGAACGGACCAGCAGGATAGTTTTCAGTTGTGAGCATAACAAACCTTTGGAGACTGCCCACAATACAAATCAGGCAGTATACGTCAGCCACCAGGATTCCAGATCTTGCTGAAGGAGACCTGGAGACAGCACTCCATTTTGTCCCCCCTTGGCCAGTGTAACCTATCCACTGAGACCAAGAGGGTTTGGCAAGAGATAGTCACTATCACAAGCAGAAGAGGGGACCATGGAAATTCTTGGATACATTGCAGGAAGAAGTTCCATGATCTGATGCTGTCTGACAAAGTGAGCTGCTTGGCAGAGGTAGATGGATAATTTGGATGCTGCGGCTGTCATGGGAGACTTGACATGTACCTCACTCTTAGCATGAAGGCTTAAGTATCCTATGTACCATTACAGGTGCGTACATTAGACATACGTGTATACAGTGATGTATTACTATATTCAAGAGAATTGTCCCAGAAAGCAGTCCATATTAGGCATTCCTTCACCCTCATGTTATATTTTCAAGACAAGACAGCCCGTAATGCTGTGAAATGATCTGGATTGGGAATGAGTAGGAAATGGACTGTAAGATTATGGGTGATATAGGAGGAGACAGTTATGGAGGTTACTTGGGTGCCTGCCCAACTGGTTATCAGGGACAAAGAATTGTACATAGCAGTGTCTAAAGGCTTGGAGTCTAAGTTTGGAATGTGGTGGTAGTGGGAGGGATAATACTGTTAATTAACTGAGCAGAAGGAGGTGTTGGTATGTGAAGAATTATGAAGGTGGGGTTGCATGAACAGAGTTAAAAACCACACAACACCAGGTTATAGTCCAGCAGGTTTATTTGGAAGCACTAGCTTTCAGAGCTCTTACTCCTTCATCAGGTAGTTGTCACAATCACCTGATGAAGAAGCAGTGCTCCAAAAGCTAGTGCTTCCAAATAAACCTATTGGACTATAACCTGGTACAGTGTGATTTTTAACCCTGTCCATCCCAGTCCAACACTGGCTCCTCCACATCACTGCCTGATCCAGGCACCACAATTATGCCTGGAGGCAATCGTATGTAGCAGAGTGTGGTCTGGCAGTGCCAAAGAGGCCACACACCTCCCTTCCCTAACCCAAGGTTACTTCAGACCTCAGGCATCTCTTGTAGAATTGTCTGCAAGCAGTTGGATGACTACAACAGTATGACTTACCTCACTATTATCTGCCATCTCCTCCTAGCAACGGCCAGTCATCCGTCCAGTTCCTGCTTCTCTCTCCCCCATTCCATTCCAGGAAGGTTTTCCCAACATAGATTAATGCAGTCAGAAAATCTCTTGCCTTTTCATCCCTGGCACAGAATCAAAGACTCAACATGCCATTCTTTACCCCAGGTTAATCCTCATGATCCTCAGCACATTAAGAAATGGGCATTAAATTGCTGTGCAGTGTTGAGAATATCCCAAGATCAAACAAAAAAGTAAGAAAACATCCTCTTTGGTATAACTGAGAAACAACAGAAAAATATAAAGACAGCTTTAAACCATTATATATTGGAGTCAATGACCACATCACATTCACAATACTCCAACCTCAATATTCCAGCCCACACTCCTGCATTCTACTATCTCAGGTGGATATAAAAGATCCTATTGTACTATTTAAAGCAGAATAGAGGCATTTTCTCCAGTTTCTTGACTACATTTCTCCATCAGATAACACAAGTAAAATCAATGATCTGGTTGTTGTCACATTATTATTTGTGGGCTCTTGTTGCATACAAATTGGCTGTCACATTTCCTACATTAGAATAGTAACTGCATTTCAAATACACTTAATTGGCTGCAAAATGCTCGTCGAAAATCGTTTAAGACACGATATAAATGCAAAACTTTATTTTTATTCTGTGAGCTTAACTGTCAGATCCAAGACTCTCCACGTGTGCACATAAGCTTCACACAGGCAATGAGGAATGGAAAGTAATATTTAATATCAACGTAGGGAGGAAACCAGAGTTCTCCAATATCTCACTGAACTCAATTATAAATGCTTATTGAAAGAAGAATTCTCTCAAGTGGCAAACCCGGCTGGGATTTCAGGAGGAATTTCTTATTTGAACAGCTTTGAGAAATTACAGATCACAGCCATTATTACTTAGCTGTCACATTCAGCTTTGATGTTGTTCTGAACTGCTCCCCTGGTTTACTTCTTGAGCACTGAAGTGGAAAATACAGCCTATTGTGGCAAATAAACGTTCCCAAAGTGAGGAAAACAGAAGCTTTTAACAAGACTTTTAAGTCCAAGAAAGCTGCACAGGGTTTTGCAAGACTGCATTTGGAATACTGAGTGCAGTTTTGGTCTCTGTATTTAAGAAAAAAATGCACTGCTTGCATTGGTGACGTTACAGCAAAATTTCTGTATATTGATTCATGGAATGATGGGGTTGTCCAAAATGAGACGCTGAGTGATTTGAGCCTGCATTCTCTAGAAGAATAAGAGGGGACTTTATTGAAAACTTAGACATCTGAAGGCGCTAGACAGAGTAGATACTGAGAAATTATTTTCACTGGTTAGGGCATCTAAAATAAAGTGGCAGTTTCAGTAGAAAGAACTGCGATGAGGGGACGTTTTTTTCACGCAAGGGATTGTGAATCTGTAGAATTCTCCATCCCAGAGGATGTGCATGCTTCATTGTTGAATATATTTAAAGTTGAATCAGTGCTTTGTTTCAGGGATCATTGTGGGAGGGGGGAAAGGGGTCAGGTTGTGGATGCCCAAGAGCAATCATAATCGTCTTGAATGGCAGGACAGACCGAATGGGCCATATGGCTTACATCTGCTCCTGTTTTTTT
Organism: Chiloscyllium punctatum; assembly: GCF_047496795.1. Lineage (NCBI taxonomy): Eukaryota > Metazoa > Chordata > Chondrichthyes > Orectolobiformes > Hemiscylliidae > Chiloscyllium > Chiloscyllium punctatum. The sequence continues at coordinate 71,891,516 of NC_092764.1, read as the reverse complement.
TTATGTTTACAGGACAGACAAAAGTGAATGGACAACAAGGAGAAAAGAAAAAGGGCCAGGAGAGGGAGATGGCACAAACATAAGAGTCATAAAGGTGTGTTTATGCAAATGGAGGTGGATTGATATTTGGAAATGGAAGAGTCAGGATGTAAGAACCAGGGTGGTTGAAACAGTGCACAGGATTTTATTTGGGCTGCAGGCGAGTACATAGCCAGGCACCACTGAATTTGTGAAGAGACCTGAAGGGGATAAGGACTTGAATTTTCATGGTGAAACAGGGATCCCATGTAGCTCGTTGGGGTAAAGGAGGGGGGTGTGTGGTGTAGTTACAGCTGTAATCCAGGGAGAGATATATAAGAATCCATACACAAAGTAGGCAAGACAAAGATTTGGATTTGACAGCTGGATAGATAGAGGCTGAGTATGGAAGCATTTCTGAAAACAGTCCTTATGGTGGACTGAATATGGGGAGGAAGCTGGACTCAATGTTCAACAGTACACTAAAGTTTCATCTTAAGCAAATGTGGCAACAAGAAAGGGTGTGTAATCAGCATACATGTATGTAACTGTTTGTGGCCAGCTTCAGTACTGCCATTGTAGTTAAAAGAGTTAATGTGATATGTAACTAAGTTGATTGACATCAACTTTGGGAAGTGATGTACGATCACATAACTGCAAGATGACAGCTCCCTTGAAGATCACAGAAGTGAAGTCTTAACCTGTAGATGGTTAGTGTTGATCATGTTTAAATAAAAATGTAATAGTCATTTAGTAATACAGAACATGAGGATTGGTTAAAAAAAGGTATAATTTGTCAAAGCTTTTAATCTTGCACTCAGTGGGACAATTTACAAGAGCACTAATTTAAAGAGGAAAGCAATATTTATACTGAACGAGAGGAGAGTGCTAATTGGTTGGCCATATATCACAAATACCGATGGATTATATGAGAAAGCAAATCCCTTTAGCTGTTTGCAATAAACAAGGTACTGACCATATCCAACCAGCCCATGCTTGCTAAACTCTCAAAGAAGTGTCCGACATTAGATGTGATTCTGAAAATAGACAACATTTGCTTGATAATCCTGAATATATGCAGAATCATGCTGGCAATCAATTTAGGATTGTCAGTCAGACTTACAATGTGATGTATATATATGCATTCAAAGCTATATATATTGACATACAAAGCCATATTCTTTGCACATAAAATGTGTACACCAAAATATATGGCAGCTATTCTTTGGTTTATTTCTCAGGGCAGTACTTTGACTATTCAGAGTCAACTTACCTGGTTTAAATTTAAATAAAGCTTGGCAGGTAACTGTCAGTTACCATTAGCTGGTGAATTCTCCTTGGCAACGCCTAGCTGGTTTTCCCTTTCTTGCAAATATGTCCTGATGCATGCAAGATGTAAAACTTGAACAACATATGCCCTTTTCCAGCAATAAAATGTTTGATCCTGCATTGAAATAATCCCTGCAATATTTACCAACCTCTCTTCTACAGCTAACTACAGGATAGCCAAGATCAAAAGTTGGACGAAATTTTTGTCCCTGAGCAATCAGTGGGAATGAAGGGAAGCATGTACATTTATAATACGTCTTAGGACATCTCAAAGTAGGACTTTTCTTAGTAAATTTATTTTGATTAGCCAGATTACACCTTTACAGAGCTTAGGTAGCCCTGTAGATACGGTCCCAGGACATCTTGGTAACAGGGATCAGGTATCCTTTGGTGGTAGGGATCAGAGATACTTTGGGAAGGGTTAGATACTTTTTGGAACTGTTAACTAGGGAGAGTGATTATATGGAAAAGGTGCAAAACATCTTGGAAATGTCTAATTGTCACGAACAATCAGGAAGCCTCAGAATGTCTTTTTATAAATGAGAATCCTTCCTTGATAGAATGAACTTGCCATTGTTTTCTCCAATGTGCATGAATACTTATGGATACTCAATGAGTTTGCAATGTAGGTGAATGGGTAAAATGTAGGAAATAGGCACTAAGTTGACATAAAGGTATGAGGTGCCAAGGGGATGGGCAAAGGGGCATGAGTGGAATGGGGCTATGAAGGCCTCTGGGTGATGGGTAGAAATGATTATTTTGCCTGGATTAGCATGGCTGAGGCAGGGGGAGTGTGTGGAGTTGGTGAAGGTATGAGGGCTTAGAGATGGATTTATTTTCCTCGGGAGAGGTAAAGTACCCCTTTGGATCTGGTTCTGAGGTACTTTTGGTAGAAGTAAGGTATTCTTTGGGGGAGTTAGGCTGTCATGTGCTGAAGGTTTGAGTTATAAAGAAAGGCTAGATAGGCTGGGACATTTTGCACTGGAGCGTGGGAGGTTGAGAATCCACCTTCTAGAAGTTTATAAAATAATAAGGGGTATAGATAAAGTTAATGATGGTTGTCTTTTCCCTAGGATGGGGGATTTCAAGACTAGAAGGCACATTGTTAAGGTGAGAGGAGAGACATTTAAAAACACATGGGGAGGCAAATCGTTTACACAGAGGGTGCTTCACGTGTGGAATGAACTTCCTGAGGAGGTAGTGAATGTGAGTACAATTAAAACATTTAAAAGACATTTGGATAAATTCATGAATAGGAAAGAGTCGGAGGGAAATGAGCCAGGAGCACACAGGAGGGACTAGATTAGTTTGGGATTATATTCGGCTTGGACTGGTTGGACCGAAGGACTTGTTTCAGTTCTGTATAACTCAATGGTTCCGGGAAACCTTTGGAGGATGCAAGGCACTCTTTTCACGAGATAAAACAACTTCAGTGAAAAGGCATGCTTACGCTTAAAAAGTATTTGAAGTCATCAAGACTGGAAAAGCTATCAAGGAATTTTGAAAAAGAAATGTGTGTATTTAAAAAAAGGACATGGTTGCTCACTAAACCCCAGGCAAGGTCCCCCAGTTTATTATGATTGCAGATGGGCTGCGACACATTGGCAAAATCCCAGGTGAGAAAGGCTGAATGGCTCCCTTTCTTTATTCATCCACCTCCTCAAATGTTTGCAAAGAGGTTAATTTTCAAAGCAGTTTGTAAAGTTTTAAAGCAGCTTGTTGTAATGAAAGGTGCCACATAAATGCAAGTCTCTTTTTCTCTCCTTTTTGATCCAAGTGGAGAGCAACACAAATCCAAGTGAAAATGGAGAATTTTCCAGTATATGCACAATCCAAATAATGACTCTCCATCCACTTGTACGCATAGGGTGCTGCACCCTCCATCACCACTGTTCCATGATCCATGCAAGGGAATGGAAATGGGAATATTACTTACACTCTTCCATAGGAACCAATTACATTCCAGTCCCTTGTTCAATTAGCAATTTATCATTTAGCAAGAAGATGGAACGTTTTTCCAGGACTGTGTCCATTTATGGGGAGGGCTGTACTCTAGTATTTTCAAGGGAACGCATGTCATTGCAACATGTGAAACAGGAGAAAACTATATACCGTTTTATAAGATGGTGGCAGATCTTCTACCTCAGCTTCACTTTCCGGCCATTTCCCACATCCCTTGATTCCCTGAGAGACCAAAACTTTAACTCTGTCCATTCAGTGATGAACATCCACAACCCTCTGGGATAGAGAATTCCAAAGATTCACAACATTTGAAGAAATGTCTGATTTCAATTCTAAATTATCAATCCCTTCTCCTGAAACTGCATCCTGTGTTGTCATAGTCCCAGCTAGGGAAACAACCTCTCGGTGTCTACTCTGTCAAGCCAGTGATCATCTTGTGTGTTTCAAACATATCACCTCTCATTTTCCAAATTCCCAAGAATGCAGACCAAATTTACTGAACTTCTCATCATAGAACAGCCTTCTCATCTGTGGGCCAATCTAATGAACTGTTACTGATGTGTTTCCAATGCAGCATATCCTGCTTTAAATATAGAGACAAAATTGCACATAGTATCCTTGATAAGTTGTCATCAAAGTCCTGCGTAATTGTACCAAAACCTCTATTCTTGTACCCCACTAACCTTGCAATAAAGGTCAACATGCTCTTTCCCTTTTTAATTGCTTGCTGTACCTGCATGTTAACACTGAAAGCAAAACATTATGCATGCTATAAATTTGTGGTAAAAATACAAATTACTAGAAATACTTTTTTTTCCTTTCTTATGGTTATCTAGAGCAAAAAAAAGACTTTCACCATATTTTTTCAATGAATTCCAGTTGCACTTTACACTTTGGAAGAAATAACAAGACAAGGGGGTACGCAACAAATGGCAAGACACTAAAAAGCTCAGAGGGATCTTGTGGATGCTTGACCATGAATCCCTGAAGGTGGCAGAACAGTTTTTAATATGGTAATTAGGAAGACATTCAAGACAATTGTCTTAATCAGTTGTGATGAGGAGGCACCGGTATTGGACTGGGGTGGACAAAGTTAAAAATCATACAACACCAGGTTATAGTCCAACAGGTTTATTTTGAAGTACTGGCTTTCAGAGCACTGCTCCTTCTTCAGATAGTTAGTGGGGCAGGATCATAAGACACAGAATCTATAGCACAAGATCACAGTGTCATGCAACTGAACAAACCTAGATTGTTGTTAAGTCTTTCATCTTTTAGAATGGGCTGCAGATTTTGATTTATTAATATGTAAATCTCAGAACTTCTTTCAAGTCACATTCCCGAGATAACTTAAGGTTTTATTTTTAAAATGTGACGTCTCAGCTCAGACAATGCATTAAAGTATTCTAAAGATTCTAAAAGATCTTGTGATCTATGATCTTGTGCTATAAATTCTATGTCTTATGATCCTGCTCCACTAGCTATCTGATGAAGGAGCAGTGCTCTGAAAGCTAGTATCTCCAAATAAACCTATAAGACTATAACCTGGTGTTGTGTTATTTTTAACTTCATCAGCTGTGACATTGTAAGAGCAGGGAGGCCATGTTAGATCTGTGCAAAACTTAGCCACAACTAGAGTACTGTATGCAGTTCTGGTCTCCTTACTATAGGAAGGATGTGATTATACTAGAGGGATGCAGAAGAGATTCACCAGGATTTTGCCTGGGCAGGAGCACTTTAGCAATGAAGAGAGGCTGAAGGAGCTTAGGTTGTTTTCTTTGGAGCAGAGAAGATTGATGAGGGACCCAATAGAGGCAAATAAGATCGAGTGACATGAATAAGATGAATAGAAAGTACACTTTAGATGAAGGGTCAATAATAAGGATTTTAAGTTGAAATTCAGGAGGTTTAGACAGAATTTCAGGGAATGCTTTTCACCAGGTTGTGTGGGGTGGGAGGGGTCTGGAATGCACTGCCTGTGAGGATAGTTAAGGTGGAAAGCTCAAACCTTTAAATAGTACTTGAAAGAGCACTTGAAATGTCATAACAATCAAGGCTATGGGCCTAGTTTTGCAAGATGGCATTGGTGAAGATTTACTGTACCTTCATTTCAGCTTTGATGAGCTAAAGGGCCCCCATTATAGTTTATAATTCTATGATTTATTATTTCCCTGCAAGGAGAAGATGTTGGCATCTGAAGAGTCTGGAGATTTTCTGCCACTACTTTTCACACACGACTGACCACTTGTCCAGGGGGCAGTCAGATTTTTGTCATGCTGGGCACTCCAGATATCACAATGGGTCCTGATTGAGAAACCAATTAATAATTTGTCTCTGGGGCAAAACAGTTCTGAATACACATCCATGGTGCCACTGAGTCCAGTGTCTCTCTCCCACTGGTTGAACAAGACAACCGTGTAAATACAACACACAATGAGTTCAAGTAGTATTTTCTTCCACAGTTTCCTTGGTTTAAAGCAGTATCCTTTTCCCACTTCAGTCCACTATCCAAAATAAACAAAAGTGAAAAAAAGAAAAGGGTGATTTTTGCAATGCTTTAAATTAGCTGATCTCAGGTAGGGAAGTCTGTTGGAGTCTGTGAGATTGAGAGGAGAAAAACAGCCAGGAATTCCTACATCTCAATTGATATGCCTTTAGGGAATCATAAAATAGAACCATAGATTGTTACGTTAATGCTTCTAGTAGATTGGTTTGGACTGTGATCCTAGACTCAGGGATAAATAATAGCTATTTTGGTGAGATTTTAGAGGGCTACAAACTTTCCTTTTGAACTGGACCCAAGGCGTCTGCCTTAAAAAGAAATAACATTTAGAATTCTTCATTTCATAATGACTTCCTGAAGCAAGAATCAGTATAAAACAAGTAGCGATTACTCCCTTTCAAACCAAACCGATTGAGAAACAAATTAATGTGACATGTGAACTATATAAAATGGAAGTAGACACGCAACATTCATGAATTGGAAAGGGAGTTTCCAGTCTAGCACAGTGCTCAAAAGAAGATACTGCAATGTTACTTATAAACAATTGTGTCAAACTTTGTGCCAACATTTTACATTCCATTTGGTTAGCAAAATGGAATGAGCTTTCATTCTGGCAATGCCTATTTGTTAAATTTTTACCATTGCTGCTAACAGCAAATCGATTGAATGTTTGAGATTTTGCAACTTACTTCAGTCAGTGTGGCTGGGTTGAACAATATTATTCACCGCGTCAATATGTGGGATTGATCAGAATCGAGCTAGAATGTAGAACTCATGCTGTCCACAGTGACCATGTACTGTAATTTTACAGCAATGGAACCACATCAGTTTAGCTAATTCCTCTCGTTACCATCAGTAATAACTATCAACCATTCATGTAAAATGGCATTCCAATAATCCGATAATGATTGCACTGTGGAAGATATGGGTCATTAAATCACTTGACCAAACGTTTGGTCAAAGAGGTAGATTTTAGGGAATGTCTGCAAGAAGGAAAGCAAAGTGGAGAATTAGGAATTCCAGAGCTTTAAGATGAAGCAACTGAAGAGAGAGAAACAATGGTGGATGCAGAAGATGGCAGCATTAGATGTGTGCAAATCTCAGAGGGTTGTGGGGCTGGAGAAGATTATACAGATAGGCAGATACAAGGCCATGGAAAGAATTTAAGGATGAAAATTTAAGATGTTGATGATCCATTCACGTTGGCTGTTTGCATCCATTGTGTTGCCATGCAAGTTGTCTCCCCAGTATCTACAGAGGAAAGCTGCCTATCTGATCTCCCAGATGATATTTCAGTCAGGGAATGCTGTGCTGGCAAATGTTTACCTTAATATGTCAATGACTCTTGAAGACCGGTGGCCCCTGTAGTTTAACCTCCACTAGGATAGTTAATCCCATAATGGGCAACAATAGGGGCCCCTTCATTGATCTCAGCTTTCCTAAGTACAGCAGAGAAATCAGACTGGCCTCGTGGTTGTGAACATTATTCAGTGACAAGACCATGTCGAAAACAGATTTCCAGAAGAGGAATTAATGGACTGCCCTGCATTGGATCAGGCCGAAATCGCCAAGACAACTGAATTCAGAAAAGAGAATGTTATGTGGCTGTTGTCAAAATATTCCTCTCTTATACCAAACTATGATGAGAGTGTAGCCACAAGGGTATGTGAACAATACTCTGACTTCAAATTTATGGTTTTGGAAATAGTCAAGACTACTTCCATGCAGATACTCAGTGATTTGATGGACTATATCTTAAATTTGTGCAATATTTCAGGCATCAAAAACTGACTGTGACTGTGGATTTAGCTTCATGAACTTGATTAAATGCAAGTCGGGAAACAGATTCAAAATAGATCACTTGGACAACTTGATACAAATTTAGTCATACATTTCATCTGGACAAAATATCAATCTAGATGCAGTAATAAAGTATAATATACAAATTTTATCTGCTAGGCGAAAGTGAGGACAGCAAATGCTGGAGATTAGAGTCGACAGTGTGGTGTTGGAAAAGCACAGCAGTTCAGGTAGCATCCGAGGAGAAGGAGAATCGATGTTTCAGGTAAAGCCCTTCATCAGGCTGCCAGACCTGCTGAGTTTCTCCAGCAATTTCTGTTTTTGTTGCAGCAAAAAAGACAAGCATGAAAAGCTGACAACAAATGAATGACTAAATCTCTCTAGGTCACATGTTATAGGTGGTGTATATAGCGTCACCACTAAACGGGTTCCCAGACTTCTAAGCCGAGAAAACAATTTTATTTATTTTAGTAGGTAGCATACCTGTATTCTGCATAATGTACAGAAAACATTTTATGAACTGGCACCTATGGAACCAGGAGTGTGCCAGTTGATCAAATATTCTGGTTGATCCAAAGGTACACACAATCAATGTAAAAACGCACACTAAGTAACAGAGATAATGTAGGGGATGTATATATCACTGATGTACAATATTTACAGTGTAAATCATTTAAGTAATAATACAAAATAGCCTTAAATAAAATTTAATGGCAGAGAGCCTTCTCACTCACAACTTCAACTGACTACTCAGATATCACAGTAATTGTGAAAATACAGTAAACGTCTAGTATTTAAGGTAATTAAATTTTGTCGGTTTGTCGAGTGTGCTGGTTTATAAGGTGCCAGTTAAAACACAGCACTGAAAACGCACACTTTTAATAGTTAACACTATGAAAGAGTTGTTTTAAGTCACTAGAATGCCTGAAACTAAAATAATATAAATACTCACTTCTAATAATTAAGATACAAAACAGTGAAAAAATTTACAGTATGACCTTTGCTCAATAGATGGAATGTGCTGCTCAGATTATTAATAAATGTTTATTAGTTTAACGGAGTATGGTTTCCGTCCTTGTCTGTTTAATGCACCCAAGAATCTATATATGATTACAGGGCAGATGACCAAAGCTTAGTCAAACAATTTTAATGGACTTAAAAAGAGGAAAGAAAGGCAAAGAGATTTGGATAGGAAATTCCAAACTTAGAACCTTGACAGTTGAAAGCACCATTGTTGGTAACTCAGAAAATTAGAAAATTGACTGAATACAGGTGCAGATAAGGTACAAAGGGCTGAAAATACTACTGTAAGTAGTTTAAAGCTCCCTTTAAACAATGGCTATGTGGTTGCACAGAGAACTAATGAAGAAATGGATGGTCTTATAACAAAGAGATTACAAATATAATGAGTGAGACTTCAATCCTTATACAGATTTGACAAATCGAATTGGCAAGCGTACTTTGGAGAATGGGTTTATGAAATGCAACTTTCTGGAACAATATGATGTGGAATCAACCAGTGCGAAATAACTGCACAGAGGCCAGTGTTGCATTACCAAGTCACCTTTTATTGACAGGTGTAGAGGCCTTGACTTTGATCCAGCTTCCCTGATTGGACCAGATTAACAGCCCCAATCAGAGAACTCATATTCTATGAGGTCCACCTGGCTGACCTCGTTACAATCATGACATCCCCCCGCCACATCTCTGAATCCAAAGACATATCCCAGTGTTTTGTCCTAACTCCTCCTGAAATGTTTTTGCACTGGGTCAGGTTCCTCCAACTCTGCCTCTAATACGGGTGGCAAATAATGCACAGCAGTTTAGATCAGTGTGGTGCTGGAAAAACACAGCAGGTCAGGCAGCATCTGAGGAGCAGGAAAATTGACTTTTCTGGCAAAAGCCCTTCATCAGGAAGGGCTTCATTCCTGATGAAGGGCTTTTGCCCGAAACGTCAATTTTCCTGTTCCTTGGATGCTGCCTGACCTGCTGCGTTTTTCCAGCACCACACTGATCTAAACTCTGGTTTCCAGCATCTGCAGGCCTCACTTTTGCCTAAATAATGCAGAGCAGCTTGCCTCTTGCACTTGAAGCATCTTGGAAGAAATTCATTCTCCTCTTCAGGTGTCAGATGTGGCAACATCCACCGTGACCATCTCAGAGTCTGAGATATCTTGAATGCTTTATGGAGAGGAAGAACCCATGGATTCCAGAGCAGTCAGAAAGGCAGTCAAAGAGCCGGTTACATTTTGCTTCTGCACTGTTTGCGAGTTTGCAGCTTTCATATGGTCTATGTGCTTGTTCAGGACCCTTGCACCTACCCAACCTTTTACATCATTGGACCTGCCCTTGTATTGACCATGCCTCTTACCAGTGAAGGGCCATTCCTGTTGTTCCTATGCCAAACCTCGTCCCCTGGAGTAAACTGTCTTTCTCGCTTAGGGGAGTCTTTTGTCCAGAATTGGCATTCCTAATGCAGTTTCACCCTCTAGGTCCAGGAGGATCAGATTTAACCTGGTGTGGAGTCTTCTACCCATTAGCAACACTGTTGGATAGTTTGTTTTTGTTGCATGGGGAATGGTCCTAGAATCCAATAGGAACTAGGGGAGGTATCTCGTGAAGCTGTAGGTTGTTTATTTAAACCAACCTTCAAAGTTTGGACTGGTCTTTCTGCCAGATCATTGGGTGATGGATGGTTTGGAGCTACCCTTTTCTGACAAATACTTTAGGAAACACTCAAATTCCCTGCTGGTAAATGATTACCTGTTATCTGTGACCAACACTTCCAGGTGTCTGTGCATTGCAAAAGATGCACACAGTTTTTCCATTATCATCCCCGTGTTTGATGAATGAACTCTAAGTACATCCAACCACTTTGAGTGGGCTTCAATAATGACTAAACATTAAGCCCATGAAAGGACCTGCATTTTTGATGTGTAACGGAGTCCAGGGTTTACCCAGCTATTCCCGTGAATGTAGGGGAGCTCCTGATGGTAATTTTTGTCCTTCTTGGCACTCTGGGCACTGTCCCACCCACTCACCTATGTCTGCATCCAGTTCTACCACCAGACTTAACTTCTCACCAACATTGTCATTTTGGAAACACCTAGATGACCCTGTTTGAGTTCACCTAATATCTGGCAGTGACCTTTGCTCGGGACAATCACTCTTTCTCCCCATATTAATATGCAATCTTCTACTGCGATCAGGCCTCTCCTGGTCTAATTCTGGTTATAACAGCCCTTTCATATCCCTCACTACCAGCTGTTTCAGTTTTGCCAGAACCAGACCATTTTGCTTCCAAAGTCTGATATTGCCAGCAGTGACTGGAAGTGTGTCCAGAAAATGTAAAACCTTTAGGGACTCTTCCAGCGGTGGTGTCACTGGTGGTGTATCTGCCAGTCAGAGGCAGCTCAATGCATTTGCTAATTGGCCTCTCAAACAGTGTTCCAACTTGTAGTTAAACACAATATTAGAACCCAGAATTTGGCCCAAAGCTATGGGCGGCACTGCCTTGTCCTCTTTAAGTCGATCTAGCAGGGTCCATTATTATTACAAATTTACGTCTGCAAAAGTTTTGATGGAACTTCCTGACTTCAAATGTGACCACCAAACCTTTCTTCTCTATCTGGGAACATTTACAGTCTGCCTTAGCCAAAGTCCTGGATGCATACTCTGCATTGGGCCACCTATAAACTAATAGCATCCTGATGCTGTATGGGGGGGCATTGCATGTCAATACCAGATCTCGCCTGGGATCATATGTGCCAATACCTTAGAGGATGATAGCTGTTTCTTCACTTCCATGAAAGGGATGGCTTGGCTTCATGGCCCTTCCCAACGCTGACCTTTTTTTAAAATTTAATGCAACGGTGCTAGAATGGACTCCTGGTGATGTATGAATTTCTGTAAAACTTTACCTGCCCAAGGAAACACTTAAGCTCCAATACAGACCTGGGAGCTGGGGCACCTTTAATCACCCTCACTTTATCTTTCAACATGTGTAACCCAGTCTTGTCGACTCTGTAAACCAAGTCAATCACTTCGAGTGCCTAGGACACATTTTCCCCTTCTTAGGTGTATGTCCGCCTGGGAGAAACATCTAAGGACTGTGTCCAAGTTCCCTAAGTGTTCCTTATTGGTCTTCCCTGTTGTTAGCATGTCATCTTGATAAGTGGTGACCTGCGGAAGACTTTGTAAAATATTTTCCATTGTCCACTGAAAAATTGCACAGGCTGGCCATACCTCGAATGGCAGTCTCATATATTGGTACAAATACATATGGGTATTAATTGAAGCATATTTCTGAGAATCCTCTGCAATTGCGAGTATCATAGCTCATTTCCAACTTTGTGAAGGACAGCCCCCCCACCTCACCAGTTTAGTGTATAGTCTCTAAGTATTTATCCCGCTCCGAAAAACAGTTTATGTTTGTTTAAAATCCACACAAAGGCAAACCAAACTGTCAATCTTCACAACCTGTATGACTGAACTGCCCATTCTGTTACCTGGATTGGTTTGATGATTCCTTTGCTTCCCAGCCTTCTGATTTCTGCTTCTACCACTACCTGCAAGGTAAATGGCACAGGGTGGGCCTTGCAGAATGGTGAAATTACTTCCTGGTCAGTATGCAAGGTGGCCCTGACTCCTTTGGCAGTCCCTAGACCTTCCTGAAAACCTTTCAAGTATTTAATTAGGACTTCACTCAGGCAGCCGTTTTCTAATCGAGAAAATGTTGAGTCAATGTAGGCAAATCTTTCTGAACCAATTTGGCCACATCAAACTTGGGCCTGAGCCTTTTACTACAATCATTCGTAACTGAACCAGCTGCTTCTCATAAGTGGCTGGAACCAAAGTTGAACTCTTAATCTGTAAAGATTCTGATCTGGATATTGCTAAGCAATTTAACTGTTCCAAACCAGCTTCCAGGGTGTGCACTCTGCTGAATAAGGACTTATGAGTTCTCTTACTCAGTTTAGGTCTAGTAGGACTCCTTTGCTGTCTCAGGTCTGCTAGCAGCAACTACATTGTCTTTCTGGTCTGGATCCAGGTTGAGGCTTGACTTTGTTTTGGTTATTTTGCTGTAGGCTGACTAGAGTCCCTTTTTTCAAGATATGTCCTGAGTGAGGCTATACAATTGCCTTTACTCAAGTGTTGTTTCTCAAGCTCATTTGGACTGGCGAGGGTGTCCACTTACATCAGAACACCCTGCAACTCATATGTTCCATTTGCCACAAGCCAGTTGTTATGCCTGTGTGAAGTCCAGTTGGGTACAGTGAAAAGTTTCCAAGTTGCCTCTAATGGTGCCATCTTAGGTACTAACATACCTTGGTACAGATTCTTAAGTACAAAGTCTTAAGGGAAAAAAAAATATAAAAATAAAGAAGTAAGAAGTCTAGCAATAAATTATAAAACTAGAGAAATAAGAGTTCAGAATAACAATTGCTCCAGACCGGATGTACCAGGAGTCAAGTCCACACTGAGGGCAGGATTTCGCACTTTCTTACACTCTGGACATTGCCGATGCTGCCCAAAGACAGAAGGTAAATAGAAAATCACAAAAAGGGTGAGGAAATAAAAAGAAACAAATGGAGCAGATGAACTCTAGCTCAGAAGGTGAACTCCACCGCTATCTTGCCAAAGTAACATCCTTCCGCCAGTCATCTTAACCTGGTCAAATATCTCTACATGGATTCCTCAGTTCTCGAGTTGCTGATAGCATCTCAGAATTAAAGGAGGCTTGCTATCATAATATTCCTTAACTAAATTCATCAACTTTTGGAAAGGTTTCGTATCTGATGCCTTAGGGAAAGTTAAGCTCCTAATAACTGATAAATCTGTGGGTTCACAAGCTGTCAGGAGAATTATTCGTTGCTTTTCATCTGCCTCAGTGTCATTTGCCCAGAAAAAAACAATGCATTCCTTCCACATACTGGGCCCAGTCTTCAATGGCAGGATTGAATGAGTCAAACTCTCCAAATAAGAACATGATACCAGAAGTGCTTGCCCCCAACTTAAAAATGACAATTGTGAGTGAATTTCTTCAAGACTGTGCTTTTCTCTTGTTGTCACTGAAATCACTCCACAGATCCTGGTATCTTGCAACCAAGTCACTCTTTATTTACACCTGGTGAGTCCTTAACACTGATCCAGCTTCCTCAGAGCCGGCTCTCAGAGTGAATAGAACCTCTGACACTCCTGTTTCTAGCTGTCAGCCAGGGTTCACTGATTAGACCAGATTAACAGCCCCAGTCAGGGAACTCATATTCTTTGAGGTCCACCTGGCAGACCTGATTACAAACACTAGGCTGTGATTATGGTATTTTAGGTTTTGACCTTTGAAATGAATGGCATAAAGGTTTATGGGGAGAGTGAGGGTAAAAGGCATTGTAGTGCTTAATCAGCCATATAGTATTAAATGGTGAAGCAGGCTCAATGGGCTAAATGGTCTGCTCCTGTTCCTAAGTGTGAAAAAGCAATTAAAAGTCATTATGAACTTCTACAAGTACATACAAAGAATGGCAAAAGCAAATGATGAACCCTTGGAGGCACGGATGAAGAAAATTATAATCATGGATAAGGACATGGCATAGTAAATAAACTAGAAGACACCAGAAAAGGAGTCACATAACACGGAAGCAGACCCTTCGGTCCAACACATACATGCCGCACAGACATGCCAACACATACATGCCGCACATCCCAATCTAACCTAGTCCCGTTTTTCAGCATTTTTCCCATATCCTTCTGAGCCCTTCCTATTCATATACCCATTCAGATGTCTTTTAAATGTTGTAATTGTACCAGCCTCCACCACCTCTTCCAAAAACTGGCTCCATTCATGCTCCATGCAGCAACATCTGTGTGGAAAAGTCACTCCTCAGGTCCTTTTTAAATCTTTCCCCACTCACCTTAAACCTAAGCCCTGCAATTTTGGGCTCCCCCGCTCTCAGAAAATGATTAGTGGAAACCCAAGGGGCTACTAAGAGTGAGGAACCTCAAATAGTTTGTATCAGTAAAGGGAATGTCCTTGAGAAACTAAAAACTGAAATATCTCCACAACACAATGGTTTATAGGTTAGGATTCAAAAAGAAATAGCCACAGAGGTAGTAAATGTATTAATTGTGAGTTACCAACAATTTTCTAGACTTCAGAAGGGTCATAATAGATTTGCAAATATGACATCTGTATTCAACAAAGATGAGAGGAAACAGAATCAGATGCTAGGCAGACTGACATCAGTCATTGGGAATATGCTAGAATCTATTACTAAGAAGCTGTTAACAAGGTTCGTGGAAAAGCAAGGTATGATCACAAAACATTGACTTGGTTTTATTGAAGAGAAAACATCTTTCACAAATTTATTTGAGGTTTTTGACGATGTAGCTAAGATGATAGATAAAAGGGGAGCTAAAAGATGCGGTATATTCAGATTTCTAAAAGGCATTTTATAAGGTGTGATATAAAAGATTGTTATACATGATTAGGGCTCACTGAATTGGGGTCAGTTTTTGGCATGTATTAGGATTGGTTAACAGATAAACAGAGAGTAGAAATAAAAGGGGCATTTCCAAGCTGGCAAGCTGTGATTAATGGCGTTTTCTTTATTCCTTCTTGGAATGTGGACTCCACTGGCAAGGCCAGTTTTGTTTTCTCCTTGCTAATTGTCATTGAGAAGGTAATAGTAATGAATCAGGTACACCCACAGTTGTGTTGAGAAGCAACGTCCAGGATTTTAACATAGCGATAGTGAAGGAATAGTGATATAGTTCCAATTCACAATTGAATGTGCAGGAATACTGGATGCAACTCCAACTACACTCAAGTAGCTCAAACTTCATTTAGCTTGGCACCCACCCTAGCACTCTCTGTACCATCGACTTACAGTGCTCATCTGTGTGTACCATCTACAAGATGCACTGCAGTGACTTGCGAAAGTTGCTTAAGTAACACCCTTTTAACTTGGGACCTTTACCACCTAAAAGGACAAAGAGTTTCCCTACAGTATGGAAACAGGCCCTTCAGCCCAACAAGTCCACATCAACCCTCCAAAGAGTAACCCACCCAATCCCATTCCCCAACATTTTACCCCTGACTAATGCACTTATCCCTATGGGAAATTTAGCATTGCCAATTTACCTGACCTGCACATCTTTGGACTGTGGGAGGAAATGGGAGCACCCAAAGAAAGCCCACACGGACAATATTCAAACTCCACACAGACAGTCTCCCAAGGTGGGAGTTGAACCCGGGTCCCTGGTGCTGTGAGGCAGCAGTGCTAGCCACTGTACCACCCACCATTACCTTCTCAAGGACAATTAGTGATGAGATTAGACACATAGGTGCACCACTACCTGCAAGTTCCGTTCCAAGACACGCACCATTCTGACTTGGAACTATGCAAAGTCCTGGAACTATCCCCTAAAAGCACTGTGGGTGTACCAACATCACATGGACTGTGGCAGCTCAAGAAAGTATCACTTTTTCAAAGGGCTGTGCCGTAAGTGCTGGTCTTGCCAACAATGCTCACATTCCATGAAGAAGTTAAAAATAAGTTTTGCTTTCTGATCAGTGCTTGAGGCTCATCAAGGCCAGTTGTAATTTTGGCATACAACATGACCAATTTGAGCTAATTCTGTCCAGATATTTACATACCACTTAACCTCAAGCTCTGTAACATCATCTATCACCACAATGCCTCAATTTATCTGCTCTGTCACAGCCCTGGAGGCAATTTTGATCATTATCCTTTGAGAGTTAATATTACCTCATGGGCAATGCAACTTTAGAAGACACTGTCACATTATTCATCTGAGGCTTTAAACACCTGCAGGCTTTTCAGTTCCAAGAAATTAAACACTATGTTTAAATTTATTATGAATCATCAGATTCGGCCACAGACTGCATTTCTCAATGCACTGGGTAATTTTCTTTTGCCTTTCACTATAAACATCCACTTGTTCCAACAGTAGGTAACTAATAACAACCAAGTAGCTGTTAAAATTGTTTGATTTACAGTTGTCTGTTCTCTTTAATGGTCCAATAGGATAATTTTCTGCCTAGTATGCGCCAGGGAAAAATGTCACTTGTAAAGTGCCCAGTCTGTACTGAGTTGCCTGATCTCGGGGATGGGTAGTACGTGGAGAGCCACAATAGATCTGAATAGTTGGTCTAATGCTCCAACAGATAATCCAGATTTCCATGTCCTGATGGGATCCATAACACTTAAGAAATTGAAAAAGAAGTAGGCCATTTGACCTCTTGGGCCTGTTCCGCCACTCAGTAGGATCTTGGCTGATCCAATACTCCTCACATCCACATTTCAGCTCTTTCCCCCAACCCTTGATTTCCTCTATGATCAAGAATCTATCTCAACCTTAACTATACACATGATCTGCCCCCATAGCTCTGTGTGGTAAGGAGTTCCAAAGGCTCTCAAATCTCTGAGAAAAGAAATTTCTCCTTGTCTCAGTCTTAAATTGATACCACTTAGTTCTGAGACTATGCCCACTGGTTCTAGACTCTCCCATGAAGGAAACATCCTCTTAGCATTTACCCTGACAAACCCTTTAAATATCCTGTTTGTTTCAATGAGATCACTTCTCATTCTTCTAAATTACAATAAGTAGAGTCCTAACCTGTTTAACCTTTCCTCATAAGATAATCCCAGCCAGGCAATGACCATCTTCAATATGAGACAATGTAACTACCACCCCTAACATTTAATGATGTTACCTTCACTGAGTTTTACCACTTTCAACATCCTGGAGAGGTTGACCAGAAATGCAACTGGACTTACTATATCAATAGTGACGACAAGAGCAGGTCAGAGGCTGGGAATGCTACTCTGAGTAACTCACCTCCTGACTCTCCAAAGCCTATCCATGATCTACAAGGCACAAGTCAAGAGAGTGGTGGATTGCTACCTACTTGCCTAGACGGGTGCAGCTCCAACACTCAAGAAGCTTGATACCATCCAGGACAAAGTAGACAACTTGATTGGTGCCATATCCACAAGCATCTGCTCTCTCCACCACTGATGTTCAGCAGGTGTGTACTATCTACAAGATGTACTGCAAAAATTCACCGAAGAACCTTAGACAGCACCATTTAAACTCATGACCACTTCCATCTAGAAGGCTAAGGGCAGCAGATACACAGGAATACCGAAGTCTGAAAGTTCCCTTCCAAGCCACTCACCATCGTAACTTGGAAATATATCGTTATTATTTCAGTGTTGTTGAGTCAAAATCCTGGGATTCCCTCCCTAACAGCATTGTCCATCTACCTACAGCACATGGACTGAAGCAGTTCAAGAAGGCGGCTCATCACCACCTTCTCAAGGGCAGCTAGGGACAGGAAATAAATGCTGACCTATCCAGCTATGCCCAAGTCCCATGAGTGAACAAAAAAAAGGGGTTCACCAGAGTGAAGCTCCTCTGAACTGCATCCAGTGAAATCATATGTTTTGTTAAATAAAGGGACCAAAACTGATCACAGTACTCCAAATGTGATCTCACCAGCACCTTCTACAGTTGCAGGAAGACTTCCCCACTCTAATACTCCAACCAGCTTGAAATAAGGACCAACATTCCATTAACATTCCAGATTATCTGTTGTTCCTGTGTGCTAGCCCTCTGTGTTTTGTGTACATGTGCCCCAAGTCCCTTTGTGTTGCAGCTTTCTGAAATTTTTCTCCATTTAAATAATATTTTGCTCTCCCTTCCAAATGAACAACTTCACATTTTTCCACATTACTCCATATTCTATTTACCAACTTATTGCCCACTTATTTAACCTATCAAATTTCTCAGTAAACTGTTTTTCTCCCTTTCGCAACCTGCCTTTACACCTATTTTTGTGTCTGCAAATTTGGCTGCAATACATTCACTTCCTTTCTCCAAGTTATCCATACATATTATAAAGAGTTGCAGTCCCAGCAGTGATCCATGTGGAATCATTCATCGTTTATTTTCTCTCTCTTTATTATCTTCTTATTTCTCCTTTGCTGGGTTCTGAATTTATCCCCTCCACCCATCCCAAATCTTCCTGGATTTCATTGACAATTGCCT
Organism: Chiloscyllium punctatum; assembly: GCF_047496795.1. Classification (NCBI taxonomy): domain Eukaryota; kingdom Metazoa; phylum Chordata; class Chondrichthyes; order Orectolobiformes; family Hemiscylliidae; genus Chiloscyllium; species Chiloscyllium punctatum. The sequence goes on along the minus strand of NC_092764.1, from coordinate 71,872,831 downwards.
CATTTTTTGCTTTTTCTCTCAAATTAATGCCCTCCTTAACTTCCTTGTGTAGCTATGGTTGGTTCATCCCTATCTGAGAACGATAACTCCTTACTGGATGAATTTTTGTTAACACTTATGAATTACTTCCTTAAACATCTGGCACTGCTTGCTTACTGCCATTCCTGCTAATTATCTACCCAGTTTACTTTAGCTAGCTCTATCCTCATTTTATTGTAATTCCCTTTATTTATGTTAAACACTGTTGTTCCCGGCTCAGGTTTCTCAGTCTTGAAATATGTTGGAGAGGGATTTTAAAGCAGAGTCTGAGTCCCATGTTTAGTAGCACAAATCAATCTTTATTCTGAGTTCCTTACCACACAGGGTGGGAAAGATCTCTGGGACACTCTAACCTTTTCCAATAAGGTACAGCTTATTTATTCATACTGTGAGATATTGGTTACATGCAACGTTGATATCAGTGCTTGCCACATCCCCTCTGACCTACAGATAACACAGAGAACTCTTGATCCTGGTTACAAAGAACACTGGGTAAAAACAATGACTGCAGATGCTGGAAACCAGATTCTGGATTAGTGGTGTTGGAAGAGCACAGCAGTTCAGGCAGCATCCGAGGAGCAGTAAAGTCAACGTTTCAGGCAAAAGAACACTGTCTATTGCCCTTACTTTACGATCCCCAATTACAACTAAATTTCTCTTTTTTCACCACTCTTGAATGGCTCAATGTAATACCGTCAGTTTACTTATCCTCCCTACAACCCCCACTCTTGTCCACACAGAAAGGAAGAATCTCGAACCCTTTAGACATGGTCAAGAGCTAAGGCTACTTCAGCACTACCTCCTGGATCCCTTTACCGACTTCACTCATTGTTGCACTCTCCTGTCTCTGACTACTGACTCAACTTAGGTTAATCTAAGGGGTGTGACCGCCTCCTGAAACAGTGTCCAGGTAACTCTCCCCCTTCCTAATGTGTCACAGTGTACAAAGCTAAGGCACCAGCTCATCACATCAGAGCAGGAGTCCCAATAAATCAATGCTTGCTACAGATGTGGTCATTACGAACCACAGTGGGGTCCATCAACTTCCATATTATGCAGGTACAATACATTGTCTGACCCTGCATCTCTATTTTATTTACTTAGATCTTAAGCTTTTTATTACATTTCCAAAAGCACTTTTAGTTTTTAATCTGTAAAATATTTCTCCTATTTACTATTAATCTGAAAGTAACTTATAATAGTCAAATTAGCAGCTTATTACCAATTAATGAATTTGCAGTATTCTTGTGGTAACTCTGGATGTTTTATGCTCAGGTCCCAAATCTGAGCTTCTATTTATCCTGTTTAAAAGCTCATACAAAAACTATAGACTGAAAAAAGCAAAAAAGTACGCTTCCCCTCTACACTAAGGTTCATAGAGATGAGGTGTTACCAATTCTGAAAAGTATGAAAATAGATAAGTCCCCAGGGCTGGATGGGATTTATCCTAGGATTATCTGGGAAGCTAGGAAGGAGATTGCAAAACCTTTGGCTTTGATCTTTATGTCATCATTGTCTACAGGAATAGTGCCAGAAGACTGGAGGATAGTAAGTGTTGACTCCTTGTTCACGAAGCGGAGTAGAGACAACCCTAGTAACTGTAGACCAGTGAGCCTTACTTCAGTTGTTGGTAAAGTGTTGGAAAGGATTATAAGAGATAGGATCTATAATCATTTTGAAAGGAAGAATTTGAGTAGGGGTAGTCAACATGGTTTTGTGAAGGGTGCCTCACAAACTTTATTGACTACTTTGAGAAGATGACCTGTTATGAACATGTGGGTGTACTGTACCTTTAAGAGAGTTAAAAGCTAGCAGAGCCACCTCACAGCATCAAGTGTTCTGAATAAGATACAATGTAACATGTGGTCCAGCAGCTAGGGTAGCTGGTTGCCTGAAGACAAAAACAAATTTGAATTAGGCCAATCAGTTAAAATTATACCCGCAAAAATACCAAACTCCAATCAGGTTTGATTGGGTAGATTGACAATGTTAAAAGCCATGACATAATCCAATGCTTTGGGGGTATAAGACTGGGGAATATTGAACAATTGGGAAGAGAACTGCCACAAGACCTACAGATGTAGATTGCTAGTCAGAACTGTCTGAGAGGTACTTGTCTAGAGAAGGAGTTTGCACAGAGAAAAGCATCAGCATCGACCTGGAGAGCATGTCTACAGAGGAAGATATATAAAAAAAGATTTGACAACTGGCTGGTTTTGAAATTTGAATTTTTGGTAAATCTTATTTAGGGATTTTATTAGACTATAATTGTATAAGGGGAAGGTAAAAGATAGGTTAGAGAAAGGAGTTGTAAATAGCTGTTAGTTTAATTATTCTCTGCTAAGCTTTAAGAAATAAAGTTGTTAATTTTTACTTTAAATAGTGACCTTTGGGATAGTTCTTGGCCTCTCGAATTTTCACAGATTACTGCACAGGATAAATCTTTTCTGTGTTGCTAGTTTAAATTAACCAGGAGGGTTTAAATCGTGTCGTAACAGTTTGGGGCCTCTTTGCTGGGATTTGAACAATTTAGGGGGCTCTTGTCCACGACGTGAACAGTTTGGGTTTTGGATTTGTGATTTGAACTGGTTTAGACAGATTTGAATAGAAATGGGGGTATGAAACATACTAGCAGATGTAAACACCTGCAGATTAGTGTCTTAGATTTTTAAATAAAACCTAAGTGAGCCAATTTGTTGACCTTTGGTGACTTGTGGTTGATTAAACTAAAAGTGAGAGAAATGGCTGTTAAAATTGCTAAAGAGGTTCTGGAATTTGAAGATGATTTTTAAATTTGCCAAGAAAATTTAGAAGGAAAGAAAAAGGCCGTACTTTTAGAGTTAGCAAATAAATTAGATTTGTGTTTATCCAGGGAAAAAAAAAGTAAAACTGAAATTGTAAGGGAATTACTCAAACACTTAGGTGTGTCAGAGAAACAAACAAATGCAGTAGAGGTAGAAAAACAATTGAGGAAAATGGAGTTAGAAGATAAACAAAGGGAGAGAGAAAGATAGAGAGAATTTGAACTTGAGAAGTTGCGACTTAGTCAGCAAAGTCAAGTTAACCGGATGAAGATTAAAAGAGAAAAGCTCTGACACATTTTGATGAGGAAGATGTTGAAACCTTTTTTATTTCATTTGAAAAATTGGCTAGGCAGATGGAATAGTCCGGGGATTTATGGGTAATACTAGTAAACCAGTAGGGAGAGCTAGTGAGTTATTTGCCGTGCTGTCAGATGAGGGGTCAAGAGATCAGGAAGAGGTTAAACAGGCTATTTTAAGTGGTTATGAATTGGTACCAGAAGCATATAGACAGAGGTTTAGAAACACAAAAAAGGAACCAGGTCAGACTTATGTTGAGCTCAACAGAATTAAACTTAGTCATTTTGATAGATGGGTGTGTGCTTTGAAAATAGATTGGACCTTTGAGGCTCTACAAGAAATTACTCTGCTGGAGGAGTTTTTAAAAAATCTCACTTGGAGAGACAATAAGAATTGACTTGGAAGAACAGAAAGCTCAGGAAATGATAAGGGCAGCAGAATTAGCAGATGAATACATGTTGGTGCAAAAACAATCTTCCGGCCAGAATTACATTCTGTGAGGGATAGAAGTTGGGAGAAGGGGAGATCCTACTCTATGAAACCAAGAGTAGGGAGCACTGGCAATAATTTACCGCAAAGCCCAAGATAAAAAAGAAGCCCAAGAGGTTGGAAAAGAGGTGAAAGGCCTCACATGTTTCCACTGTGGTAAAGTGGGACATGTAAAGTCACAGTGCTGGTTGTTAAAGAAAGGCACTGTGGGAAAAGATGTGGTAAAAGAAGTTAAGCCAGTGGTATTAATGAAGATAGTAAAGGAGACCCCAAGAAGAGCTGCTGGAGAGTGCACAGCCTAAGCAGGGGCTGGGTATGGAGTTCGTACTTGATCTCTACAAAGAATTCGCTTCTGTGGATAAAGTTTATTCAGAAAGAATGGAGGAGAAGGACGAGAAGTCATAATTTTGAGAGACATAGGCACTGATAATAAGGGATGAACGAATATGCACTCCTTCTGATCTATTACCCAAGACTGTGGTAATTTGTGAGATAGATGGACAGAAATTTAGTGTTCCCCTATGTAAGATCAGGTTGGAGTGCCACCTCAAGATTGGGGATGTTATAGTGGGAGTGACTGATGGAGTATTAGTTCCAGACATTCAGTTTGTTCTTTGGAGTGATTTGGCAGGATTTAAGGTGGGAGTGACATCCTTTGTTGTGGAGAAGCCCAAGAAAGACCAAGAAACTGAAGAGTTAAAACAGAAATATCCTGGTATTTTCCCAGACCATGTGGTAACCATATTCCACTATCATAAGTCACAGCACAAAGCAAAAAGTAAAGAGAAAAATGAAGGAGTTGGGGTTCGGTTAGCGGATACCCTGTTTGATGTAATGGTGCAGGGAAGTCCTGAACTGGCAGAGAGTCAGACAGTCAGTCATCCTCTGTTTAGTTCTGAAAGGCTAAGGGACTTGCAATAGCAAGACATGATGAAAGATATATATGTGAATGAGTACGCTGAAAGGAAGGCAGAGAATATTCCGGAAGGTGATTATATGAAAGACAAAATCCTAAAATGGAAATGGAGAGCATGGCAGGTTAGTGCAGAGAAGAAATGGGCCAAAGTGCATCAGATAGTGTTGCCAGTAGCATACAGACAGGAGGTGTTATGGGTAGCACATGAACTACATATAGGAGGTCACCTAGGGGTACAAAAGACTCAGGGTAAGGTACAAAAACATTTTAATTGGATTGGAATGCACAAGGATATGGTTAATTTTTGTTGAGTATGTCATACATGCCAAATGATAGGTGAGCCAAAACCAGCACTTTTGTTGCCAATTCCCACATGTGAAGAATCTTTCACACGTGTTATAATTGATTGTAGAGGTCTCCTCCCAAGATCTCAAAGTGAGAACCAGTACTTGTTAACGAGAATGGATGTGCATAACCAGATTTCCTGAGGCAATTCCATTACAGAGTATCAAGGCAAAAAGGTGGTAGAGGAGTTAGAAGCTTTTTTACCCAGAGAAATTCAGTCGGACCTAGGGTCAAATTTTACTGCTAGGTTGTTTAAGACCATAAGACCATAAGACATAGGAGTGGAAGTAAGGCCATTCGGCCCATCGAGTCCACTCCGCCATTCAATCATGGCTGATGCACATTTCAGCTCCACTTACGGAGGTTATGGGGAGCTTAAGTATATAGCTAAATCCAGTGCTGATCATCCTGAATCCCAGAGGGCTTGAGAAAGGTGGCATCAGACCTTGAAGACCATGTTTTGAGCATACTGTTAGGATTATCCAAATGATTGGAATAAAGATAACTTATTCATATTGTTTACTATCAGAGATGCTACAAACTAATCTACTCAGTTCACTTCCTTCGAGTTAATATTCAGGCATGAAGTGAGATGCCCTTTGAAATTAATTAAAGAAAAATTGGCAGGACTAAAGTTGGAGATCTCACACTTAGATTATGTAACGGAGGGGTGGGAGAGATTAACTCGAGTAGGTGAGAGCTAAACAGCACCTAAAGAGGGCACAGTATAGAATGAAGCAGGTGGCAGATAAATATTCTCAGGCTCGAACGTTTTCCAGAGGGGATGATGTGTTAGTACTGTTACCAGTGATAGGAGATCCCTTCAAAGCCAGGTTTAGTGGTTCCTATCAAATTCAGAAAAAGCTGAGTCAGGTGAACTATCGGATGTCAGATAGAAACAAAAAGGTATCAGGTATGTCATGTGAACATTGAAATCGTATAATACTAGAGAGAAATAACTGGAGAAACAGATATTAGTTATTGCCCCGCAGATTCCGTGAGGAATCAAATCCAGATGATGTGGATTTTGATGTGCCTCAAAATAGATTAAAAAATGAAGAAGTCCTTGAGGAGTGGGACAGGTTAGTAAGCTATCTGTCTGAGGAGCATAGAATGCAGCTGAAAGATTTGTTACTGCAGCACAAGGACATATGTAAGAATCAGATGGGGAAGACTAATGCTATTGTACATGAAGAAGATGTAGGGAATACTGCTCTGATAAAACAACACCCCTATCGGCTTAATCCTTTCGAAGCCAGACAGGTCCATATGGAGGTGGAGGCCATGCTTGACGAGGACATCATCGAACCAAGCCAGAGCGAGTGGAGTTCGCCGATTGTTTTGGTTCCCAAACCAGACAGGACTCAACGATTCTGCGTGGATTATCGGAAGGTCAATGCCATTACACAGTTTGACTCATATCCAATTCCTACTCTGGAGAACTGTATCGAGAAGGTCAGACAAGCCAGTTGCATGACCTAGTTAGACTGAGTGCGTGTTTACTGACAGATACCTTTATCAGAGACAGCGAAAGAAATTTCTGCGTTTGTTACCCCAAATGGGCTATATCAGTTTAAAGTGATGCCCTTTGGAATGAAGAACACAATGCCACATTCCAAAAGCTCATGAACAGTGTTGTGGTTGGTTTAACAAACTGTGCAGTCTATTTGGACGATAGAACATAGAACAATACAGCACAGAACAGGTCCTTCGGCCCACGATGTTGTGCCGAACATTTGTCCTAGCTTAAGCAACCATCCGTGTACCTATCCAATTGCCGCTTAAAGGTCGCCAATGATTCTGATTCTGCCACTCCCACAGGGAGCGCAATCCATGCCCCCACCACTCTCTCGGTAAAGAACCTACCCCTGACATCCCCCCTATACCTTCCACCCTTCACCTTAAATTCATGTCCCCTTGTAACACTCTGTAGTACCCACAGAAAACGTTTCTGACTGTCCACTCGATCTATTCCTCTGATCATCTTATAAACCTCTATCAAGTCACCCCTCATCCTTCGCCGTTCCAATGAGAAAAGGCCTAGCACTCTCAACCTATCCTCGTACAACCTATTCTCCATTCCAGGCAACCTCCTGGTAAATCTTCTCTGCACCCTCTCCAAAGCTTCCAAATCTTTCCTAAAATGAGGGGACCAGAACTGCACACAGAACTCCAAATGTGGCCTTACCAAGGTCCTGTACAGCTGCAATATCATTTCATGACTCTTGAATTCAATCCCTCTGCTAATGAACGCTAATACACCATAGGCCTTCTTACAAGCTCTATCCACCTGAGTGGCAACTTTCAAAGATCTATGAACATAGACCCCAAGATCCCTCTGCTCCTCCACCTTACTAAGAACCATACCGTTAACCCTGTATTCCGCATTCTTATTTGTCCTTCCAAAATGGACAACCTCACACTTGACAGGGTTGAACTCCATCTGCCACTCCTCAGCCCAGCTCTGCATCATATCTAAGTCCCTTTGCAGCCGACAACAGCCCTCCTCACTATTCACAACTCCACCAATCTTCGTATCATCTGCAAATTTACTGACCCACCCTTCGACTCCCTCTTCCAAGTCATTAATAAAAATTACAAACAGCAGAGGACCCAGAATTGATCCCTGTGGAACTCCACTTGTAACTGGGCTCCAGGCTGAATATTTACCATCTACCACCACTCTCTGCCTTCGACCGGTTAGCTAGTTTTCTATCCAATTGGCCAAATTTCCCTCTATCCCATGCCTCCTGACTTTCCGCATAAGCCTACCATGGGGAACCTTATCAAATGCCTTACTAAAATCCATGTACACTACATCCACTGCTCTACCCTCATCCACATGCTTGGTCACCTCCTCAAAGAATTCAATAAGACTTGTAAGGCAAGACCTACCCTTCACAAATCCGTGCTGGCTGTCCCTAATCAAGCAGTGTCTTTCCAGATACTCATAAATCCTATCCCTCAGTACCCTTTCCATTACTTTGCCTACCACCGAAGTAAGACTAACTGGCCTGTAATTCCCAGGGTTATCCCTATTCCCTTTTTTGAACAGGGGCACAACATTCCCCACTCTCCAGTCCGCTGGCACCACCCCTGTTGACAGTGAAGACAAAAAGATAATTGCCAACGGTTCTGCAATTTCCTCTCTTGCTTCCCACATAATCCTAGGATATATCCCATCAGGCCCGGGAGACTTGTCTATCCTCAAGTTGTTCAAAATGTCCAACACATCTTCCTTCCTAACAAGTATCTCTTCTAGCTTACCAGTCCGTTTCACACTCTGCTCTTCAACAATACGGTCCCTCTCGTTTGGAAATACTGAAGAAAAGTACTCATTCAAGACCTCTCCTATCTCTTCTGACTCAATACACAGTCTCCCACTACTGCCCTTGATCCACCTACCCTCGTTCTCGTCATTCTCATGTTTCTCACATATGCATAAAATGCCTTGGGGTTATCCTTGATCCTATCCGCCAAAGATTTTTCATGGCCTCTCTTAGCTCTCCTAATCCCTTTCTTCAGCTCCCTTCTGGCTATCCTGTATCCCTCCAATGCTCTGTCTGAATCTTGTTTCCTCAACCTTATGTAAGCCTCCTTCTTCCTCTTTACAAGACATTCAACCTCCCTCGTCAACCAAGGTTCCCTCACACGACCATCTCTTTCCTGCTTGACAGATACATACATATCAAGGGCACGTCGTATCTGTTCCTTGAAAACGTTCCACATTTCCACGACATCCTTCCCTGACAGCCTATGCTCCCAACTTATGCTCCTCAGATCTTGTCTTACAGCATCATATTTTCCCTTCCCCCAATTGTAAAACCTACCCTGTTGCATGCACCTTTCTCTCTCCATAACCAAGGTGAAAGTCACAGAATTGTGGTCACCATCACCAAAATGTTCACCCACTAACAAGCCCATCACTTGTCCCGGTTCGTTACCAAGTACCAAATCCAATATGGCCTCCCTTCTGGTCTAAAGATGTAGTGATCTTTAGTAAGTCCTGTCAAGATTCCATAGTACAGTTGGCAGAGCTCTTTGAATGACTACAAGAAGCAAAACTGGTGATAAACTTAAATAAATCAGAATTCGCGAAAGTAGAGGTGACGTTCTTGGGACATAACATCAGTCATAGAAGGTTGACCTCATGGAATGCAAAGACGAAGGCCATCGAGGAATTTCCACGACCAACCTCAAAGAAAGAGGTGCTTCGATTCTTAGGACTCAGCGTATTCTATCGGAAGTTTGTTCCAAACTTCACCGGCGTAGTGGCACTGTTAACTGATTTGCTGAAGAAGAGAACAAAGTTTCGGTGGAGAGAAAAACACCAGGAGGCATTTGACCATTTGAAATCAATATTAACTACCCAAACGGCTTTAGCTACAACAAACTTTCCAAAACATTTTATAGTCACCATCGATGCTAGTGACATAGGTGTTGGAGCTATACTCCTACAGGAAGATGAGGATGGGATTGAACTGCCAGTTGGTTACTTTTCAAAGAAGCTCAACATCCACCAGAGGAAATACTCCACGATCGTAAAAGAACTATTGAGATTGGTACTGGCCTTACAACATTTTAATGTGAATTTCACAAACAATGTGTCGAAGACAGTTGTGTACATAGATCACAATCCTCTTACGTTCTTAGTGCACTTTAAAGACAAGAATACGAGATTATTTCATTGGAGTCTTATGTTATATACTTGTAATTTAAAAATCGTACATGTTGCGGATCATAAGAATGTAATCGCAGATTCGTTATCGCTGATTTAACTGATAACATTTGGATGAGATTTGTATTTATTTAATGTTTTATACAGTTATATGGGAAGAAGTAAAGGTGACCTTAGATTAAAGTTATCAGTATATTAGGGTAATGTGTTTAAAGAATAGAAAAAGAAAATGAAGCCATCTCTTCATTATGATGGTTCATTTTTTCTTAGGGGGGAGGTGTTATGAAGATGTCGATGTACTGTACCTTTAAGAGAGTTAAAAGCTAGCAGAACCACCTGACAGCACCAAGTGTTCTGAATAAGGTACAATGTAACATGTGGTCCAACAGCTGTTCCAGGCTGTTTGCCTGGAAACAAAAACAAATTTGAATTAGGCCAATCAGTTTAAATGATACCCCCAAAAAATACCAAACTCCAATCAAGTTTGAATTTAGTATATTGGCAATATTAAAAGCCGATGACACAATCCAATGCTTTGGGGGTAGAAGATCGTGAAAAATTGAACTGTTGGTAGAGAACTGCCAAAAGACCAACAGATGTAGGTTGCTGGTCAGAACTGTCTGAGAGGTACTTGTCTAGAGAAGGAGTTTGCACAGAGAAAAACATCAATACTGACCTGGAGAGGATCTCTATAGAGGAAGATATAAAAAAAAGATTCAACGACCAGCTGGTTTTGAAATTTGAATTTTTGGTAAATCTTAATCAGGGATTTTATCGGACTAGTATTGTATAAGGGGAAGGTAAAAAACAGGTTAGAGAAAGGAGTTGTAAATAATTGTTAGTTAATTATTCTCTGTTATACTTTAAGAAATAAAGTTGTTAATTTTTACTTTAAATAGTGACCTTTAGGATAATTCTTGGTCTCTCAAATTTTCACAGGTTACTCCATAGGATAAATCTTTTCTGTGTTGCTGGTTTAAATTAAGCAGGGGGGTTTACCCTGTGTCGTAACAGGTGGATGAGGGTAAAGCAGTCAATGTGGTGTATATGGATTTCAGTAAGGCATTTGATAAGGTTCCCCATGGTAGGCTATTGCACAAAATATGGATGCATGGGGTTGAGGGTGACTTAATGGTTTGGATCAGTAATTGGCTAGCTGAAAGAAGACAGAGGATGGTGGTTGATGGGGAATATTCATCCTGGAGTTCAGTTACTAGTGGTGTACCACAAGAATGTATTTTGGGACCACTGCTGTTTGTCATTTTTACAAATGACCTGCATGAGGGCGTAGAAGGACGGGTTAGTAAATTTGCAGATGACACTAAGGTTGGTGGAATTGTGGACAGTGCCATGGATGTTGCGGGTTACAGATTGGATGTAGATAAGCTGCAGACCTGGGCTGTGAGGTGGCAAATTGAGTTTAATGTGGAAAAGTGTGAGGTGATTCACTTTGGAAGGAGTAACAGGAATACTCCTGGCTCTGGTAGTGTGGATAAGCAGAGAGGTTTCAGTGTCCATGTACATAGATCCCTGAAAGTTGCCACCCAGGTTGATAGGGTTGTTAAGAAACCCAATGGTGTGTTAGCTTTTATTGGTAGAGGAATTGAATTTCGGAGCCATGAGGTCATGTTGCAGCTGTACAAAACTCTGGTGTGGTCACATTTGGAGTATTGTGTACAGTTCTAGTCGCTGCATTACAAGAAGGATGTGGATGTGTTCGAAAGGGTTCAGAGGAGATTTACTAGGATGTTGCCTGGCATGAAGAGAAGGATTTACGAGGAAAGGCTGATGGACTTGAGACTGTTTTCATTAAAGAAAAGAAGGTAGAGAGGTGACTTAATAGAGACATACAAGATTATCAGAGGATTGGATAGGGTGGACAGTGAGAGCTTTTTTCCTCAGATGGTGATGGCTAGCATGAGGGGACATGATTTTAAATTGAGGGGTGATAGATATAGGAGAAAGTGAGGACTGCAGATGCTGGAGATCAGAGCTGAAAATGTGTTGCTGGAAAAGTGCAGCAGGTCAGGCAGCATCCAAGAAGCAAGAGAATCAAAGTTTCGGTCCTGAAGAAGAACTGATGCCCGAAACGTCGATTCTCCTGCTTCTTGGATGCTGCCTGACCTGCTGTGCTTTCCAGCAACACATTTTCAGGGTGATAGGTACAGGACAAATGTCAAAGGTAGGTTCTTCATTCACAGAGTAGTAAGGGTGTGGAATTCCCTGCCTGCAATAGTAGTAAACTCGCCAACTTTAAGGGCATTTAAATGGTCATTGGATAAACATATGGATGATAATGGAATAGTGTAGGTTAGATGGACTTCAGATTTGTTTCACAGGTCGGCACAACATCGAGGGCCGAAGGGCCTGTACTGTGCTGTAATGTTCTATGTTCTAAATTCCCATGCTGCTTCAAAATCCCAGAAATATACACTCACTCAGACTGTGTCTCACTCTGGAATTGATCTCTCCTTCCAGATCATGCAAGGCCTTCAACCATTGCCGTCTGCTAAAGAGTTGACACTAAGGGAGAATTCAATGATGTGGCATGACTGAAATGCCAGAAAAACCACTACATTCAGGACTGGCAAAAAAACTGGATTTTACCAGTAATGTCTTGTGCCCAACAGCCATGATCAACTTGGATCTTGAATCTGGACAGGTGAGACTGCAGAGGGAAATTTACCAATGGGTACCCATTAAGAGAAAGTTGGCAGCACCAGTGTTCAACTAAGCAAGGAGAATTTCCTCTCCAAGGCAGTTGAAAGTTCATATCTACTGTGCTTTATCTCAGAACAGTCAGAAATCCATCACAGGTAAGCAGTGCTCTTGGCTGTACTCTGTACTCAGCCCAATGTTTCCCTTAATTAACAGGGACCAGAGATTCACACAGCACTTGTGTGCAGAAAAAGTGGTATTTGTGCTGAAGACATGATTGGGGTGATGGGAGGAGATGGAGCCCTGAGAGAGAGATATGAAAGGATAGGCAGACAAAAGGATCATTGATAGCAAACCAGGACAGAAGAGAAGCTGAATAATTGATAATTATAGCTGAAATTAGGAGAGAATGGGTAGGCTGTGCTGAAAACAGCCCATGTTATGGGTGTGGTGGTGAGTTAGAGTCATAGAGATGTACAGCACAGAAACAGACCATTCAGTCCAACTCGTCCATGCTGACCAGATATCCTAACCTAATCTAGTCCCATTTGCCAGTACTTGGCCCTTATCCCTCTAAACTCTTCCTATTCATATACCTATCCAGATGCCTTTTAAATATTGTAATTGTACCAGCGTCCATCACTTCCTCTGACAGCCCATTCCATACACGCACCACCCTTTGTGTGAAAATGTTGCCCCTTAGGTCTCTTTAATATCTTTCCCCCCTCACCCTAAACCTATGCCCTCTATAGTTCTGGACTCCCCCACCCCAGAGAAAAGACCTTGTCTATTTACCCTATCCATGCCCCTCATGATTTTATAAACCTCTATAAGGTCACCCCTCAGTCTCTTATGCTCCAGGGAAAACAGCCCCAGCCTATTCAGCCTCTCCTGTAGCTCAAATCCTCCAACCCTGACCACATCCTTGTAAATCTTTTCTGAACCCTTTCAAGTTTCACAACATCCTTTCGATAGGAAGGAGACCAGAATTGCACGCGATATTGCAAAAGTGGCCTAACAAGTGTCCTGTACAGCTGCAACATGACCTCCCAACTCCAATACTCAATGCTCTGTTCCATAAACATGGAATGGTGTAGTCAGACTTTAAAGTTATTGAACTCAATGTTGACTCTTAGAGGATCAAAATTCCATAAGCGAAAGGAATGAACAAATGCAATTGACATAGGAACAGGGAGAATGTAATGGAGTCCCTACAGGAAAAAGGGTGTGAGGATGTATAGTCCAGGTAACTGGGAGTCGGTGGGTTTCAGTGGATATCAGTGGCCACCCTATCTCCAGAAATGGAAAACGAGATGTAGACAAAGGGATAGGAGAGTCTGAGATGGACCAAGTGATGGTGAGAGCAGCATGAATATTGGATGCAAAATTGATAAATTTCTCCAACTCCAAATGAGACTTGGACTTTAGACTAAGTACCCAGTACCACCCTACACCTCATATTAACAGCAGCCTACCAGTCAGTACAAAATATTTTCTATCTTTATCCAGTTTCTTATTCAAATCAATGGAGATAAAATATTTCCTCTGGTGGAGGCCAGAAGGACATAACACAAAAGTTCGAACTGAGTCATTAAGTCAGAAAATGTTTGTTAACACAAAGTGTGGTGAAGATCTGTAACTCTGACCCCAAAAATCTGTTGAGGCAAGAATTCAACTGAAGTTTTTGTAACTCAGATTTTTCTTCAGCATGCATATAAACAGTCATGAAACCAAGATTAAAAGGCGGAGTTAAGATACAGATCAACTGAAAGCTAATTGAAAGGTAGGGTAGAGTTGAAAGCTAATTGTTTCCTCTTGTTGTTATGCCTGAGTATCTGTTGATTCTTTTGCCCTGAATCCCACAGCTTTGAGTTTAATTATTAATCCTTTTCCAGAGGAGCTTAAGGAGTTACTAAATAATTAAAGTTTTTCAGATGAATTTGGGTGGTCATGTGTCAGGGATGTCTCAACATACCAATGAAAAGAAGCAGAAGGAAATTCCACTTAAATTGAGTCATTTTTTAAAGAGGTTTAAAAAAATCTTGTTGATCCAGTCAGGCTAGTGCAATCAATATGTAATCTGTTTTACCTCAACTTTGATGTGAGTCGAGGGATAAGTGGGAAAGTATATGTTATGAAAATTAGTTTTAGCTGGTGTCATATGTTATACATATAATTGTTTCATCCGCTAAATGATTTTCCTTAACAGGATATAAAAGATTGAATTTAATATGAATGTCAATTTAACACGTTTCCCTCCATGAGTAACATAGATCAGAGAATCCCTGCAGGGTTGAAACCGGGCCATCTGGCCCAACAAGTCCTCACCAACTCTCCAAAGAGCATCACACTCAGACTCAACCCCTACCCTATCCCTGTAACTCTACATTTCCCATGGCTAATCCACCTAATCCATACTTTCCTGGACACTATGCGCAATTTAGCATGGCCAATTCACCTGACCTGCACTTCTTTGGAGTATGGGTGAAAACCGGAATACCTGGAGGAAACCCACACAGACACAGGGAGAATGTGCGAACTCCACACAGACAGTTGTCCAAGTCTGGAATTTAACCCAGGTTCCTGGTGCTGTGAGGCAGCAGTGCTAACCACTGAGCCAGTGATTCATTTCTCACGTTTCTCATAGTTCTCCCTAGCTGACCTATTCATATATCAGTTAGCAGAGAAAGATAAGCTTGCTGCTGCCAAGATCCACTAGAATCCAAGTCCTGGGTCTCATATTTCAAATGGAGCTGGCCTTTGATTTACGCTGCTTGACGGTTATAATGAGAAGTTGCAACCTGCTTTGCTGACAGGGACTGGAGGTCCCAGTGGTTGATGGTGGAGAAGATTTGTCTGAAAAAGCCACCAGGTCAGTGCAGTGTCACAATCCAGAGGAATTTACAGCAATGCTGCAAGAATGTAAATATCCTGCATTCCACAAGTGTAAATGCTCCCATTTTCTCTCAGCTACCTCATACCCACTCTAACTACACACACCTTCCATCAAGGCTCATAGTCTACCAATCTCACTATTGGATTCCATCTCTGAGAAAGAATCCACTGAAACCTCAAAGAATGCGTAAGGTTTTCTGCTGCACTTCCTCCAGCTCACATACTTTCATCTTGGTGCTTTCTCTTTCTGGAATATATTCAAGAGGATGGTCTTGTGAGCTTATCATTAACACCTTTCAGCAGCTGGTGGAATGGAAAACAGGATAGGTCACTGGCATTCAGAGGACTAACAGAGACTAGCGACTTGCACAGCCCCAGACAGGAGATGACCCTATGGTGTCAGCCATTAATGACTGTACAAATGAACAGATACTCACAAGAACAGGTGGAAGGTTTGTCAGAGATACTTAGTAAACTGAATTGAAGGTTTGAGGAGACTACCAATGTTACCAGGACCATGCTAGCTCCAGCAAGTTTGTGCCCAACAGATGGAACACTCAGTGGCTACTGGAGATGCACACAGACCTGCACTGCATTGCTTTAGACATTGGTGGTCAACATCAATGGCAAGGCAACAGGAAACCTAGGGACCTTGGCCTTACTCCACATGTCCCTCCCTCTCAGGGCGACAGGTTGATGCCAGCAGACACCCAGCTAAAGGAGGTATCAGACACAGCTCCCCCCCCCCCCCCCCCCCCAAACCACCACCAGAGGTCTCCTCTCAGGACATTCAGATTTATCCACCCTAAAGTTCAACAGGTCCACCAGAGGGCTGGCTCCTTCCACTCTGCTTTTGGATTCCAGGACTAAACCTAAATGTGGTGGGAGGGCATTGGGGAAAAAAAGATATCTAAATGAACCATTGTGGCATGGTGTCACTTCACTGTACTAAAACATCACATCTGTAAATGCATATGCTATTTTAATAATACCATAAGGCATAGAAGCAGAAGTAGGTGATTCAGTTTTGCCCTTGTTATTTTTTACCTCCATCTATATGGATTTTACATTTTCTGAAGCGAGGTCATTTCCTGCTATAATATTTATTCTGTTTGGCATTTACAAAGCTACCCCACCATCATCCTTTCTTTCCTTCCTGTCTTTTTGAAAAGGCACATATCCCCAATATTTAGTTCCCAACTTTGATCTCCTTGTAACTACATTTCTGTAATAGTTACAAGATCATACTGATTAACTGGGATGAGATCCTACAAGCAGAATTTAGGGAGTTAGGAGCCAAGTTAAAAAGTAGGACCTCCAAAGTAGTAATCTCAGGATTACTACCAGTGCCACGCACTAGTCAGTGTAGGAATGTTAGAATAAGTAGGATGAATGCATGGCTTGAGAGATGGTGCAGGAAGGAGGGGTTCAGATTTTTGGGACATTGGGACCGGTTCTGGGGAGATGGAACTATTACAAATTGGACGGTTTCCACCTGGGCCGGACTGGAACTAACGTCCTTAGGGACGCTTTTGCTCATGCTGTTAGGGAGGATTTAAACTAATGTGGCAGGGGATTGGGAACCAAATGAGGTTAGAGGACAGTAAGGAAACAGTAACTAAACCCTGTAGGAAACTAGATAATGAAGTCAGCGTCACTAAGGGGAAGAGTAGGCAGGGAGCAGATGATGAACACAAAGGGACTGGTGGTCTGAGGTGCATTTGTTTAAGTGCAAGAAGTGTAGTAGGTAAAGCAGATGAACTTAGAGCTTGGATTAGTACCTGAGAATATGATGTTATTGCTATTACTGAGACTTGGTTGAGGGAAGGGCATGATTGGCAACTAAACATCCCAGGATATTGATGCATCAGGCGGGATAAAGAGGGAGGTAAAAGGGGTTGCATTACTGGTCAAAGAAAATATCTCAGCTGTGCTGAAAGAGGGCACTATGGATGGCTAGAGCAGTGAGGCAAAATGGGCAGAGCTCAGAAATAGGAAGGGTAGCAATAATGTTGGGCCTGTACTACAGGCCTCCCAACAGAGAGCATGAGATAGAGGTACAAATATGTAAACATATGGAAAGATGTAGGTGGTGGTGGTAGGGAATTTTAATTTTCCCAACATTGACAGGGATTCACTTAGTGTTAGAGGCCTAGTAGAGCAGAATTTGTAAGGAGCATCCAAGAGGGTTTTCTAGAGCAGTAGTAAATAATCCAACTCGGAAGGGCCATATTGGACCTGGTGGTGGGAAATGAGCCCAGCCAGATGATTGATGTTTCAGTAGGGGATTACTTTTGGAATAGTGATCGCAATTCCATAAGTTTCAGAATACTCATGGACAAAGATGAGAGTGGTCCTAAAGGAAGAGTGCTAAATTGGGGGAAGGCCATCTATAGCAAAATTCGGCAGGAGCTGGGGAATATAGATTGGGAGCAGCTGTTCGAAGGTAAATCCACTTTCGATATGTGGGAGGCTTTTAAAGAGAGATTGATTAGAGTGCAGGAGAGGTACGTTCCTGTGAAAATGAGGGATCGAAGTGACGAGGCTGGGGAACCATGGATGACAAGTGAAATTGTGAGACTAGCTAAGAGGAAAAAGGATGCGCACATAAGGCCTAGGCAACTGAAGATAGACGAAGCTTTGGAAGAATATTGGGAATGTAGGACCAATCTGAAAGGAGGAATTAAAAGGGCTAAAAGGGGTCATGTGATATCTTTAGCAGACAGGGTTAAGGAAAATCCCAAACTCATTTTTTCATACATAAAGAGCAAGAGGGTAACTAGAGAAAGGGTTGGTCCTCTCAAGGAGAAAGGAGGAAAGTTATGCATGTAGTCAGAGAAAATGGGTGGGATTCTTAACGAGTACTTTGCATCGGTATTCACCGAGGAAAGGGACATGACAGATGTTGAGGTAAGGGATAGATCTTTGAATATCCTAGATCAAGTCGCATAAGGAAGGAGGAAGTTTTGGGTATTCTAAAAGGCATTAAGGTAGACAAGTCCCCAGGTCTGGATGGGATCTACCTCCAGTTACTGAGGGAAGCAAGGGAGGTAATAGCTGGGGCTTTAACAGATATTGTTGCAGCATCCTTGAACACGGGTGAGGTCCCAGAGAACTGGAGAATTGCTAATGTTGTCCCCTTGTTTAAGAAGGGGAGCAGGGATGCTCCAGGAAATTATAGGCCAGTGAGCCTGACATCAGTGGTAGGGAAGCTGCTGGAGAAGATACTGAGGGATAGGATCTATCCCCATTTGGAAGAAAATGGTCTTATCGGTAATGGGCAGCATGGTTTTGTGCAGGGAAGGTTATGTCTTACAAAACTAATAGAATCCTTTGAGGAGGTGACAAATTTGATTGATGGGGGGGAAGAGCTGTAGATGTTATATACATGGACTTTAGTAAGGTGTTTAATAAAGTTCCCCATAATAGGCTGATGGAGAAGATGAAGTCGCATGGCATCCAGGGTTTTCTAGCTAGATTGACAGAGAACTGGATGGGCAACAGGAAACAGAGAGTAGTAGAGGAAGTGAGTTTCTCAAAATAGAGACCTGTGACCGATGGTGTTCCACAAGGATCCGTAGTGGAACCACCATCGGTCTGTGATATATATAAAATGATTTGGAGGAAGATATCGGTTGCCTGATTAGCAAGTTTGCAGATGGCACCAAGATTGGTGGAGTAGCAGATAGTGAAGGGGACTGTCAGAAAATACAGCAGAAAATAGATAGCTTGGAGGGATGGGCAGAGAAATGGCAGATGGAGTTCAATCCGGGCAAATGTGAGGTGATGCATTTTGGAAGATCCAATTCTACAGCAAACTGTACAGTAAATGGAGAAGTCCTGGGGAAAATCAACATACAGAGAGATCTGGATGTTCAGGTCCATTGTTCCCTGAAAGTGGCAACGCAGATCAGTAAAGTGGTCAAGAAAACATATGGCATGCTTTCTTTCATTGAACGGGGTATTGAGTACAAGAGCTTGCAGGTCATGTTACAGTTGTATAGGACTTTGGTTTGGCCATGTTTGGAATACTGCGTACAGTTCTGGTCACCACATTATCAAAAGGATGTGGATGTTTTGGAGAGGGTGCAGAGGAGGTTCACCAGGATGTTGCCTGGTATGGAGGGCACTAGCTATAAAGAGAGATGGAGGTTGAGGGGGCACCTGATTGAAGTCTACAAAATCTTGAGAGGTATAGATAGAATGGATAGCAAGAAGCTTTTTCCCAGAGTGCGGAACTCAATTACTAGGGGTCATGAGTTCACAGTGAGAGGTGAAAGGTTTAGGGGAGATATACATTGTAAGTTCTATAGCAGAGGGTGGTGGGCACCTGGAACACGTTGCCAGTGGAGGTGGTGGGACGGGAATGATAACGTCATTTAAGATGTATCTAGACAGATACATGAATGTGCAGGGAGCAGAGGGTTACAAATTTTTAGAAAATAGGCGGCAGGTTTAGATAGAGGATCTACATCGGCACAAGCTTGGAGGGCCGAAGGGTCTATTCCTGTGCTACAATTTTCTTTGTTCTTTGTTCTAACTTATATACATATTATTAATTCATTTGTTTTGGTCTTAATACTGCCTGTATTTAAGAATCATTAATATGGGCTTTTTATCCTTTTTTTCCCTTTGACACTATTTTCTGGGTTTTTTTATGTTTCTGTGCTCTATCCCACTGTGGGATCCATTATCCAAATAGCTGCCCTGCCATAAACTTTTGCTTTGTAAACCTAAATATCAGCTGTCTTTGAACCTACCCACCTCCTCTAGTTTAAAACCCTCTCAATCATCACCTCATTCTCTAATCATCACCTATTGTATCGACTGTCATTTTAGCTATAGACCAAGAATTAAGTGACAGAAGCTATCCCTCCTTTGTACCATATGATGTTAGAACCCTGTCTGAAATAACACTACTAGGCAAAAGTGAGGACTGCAGATGCTGGAAATCAAAGTCTAGATTAGAGTGGTGCTGGAAAATCACAGCCAGTCAGGCAACATACGAGGAGCAAGGAAAATCAACGTTTCGGGCAAAAGCCCTTCATCAGGACTCCTGATGAAGGGCTTTTGCCCGAAACGTCGATTTTCCTTGCTCCTCGGATGTTGCTGACCGGCTGCGATTTTCCAGCACCACTCTAATCTAGACCGAAATAATATTACTCTTTCCCTAACATCTATCTGAACATAATATTATGTCAGTCTTGAATGTGAAAGCATCATACGTTTGCACCCTTCAAGCAGTTGGTAACATTAACTTTTATTAAATGACAGTAAATTAAGGAAAGGACAAATTTTGAAAAAAAGACTGCATTTTCTTTTGGAAATAAACTGGATCTGTTTGTCTTTAGACAAGCTGCAAATTTACAGTTAATGAAATTCACCCAAGATCTCTTGGAGGTGGGATTCAGAAATCCTGTTACATCTGATGCTGCATGACTATCATGGGTAAGATGATATGCCTTCTGTTCAGTGTCCTTATCGTTCTCCTCAGAAGACTACTGCCACTCCCCCAGATATTCAGTGCCCATCACATCCCTTGTTTGCCTATTCCACTTGTGAAAAATATAACATGGAAGGATTAGGTGACAGACTTGGTGCTACACGGCCCCCCCCTAGATCAATCCAAGGATCTGAACTGCCTCTTCAGGAGCCCTATCATCAGCTCCATGATGCCATAATGTAAGATTGGGCACAGCATGCACTTCAGTCATGGGTTACATAACAGAATAATCATGAAGGGGTTAGCCCTTGTCTCCAAATAACCATCTTTATATGGCATCCAGCCCTTGGAATGAAGCAGGAACCTGAGCGTTATCTAGCACATGGGTATCATGACAACTTCAAGTGATGCAGACTTCTAACATGTGGCAGTAATGATCACAGATGACTTGGATAAATCAAGCATGTAATGATATGATGCTGTCAAGAGATGCATGTGCAGTCTACAATGCTCCTGTGCCTCAGGGAAGCCAGGTAAGTAAAGCCTGGATTATGGTATTGACTCATAGGGAAATTAGATGAAGCAGTGAGATCTTGCATAAGTTGCATCAGTAACAGCCTTGATACATTTGTGGGCTAAGGATTGGGAGATTCCACACCTGTCCACAGTGGATCCTTGGAAATTGTCACATAAAAAGTGTGTGCTGCTTTCATCTTGACAGGCACTGGGTTGGGAAGGCCTTTGACAGTACATATCCTAATCAAGCAGATGCTACAATTCTGTAACAAAATCCAGTGACATCCTCAGTTTGGGGCAAAAACTAGGTCAGATCATCTGCAGAAATTAGCACTGAGAATGATGAACTGAACCTCCTCCACCTCATGAGGGGACTTTCTGCTGTGACTTCTTCATGTGGAGGCATCCATTAGATGGTAGTGGTTCTGGGCTTGCTGACATCTTTGTGCCTACTTGATTTCTATACACTGACTGTCTATTGCTGTGACAGCAGGTCTACTCTCTATGTATTCTGTCATAAATTGTTGGGCAATGCATGAACTGTACATGCTGATTGATGTAGTGGCAGATGAGTGTCATTTTGAATCTGACTGCCTGATTAATGCAAATACCCTTGAAGGGGCTCATAGCACTCACGCGGACCATGCTCCATAGACAATTCAAAACAAACTTTCTCCACTCCCCCACACAGCCAGCTATATTGCACAATCAAAATTTCCAGATTATGCACTTGAGAGTAATTTTCTTGCTCTGTCTGTTATTCTCAGTGTCCCCCGAAACCTTCATTTTCCATTCTGTTATAATTGTCGCTATCAACCCCAACAGCTTTGAGTCACCCCATGTTTCCAACCAACCTTTTATTTTACCTATTAATATCTGCAATTTTCCCCTGGTCCAGGCCTACTCAATATCCATGCTCAACATAGTTATCCACTGTTCCCCAATCAAAACCAGGGTGTTTTCCAATACAATACCATCCTGTAATACCTCCCATGCTGTAATGACTCCCACCCTTATACCTGGAGTTGCCCCATAACTTTCAAAGTCATTGTCCCTGTGTGTTTCCGTGTACTGGTTCCAATCCCCATAGTTGGGTTTCCCACTTTCTCCAGCATAGCATGCACTGTACCCTGCAAACACCCCTTGATGTCTACCACCCAAACCCCAGAATTGACCATGGCATACCTACCGGACAGACTTTGGACAACAACCCCAACTCAGGATGACACAACCTCCTGATTGATTCCTGCCCAGCTTCCTGGCTCACTTGCTTGTTATCCCCAGACGGATTGGACTTGACCTACAGGACAGATCGTGGCCCAATCTCCCTAGACTGGAAGTTCCAATGTAGTAGACATGCTCTTAAAGGTATGGTAAAAATGCTGTGAGCATTCAAGTAAATGCAAACTGAGTAAGTGCTAAGAATGCAGACCTTGAGCCTAGGAAGAACAACATGACAGGAGCATTATAGTATAATGAACTCCAAAATGCAGTATTGAAATGCTGAAATGTATTATCAGGTAGTTCAAGATGTGCCATGTTGATGTGGTGCTTTGCCAATGCCATCCTTCACGGATGAAGGGTAAAGTTGTTTGTTGCCCAGCGGGTGTGCCATGAGATGTTGGGGAATGACACAGAGGCCCAAAGTAGATGCCAGCGAGCTGCAACCGCTAAGTATCTGCTCTGACTTACAGTCAGGAATGGTATGATCTAGTTTCTCTCTGGTACCTGGGAATAACAACTTTCATAGAAATTAAGCGAGATTAGCTCATAATGAAATGCAGATGTATGGAAATTGGATCCTAGCAACATCCTGATCTTGCTTTTGAAACTTTAAGGGGAAATCAGACTTTTTTTCTCAACATTGTGAATTTCATATCTTTTCACTGTCGCATTTTTCCCCAAATTTCTCTTCATTACCCACATCATTTATATTCCCATAAAATTTCCAGCATGATACAGACCAATCAGCTCTTTGTCAATATTTATTTTCAACACATGACGTCTCCTGCCTTCTCAGAATACTCTCGTTTTTATCTTGTGTTCATCAAGTTTCCTCTTAAATGCATCATAGTACTTGCCTCTAACCTTTCCTATGATAGAGGATTCCAATTCTCCCCACTCTCTGGATAAATACAATTTTCCTGAACTCTGTATTAGATTTATTTGTGACTACCATAATTTGCTGGCCTTTAGTTGTGCCACTCTAATAGTGGTAGCATTCAATTTATGTCTATCTCATATCAAATCCCTGCATTGTTCATCAAGAACTCCCTCAGTCTTCACTATTTCAAAGATTACAAAAGATAGCAAGTTATGTTTAATCATTTTGAAATGCAGTTTTAGCTTTATCTGATGTGTTGTGTCCTATTCTGGCCACCATATTTTAGAAAGGATGTCAACTGGTGCAGAGGAGATGGTACCATGGGTGAGGGACTTCAGTTAGTGTGGAGAGACTGCATAGCTATTGCAGAAAAGGTTAAGGAGACATTTGATAGATGTATTTATAATTAGGGGGCTTTTTTTAGATTTTCTCTGCGATCTTCCTTATGATCTCTCCCTACAATGCTTCTCCATGCTTTTCCTGCTTTCAGTCATCATGATCTCTCAAACACGAGATCTTCCAATGATCTCTCCCTTCACAATTTCTCCTCAATGATCTAATAATATGATTCCACTCTGTGACCTCTCCCCATGATCTTTCTCCCTCACAATCTCCTTTTATAATCTCTCACCATGTAGCTTAATCTATCTCCATATGGAGACTGTTATTGTAGTATATAGATTTTTCTTGAAGAGAGTATGTCATAAGCAAGGATGTTGTCTGGGATGGAGCTATGAAGAAATGCCTGGGTTATTTTCTTTGGAGCAGAGAAGATTAATGGGGGACTTGATTGAGGTACATAAGATTATGAGGGGCATAAACAAGGTAAATATAAAGCAGCTGTTCCCATTAGTCAAAGGGTCAATAACAAAGGGACATAATTTTAAAGTGAAAATTGAGAGGTTTAGGAGGGATTTGAAGAAAAATTCTTTCATGCAGAGGACGGTGGTGAACTGGAATGTACAGCTGGGAGGGTAATTGAGGCGGGAAATGTCACAACCTTTAAAAAGTATTTAGATAAGCACTTGAAGTGTCAATATTTAAGGCTATGGGCCGAGTGAGGGAATGTGAGACTAGTGTACACAGTATGGGTGCTGGAAAAGCACAGCAGGTCAGGCAGCATTGGAGGAGCAGGAGAATCGATATTTCGGGCATATGCACTTCATTAGGAATCTTGATGAAGGACTTATACCCGAAATGTCAATTCTCCTGCTCCTCGGATGCCGCCTGACCTGCTGTACTTTTCCAGCACCACACTCTCAACTCTGATCTCCAGCATCTGCAGTCCTCATTTTCTACTAGTATACATAGTAGTTTACTTAGGTGGTACAGACTTGATGGGTTGAAGGACCTCTTCTGAGTTCTGAGGAAGGGTCACCAGACTCAAAACCTTAACTCTGATTTCTCTTCACAGTGCTGCCAGACCTGCTGAGCTTTTCCAGCAACTTCTGTTTTTGTTTTTGATTTACAGCTTCTGGAGTTCTTTTGATTTTTGGTAACTGATTGGTGGGCTGCTTTTAAAGTGAATATTTAAGGTATGTTCCTATCAGGAAGGTAGATAGAGAAGAGAAGTCTAAATGCCTCTGATTGATAAAGAGAAAGATTAAAATGAAGCAGTAAAAGATGCCAATGACAGATGCATTAGTCAATAAAATGGAGGATCCACAATGCAGAAGATTCAGAGGGGAATTACAAAAAAAAACTCAGATTCGCATAAAGGGAGTGTGAAAACAGCCAGCATAAAAGGAAATCTGAAAGCCTTCTATTGACACATAAATATTAAAAATAACAGGAAACATGTACCCATTTAGGGACCAAGAGGGTCGTGGTAGGAGGATGGCTGAGATGTTAAAATAACACTTTGCATCTGTATTTTTTTAAGGTAGATTGTACAGTGCAAATCATGGTGAGAAAAGAGATAGCTCATAAAAGGATCTAAAATGGATAAGGAAGAACTATTGGATAGATTGATAAGTCACCAGGACTGGATGCGATTAATACAAGAAAAGGAGGAAAACGTTGGAAATCACAAAAGGCATTGGATATAATTTTCTCATCTTCCTTAGATACAGTGACAGTGCCAGAGGACTTGAGTATTACAAATGCTACACCATTGTTCAAATAAAGGATCCAATGAAAGCAATCTCCCTGAGGTAACAGTGGCTGAAGGGCCTGAACTTAAGGGAATTTCTATTTGCCAGGATTTGGTGTTGGAGAGACTGTTAGGTCTGAAGGTTGATAAGTCTCCGGGACCTGATGGCCTGCATCCCAGGGTACTGAAGGAGGTGGCTCGGGAAATCGTGGATGCGCTGGTGATTATTTTCCAGAGTTCAATAGAATCGGGGTCGGTTCCTGAGGATTGGAGGGCGGCTAATGTTGTGCCACTTTTTAAGAAGGGTGGGCGGGAGAAAGTGGATAAATGTCTGGTTATCCACTTTGGTGGCAAGAACAGGAAGGCAGATTACTACCTCAATGGTATCAAATTAGGTAAAGGGGCTGTTCAGAGAGATCTGGGTGTTCTTGTCCACCAGTCAATGAAGGCAAGCATGCAGGTACAACAGGTCGTGAAGAAGGCTAATAGCATGCTGGCCTTCATAACAAGAGGGATTGAGTATAGAAGCAAAGAGGTGCTTCTGCAGCTGTACAGGGCCCTGGTGAGACCACACCTGGAGTACTGTGTACAGTTCTGGTCTCCAAATTTGAGGAAAGACATTCTGGCTATTGAGGGAGTGCAGCGTAGGTTCACGAGGTCAATTCCTGGAATGGCAGGATTGCCTTACACGGAAAGACTGAAGCGACTGGGCTTGTATACCCTTGAGTTTAGAAGACTGAGAGGGGATCTGATTGAAACGTATAGGATTATGAAAGGACTGGACACTCTGGCAGGAGGGAACATATTTCCGTTGATGGGGGAGTGCCGAACCAGAGGACACAACTTAAAAATACGGGGTAGACCATTTAGGACAGAGATGAGGAGAAACTACTTCACCCAGAGAGTGGTGGCTGTGTGGAATGCTCTGCCCCAGAGGGCAGTGGAGGCCCAGTCTCTGGATTCATTTAAGAAAGAATTGGATAGAGCTCTTAAAGATAGTGGAGTCAAGGGGTATGGAGATAAGGCTGGAACAGGATACTGATTAGGAATGATCAGCCATGATCATATTGAATGGCGGTGCAGGCTCGAAGGGCAGAATGGCCTACTCCTGCATCTATTGTCTATTGTCTATTGTCTATTGAAAAGAGCAGAAACTATAAGTCTGATAGTTTAGCCTCTGCGAATGGGAAAATTTTAGAGACAATAATTCCAGACAAAATGAACAGTCACAATAACGAATGCAGGTTAATTAAGGAAAACAAACAATGCATTGTTAAGCATAAATCATATTTAATTAACTTGCTAGAATTTTTTGGTGAGGTAATAGGAAGGGATGATATGGGGTGTTTATGTGATGCAGTTGGTTTCCTGGATCCTCACATTGAGGAACCAATGAGAAAACAAGCTATCCTAGACTTGGTATTGTGTAATGTGAAAATAATAATTGGCAATCTAGGAATAATTGACAATCTAGCTCTGTGAGGCCCTTTGGAGGGCCCTCTTGTAGTGCAGTGGTAGTGTCCCTACCCCTGAACCAATCCAACCTGGGTTCAAGTCCCACCTGTTCCAGAGGTGTGTGATAACATCTCTAAACAAGTTGATTAGAAAAATACGTTAGCTTCACCCCAGCAGCTGAGAAAAGAGTGTGAGGCCCTTTAGAGAAGAGTGTTCGGGCCCTTTTGTGGCACAGTAGTAGTATTCCTACTCCTGGACTGGGAGGCCTACATTCAAGTCCTTCCTGCTCCAGAGGTGTGTAATAACATCTCTGAACAGGTTGGTTAGAAAAATAAGTTGATGACCTATAAGCCCAGTGCAAACTAGGTTCCTGGTGCCCGAAACATCGATTCTCCTTCTCCTTGGATGCTGCCTGACCTGCTGCGCTTTTCCAGCAACACATTTTTAAACTCCTGGTGAAGAGGATTGTTAATGTGATAGAATTCTTCATTAAAATGGAGAGTGACAGATTTGATTCTGAGATTAGAGTCCTGAATCTAATTAAAGGGAACTATGACATACAGTATGAGGTGTGAGCTGACTTGAGCAATGTTACTTAAAGGGATGATGATGGACTCACAATGGCAAACATTTAAAAAGTGCATGGAGGAAGTGCAACAATTGTTTATTCCTGTCCAGCACAAAAATAAAACAGCAAAGGTGGCTCAACCTTAGCTAATAGGGGAAATTGGGGATAGTACCTGTATTAGATTCAAGGAAGGGACATTCAAATTGGCCCAATAAACCAGCAGACCTGAGGATTGGGGGAACTTTGGATTTCCACAAAGGAGGACAAAGGGTTTGATTAAGCTGGAGAAAATATAGAATGAGAGTAAGATTGTGGGGAACATACAAACTGTTGAGTATGCTAAAAGGGCAGCACGGTGGCACAGTGGTTAGCACTGTTGTCTTGCAGCACTAAAAACCGGGGTTCAATTCCCGCCTCAGGCGACTGACTGTGTGGAGTTTGCACATTCTCCCCGTGTCTGCGTGGGTTTCCTCTGGGTGCTCCGGTTTACTCCCACAGTCCAAAAGTGTGCAGATTAGGTGAATTGGCCATGCTAAATTGCCTGAAGTGTTAGGTGTAGGGGGTGTGGACTTGTTGGGCCTGTTATCCACACTGTTAAGTAATCTAATCTATATAATAAAAAAAAGATTAGTCAAGGCTTATGTAGGCCTCTTACAGTCAGAAACAAGATGAGTTATAATGAGAAACAAAGAGATGGTGGACCAATTAAATGTATATTTTTGGTTTTGTCTTCACAGAGGATGACACAAATAATGTACCAAAAATTTTAATATGCATGTTGAATCTTGGATCTTTAAGTAGTGATGGTAAAAGCTTCAACGTCCATTTCATCATGTCGCAAATCAGGAATCTTTCCTGTTGTTACTGTCTGTCATTGGTGTGTGAGATGTATTTGCAGATTGATTCTTAACCTGTTTGGCTGTATTGAGAATGTACCATCAAGTCCTGGGGTGGGGCTCGAGCCTGAAGCATCTGAATCAAAGGCAGTAGTACTACCCACTGCGTCCGAAGACCTCAAAGAGTTGGAGTAGTGGTATTGATGAAGGAGGACAGCACATTTCTGAAGAGAGATGATATCCTAAAGAGATCAAAAGTAGAATATATTTGGTTAGAGCTAAGGAATCTTTGTGACACCATTACAATATGGGGTGTATTCTAGAAGAAATATAAATTTCTTCCTTGAAATAAATTTGCAAGGGGAATGCAAGAATTTTCTGTTGGTTATAATGAGGGACATTATTCCAATAGATAGCAATAGCAGAAGGTGTAAGTTTGTGGAGTGTATTCTAGAAAATGTTCTAAATTGATGTGTTCCCAATCCAATGAGAAAGGAGGCAATGGGAATGAGGTAGCTCAAGGGAATCAAGTGTTAATCAGGGAAAATTTAGGGGAAATTGATCATACAATCATGAGATTTAGATTAGCTAGGGAGCAATCAGAGTAGCAGTAGTTATTTGAGGGAGGGCCAATCTCAATAGTATGTGAGATTGATTCAAGTTCACCTTGGCTAGATCTAAGGTTGGTAGGCAAAATTGCTGCCTTTAAAAAGAGGTTAGCTGCAGTTGAGATAGATTCTCATAGAGAGGAAAGGTAAGAGAAACAAAGGCTAGGCTGCTTGACTGATGAACAAGATAGACAATAGAATAAAGCAGAAAAAGTGTGTGTGTGTTTGGTAGTTATCAGGTTGGCAATATATGTGAGTATTAGGCTGCATTGAGGCCAAATCCTTTTTAAAAAAGGAAATAAATGAAACCGAGATAGTATGAGATGATGCTTGCAGCTAATATAAAAGGGAATGCAAAAGTCTTCCATAGGCATATAAATAGTAAGTGGCTGATTAAAAGGAGAAGTGGAGCAAATTAGGGACCAAAAAAAAATTTACAGGGGAAAGCAAGGTCATGTCTGAGGTATTAAAATAAAGGCTGCAATTCTAAATGTATTGCAGAAACAACAGAACTTGTGTTCACAACTTGTTGATGATAGCAGATTGAGACAGTGATTAAAATACATAGAGGGTGTCTACTGAGTCCACACTGACTCTCCAAAGAGCAGCTTACCCATGCCATCTTTTCCCTGTACCCTGCATTTCTCATGGCTAATCCACCTAACCTGCACACCTTTGGACTATGGGGGGAAACTGGAGAACCCAGAGGAAAGCTACACAAATATGGGGAGAATGTGCAAACTCCACATAGACAGTCACCCAAAGATGGGTATGGGAATTTTAAACTGGGAGTAGAATACAAGACCAAGCATGTTATGCTGGATCTTTATGAAACACTAGTTTGATCTTGTCAATACCAAGATCTCCAATATTGGGCACCATGCTTTCAGAAGGATGTGAAAGCATTAGAGTTGTTGCAGATAGGATTTACAAAAGTGCTTGCCAGGATGGGGGACTTTCAAGGACAAATTGGAGAAACTAACCTTTTCTCCTATCAGAAAAGGAAGTTGGAAGGAGTCTTAACACAGGTTTTCAACATCATGACATGGAGAGAACTTGTTTCCTTTAGCAGAAGGATTGAGAATGGGAGGGAATTGATTTAAGGTGATTGGAAAAGAACCAAAAACATTTCCATCCAGTGAGTGGTTAGAGTCTGAAATTCACTGTCCAAACAAGTGCAGGCAGTTTAATTGTGACAGGATGTACATATATTTGGAAAGGTAAGGACTGATTAGGGATAGCCAACACGGCTTTGTGCGTGGGAAATCATGTCTCACAAACTTGATTGAGTTTTTTGAGGAAGTAACAAAAAGGATTGATGAGGGCAGAGCGGTAGGTGTGAAAATAATTCCAGTCTTTTTAACCTTTCCTCATAGCCAATATCTGTGTTTACTGTAGAAAAGGACAAGGCAGATATAGAATGTTGGGAAATAGACAGTGACATCTTGAAAAATGTCTATATTATACAGGAGAAGGTGCTGGATGTCTTGAAATGCATATAAGTGGCTAAATGCCCAGGACCTGATCATGTGTACCCTAAAACTCTTTGGGAACCTAGGGAGGTGAGTGCTGACCCCCTTGCTGAGATTTGTATTATCTATAGTCACAAGTGAGGTGCTAGAAGACTGGAGGTTGACTAATATGGTGTCACTATTTAAGAAAGGTGGTGAGGAAAAGCCAGGGAACTATAGATTAGTGAGCCTGACATCAGTGATGGGCAAGTTGTTGGAGGGAATCCTGAGGGACAGGATTTCTATGTATTTGGAAAGGCAAGCAGTAATTAGGGATAGCCAGCATGTCTTTGTACATGGGAAATCATGTCTCATGAACTTGATTGAGTTTTCTGAAGAAGCAACAAAGAGGATTGATGAGGACAGAGTGGTGGATGTGATCTATATGGACTTCAGTAAGGTGTTTGACAAAATTCCTCATAGAAGATGGTTAACAAGGTTAGATCTTATGGAATATAGGGAGAACTAGCCATTTGGATACAGAACTGACTTGATGGCAGAAGACAGAGGGTGGTGGTGGAGGGTTGCTTTTCAGACTGGAGGCCTGTGACCAATGGAGTGTCACAAGGATCCACTACTTTTAGTCAATTGTATAAATGATTTGGATGTGAACATAAGAGATATAGTTAGTAAGTTTGCAGATAACCTCAAAATTGGAGGTGTAGTGGACAGCAAAGAAGGTTACCTCAGAGTACAATGGGATCCAGATCAGATAGGCCAATGGGCTGAGGAATGGCAGATGGAGTTTAATTTAAATAAATGTGATGTGCTGCATTTTGGAAAAGCAAATCAGCATAGGACCTATACACTTAATGGTAGGGTGCTGGGGTGTTCTTGAACAAAGAGACCTTGGAGTGCAGATTCATGGCTTCTTGAAAGTAGAATTGCAGGTAGGTAGGATAGTGAAGAAGGCATTTGGCATGCTTTCCTTTATTGGTCAGAGCATTGAGTATAGGAGTTGGGAGGTCATGTTGCAGTTGTACAGGACATTGGTTAGACCACTGTTGGAATATTGCGTGCAATTTCCATCTCTTTCCTATCTGTGAAACTTGAAAATGTTCAGAAAAATTTACAAGTATGTTGCCAAGGTTGGAGGAATTGAGCTATAGGGAGAGGCTGATTAGGCTGGGGCTGTCTCCCTTGGAGCGTTGGAGGCTGAGGGGTGACGTTATAGAGGTTTATAAATTCATGAGGGGCATGGATAGGATAAATAGACAAGGTCTTTTCTCTTGGGTGGGGGAGTCCAGACGAGAGGACATAGGCTTAGGGTTAGAGGGGAAAGACATAAAAGGGACTTAAAGGTGCAACTTTTTCATTCAGAGAATGGTGTGTGTATGGAATGAGCTGCCAGAGGAAGTGGTGGAGGCTGGTACAATTACAGCATTTAAAAGGCATCTGGATGGGTATATGAATAAGAAGGGTTTAAAGGGATATGGGTCAAATGGTGGCAAATGGGATTCAATTAGGTTAGGATATCTGGTCGGTATGGACGAATTGAACTGAAGGGGTCTGGTTCTGTGCTTTGCATCTCTATGGTGAACCTTCTCTGCATTATCTTCAAAGTTTTCATGTCCTCTTGGTAATGTGGTGACCAAAACTACACACAATATTCCACATGCAACCTAACAAGGGTTTTATGTAGCGGCAACATGGTTTGCCGACTCTTGTATTCCATGCCCTGGACAAGGAATGCTTTTACTGAGCTTTTTTCGTTTTCAAGGACACGTTGTGTGTTCTATAGAAGTGTTAAATTCCAACTTCTTCAGAGTAGTATATCTTTGAGTAACCAATAAGTAACCACACAATTCCACTTCTCTTTGAATTATATAAAGCAAATTCTTCATTCTCTTCAACAAAGCAGCCAGAACTTGAACTTTTTTCCAGTTTATATTTCCAAACAAAATATATGTAGTCCTTACAATGTGTATATTGAATTAGAGTTTGGAGTATATGCATTTTCTAAATATAAAAATAACCTTGGTGATCTGAAGGTTATGGATGACTGCACTGAACTCTGAGAATTTGGTTGTGGTTCTGCATGACCACTTAACAAGGGAGATAGTATCACATTTTGCTCTTTTGAAAATGGAATATATTTTCTTAATGGCTTTTCACATTGTGTCAGTATCCAATTGATAGATATTGGTATCAAGCAACACCTTGAATTGCTTTGTTCCAGCTACACATGTTGAAAACATGTAGTTTTGATTTTTCTTTTTGATGCAAACCCAATCTCCAGCTTCATATCATGGTTTGTTTGCACATGTTCATTTGTCAAAGTATGCTTTGGATTTACCTTTTGACTTCATGATTTCTTCTCTTTTCACTCTCAAATTCCCGTGTTGCAGTTTTTCTCCATTTAAACAATACTCTGTTCTTTTGATTTCCCTTCTAAAAATTGAAATTTTTTTCTTTTAATTAGTAAACCAATTTTGACATTTGTTAAAGAATATGTTATGAAGTTACAATAAGCTGTAATAGTTATTCTGCTGTTAAAGGTGAAAACTGATGTGACTCACGTTTGTCCTGAATAACAGTCAGGCAAATTGATCACCTGCTGGTTTAATTGGGTAGTTACAAATTTATTACTGTGTGTGGAGCAGTGGGACTCAATTATCAGTACATGTTTCCCAACTGTGTCACAACAAAAGTAACACTGGTATTCCCAATCACAGTCCTTTACAAAGTAGAATAACCAAAGGGCTCTTGTGACATAGTGGTAGTGTCCCTACATTTGGACTGAGGGATCTGGGTTCAAGTCCCACCTGCTCCAGAAGTGTGCAATAACATCTCTGAACAAGTTGTTTAGAAAAATAGGTTAAATTGAAAACAAAAGTAAAATATTCAAAATTTGACTGGGCAAGCAAATATAAGGTATTTGATAGGACAGTTCATATGAACAAACACAAACTTGATTAGCTAAATGGTGTGTTTGTACCCTGGAACATCCAGTCATGAGTATTGTTGAAATATCCAGAGTGCACCTAATCTTCACTAAGTAATACAATTCAATAGACCTATATGAAGTAATGTCTGACAATTTTTCAATATTTAAATTAACAATGTTGGCAGAGCATTTTGTGATGCTTTGATTCTGTAATTGTGATTTTTAATGGATAAATTAGACTATAAATTCCCAAAATCAATTATACTGAATAAAATGCAGGAATTTTAACTATAAATATTGATGGAAATATATTTGGCTATTCAATTGTTATTAAAATAAGAAAAACAACTCTGTCTATTAATAGTCCAACCTTGCAAATAATGTCATAGATTCATTTGTCATAAGCATGAATATTTTCCTTCATTGAACATAAAACATAGAAAAGTACAGCACAGTACAGGCCCTTTGGCCCATGATGTTGTGCCGAGATTTAATCCTAATGTAAAATATAATAACAACCTATGCACCCCTCAACTCACTGCTAACCATGTGCATGTCCATCAGTCGCTTAAATGTCCCCAGTGACTCTGCTTCCACCACCACCACTGGTAAAGCATTCCATGCATTCACAACTGTGTAAAGAAAAAACCTACCTCTGACGTTTCCTTTATCCCTTCCTCCTAATATCTTCAAACTATGACTTCTCGTACCAGTCAATCCTGCCCTGGGGAAAAGTCTCTGGCTATTGACTCTATCTATTACACTCATTATTTTGTACACCTTGATCAGGTCTCTGCTCTTCCTCCTTCTCTCCAGAGAGAAAAGTCCAAGCCTATTCAACCTTTCTTCATAAGGAAAGCCCTCCAGTCCAGGCAGCATCCTGTTAAACCTTCTTTGCACCCTCTCCAAAGCCTCTGTATCTTTCCTATAATAGGGTGACCAGAACTGGATACAATATTCCAAGTGTGGTCTCACAAGGGACCTGTAGAGCTGCAGCAAAACCTCATGGCTCTTAAACTCTATCCCCCTGTTAATGAAAGCCAAAATACCATATGCTTTCTTAACAACTCTATCCACTTGTGTGGCAACTTTGAGGAATCTGTGTACTTACACCCAGATTCCTCTGTTCCTCCACACTGCCAAGAATCCTGTCTTTAATCCTATATTCAGCATTCGAGTTCCACCTTCCAAAATGTATCGCTTTGCATTTATCCAGGTTGAACTTCATCTGCCATTTCTCAGCCCAGCTCTGCATTCTGTCTATGTCGCACTGCAGCCTGCAGTAGCCCTCTATACTATCAAGGACACCTCTAACCTTTGTGTCATCTGCAAATTTACTCAACCTCCTCATCCAAGTCATTTATAAAAACTACAATGAACAGAGACCCAAGAACAGAGCCCTGGGGGACCCCACTCAACACTGTCCTCGAGGCAGAATACTTTCCATCTGCAACCACTCTCTGCCTTCTGTCAGCCAGCCAATTCTGAATCCAGATAGTCAAATCTCCCTGTATCCCATACTTTCTCAAGTGTTTTTTTAAATTCATTCATGGGATGAGGGCATCTCTGGCTGAACCAACATTTATTGACATTCCTGAGGAAGAGCTTATGCTTGAAATGTCGACTCTCCTGCTCCTCGGATACAGCCTGACCAGCTGTGCTTTTCCAGCGCCACACATTTTGACTCTGATCTCCAGCATTTGCAGTCCTTGCTTTCTCCTAATTAGTCAGAGGGCAGTCAAGAGTCAGTCACATTACTGTGGGTCTGGAGTCACATGTCAACCAGACCTGGTAAAGATGGCAAATTTCCTTCCCTAAGGGACATCAGTGAACGACAATCAGCAATGGTTTTATGGTCATCATTAAACTCTTACTTCTAGATTATTATTGAATTCAAAGCCAACCATCTGCTATGGTGAGTATTCAAACCCTGGCCCCCAGAGCATTGCCTGGGCCCCTGGATTACTAGCCTAGCAATAGTAGTACTAGGCCATCGCCCAACCCTTTAGATTGTAAACCCCAGGAGTTTAACCTGATATTCCAAGTTAAATAGGGCATCCTTTACATTCACAGCTGGTGTGACAACATTCTGTCATTTCTGGATTTCTTTATGGGCTCCTTCTAATTTTGACTGACCTATAGAAATACTGCGCTCATGAGTGGCAAAAAGAGCTGGTATCAATAATCAAAGGTCATAGGAGGCTCAAGCTTTCCTCCCACAGTCCAAAAAGTATAGCTTAGGTGGATTAGCCATAGGAAAATGCAGAGTCAGGGGTTTATGGTAGGAGGGGTGTGGATCTGAGTGGGATGTCCTTTTGGAGGGTCAGTGTGTACTCAATGGGCTAAATGACCTGCTTCCACACTGTAGGGATCCTATGATTTTTAAAAAGTACATGACCATGAGTTTCTATGGTAACCTCATCACTAGACCATAATAATATGGTGGGTATAAATGTATAGCAACATGTTAATGATGCTGATTGAGGGATAATTACTGGTCAGGACAATGGGGAGACATTACCTCCACTTCAGTGCCATGGGAATTTTCTGTCTACCTGTGAGGGGCTTGATTTAATCTGTCATTTGAAAGATAGCACTAATGCAACTGCATCGCAACATGGAACAGTACAACATAGGAACAGGCCCTTTAGCCCACCATGTCTGTGCCATCCATGATTCTATTGTAAACTAATTCCATCTGCCTGCTTATGATACTCATCCCTCTGTTCTCTGCCTGTTCGTGTGTCTAAATGCCTCTCATACTTTGCTGCTATTTCACCTCCCCCATGTTCCAGAGCGATGCTACCTTCTGTGTGGAAAAACTTTCCACGCACATTTTCTTTAAACTTTCCCCTCTCACCTTAAACATATTCCCCTTAGAATTTAATATTTCCAACTTGGGAAAGAGACTTCAACTATCCATCCTCTCCATACCTTTCATAATTTTATATACTTCTATCAGGTTGCCCCTCACCCTCCAACGCTTTACTGAAAACAATCCAAGTTGTCTAACCTCTCCTTATAGCTAATATACTCCAATCCAGGCAACATCTATTTAAACCTCTTCTGCACCTCTCTAAAGCCTCCACATCCTTCTTTTGGTGCAGCGACCAGAACTGTGCACAGTACTCCAAATGTGCCCCAACCAAAGTCTTATATAGTTGCAACATTACTTGCCAATTATTATACCCATCTGACTGATGGCAAACATTCTTTACCACCTTCTCCACTGTATTTCCACTTTCAGAGAACTATCGATTTGGACTCCAAGATCCCTCTATGTCAAGACTCCCAAGAGTCTAGCCATTCATAGGATACTTTTCCTCCTGCATTAAACTTGCCAAAATGCTCTCAGTTGTCCATTTACCATTTCGCTGCCCAACTTTTCAGCTGATCTACACCAGACTGTATCCTTTGATATCCTTCCTCACCATCCACCATGCCACCAATTTTCATGATGTCTGCAAACTTACTCATCCAAATCATTCATATATATTGCAAAGAACAACAGCACTAGTCACAAACCTTCAGTCAGAAAAGCACCCCTTCACCTTCTGTCTTCTCTGGACAAGTCAATTTTGTATCCACCTTGCCAACTCACTCATGGATCCCATGCGATTTGATCTTCTGGAACAGCCAGTACATGAGGAATTTTCTCAAACGCTTTAGTAATGTTCATTGTTACATTCTCTATGATGATAACGGTGTGAGCAAGAATGCTGTGCTAAACAAGATCAAGCTTCTTACTTGACCACTGAGGTCACAACTTTATTTTAGCTGCCAATTTCAATAAGCAGCAAACCCTTGAACCCATCATCATTGGCTGACCCTTGCAGACAAGGGTCTCTTCCACTCTCAAGGTGAGTCCATAGGTGGTTGTACAGTCCAGTGTGGCTTCCACAGATTCTGCTACACCTGGAGCAGAAGGTGGTCATGGGATGGGATGAGTGGGGCATTGGTGTGACAGCATGCTCCTTCCGCTGTTTTCGCCTGGCTTCTGCTTTTTCCTGACGGCAAGTCTCGAGGTGCATGACACCTTCTCAAATGTGCATCCTCCATTTTGGACAGTTTGGGTCAGTGATTGATGTATCCGTGGGAATGCCACACTTTGCCATTGAGGCCTTGAGGGCATCCCTGAAGCATTTTCTCTGTCCACCTGGGGATCACCTTCCGTTTTGAAGCTGGGAGTAGAGCACATGCTTGGAGTCTCGTCTGTCATATAGTTAAAAACAAGGACTGCAGATGCTGGAAACCAGAGTCTAGATTAGAGTGGTGCTGGAAAAGCACAGCAGGTCAGGCAGCATCCGAGGAGCAGGAAAATTGACGTTTTGGGCAAAAGCCCTTCATCAGGAATAGAGGCAAGGTGCCTGCAGAGTGGAGAGATGCTGCCTGACCTGCTGTGCTTTTCCAGCACCACTCCAGTCTAGACTCTGTCATATGGTGCCCAGCCCGTCGCATGCGATGGTCAGTAATTTGATGCTGAGGAGGTTGGTCTGGTCAAGGACACTGGTTTTGGTGTGTCTGTCTTCCCAGCAGGCAACGTCGGTGGTATGCTCCATATCCTTGAGATCTCTGATGGAGATATTGCTCTGAGACGTGGACTATAGGAGGGTGGGAACTACCACAGCTTTGTATACCATGAGCGTGGGTTTGGATCTGAAGTTGTCCTTGAACACCCATTTCCTCAGGCAGCCCAAGGTGGGGCTGGATCTCTTCAGCAATAACTGCTTTGATCGATAGGAAACTCCTGAGGTCTTGGAATTGGCCAACATTCTCTCAGACCTTCCCGTGGATCTTGTTGATAGGGGGTTACTCCTCAATGCTGGTCCAGGTTGGTGGAGAACCTTTGTCTTGAGATTTCAGCATGAGACCCTGCTCTCATATGCTTATATAAATGTGCAGAAGATGGTCTGGAATTTGTCCTGAGTTTGCACATGCACAAGCATCATCTGCGTACTGTAGCTCAATGACAATGGTTGGGGTGACTTTGGTTTTGGTTGGAAGGCAGCGGAGGTTGAATAATTTCCTGCTGGTTCTGTAGGTAAGCTCTGCCCCAAAAGGGTGCTGCTCAGCAGTGAGCTGAAACAATGTAGCAAGGTAGATCAAGAAGTGTTGGGGCAATTAAAAATCCCTGCTTGACATCAGTCCAAAGGGGGAATGGGTTGGTGTGGAACCATTTGTCATTACCACAACTTCCATGTCATCATGGAGTAGGAAAAGCTGGTGACCAAGTTTGCGGTGCAGCCAAAGTGGAAAAGGACACTTCTTTATGCTTCCTGGTTGATGATGTCAAATGCCTTCATAGGATCTAAGAACGCCATAAGAAGGGGTAGGTTCTTCTCTCTGCATTTCTTATGCAGCTGTCGCCTGCTGAAAACCATGTCCATTGTACCCCTCCGTGGCCAAAAGCCACACTGTGATTCCAGGAGGAGTTCCTCCTCCACAGGGAGGAGACAGTTGAGCAGGACCTTGGTAATGATTTTCCTAAGGGCGACATCAGGGAGCTTCCCCTGTAGTTACCACAGTCAGATTTGTTCCTTTGGTTGAAAATATTCACAACTGTGACAACTGAGTTGTCCCATGATGTTCTCCTCCTTCCAGATAAGGCAGACAAGGATGTGAAAATGCAACAGGAGCTCTGTTTCCTCACTTCAATGCTTCAGAAGGGATACTGTCTGCTCCAGCAGCCTTGTTGTTCATAAGTTGCCAGATGGCCTTCTCTGTTTCACGCAGGGCTGAGGTATTGCTGAGCTTGTGGCATGTAGCCTGCTGTGGAATGTGGTCAATGACACTCAGATCGATGACAGAGCACTGGCTGAGGAGATCTCTGAAGTGCTCCCCCAAGTGTTGTTTATTGGCCTCTTTACCTTTGAGAATCACTCCGTCCTTGGCCAGCGGTGATATTGAGCCTTGGGTGTTTGGTCCATAGTGGTCTAACAGGACAGAAGAACCCGAACATCATGGTTCTTGGCTATTCATTGGGCCTCCAGTGTTTTCTCCACCCACCACCTGTTTTTTATGTCGCAGGATCATTGTTGGACCTCTGCCTTCAGTCACCTGTATGCCTGCCTTTTCTCTTCTGAGTTTGCACTCAGAAATGCCATGTGCTTCTGGCTTATCAGTTTTTGGATCTCCTGATCATTGTCATCAAACCAGTCTTGGTGTGTTTCCAGGTTAAGTGACCGACTTGAGTTTTTGCAGACATTGATAGTGGCCTTTAAAGTGGAGCAGAGGCTGTTGGAATCCTGTGACATGTGTTGTGAGGGTTATTAGGTTTGTGGAGAGGAGCTGGTTGTATGAGGCTATCTTTTCCAGGTCTTTGAGTGCCTCAATGTTGAACTTTTTGCAGCACTACTGCAGTGGGACTTTATTTGATCCTGGCTCAGACAAGGCGATAGTCTGTTCGGCAGTTGTCCGCTTGTGTCATGGACTACGCCTTGAACTACATCTCTTCCCAAGTACCTGCTTAACATTATTGATGGAAGTATTTAACTAAAGACGTCCTGATTAAAACTGGATATGTTTAAACTCCCAGCAACCATTTTGCATCATTTCAGACATTGAGGGAATCACACAATTCTCCCTGAATCAGACATTCAAAATGGCAAAGGCTGAAGTGAAAAGAACAGGACTCGTAACAAAAATCCCAAAGCTTGGAGCTCTGAATAGGCAGGTGGCCAGTGGGCTTCTGCATCGTGGTGGTGTTAATCAAAACGCTACCACCTTTTAGATTAGATTAGTGTGGAAACAGGCCCTTCGGCACAACAAGTCCACACCGACCCGCTGAAGCGCAACCCACCCAAACCCATTCCCCACATATACTCCTTCACTTAACACTACGGGCAATTTAGCATGGCCAATTCACCTAACCTACACATTTTTGGATTGTGGGAGGGAATCAGAGCACCTGGAGAAAACCCACGCAGACATGGGGAGAATGTGCAAACTCCACACAGACATTCACCTGAGGCAGGAATTGAACCTGGGTCTCTGGCGCTGTGAGGCCACAGTGCTAACCACTGTGCCACCCATAAAAGTAACTGATGTTCTGTTAATCCTAATTTATAACACATACTTTCTATGTTAGAGAAGATCATGTCACAGAGTCCTTCAAAGAACCCATTCGGGGACTGTCAAGGATCAATGAAAATCTCTTCAGAGATAGCTGTTTTAATTGGAAGAGCAGCGGTGAATACTCTGGTTCTGAGTCTGGAGCTGCCACAACGCATTCTGGATGAAAGGGTAAGACAAAAGGGACTTCAGTATTGCCCACTGTCACACCTGAACATGTCTCTGCATTACCAAACAAAGATCTTCATGGAAAATAGGAATAGTGTGGATCTTCATAGAATCCCTACAGTGTGGAAACAGGCCATTCGGCCCAACAAGTCCACACCGACCCTCCAAAGAGTATCCCATCCAGACCCATTCCACTACACTATTATTCTATATTTACCCCAGGCTAATGTACCTAACCTACATATCCTTGAACCTATGGATAATTTAGCATGGCCAGTTCACCTAACCTGCACACCTTTAGATTGTGGGAGGAAACCTGAGCACCTGGAGGAAACCCATTCAGACATGGGGAGAATACTTTACTTTGGGCTTAAACTTGGATTTTTTGGGGGGTAAATTCATTGTGCTTTTATTTTTGAAGGTACACACCACAAGGCTGAGTGAGATTTCTCACCTTATCTTACCAAACTTGCCTCATTAAGTATCTACCCTGCCCAGGTGATGCCATCCAACTTATTTTATTTTCCCTCTATCTTATTATGCACCATTTCCAAAAACTTGCTGACAGCGATAGCTGTGAAAAGACTGGCATCCCTTGCACCCAGACTATCTTTAAAAGCTTGTTGTGCGTCTGGACCAGCACCATTGTGTGGAGCTGCACAATTCTTGACATTTTGCCCTGGACATAAGTTAGAGAAATTGGCACCAGTTCTTGTGGACAAAAATCTGGAGGTCCTGCTGAAACAGGCTGGTTGAGATGCAAAACATTGTCTTTCCCCAGGACCTACAGTGAAAGCTGCAGGACCACATCATGCCAGCCTAGTCTGCGGTTTCCACTCAGGTCAGTGTAGTCTCGGTTATCTAGAGAAATGACCAGCAGCGTGGAAAGAAGGTCAATGACCTTCTTCCTTCAGCCAGCCCTCTCTAATACTATATAATCACATTGTCTCTATCTTTGTTAGTGTAACCATCTCCCACCAATCCTCATGTTCTACTATATTCACTATTGCCTGCAACATTTTCCCTACTTGCTGTTACCCATTCAAACCTCTGACATCAGTCTGTCCCTGCCTACTCACTCAGTTCAGGAGACCTCCCTCATCTGCACCAAAGATAACTTTCACTCCTGTAATATCTGCTCTCTTTCTTTCCAGGTTAGAAAGAGTCAAGCTGAGTGGTGGACTGCAGAATATTTGGTTCATCATCGATTATGAGGAGAGGAATCTAACCCTGACCACCCCAAGTGGCTGATTATCCATATCCCAGCTCTTGGTCTGGTATCAGAGGCTGCCAGGCACTTACTGTGCTGGGACCCCTGAACAAAAACTCTAAGACATTGGAGCAGAAATTACTCCATTTAACCCATCGAATCATGGCTGAGAGGTTTTTCCACCTCATTATTTTTCCCCATAACTTTTGATCCCCGTGGCAACGAAGATCTCTATCACTGTTTTAAGTATAATTAATGACCTGGCCTTCACAGCCTTCTGTGGTGATGAATTCCACAGATTCACTGATCTCTGGCTGAAGACGTTTCTCCTTATCTCAGTTCTAAAGGGTCTTCCCTTTACTCTCAATCTTTGCCCTCAGGTCCTCGTCTCTCCTGCCAATGAAGATATCTTGAAAACATCCACTCTGTCTAGGCCATTTAATATTCTGTAAGTTTCAATCAGATCTTCCCCCACCCCTCCCCCCACCCTTCCTTCTGTATTCCATCGAATATAGTCCCAGAATCCTTAAATGTTCCACACATGTTAAGCCTTTCATTCCTGCGATCATTTTTGTGAACTTCCTGTGGATCTGCTCCAGGGCTAGTACATCCTTTGTGGTATGGGTCCAAAATTGCTCACAGTATTCTAAATGTGGTCTGACCAGAGCTTTATAAAGCCTCAGAAGTACATCCCGGCTTTTACATTCTAGTCCTCTTGAGATGAATGACAACATTGTGTTTGCCTTCCTAACTATCGAATCAACCTGCAAGTTTACCTTAAGAGAAACCTGGACCAGGACTCCCAAGTCCCCTTGCACTTCAGGTTTCTGAATTTTCTCCCCGTTTGGAAAATATTCTTCCTACTCAAAGTGCATGACTTCCTACTTTCCCACATGATATTTCAACTGCCACTACTTTTCCCACACTCCTAACCTGACTTAAATCTTTCTAAAGACTCTCTACCTTCTCAATACTACCTGTCCCTCCACCTTTCTTTGTTTCATCTACAAACTTAGCCAGAATGCCCTCAGTTCCTTCATCCAGATCACTAATGTATGAAGTGAAAAGTTGTGGTCCCAACACTGACCCTTGTGGAACACCACAAGCCATCGGCTTCCATCCCAAGAAGGACCGTTTTATCCCCACTTTTGCTTTTTGCCAGACAGCCAATCTTCTATCCGTGCTATACCTTGTCTCTAACACCATGGGCACTTATCTTACTCAATAGCCTCCTGTGTGGCACCCTATCAAAGGCCTTCTGGAAGTGCAGATCGATAACATCTATTGGCTATCCTTGATCTAACCTGCTCGGTACTTCCTCAAAGAATTCTAACAGATTTGTCAGGCATGATTTCCTCTTGATGAAACCATGCTGACTTTGCCCTATTTTACCATGCACTTTCAAGTATTCATAAATCTCATCCTTCACAATGGGCTGAAATCTTACCAATGACTAAGGTCAGGCTAATCGGCCTTAAATTTCCAGTCTGTGGCCTTACATGCTTCTTAAGCAGTGGGGTTAAATTAGTGATTTTTCCCTCCCTGACTCCAATGACTCCTGAAACATCACTAGTAAAGCCTCCACTATCACTTCAGCTATCTCCTTCAGAACTTTGGGGAGTAGCCTATCTGTTGCAGCTAATTTATCCACTTTCAAACCTCTGTTTTTCTCTCACATTCTCCTTGGTGATGGCCACCATACTTATTCCCCCCACCCCCTACCACTGTCTTGAATTTTCTGTATATGAATCGTGTCTTCCATTATGAAGACTGACTGAAAGTACTTATTCAGTTCCTCAGCCATTTCATTGTTCACCATTACTACTTCTCCAGTGTCATTTTCCAGTGATATACTGCCCACTTTTGCCCTTCATTATTTACAGGATCTCTTGCAATCGTTTCTACTATTACTGGCTAGTTTACCCTCCTATTTAATATTCTCCCTCCTTATTTTTTTTTCTGCATTGGTCTTTGTAGGCTTCCCACTGCCCTTTGCCACATTATACGCTTTCTCTTTTGCTTTTATGCTGTTCCTGATTTCCTTGGTCATCTATGGTCCCACTATCTCCACTGACTTTATTGAGAACTTCACACAACAGTCATGCACGGTTACCTTTCCAATGAACTGATCGGTGAACCAATA
Source organism: Chiloscyllium punctatum (assembly GCF_047496795.1). Lineage (NCBI taxonomy): Eukaryota > Metazoa > Chordata > Chondrichthyes > Orectolobiformes > Hemiscylliidae > Chiloscyllium > Chiloscyllium punctatum. The sequence continues at coordinate 71,829,098 of NC_092764.1, read as the reverse complement.
TAGGCAATCCACCTAACCTGTAGATTGTGAAGAAATTAGGAATCTATGGCACAATGTGGAAGGAAGCAAGATATTAGCATATTTTCCCATGTTAATGTTTATATTCAGCAAATGCTTACCACTCTTCTGCAGCAATATCCTAATGTGAATGTCTCATTGCCCAACAGCATCAATATGTCAATTCACATTGACAATATGGTGTGCTTGCTCAATCTGTACCCAATGCTCTTAATACTTCACTTCCTCACCAACCAATTAAATATACTTAGAATTCTGCTGATATATGTTGGCATGCCTTTGATGTGGTTGCTGTGTTCCTTTGCATGTGGTTTGACACCATTCCCTGGTGCACGCTCCAAGCTCAGCCTCTGCCATCGCCCTACCCATTGATTCGGCATACCACATGTTTGTGTGCCACACACATGCTACACTGGCTCTGGTGCACAAGACATGTGCAAATTGTGTGGGTCAGGCCACACTTACCACAAGGCTTCCTTTACCTCCACTACCTTGACTGTTATTACAACTGTCATGGCCCACTCCCACATCTCCAAAAACTGTAATGTTGATGTGCAACCATGATAGTTTCAAATTTCCTTCTGTCATGAAGTAATGCATCAATGCAGTACCCTTCTGTAGAAGGTGTTTTTGAAAGACCTGTTCTGGGGTAAACATGATGACTAGTTCTAGAATCCAGTCTGAAAATTGAATAACCGAAAAGGTGGCAATCCTACGTTTTTGTTTGATACCTTGACATAATTTGGTCAGTGGAATCATCTTGATGCTGATATGTCATTAGCTCTAACCTGTGGAAGTTGATTATTAACTTCAATTGATCTTCCATATCTTATTTGCATCCTTCAGACTCTCACCCATTAATCTTGAATGTGTCAATCCAGTGCTGTCCTTCATGCTCTATTTAAACTAGTTTTGTAGGTTCACTCATTTCTTAATTCAAGAATCACAATTGCAACCATAGATGAAATAATGCAAGTTCTTGTTCTACATCTGCTGACTTCAATAACTCTTCATGAATTGGAAGTGTCATTTTCTTTCAAAGGCTTTCCTTTTACATCAGCCTGCTTTTTCTGTCAGGCTTTTTTCTTCATGGGCTGCAGTTTCTTTTAGAAGCAGTTTTTTTTAAGCTTCCAGTCTTTTAAAAAGTTTTTATAGTGATGCAGCCTCAGCCACATGGCTCTGTGAATCTGCACCCATACTTTCAGAATAAGCTCCACACTCAAAGCAATTGAGCAGAGAAATGGCATATTCAAGTCACTGTACCCCAGTCTCTGATTCACTACTGGATCAATCAACCACGCCAGTCCTGTGGCTCTTTGGCAGTGCGCAACCACCAATCCAGTTGCTGTTTGGCTGTGGTATTCATCAGTTCTTTAGTCCCCCAGGGTCCTGTCTATGGTGGGTTCTTTTAGTAATACTGCTGAAGTATCTTCAGCCAGTCCAGGTAAGCAATCAACACATTGGTTTCACTGGAGAAATTCTGAAAACAAACAGTTGTACGTACTGTTACTCAAAAATCCTCAATGTTATGTAATTTGCTTGTTTATGTATATGACTGATATGAGTCACAAGAATACAAATGAAATACAGAGCCCAGGTATTGCTGTATTGTAACACAGGAATGAATGGAGTACATTTTCCACTCATCTTAACTGTCAACCTACACCTACATCTCTGGTAATGTGAAATCGGGCATCATCTCCTTTGGCTACCTGCTTAGACTCTTAAGCAGGTTCCTCATTGAGTCTAACTAGCACCTCCGTAGGTACATATCGAGTGAACAAGGATGGACTGTACACAGAGCAAGAAGCAGGACATCACAACCTCTATCTTCAAGCAGATGTACTTCTAACTGAACCTGTAAACTACTGCTCAAATTCTGTAATGTGTTAAATAATTTGACATTGTTCCAACTGTCTGAAACCAGACTACAAACACAACCCAATCCAAATGATGGAACTGACCAATATAAGACATTATTCTATGGTCAGGATTCTCAAGGGACTTCAAAACTCAGGTAAGGGGAGATGTTGGGATGTGACACCTCCAAGGAGGTGGAGTATGGGAAGAGACAGTACAGGGAGGGATGGTGTATTAATGTGTCAATTTAGGGCAGGGATTAAAATGGGAATGGGGAGCTGTGGGAGAGCGGAGATGTGGGATTGTTGTGGGCTGTAAGGGGAAGAGGGAGGTGAAGGTATAGTGGAACATCTGAGGTTTGGAATTGGAGTGCAGGGTGTGAGGGAGGGGTAGTGCAGAAGTTGTCTTGGGAGTTAAGGTTGTTGAGAGGGGAATGAGGTTTGCCTTGAATAACAGAGCGCATCCAAACAGTTCTTTTCAGTTTTAGTTAAATGTAATTAAGAGAAGGTTCATCAACAGCAATTTACTTAAATATGAATATTTAAGTAATGATCAAAGTCAAAATAGAAAGGAACATTTATTAAGGAAATAAAAAGAATGAAAAAGAGAGGAAAAAGACAATAAGCCTTACGCCCTTCAGGATCCCCTGTATCTTCTACAGGCCGAGTTTGTTCCTGGCACCATTCACGATCCCGGTCCAATGTGAAGTCCAACGACTTGGAACGAAACAATCTCTCAAACAGCAAGGCCCAGAAAAACACACTGATTTTGCTGGCTTCAGCAAGTATAGCAATGTTCACCGAACTTATTTAAGGTCACACAGCTGTCGAATATTATCAACAAGTCTAGCCCTACAACCCATCCTGAACTATGTTGTTTGAGAAGTGAGGTGGTCTGTATTGGGAGGTGTGGTGAGTGTATGCAGAAGCATTTTGACCAGCTCCTTTTTAACACTCCTATGCCCCACTCTCTGCCATGTCAACTCCTGTGAGAGGAAAACAGAGATAAACATGGAGAAATAATGGTACAACTAATGACTGTTATTAACAGTAGAGCCAGGTTTATAAAGAATGTTCAGGTCTAGTGTGTAGCATATTACAAAATGAACATTTTATGGTAGAGATTAAAAAATAATACCCCAGGTATGGACCAATTTGTAATGAGATAATGCAAAGAATCAGTAGTAAGTTAAGAGGCAAAGGGAATAAACCATAAAAAGAACAACAAGCAAACAATAGATGAAACTCTCCTGGGCTGGAAAGTTTGAATTACAAACAGAGATTGGACAAATTGGGTTTTCCTTAAAGCTGAGGAGATTGGGAGGCACATGATTGAGATATACAAAATCATGAGGGGAATAGATAAGGTAGAAGTTTCCCCTTGATGGAAGGATCAGTGACCAGGGGACATAAATTTAAGGGAAGGGACAGAAGGTTTACAGGAGTTGTGAGGAAAAATGTTTTCTGCCAAGACTGGTGGGAATCTGGAACTGACTGCCTGTCTTAGAGGTAAAAACACTCATAACATTTAAGAAGCATTTAGAGTTACATTTGTGATGCCAAAACATACAGTTATATAGGCTAAGTTCTGGAAAATGGGATTAGAATATTTTAGATTAGATTAATTACAGTGTGGAAACAGGCCCTTCGGCCCAACAAGTCCACACCGACCTGCCGAAGCGTAACCCACCCACACCCATTCACCTAACACTACAGGCAATTTAGTATGACCAATTCACCTGACCTGCACATTTTTGGATTGTGGGAGGAAACCGGAGCACCCGGAGGAAACCCATGCAGACACTGGGAGAATGTGCAAACTCCACACAGAGCCCCCTTTCCCCCTTTCCTGCTGGTGGTTCCTGGCCTGACCTCTTGGTAGCGTGGTGACTCTCAAACTCATGTCTCAGTGGCCCGTGGTGGGTTCCACCTCATCTCTTGCTGGTGCTCAGTCTGGTTGTCTGTTGCTGGTCTCTCAATGGCTCATGACAGTGTCTCAGCTTGGTATGTGAGTGGATCCTACCCAGACATGTAACTTGAGGCACCAAGAGAGGTTGGAGAGGCAGCAGTTTCAGCAGCAGCAGTGGTATCTGCGGCAGTGAGAACAGACAGGGCAGAGGAAGATAAGTGGAGGACTCATCAAGACTTGTAACTTATTCCTTTTATATTCTCAGTTTAACCTATGAAAGACTTTAATGTAAATTATTATGTTCTTTATTTATCTACTATTCTGTGAAATAATGCTCATCTTTCTAACTCTCATTTGTCTTACTACTTTTTACCTGTTTTTTTTGTGCTTTGGTACCTAAGATGGCACTGTGTGTGGTAAAATCATACACTTTTCCCTGTACTTCTGCACTTGAGTATGCATGACAATAAAATCTAAAAATCGAATCCAGTTCCATCTGCCAGCATTTGGTCCATATCCTTCCAAACCCCTCCAATTCATACCCATCCAGATGCCTTTTAGCTGTTATAATTGTTTCAGCATCCACCACTTCCTCTGGCAGTTTATTCTGCGCACATACCACCAACTACATGAAAAGACAGATCTTTAGGTCCCTTCTAAATCTTTCCCCTTAAACCTATGCCCTCTAGTTTTGGACTCCCGTACCCTGGGGAGATTATCCCGAGTACCTATCTAAGCCTCTCATGAATTAATAAACCTCCTACAAGGTCACCTCTCAGCCTCCATTGCTCCAGGGAAGATAACCCCAGCCTATTCAGCCTCCAACCCAGGCAACATCCTTGTAAATCCTTACTGAACCATTTTAACTTTAATAGCATCTTTCCTATAGCAGGGAGACCAGAATTGAACATAGTATTCCAAAAGTGGCCTAACCAATGTCTTGTACAATCACAACATGACCTTCAAACTCCTATATTCAATGCACTGACCAGTAAAGGCAAGCATGCCAAACGCCGCCTTCACTATCTTATCTACCTGCAATTCCACTTTCAAGGAATTATTAACCTGCACTCTTTGTTCAGCAACACTCCCCAGAACTTTATCAATAAGTGTATAAGTCTAACCCTGATTTGCCATTGCAAAACGTAGCACCTTGCGTTTATCTAGTTTAAACGTCATCTGCCACTCCTCAGTATATCTGATCAAGGTCCTGTTGATCTCTGGGGTAACCTTCTTTGCTGTCCACTACTCATTTATAAGTATCTGGAAAGACACTGCTTGATTAGGGACAGCCAGCACGGATTTGTGAGGAGTAGGTCTTGCCTTACAAGTCTTATTGAATTCTTTGAGGAGGTGACCCAAGCAAGTGGATGAGGGTAGAGCAGTGGATGTAGTGTACATGGATTTTAGTAAGGCATTTGATAAGGTTCCCCATGGTAGGCTTATGCGGAAAGTCAGGAGGTGTGGGAAATTTGGCCAGTTGGATAGAGAACTGGCTAACCAGTCGAAGTCAGAGTGGTGGTAGATGGTAAATATTCAGCCTGGAGCCCAGTTACAAGTGGAGTTCCGCAGGGATCAGTTCTGGGTCCTCTGCTATTTGTAATGTTTATTAATGACTTGGAAGAGGGAGTCAAAGGGTGGGTCAGTAAATTTGCAGACGATACGAAGATTGGTGGAGTTGTGGATAGTGAGGAGGGCTGATGTCGGCTGCAAAGGGACTTGGATATGATGCAGAGCTGGGCTGAGGAGTGGCAGATGGAGTTCAACCCTGTCAAGTGTGAGGTTGTCCATTTTGGAAGGACAAATAAGAATGCGGAATATAGAGTTAACGGTATGGTTCTTAGTAAGGTGGAGGAGCAGAGGGATCTTGGGTGGTCTATGTTCATAGATCTTTGAAAGTTACCACTCAGGTGGATAGAGCTTGTAAGAAGGCCTATGGTGTATCAGCATTCATTAGCAGAGGGATTGAATTCAAGAGTCGTGAGGTGATGTTGCAGCTGTACAGGACCTTGGTAAGGCCACATTTGGAGTTCTGTGTGCAGTTCTGGTCGCCTCATTTTAGGAAAGATGTGGAAGCTTTGGAGCGGGTGCAGAGGAGATTTACCAGGATGTTGCCTGGAATGGAGAATAGGTTGTACGAGGATAGGTTGAGAGTGCTAGGCCTTTTCTCATTGGAACGGCGAAGGATGAGGGGTGACTTGATAGAGGTTTATAAGATGATCAGGGGAATAGATAGAGTAGACAGTCAGAGACTTTTTCCCAGGGTACAACAGAGTGTTACAAGGGGACATAAATTTAAGGTGAAGGGTGGAAGGTATAGGGGGGATGTCAGGGGTAGGTCTTTTACCCAGAGAGTGGTGGGGGCATGGAATGCACTGCCTGTGGAAGTGGCAGAGTCAGAATCATTGGCGACCTTTAAGCGGCAATTGGATAGGTACACGGATGGGTGCTTAAGCTAGGACAAATGTTCGGCACAACATTGTGGGCCGAAGGTCTGTTCTGTGCTGTATTGTTCAATGTTCTATGTTCTACCTCTAATTTTGGTGTCATCTGCAAACCTATTGACCGATGGCTCTATTGATACAAAACATTAACTCTCTTTCTCCCTCCACAGATGCTGCCAGGCATTTTGAGTTTCTCCAATACTTATGATTTCATATTTCCAGTACCCACAGAATTTTGCATTGAATTAATCTACAGGTAACATTTCTGTTGTTCACACTGCAGCATTTCATGTTACACTTAGCCACATTGTGCTTCATCTGCCATGCGTTTTGCCACTCCCTCAGTTTGTCTAAATCACCTAAGCACCCTCCACTCAACTCTCAATCCTATCTAGTTTCCTGGGTTCTGGGCTCGTCTTGTCAGGGTTTAGCAAACAGTGCCAACTTTTTCCCCACAAAAACGAGGCTAGAAAGGCACAAAAGGTCAGGCAGCATCTGTGAAGAGAACAGCAGAGTTAATGTTTCAGAGAGACTACCTTTTATCAGAACTGAAGAGAAATGAAAATGAGTTATTGAACCAGTGGAAGCTTACAGTGAAGCTCAACACAAACTTGAGGTACAATACCTTATGTCTTTGACTCTGTAGTCTATAGCCTTTGCAATCAGTAACTTTTAAATTAAAACCTCTGTCTTCATAGTGTTTTATCTTTTTCCTCTTAGTTACTGAGTTGGTCTTGACTTGTTTAGAATCATAGGATCCCTTCAGTGCAGAAACAGGCCATTCGGCCCATTGAGTCCACACCAACCCTCCGAAAATTATTCCATCCAAACCCACTGCACTACAGTATAACCCTGAATTTTCCATGGCCCATTTAGCCTGCACATCCCTTATTATGGGGGCAATTTAGCATGGCCAGTCCACGTAACCTACACACCTTTGGATTGTGGGAGGAAGCAGCCAGAGAAAACCTGCACAGACACAGGGAGAGTGTGCAAACTCCACACAGACAGCCACCCGAGGCTGGGATCGAACCTGGGTCCCTCATGCTGGTAGGCAGTGGTGCTAAACACTGAGCTACTGTGCTGTGCTTTACTTTGTCACCTTTACTCTTCAAACAAAATATCCTCCTTTGAGTTTGTCAGCTGCAATGTGATTGAACTTCCTAAATGTTCAAACTTCAGTCAGGGAATGGGAAATTCAAAGACAGCATGGCCCATAACAGGCTACTGGAAGTAAGTGAAGCAGCGAAGACAGCTGATTGAATTGTCTCCATTTCAGTGTCAAAGAAGCTCCGTGAGCTCCTTGCACTTTTTGTTGGAGGTGAGAAAGGAGGAGACAAGGGAAGTGGCAGGGCGGAGCCCTTTGAAAAGGAAATATTTTGTGTGAGAGATATTAAAAAGTCTCACAGATGTGGGAAAGCACTGGAATGGAACCCATTTGTGTTGCTTTGATAATTTTCAGTGTCTTTTTTTTTATCCCCCAGAATTGCTCACCGGTCCTGTGAGTGAGAGAGAGAAAAAAATTGAAATGTGGTGCCTCGAGCTAAAAGATTGGACAACATTGTGATCCAAAGCTGATTGTTATGCTGAGTATTAGCCCCTGCGACTGGGCTGATATTAGTTAGTTAATTAGGAAAATTGTTCTTTTGATCGTGGTTCAGGTCTGCATGTGATTAACAGCAAAATCCATCCACTGCAATTACTTGTAAACTCAGTAGGGCCAGATGACTGAGTGAATCCCTTCCCACATTCAGTACAGATTAGTGACCTCTATCCGGTGTGAACTCGCTGGTGTACAGTGAGCTGAGATGATCCCTGACCTCAGTTCCACAGTAATTGCACCTGAACAGTGTCTTGTCAGAGTGATGCCCATGTTGATGGGATTTCGGTTCTCCGGAATCTTTGTAGGATTTGCTGCAGTCCAGGCAGTTGAAAGACCTCTCCTCAGTGTAACTTTAGCCATTCATGAAGCATTTCGAATTTTATATGTAATAATATAAGCTTTTTTTAATTCACTATATTCATTGCCACCATTTATTGCTGTTGTCTCATGAATTTTTTTGTGATTTAATAATGTATCCCTAACATGACAACAATGCCTATAATTAAAAGGCAATTGGCACACTGGGGTGTCTTCTGGATGTGAATGGTACTCTAAAAATGCAAATATTTCTTTCTATGTACTAATTTATCATTTTCATGGCCAAAAGAGCAATTACATAATGGAATGCAAGTGTCCCCTCGATTTGAAAATGCTGCCATCAATGTGAGTCACTGGAGCCTGTTTGACTTGTATAAGTCATACTCAATCAACAGAGTAACAAAGGTTCATATCCATCAACAGGTAATTCAGATTTGGCAACTGGGAAGATCTATAATAACAACTTCAATTTTGAATTAATTGACACTTTGAAAGAAATGTTTGCATCATTGTTGATGGTGATCTTTTAAAAGTATGTTACTCTGTAAACATTTCAGTTCGCTCTGAGGCAACAGTAGCCATAGCTTAAGAAACAACAACAAAATCAATCTTAACTATGTGTAAAATTAATCCAAAATCAAACTGCATTTATGTATAGGGGCAAATGTAAAGGGAAGAGAAGAAAAAGGAAGAGGCAGGAAAGAATTTAAACCAATCAACTAGAAAATGTCAGGCAAGTTCAAATGTAAGGAAAATGGCTAAGAATACAGGCAATGTGCATACCAATCAAAAGCAAAACACTTCAGATGCTGGATATCTGAAATGAAAACAAGAACTGCTAGAGGAATTCAGTAGATCTGGCCACTTCAGTAGAGAAACCAGGTTAATATTTCAAGTCCAATCTGACTCTTCTGCAGAAGACTCTAAAGTAGAATCAAACTGGTCTCAAAAACTCTAACCATGTATCTATCTCCACAAATGATTACAGACCTGCATAAAGAATTTTTTTAAGTATGTGCCAAAGCCATTATTGAATGGCGGAGTGGACTCGATGGGCCGAATGGCCTTACTTCCACTCCTATGTCTTATGGTCTTATGGATAAAGTTGGGTTAAATAGACAAAAGGGTTAAAAACCAAATGATCAATTAAACCCATCCCATCTATGCTGTATCTTCATGTGCCACACAGTTTTTCCATTCCCCTATATGTTCCATCCAACAGTCTTGTATCTGTAATCTCACATGAGATTCAAAGCATGAGAACAAAACATATGACCACAAAAGCACTTAAGGAAATCAAAGAGGTTCCATAAAGAAAATGTGATTCTCTTCGCAGACGTGCAGAAAATTGCTTTTCATAAATCTAGTTATACAGAAATTAAAATTTCAAGTTGGCACAGTGCCTCCAGTGGTTAGCACTACAGCCCCAGCATCCGGGTCCTGGGTTCAATTCCAGCCTTGAGTGATTGGGTGGAGTTTGCATGTTCTCTCCTGTCTGTGTGAGTTTCCACCAGGTGCCTCCTGTTTCATTTAGGTAAGTTGGATTGGCCATACTAAATTATTACCTCCAGAGGGGTAAAGGCTGGGTGGATTAGCCCAGGGAGATGGAGGGTTTTGGAAATAGCATAGGAAGCTGAGTGGGATGCTTTTTGGGTATTGTGTCCAGACTCATAACAATGTTTAAGTATTAATTCATTGTTGTCCTTTGCTCTCAGGAACTTGTTTGAGTGATTGCAAGGAATCAATACAAACTGACGCAGATTTAGTAGATCTGTTCCAGAACTCTGTGAAAAAAAACGCTTCCTAAAATCTCCTTGCAACCATTCAATAAGGCCCTAGCTGATCTCCATGAATTCCACTTCTCTGGCTTCCACCTGCCCATAACCTCGACTCGCTTCTGAGTCAAAAATCTGTCTAACTTAGCCTTGAACATATTCAATGTCCCCAGCCTCCAGTGCTCTCTGGGGAAGAGAATTCTAAAAACTAACCACACTCTAACGCAAAATTCCTCCTTGTCTCTGAAATGGGAGCCCATAGATTTGGAAACTGTGTCTCTTTAGTTCTAGATTCTCCAAGAGGGCAGAGCCTGTTCAGCCCTTCCTGCTTCAGAATATAGTTTGAATAAGATCACTTTTCATTTTAGAAAAATGACAATGAGCCTCTCTGAAGTTTTCTGTTTTTAAATCGTTTCATGTCAGCATCATGGAAGTAACAGGCTAGTGTGCACACCTAATATTGTGTTTTTGTTTTACCACCAGGCTACATTGTGGTATTTTCCCAAAGACAGACGTTAAGCTAATGAGCTTATATTTTTCTGCCTCCTGTCTTGCTCTTTTCTTGAATAGTGTTTGCAGTTTTCCAATTAATTGGGACCTATGTAGAATCTAGGGAATTCTAGAAAATTGCATCCATTAAATCGATTAAAGATGGTGGCAGAGTGGGAGGGTTGTGTGTGGGGTCTTAACCAGGGCTTATCTGCTCCAATCTGCTTTCTTTCTATTCTTTCCCCCTTTGCTTTTGCTATTTATCTTTCATTTTTCTTTCCTCTTTTCTCTGTTTGTTTTTCTTTTCTGTGGCGGATTGGTCAGTAGCATCAGTGCAGCAGTGAGACTGAGCTGCGTGCAGAGTGGCATTCACGACTTTTCCCAGTCATTGGAGGCGGTGGCAGTGAGGGTATCTTCCTGACATTTGGGACAGTGCCAAAGGCAGCACACACTTCAAGATGGCAGGGCCAGCAAGGTGACAGCTAGGACTCTTGATGTGGCAGTGGCCTGGCCTGGCAGCAGAACCAAGGACTCCTGGGGTCATCAACGCAGCAGTGGAGCAAGGGGCTCCTGGTTGCGGGGCAAGTGTGGGTTCCGTGGCAACAGCAAGGTGGCCCAGTAGCAAAGAATTGGTGCCTAATGTGTGGTGACTTCTATGCTGTGGGTCCAGCACAGTGGAGATCTCCCTTTCAGTTGCTGGAGGCTAGGTTCAGCCATGGACTGGGTTGAAAAGATTATTATTCTGAACTTTTTATTTCATTATTTTTCTAATTGTTTCCTATGATTTGTAATGCTAGATTTTATTTATTTCTTTACTTTTCCAATTTCTTTTCCTGAAGAAGTTGTCCTTAAGAATCTATACCTAGGTATCTGTGTAAGTAATATGGCTGCTTGTAAACTTTTCACTGTACTCATTTGAGTACATGTGACAATAAAGCTAATTCACATTCTTTGTCTTTGCAATGCTATGACTCATCAGCGTAGTAGGCTGAAAATCAAGGTCCATTTTACCTGGAGTGTCACAAAAGTTTACGTTTTTAAAGGAAATACAAAACAATTTCCACGCCATCAGATTTTCAGACCCAGGTTGATGGAAAGCTCGGGTCAGGTTTCTGAGAGGACATTAGCTGTCATGAGATGTCCAGTGAAGAGCTGCTCGATGTTGAGAGCAAACAGTCCCATTTTGCAATCAAGTATTTGATAGCAAGATGAGATTCTCGCTATTTATATGCATCAATTCCCAATTTCACTCGTTAATATCCAGTTTCCTATTATCTCACCTGCTGGATAGAAACAAGATGCTGAGGATTCCTAGCATGAAAGTCATAGCTGTTACCTGGTGAGTCCAGCTCAACATGTGCATCCCAGACCACTGTCTTGGATAGCACACACTAACACATCAGGGCATGTCTTATATGCAAACCACATCAATAGACTTTTGGATCCAATGTATTCCAGCTTCACTGCATCATCATGGCATATCTTTGAACCACTTACAGTGCACATCTGCAATTCACTTCGGAGTGCACCATTACATTTCACTTCATTGCATGCTGTTGCCAGGACATTTTACATATGAAGGGAAGCACCCAGCTCATGGATTAGACCAGGCTGTATCTTAGGCCTGCTTGCTTGCTCTCTTAGGACTCAGTGCCTTCATTACTCCCAGCTTCCCTATATTGCCCCCATCGGATAATCTTTCTGTGCTGCTTAGTACAGACACAAGGCAGGGTAGTTTGTCATGGTTCTCAGCAATGATGCAGTCAAGAGGTTGGACATGTTGCAGTATGGCACCTTGCCACATCAATTACACACTTCTCTGTTGGAACCTACATCATGTGGCAACAGCCTATGTAGCAAACACATTGCTTGTGCATCAACCAAATGGGCATGTCTCAAGGACTAAGTCATGTAGACCTCAGTCATGTCAAGGGGAGCTGCCATCAGTCAAGGCATCCCATTTCAGTAAGTCAAGGGTATCATTCAATATCAATTCTCATGTTTGGACAAAGTCAGTCAACCATTTGGGGCAGGCATGGCTGGGGTACGTATTGCCACAGTTTGAGGATTAGGCCACAATCAGTCCTCCAGGCTGTCTAAGGAATCTCAGGAAGCTATGCAGAAATCAGTCAGAGGTTGGACCACGGTCAGTCCAAGGGTTCGTCTGAATGAACAAGAGAGTGATCAGGGTAAAATTCTGTGATAGGGAAGTTGGGGGAAACCAATGCAGGGGATGAGAGTCAAGATGTTGGGAGAGTAGCACGACTGCATTTGGGCTTCTGAGCCCGGAGATCATCCACACCCATCTGCTTTTTCTCTTTTTCCTTATCCTTTTGTTCTTTTTCATCTTTTTTGTGAATGCTGCATGAGCACTGAGAGCGTGACCCAATCAGTTCCCTGTCACCCAAGAAGAGCATCCTTGCAGAGTCAACACATGGGTGAATATGTACAGTTCAAGGTGCAAGTACCCCTATGCAGCCTCTGAGATCGTTGTGCAGAGCCTTTTGAGGTGGAGTTATCAGCATCAGCGTGGCAGCAAGAGTGAGCTGTCTGCAGAATGGATTGGAGGCAGCGGAATCCAAGGTGGCACCAGCAGAAATAGTCTTCCCAGCAATTAGAGGTGGCAGCAAAGCTTCTTCGGGTGATTGCAGGTGGTGGCAGCAACCTCTTTAAGAAGGTAACCAAACAGGTGGATGAGGGTAAAGTGGCTGATGTGGTGTATGTGGATTTCTGAAAGGGGTTTGATAATGTTCCCTACGGCAGACTATTGCACAAAATACGGAGGCATGGGATTGAGGGTGATCTAGCAGTTTATATCAGAAATTGGCTAGCTACAGTGAAAAGTGTACAGAGTCACCATTCTCCAGCACCATCAAGGTTACAAAATGAGAATTAAAACAAAAATAAAAAGCAGGAATAAAAGAAACAGGAGACAGAGGGTGAGGGGTTGATGGGAAATATTCATCCTGGAGTTCAGTTACTAGTGGGGTACTGCAAGGATCTGTTTTGGATCCACTGCTGTTTGTCATTTTTATAAATGACCTGGATGAGAGATGGATTATAAATTTGCAGATGCTACTAAAGTCGGTAGAGTTGTGGATAGTGACAAAGGATGTTGTAAGTTACAGAGAGACATAGATATGCTGCAGAGCTGGACTGAGGGGTGGCAAATGGAGTTTAATGTGGAAAAATGTTAGATGATTCAATTTAGAAGGAGTAACCGGAATGCAGAGGACTGGGCTAATGGTAAGATTCTTGGGAGTGTAGCTGAGTAGAGACATCTGTGTCCAGATACACAGATCCTTGAAATTTACCACCCAGGTTGATAGGGTTGTTAAGAAGACGTATGGTGTGTTAGCTTTTATTGGCAGAGGGATCGGGTTTTGGAACCATGAGATCATGCTGCAGCTGTACAAAACTCTGGTGTGGCCACATTTGGAGTATTGCACACTGTTCTGGTCACATTTATAGGAAGGATGGGGAACCTTCAGAGGAGATTTACTAGGATGTTGCCTGGCATGAAGAGAAGGACTTATGAGGAAAGGCTGACAGACTTGAAGCTGTTTTCATTAGAGGAAAGAAGGTTGAGTGGTGACTTAATAGAGACATACAAGATGATCAGAGGGTTACATAGGGTGGACAATGAGAGCCTTTTTCCTCGGATGGTGATGGCTAGCATGAGGAGAGATAGTTTTAGTTGAGAGGTGATAGGTATAGGACAGATGTCAGAGGTAGTTTACTCAGAGTCGTAGGGGCATGGAATGCACTGCCTGTGATTGTAGTAACTTTAAGGGCATTTAAATGGTCATTGGATAGGCATATGGATGGAAATGGAATAGTGTAGGTTAGATGGGCTTCAGATTGGGTCCACAGGTCGGTGCAACATCGAGGGCCTGTATTGCGGTGCTATGTTCTAAAAGAGTACAGGCCGTGGCTAGGCCAGGTTGCCTACATCGGAAGCTGAGTGTTCCATACACCTATATTGAAAAGGGACTTTAAAATCATGATATTTTTGTTTCTTTTTCAGATCTGGACGTTTTTCTTTTGGCTCTGTTTCTTTTATTCCTGCTTTTTATTTTTGTTTTAATTCTCATTTTGTAACCTTGATGGTGCTGGAGAATAGCGACTCTGTACACTTTTCACTGTACTTCCGCATTCCTATACTTGAGTACACTGGACAATAAAATCTAATTCTAATTCTGGAGGTAGCATGCTGGGATGCAATGGGGACAATAATTGTGAAGAGGGCAACTTGACATATTGAAGGGGAGACAATAGTGCATGGGATACTGCTGGGAACAGACACACAGAAAAGCTCACCTCGCCTCGTAATCTGTTAAAGTATGAGTGACAGAGAACTACCCAAATTCCACTATTTAAAGAAAAAGTAACCATTTGTTCATTAACTGCAAAAGAGAACATTAAACAACTATCTACATTGTAAGCCTCCTTTGTCTTAACAATTTATCTACCTCCCAGTATATAACAATATACTGATCCTATAAAGCCCCTATTAAATTTACAAAATATCAAGTTTCAAAACCAGTGAGGTGTCTTGATCCTCCTCTGTAGATTTTTCCTGGGTCGTCTTCGGTCTTCTGCTGTCAAGATGTTTCATATGAAAAAGGTACCTTTCAGAGAGAATGTTTTCGAATAGCAGTCATTCGATGGCAGAAGATGCTGTTTCTCTGGCTAACTATCCAAAATGCCTGCTTTTATCCCCAAAACATCAGATCACCTCATTGGTTTGATGTTGCCGAGACAGTAAAATTCCAATTCAATTGGGATTTAGTATCTTGGGCATAATTAAAACTGGTTGGCTTTGAATGTTTGTGAAAACAACCCATCACCTGAGCTAAATCTCAAATGTTACATCTTTAAATTTTCCAGCATACTCTGAGTGCATTCAGTCAAATGACAGGTGCTTGCTAGCTTTTCAACTTTCACTCTGAATTAAAGATATGTTACATGCCTTCAACTCCACAATGGTACAAACTTGAGGAGGGTTAGTACTGGTGGGTAACCAAGGAGGATCAGGAATGAAAGGACATTGAGGCCTGATTACCATACTGAGCCTGAGACTCACTGCACCAAGATGTGATCTGCATAGCCTTCCATATTCAATCAACCTGAAATGGCAGAGAGTACACTCTGAATAGGTGGAGTCCATTCATTATTCTGGCTGAGCATTTGAGTTCTTCAAATGAGCAATGTGAGTGCCTTCAAGGGCTAATTGCATTGATCAGGCACTTACATAGCACAGGTTGAAGTTATCTCTAATTATAGCATCATGCACATGAGATTCTGCAGTATCCAACTGTGTGGACTACAATGTCTAAAATAATCTTCACCATGTCATTGGTCACTACAGATTGAAGATATTCATTTCTGTAAAGCAGAAGTTATTACAGGCAATTTTAAAATGGCAACCACATGATGCAACACACAATGATCTCACCGGCTGCACAGGAGTGCTTTGATCTTAAATTGTATGTATTCACCAATGTGTTAAAGCAGCCTCCTGGGCTGCTAAAACACGGATTGCTAGCTTGGCCAAACAGCAAGGGATGCTGGGTACATTGGCCAAATAAAACTCTGAAGTCACAAAACCCACACACCAGACACAGTGCAAACATGCACCCAGGTGCTAATGACATAAATGTAATGTAAAAATCAACCGTTATCATGCTTCACAAAGAAACGAATTGTAGCAAGCCATAGAGTCAGAGTCATAGAGATGTGCAGCACGGAAACAGACCTTTTGGTCCAACTTATCCATGCTGACCAGATATCCTAACCTAATCTAGTCTAATTTGCCAGCACTTGACCATATCCCTCTAAACCATTTCTATTCAAATACCCCTTCAGATGCCTTTTAAATGCTGTAATCGTACCAGCCTCCACCATTTCCCCGGCAGCCCATTCCATACACGCACTACCCTCTGTGTGAAAAAGTTGTCCCTTAGGTCCCTTTTAATCTTTCCCCTCTCAGCCTAAACCTGTACCCTCTAGTTCTGGACTCACCCACGCCAGGGAAAAATACTTTGTCTATTTACCCTATCCATGCCCCTCGTGATTTTATAATCTTCTATAAGGTCACCCCTCAGCCTCCGATACTATAGGGAAAACAGCTGCAGCCTATTCAATCTCTCCCTATAGCTCAAACCTCCCAACCTTGGCAACATCCTTGTAAATCCGAAGATTGACAATGTTTCAAACTATTGTGTGTTTCCCTGACTGGCCAGAACTATAGAAAGTTCCAGAAAACCATCCAAAAAGTATAAGAAAAAAGGTTCACCTACAGACCAATCTCTTTTCAATATTCTACAGGTCTTCAGAAATCTCCGGCATGGCAAGAGGCAGAGACCAGCTGACCATCCAGCGAGAGAGAAAGCAGCTTCACAGCCCCAGAGACCTAGCTGCAGAGAGAGAAACTGCATAAATCTACAAGAGATTCAGCAAGTATTGTAAGCTTAAGGGACTAATAGCATTAGAGATAGTATGTTTAGTATTAAAGGTTATTGTAACTCTTTTCCTCATAAAGTTGGGACTCCTTTGCATTGGTACTGCCCTGTGTACATGGTGATTTGACCGCTGCACTATTGCAGGACACCTGGGCAAATTCATTCATAACATTCTGGTCAAAGATGTTGAACTTGTTTAAGGAGGACTTAGAAACAGTATTGACTATGGGGCTATGAGGACAAGGTCTCAGTGCTTATGCAGCACTTACTATCTCTTACTGCACATTTATATCATGACTGGTGTTGCATTCATCCAAATAAGGCCCGCTGTGTCAAAATTCCATACAGAAACATTCCATGGCCCACCATGTTAGAATGCAGCATGTTCCACCATATGGTGATGTATGCAAAACCATCGTTTGTGAATGCTGCAAATTCTAACTGCTCACATTGCTTAGGCTGCTCAACAGCCTGTTCTGTCTTTACATTCCCCACTCAGGTTCATTGTAAGTGTGACTGATGGATCCAGCCCCTGCAGGGGTTATCATCCTCAACAAAGATGTAGACAAATGGAAGAGTTGCATTTGTGCCAACAAACCCAGGGACCAACAGCCACATGGAAAAGGCCACCTCAGGATATGCAAGAGGGGCCAGATTCTATTATTGTCAATGCCATTTTCTCCAGAGAAGCAAGGCTCAAAGTCAGTGTAATCTGAGGATATGCCAGGACACAGTCACAGAACTATGCCAACTGCTGGAATGGGACTTGTGACCTGAAAGACTGGGTGGCCATCTTATCCCAATGGTGATCAAGATGAAAACTACATTGAATTTTTATGTTACTGGCTTCTTCTAATGCAACTTATGTGGGATCTCTCAATGATCAACCCCACTCAAGGCTGTTAACAATGCAATTTGTACCACATTGCACAGCCATGACAAGGTCAATGCTGCAGTCTGGGCAGTAGGCTTTGGCATCATAGCTAGCTTTTCCCCAAGGTACAGAGACATTAGGTTTACAGCCAAATTTCTCATCCTCAAACTGAATGTGAGATTTTATCATGTTATGTGACTCTTGCCTAACTGTGAGTTTATTTGTTAATCTGCTTTAAGTGTAAAATAGCTTGTTCCCTGGTTGGTTCTAGAATAGCAAGTGCTGGAGAAACTCATGGAGTTAAAATTTCAGTTTCAAAACACTGAAGAAGTGACCTTAGACTTGAAATGTTAATTCTGTTCCTTTTTTCCACAGAAGCTGCCAGACATGCTAAGTTTCACTATCATTTTCTGTTAGCATTTCAGATTTGGTACTTGGTAACGAACCGGGACAAGTGATGGGCTTGTTAGTGGGTGAACATTTTGGTGATGGTGACCACAATTCTGTGACTTTCACCTTGGTTATGGAGAGAGAAAGGTGCGTGCAACAGGGTAGGTTTTACAATTGGGGGAAGGAAAAATACGATGCTGTAAGACAGGATTTGAGGAGCATACGTTGGGAGCATAGGCTGTCAGGGAAGGATGTCGTGGAAATGTGGAACGTTTTCAAGGAACAGATACGACGTGCCCTTGATATGTATGTACCTGTCAGGCAGGAAAGAGATGGTCGTGTGAGGGAACCTTGGTTGACGAGGGAGGTTGAATGTCTTTTAAAGAGGAAGAAGGAGGCTTACATAAGGTTGAGGAAAGAAGGTTCAGACAGAGCATTGGAGGGATACAGGGTAGCCAGAAGGGAGCTGAAGAAAGGGATTAGGAGAGCTAAGAGAGGGTATGAAAAATCTTTGGCGGATAGGATCAAGGATAACCCCAAGGCATTTTATGCATATGTGAGAAATATGAGAATGACAAGGATGAGGGTAGGTCCGATCAAGGACAGTAGTGGGAGACTGTGTATTGAGTCAGAAGAGATAGGAGAGGTCTTGAATGAGTACTTTTCTTCAGTATTTACAAACGAGAGGGACCGTATTGTTGAAGGGGAGAGTGTGAAACGGACTGGTAAGCTAGAAGAGATACTTGTTAGGAAGGAAGATGTGTTGGACATTTTGAACAACTTGAGGATAGACAAGTCACCCGGGCCTGACGGGATATATCCTAGGATTATGTGGGAAGCAAGAGAGGAAATTGCAGATCCGTTGGCAATGATCTTTTTGTCTTCACTGTCAACGGGGGTGGTACCAGGGGACTGGAGAGTGGCGAATGTTGTGCCCCTGTTCAAAAAAGGGAATAGGGATAATCCCGGGAATTACAGGCCAGTTAGTCTTACTTCAGTGGTAGGCAAAGTAATGGAAAGGGTACTGAGGGATAGGATTTATGAGTATCTGGAAAGACACTGCTTGATTAGGGACAGCCAGCACGGATTTGTGAAGGGTAGGTCTTGCCTTACAAGTCTTATTGAATTCTTTGAGGAGGTGACCAAGCATGTGGATGAGGGTAGAGCAGTGGATGTAGTGTACATGGACTTTAGTAAGGCATTTGATAAGGTTCCCCATGGTAGGCTTATGCAGAAAGTCAGGAGGCATGGGATAGAGGGAAATTTGGCCAGTTGGATAAAAAACTGGCTAACCGGTCGAAGTCAGAGAGTGGTGGTAGATGGTAAATATTCATCCTGGAGCCCAGGTACAAGTGGAGTTCCGCAGGGATCAGTTCTGGGTCCTTTGCTGTTTGTAATTTTTATTAATGACTTGGAAGAGGGAGTCGAAGGGTGGGTCAGTAAATTTGCAGATGATACGAAGATTGGTGGAGTTGTGGATAGTGAGGGGGGCTGTTGTCGGCTGCAAAGGGACTTAGATATGATGCAGAGCTGGGCTGAGGAGTGGCAGATGGAGTTCAACCCTGTCAAGTGTGAGGTTGTCCATTTTGGAAGGACAAATAAGAATGCGGAATACAGGGTTAACGGTATGGTTCTTAGCAAGGTGGAGGAGCAGAGGGATCTTGGGGTCTATGTTCATAGATCTTTGAAAGTTGCCACTCAGGTGGATAGAGCTAGTAAGAAGGCCTATGGTGTATTAGCGTTCATTAGCAGAGGGATTGAATTCAAGAGTCGTGAGGTGATGTTGCAGCTGTACAGGACCTTGGTAAGGCCACATTTGGAGTTCTGTGTGCAGTTCTGGTCGCCTCACTTTAGGAAAGATGTGGAAGCTTTGGAGCGGGTGCAGAGGAGATTTACCAGGATGTTGCCTGGAATGGAGAGTAGGTCGTACGAGGATAGGTTGAGAGTGCTCGGCCTTTTCTCATTGGAACGGCGAAGGATGAGGGGTGACTTGATAGAGGTTTATAAGATGATCAGAGGAATAGATAGAGTAGACAGTCAGAAACGTTTTCCCCGGGTACAACAGAGTGTTACAAGGGGACACAAATTTAAGGTGAAGGGTGGAAGGTATAGAGGGGATGTCAGGGGTAGGTTCTTTACCCAGAGAGTGGTGGGGGCATGGAATGCGCTGCCTGTGGGAATGGCAGAGTCAGAATCATTGGCGACCTTTAAGCGGCAATTGGATCGGTACACGGATGGGTGCTTAAGCTAGGACAAATGTTCGGCACAACATCGTGGGCCGAAGGGCCTGTTCTGTGCTGTATTGTTCTATGTTCTATCGTCCAAATAGACTGCACAGTTTGTTAAACCAACCACAACTCTGTTCATGAGTTTTTGGAATGTGGCATTGTGTTCTTCATTCCAAAGGGCATCACTTTAAACTGATATAGCCCATTTGGTGTAACAAACGCAGAAATTTCTTTCGCCGTCTCTGATAAAGGTATCTGTCAGTAAACACGCACTCAGTCTAACTAGGTCACGCAACTGGCTTGTCTGACCTTCTCGATACAGTTCACCAGTCTAGGAATTGGATATGAGTCCAACTTTGTAACGGCATTGACCTTCCGATAATCCACGCAGAATCGTTGAGTCCTGTCTGGTTTGGGAACCAAAACAATCGGCGAACTCCACTCGCTCTGGCTTGGTTCGATGATGTCCTCGTCGAGCATGGCCTCCACCTCCATATGGACCTGTCTGGCTTTGAAAGGATTAAGCCGATAGGGGTATTGTTTTATCGGAGCAGTATTCCCTACGTCTACTTCATGTACAATAGCATTAGTCTTCCCCATCTGATTCTTACATATGTCCTTGTACTGCAGTAACAAATCTTTCAGCTGCATTCTATGCTCCTCAGACAGATAGCTTACTAACCTGTCCCACTCCTCAAGGACTTCTTCAGTTTTTAATCTATTTTGAGGCACATCAAAATCCACATCATCTGGATTTGATTCCTCACGGAATCTGCGGGGCAATAACTAACATCTGTTTCTCCAGTTATTTCTCTCTAGTATTATACGATTTCAATATGTTCACATGACATACCTGATACCTTTTTGTTTCTATCTGACATCCGATAGTTCACCTGACTCAGCTTTTTCTGAATTTGATAGGAACCACTAAACCTGGCTTTGAAAGGATCTCCTATCACTGGTAACAGTACTAACACATCATCCCCTCGGGAAAACGTTCGAGCCTGAGAATATTTATCTGCCACCTGCTTCATTCTATACTGTGCCCTCTTTAGGTGCTGTTTAGCTCTCACCTACTCGAGTTAATCTCTCCCACCCCTCCGTTACATAATCTAAGTGTGAGATCTCCAACTTTGGTCCTGCCAATTTTTCTTTAATTAATTTCAAAGGGCATCTCACTTCATGCCTGAATATTAACTCGAAGGGAGTGAACTGAGTAGATTAGTTTGGAGCATCTCTGATGGTAAACAATATGAATAGGTTATCTTTATTCCAATCATTTGGATAATCCTAATAGTATGCTCAAAACATGGTCTTCAATGTCTGATGCCACCTTTCTCAAGCCCTCTGGGATTCAGGATGATAAGCACTGGATTTAGCTGTATACTTAAGCTCCCCATAATCTCCTTAAACAGCCTAGCAGTAAAATTTGACCCTAGGTCCGACTGAATTTCTCTGGGTAAAAAAGCTTCTAACTCCTCTACCACCTTTTTGCCTTGATACTCTGTAATGGAATTGCCTCAGGAAATCTGGTTATGCACATCCATTCTCGTTAACAAGTACTGGTTCCCACTTTGAGATCTCGGGAGGAGACCTCTACAATCAATTATAACACGTGTGAAAGATTCTTCACATGTGGGAATTGGCAACAAAAGTGCTGGTTTTGACTCACCTATCGTTTGGCATGTATCACATACTCAACAAAAATTAACCATATCCTTGTGCATTCCAATCCAATTAAAATGTTTTTGTGCCTTACCCTGAGTCTTTTGTACCCCTAGGTGACCTCCTATATGTAGTTCTGTTTTAATTCTTCAGTTTCTTGGTCTTTCTTGGGCTTCTCCACAACAAAGGATGTCACTCCCACCTTAAATCCTGCCAAATCACTCCAAAGAACAAACTGAATGTCTGGAACTGATACTCTATCAGTCACTCCCACTATAACATCCCCAGTCTTGAGGTGGCACTCCAACCTGATCTTACATAGGGGAACACTAAATTTCTGTCCATCTATCTCACAAATTACCACAGTCTTGGGTAATAGATCAGAAGGAGTGCATATTCGCTCATCCCTTATTATCAGCGCCTATATCTCTCAAAATTATGACTTCTCGTCCTTCTCCTCCATTCTTGCTGAATAAACTTTATCCACAGAAGCGAATTCTTTGTAGAGATCAAGTACGAACTCCATACCCAGCCCCTGCCTAGGCTGTGCACTCTCCAGCAGCTCTTCTTGGGGTCTCCTTTACTATCTTCACTAATACCACTGGCTTAACTTCTTTTACCACAATATTAGAACCTGTGCTTTTTCTCTGATTACCATGCATTGTAAAATTTAGTCTTACTGTATATTAGTCGTAATGATGCCTAACCCTGAAGACTCATTCTTGGCTTTGTCTTTCATTTTGAATTCAGACTCATTGATGTGGCATTAAACCACATATTAAAGAAAAAACTCACTTTGAGCCAGCTAAAGATCACATTTTTGTCAGTCTTTAGCTCAAGTTAGTAAATTGCCACAGAAGCATTGACGAAGATTACATTGCAGGTACCCATGTCTAAATAGGATTGGGTCAAAGAGATTAATAAATATTTGATTAAAACCCATCTTTGAGTACATTGCTTTGCATTCTTGCTTATTTGTTCAATTTAAATTTAGCTGTGATATCAGAAAAGCTTGGTTCTCTGTTGCACCAAGGGTCGAGCTCAAGGCTTGGAGACCACAATCTTTGAATAGCAAACGAGTCAGAACATTATTCCTGCATCAACAATTATGCCGAATCTTTCCTGATGAGAATAAAAACATGGTTGAATCCTATACTGAAAAGAAGATTATTCTTGGACTGAGAAACAAGGCCGGGCAGTGCTGGTGACAATAAATCACGTGGTTGCTGAATGCGTGAGGGGTTTGTAAGAGAAGATATGTGTGTACATGTCGAGTAGATGGGCTAATTTACAATCTGTGCATGGCTGTGTGAGGCTGAACAAATAGAGTTTATTTGATCTTTAACTTTTTGGAAATGCTCAGATTTATTCCATTCTTAATTTGTTGTCAGATTCTCAAATGGGAACTGCTGCATTAGTTCATCATCCAATAAATTAGAATCACTCAACTTCAACTGTTTTGGTTTAGATTTCCCCTGAAAAAACAGTTTGTGGGGGATATATTGTCGTAAATTAACAAAAACATCTTATTTACAAATTCCAAGTTGAAGGATTTAATCATGTAGTCGTTTGTATACAATCTCTGATATTTATAGGACAATATTAGATTAGATTACTTACAGTGTGGAAACAGGCCCTTCGGCCCAACAAGTCCACACCGCCCCGCCGAAGCGCAACCCACCCATACCCCTACATCTACCCCTTACCTAACACTACGGGCAATGTAGTATGGCCAATTCACCTGACCTGCACATCTTTGGAGTGTGGGAGGAAACCGGAGCACCCGGAGGAAACCCACGCAGACACGGGGAGAATGTGCAAACTCCACACAGAGAGTCGCCTGAGGACATAGAACATAAAACAGTACAGCCCAGAACAGGCCCTTCAGCCCACAATGTTGTGCCGACCACTGATCCTCATGTATGCACCCTCAAATTTCTGTGACCATATGCATGTCCAGTAGTCTCTTAAATGTCCCCAATGACCTTGCTTCCACAACTGCTGCTGGCAATGCATTCCATGTTCTCACAACTCTCTGTGTAAAGAACCTGTCTCTGACATCCCTCTATACTTTCCTCCAACCAGCTTAAAACTATGAGCCCTCTGCTAGCCATTTTTGCCCTGGGAAATAGTCTCTGGCTATTGACTCTATCTATGCCTCTCATTATCTTGTATACCTCAATTAGGTCCCATCTCCTCCTCCTTTTCTCCAATGAAAAAAGTCCAAGCTCAGTCAACCTTTCTTCATAAGATAAGCCCTCCAGTCCAGGCAGCATCCTGGTAAACCTCCTCTGAACCCTCTCCAAAGCATCCACATCTTTCCTATAATAGGGCAACCAGAACTGGACGCAGTATTCCAAGTGCGGTCTAACCAAAGTTTTATAGAGCTGCAACAAGATTTCACGACTCTTAAACTCAATCCCCCTGTTAATGAAAGCCAAAACACCATATGCTTTCTTAACAACCCTGTCCACCTGGGTGGCCATTTTAAGGAATCTATGTACCTGCACACCAAGATCCCTCTGTTCCTCCACACTGCCAAGAATTCTATCCTTAATCCTGTACTCAGCTTTCAAATTCGACCTTCCAAGATGCATCACCTCACATTTATCCAGGTTGAACTCCATCTGCCACCTCTCAGCCCATCTCTGCATCCTGTCAATGTCCTGCTGCAGCCTACAACAGCCCTCTATACTGTCAACGACACCTCCAACCTTTGTGTCGTCTGCAAACTTGCTGACCCATCCTTCAATCCCCTCATCCAAGTCATTAATAAAAATTACAAACAGTAGAGGCCCAAGGACAGAGCCCTGTGGAACACCACTCACCACAGCCTTCCAGGCAGAATATTTCCTTCTACTACCACTCGCTGTCTTCTGTTGGCCAGCCAATTCTATATCCAGACAGTTCAGTTCCCCTGTATCCCATTCCTCCTGACCTTCTGAATGAGCCTACCATGGGGAACCTTATCAAATGCCTTGCTGAAGTCCAAATACACCACATCCACAGCTCGACCCTCATCAACTTTTCTAGTCACATCCTCAAAGAACTGTCTCATCTATCTAAAGAAAAGACACCAAAAACAGTCATCATAAATACGTAAGGTAATATTGCTAAGTGATAGCAACATCTAATAAAAGAATTCATGAGAGCCCTGGCGGGAGACTAAAGGAGCACCTGAAAACAGAAATGATGTCTTGGAATGTCCCTGAGCTGAGCCACCTACGTTAGAGACACTGTTCACAGATATGTTGTCCTGAGTCAACTTCCCCTTCTCAAAACTCCTACATCATGCAGGAACTGCATGTCACAGGCTCTGCCTGTGTAGTCATTCTTCTTAAAAATTGCTAAAGTTGAAGTTCATGTTAACTTAAGTTGAAACTGGACCATAAGACTGTAAGACATCGAAGCACATGTAGGCTATTTGGCCCATCAAGTCTGCACCACCATTCAATGAGATAATGGCTGATCTGATAATCCTTAACTCCACTTTCCTACCTTTTCTCAATGACCCTTGATTCCTTTACTGATTAAAAATCTGTGTTTCAGCACTTAACAAACCAGCCTTCATGGCAATCTGCAGTAAAAATACGCAACAGATCCTTTACCGTCTGAGAAAAGTCCTTATCTTGGTCTCAACTGTGCGACCCCTCATTCTGAGATCATGCCCTCTGATTCTAGACTCTTCCATAAGGGAAACAACAACATCTAATAAAAGAACTCGTGAGAGCCCAAGGAAAACTAAAGGAGTACCTGAAAACAGAAAGGTGGCTGCCAAAAAAAAAGCAAGTAGGCCTTGAGAACATCTTACAAAGGGCCCTCAAAAACAAGTGTATTTTAAGCCCCGTAGCAATACTTCTCTCCCTTGTGTGTATGTACCCTGCACACAGTTTAAGAATTACGTTATCATTATTCCAATGTATGGGTAATAAAAATCCAATAGAACCATGAATTGTTACTCTCAGTATGTTTCCTGACTTGTATAAATGTTATTTCCTCTAAATTACTCCTTTTTTCTAATTACAGATTCTGTCATACATCCCATAATGTCACAGCCCCTGTTATCTTTGCTCTTTAATCATATTGACTGCTGGAAGCTCTTTTGTGCTGTTGTCAGTGCCATGAACTTGGTTTGTCCTGAATGTTGACATTCCCCCTCCTTTCTTACCAACCCATCAAACTATTATAATCCTGTTTTAATTTTCCATTCCTGTGCAGTTTGCAGCCAAGTTTCTTAAAGAGCTATTAAATTTATACCTTCCTGGGATATAATTGCTTCCTATTCCTTTTTGTTTTTCATACTGATGCAATAAATGTACTTTATCATTTTTTCATAAAAGGTTCTTAAAGCTTCACTTTTAACCTTGTTGATTTTTTTAAAAATTCCATGCGAATATCTCATGTGTTTACTCAGTCCTTTACCACCTTAAAGCACACATGTTTTATGTTCCTCCTATATTAATCCTGTTTGCTGTTTGAATGTGTATTTTCACCTATTTCTAGCTACTTCCTCTTCCTGATTTTTTAAAAATCTGCCACCTTGTCAGTTTAAATTGCTCATCACTGAATTAGCCTTTTTTTTTGCAAATTCATTAATACTTGTTTGTTCACACATTTTTTCACATTCGTGGAATGGCTTGTCATTTTCCCCGTAATAAGTATTGAAGCATTCTTAAAAGTAAGCCTTCTTCTTCTTACCATCCTTTGAGCCTATGTCAGGCTGTTCATCTTTCCCCATTGCAGTACTAAAATTGCAGAGATTACAGTCCTCTAGTCCTGTTGGTAAGCCTTTCTTTCTCCTGAATAAAAACAGAGAATGCTGGAAAATCTCAGCTGGCAGCATCAGTTCTCCACCAGCGTTTCTCCACTGGGGTCGTTTGACCTCTGGAGACTATTCGCCACCGGATATGTATATATATATATGTACTGATTGTTTTCCCTCCCGCCTGTTCTTTCATACTTCTCAGTCCCCTTTAGTTATACAACTACATACTACACATTGATTAAAAAAAAAGGTAAAATAAATATCATTTTATTGGTTTATATATAAAAATGAGTTACAAACTTTAACCAGAAAAAGGAAATATATTTTAAAAATTTTTATAGTGGCAGTAAAATCTCACATTAATATTAAACAATGAAATTTCAGTTCGTTTGTTAATTATGCATTATTTATCTAAGATATTCCAAACAATCTCTTTCACCGTATTCAAGAACAATTTTTCTAGTTCTATCATCTGCTTCTCATATGTTTTAGCTTTATTTGTGGTGGGTAACCCGCTATCAGCTGTTCCATATATAAATCTCGCCCCTTTTGCACTTCATTAACGTTCCAATAAATTTCCATATTGTTGGGTGGTGAGCTCCGAGTACAAAAACAATTCTCCGGTGAGCGGCTTCAGTGTGATTATTTATGCGATTTTCATCGTTTATTGTTGTCTCATAGACCGACCACTTATCATGGGGAAACAAAGGTGCCCTTCAGCTACTGCCACGTTTATTGTAGAGTCCAATATAATTAAATTCAAACCAATCTAGTATTAGTTGTAGTTCTTGAGACAAAAAATCTGCAAGTGTTTCAAAATATACAACTTTTTGCGGTTGCAAATTGTCTTCAGTGGCCGATGGGCGGTGGCTAAGTGTCCTCGGCGGTCAAAGGGCAGTGGCTAATTGTCGGCGGTGAATTTGCTGTGGCAAATGGTCCCATCCTGCTTAAGACAGCCCCTCCAAACCCTGGATCAGCCAAATTAACCTTGTCTGGATTGCCTGCAATACCATTATAGCTTTCCTCAGAGAAGGGGCCCAAAGGAGTAGCCACTGGCGCCATCTTGGATCTGACCTGACTCTGAGGAAGCCCACCCCACCCCAGGAGGCCCAATCAACCCAGGAACAAGCGACTATACCAATCGTGCCATCTGATCCACAGACCACAATCTGAGAATAGGCAACAACACCTGCTCCACGACAATTATCAACGCTCCACAAGGCTGTGTACTTAGCCCCTTACTATAGTCCATATACATTACATGGCTGTGCGGCCAAATTTCACCCTAACTTCATCTACTAGTTCGCTGATGACATCACTGTTGTAGGCCAGACCTCAACAATGACGGAATAGAATTCAGGAAAGAGATAGGGTGCTTGGTGACGTAGTGTAACGATAACAATCTCTCCCTCAATATCAGCAAAATGAAAGAGTTGGTCATTGACTTCAGGAAGCAAGGTGGAGGGCACGCCCCATCTACATGACTGGGGCTGAGGTGGAAATGTTCCAGAGTGGCAAGTTCCTAGGAGTGACAATCACCAACAATCTGACCTGGTCCACCCATGTTGATGTGATGGTCAAGAAAGTACAACAATGCCTCTACTGCTGCAGGAGGCTAAGAAAATCTGGCACGTCCGTAAAAGCTCTTCCCAATTTTTATAGAAAGCATTCTATCCGATACATCATGGCTTGGTATGGCAACTGCTCTGCCAAGACAATAAAAAACTACAGTGAGTTGTGAACACAGCCGAATCCATCATGTAAGCCAACCTTCCGTATATAATTCCATCTATATATGACTCCATCTACATTTCCTGCCACCTTGAAAAGGCAGCCAACATCATCAAAGACCCCTCCCACCCCGGTTATAATCTCTTGCAACCTCTTCCGTTAGGCAGAAGATACAAGAGCTTAAACCTACATACCAACAGATTCAAAAACAGCTTCTTCCCCACTGTTAATGGACTTCTGAATAGACAGCTTAAATTTTAAATTTAATGTTGATCTTGCTGTTTGTGCCCCTCCTCTGCAGCTGGTAACATTGTATTCCATGCTCTGTTCTATTACCCTAATGCACTTTGTATGGTATGATCTGCCTGTATTGCGCCCAAAACAAAATTTTTCAGAGTACCTCAGTATATGTGACAATAATAAATCAAATAAATGTGTTCACAGGTCCAGCGGTAATCTGAAACTGAAACTGCCCTGTTACAATTACATAGCTCATACCCAGTTTTGTTCAGGGAATTATTCAAGCTGCAGAATTTGAGAAGGGCAGAAGTGGTGATTCCCCAGTGGAATGAGTTACAGGGAACAATTTTTAAAATAACTCTTACTTTTCAGAAAGATGAATAAGAAATTCGACTTACTAAGATGCTAAAGGAAATAGAAAAGGTTAGTCCAGAGGACCACTTAAATTTAAACATAAGGAACGTAATGTGTAAGTCAACAAAGGATAAGTTATGATTAACACGAGGAAGTGCTTTTTCACAAGAATGATTAATGTCTAGTCACAAACATAGGGAGCAGCTGGTTTTATAAGCTGTTGGCCTGGTTCAGCAATGG
This sequence comes from Chiloscyllium punctatum, assembly GCF_047496795.1. Classification (NCBI taxonomy): domain Eukaryota; kingdom Metazoa; phylum Chordata; class Chondrichthyes; order Orectolobiformes; family Hemiscylliidae; genus Chiloscyllium; species Chiloscyllium punctatum. The sequence goes on along the minus strand of NC_092764.1, from coordinate 71,799,732 downwards.
TTACAATAAGACTGAAAGTTTAAATACCTTAGCAGAATGCTGGTAACAGAGAACGAGATTGAAACCTTTCACTTAGGTGGGCTGAGAGCAGAAGACCGGTCCTTCAAAATAAAATAAATTGATTGAGATAAACCATTAATGAAGGGGGAAAAAAAACAAGTGGAATAAATCAGAAGAAAAGTGTGGTCTACAACTTGTTGACATTTGCTGCAAATGTAGGCTGATATATGACATCCTAATACATTCCAAGGGCCAGACCCACCATCCATAAGTATATTAAAGATAGAATCAACCTTAAAGACAAATGCCACGCCAGGTGACAGGTCAGGAGATCAGACAGAACATTAAAAAAAAGCAAAGAACAGCTACAAAATTAACAAGGATGGTAAAAGTTGAGTACCAGAGAAAACTAGTCAGAAAATACTTAAAGAAGAAACAAGTTCTCTGTGAGCATTGGCTATATATGAAGAGAGTCTGGACAATTTATAATGAGAAGTAACGAGATGGCAGATGAACTAAGGAGGTACTTCTATTTCTACACTATAGAAGAGACAAGTAATATCCCAGAGGGATTTATAAATCAGGAAATGAAAGGGAGGGAGGCACTCAGGAAAATCACAATCACCAGAGATGTGGGACCGAGTAAATTGTTGGAGTTGCAAGCCGACAAGTTCCCAGGTCCTGATGGACTTTATCCTAGAGTCTTAAAAGAAATGGCTTAGAGATAGCTGATGCACTGGTTTTTTGAAACTCTGTTTATTTAGGATCAGTCCCAAGGGATTGGAAGACATCTAGCGTAACTGTTATAGAACATAGAAAAATACAGCGCAGTACAGGCCCTTTGGCCCTTGATGTTGCGCCGATCCAAGCCCACCTAACCTACACTAGCCCACTATCCTCCATATGCCTATCTAATGCCCATTTAAATGCCCATAAAGAGGGAGAGTCAACCACTGCTACTGGCAGGGCATTCCATGAACTCACGACTCGCTGAGTAAAGAATCTACCCCTAACATCTGTCCTATACCTACCACCCCTTGTTATATTCAAAAAAATGGAGGGAGACAGAAAGGAGAAAACTCCAAGCCAGTTAGCTTAACATCTGTTGTAAGGAAAGTGTTAAATGCACTTAAGTAAGTTCAAGATAATAATGAGTCAAGATGGGGCAGCACAGTGGCTCAGTGGTTAGCACTGCTGCTTCACAGCACCAGGGACCCACGTTCGATTCCAGCCTCAGGTGACTGTCTTTGTAGAGTTTGCACATTTTCCCTGTGGGTTTCCTCTGGGCGCTCCGGTTTTCCCCTACAGTCCAAAAATGCCCACCACAATTCAGGTGAATTGGCCATGCTAAATTGCCTTGGTGCATTACTCAGAGGGAAATGGGTCTGGGTGAGTTACCACTGGAGGGTTAGGTGAGTGGGCAAAGATCTGGTAAGTGGAGTATGGAATGGAAAAATGTTATATTGCCCATTTTAATAGGAAGAATAAAAAGGAGGCATCTTATCTATTTGATTTTATAATTATACAATTATGTAAATATATAATTGTGAAAACAAATAGAATGTAATCCTTTGTTGTAAAGGGAATTGAATGCAAAAGTAGAGAGGTTATACTTCAGTTATACAGGGCACTTATAAAACCACAGCTGGAATACTATGTTCAGTATTGATCACCTTATTTCAGGAAGGATGTAAATGAATTGGAAGCAGTTCAGAGAATATTTACCAGATCAATACCTGGAATGATTGGTTGTCACAAGAGGAAAGGTTGGACGGGCTAAGCTTATATGTGCTGGAATGTAAGAGACAACTTGCTTAAAACTTTTAAGATCCTGAGGGGTCTTGATAGAATAGAGGTAAAGAGAATGTTTCCTCTTATGAGAGTATTTAATTTTTATTGTCACGTGCACTCAAGTACAGAAATACATGAGTACAGTGAAAAGTGTATAATGTCATCACATATGGCACCATCTTAGGTATCAAGGTACCTAGGCTCAAAAAAGCTTAGGTACAAAGTAATAAGAGAAACAAGAGTTAAAAGGTTAAGTATTACTTCATAGAATAATAGAAAAATAAAGAAATACGTAATAGTTTACTTTGAAGTTTTTCACAGTTTAAATGAGGAAAACAAAGGAACAAGTTAAAAGTTCAACAATCATTGATCTGTCCTCCGCTGATCTCACTCTGACGTCTGTTGTCTCTGCCTCAGATACCATCACTGCTGCTGTAACTGCCACCTCTTTGATTTCCCCTGGTACCTTGGGAACATGCCTGGACAGGGTCCACTCGCACACCAAGGCAAGACACTGCCATGAGCCACTGAGAGACCAGGCTGACATACCGCTGAGAGACAAGGCCGACATACCGCTGAGAGACAAGGCCGACATACCGCTGAGAGACCAGGCCGACATACTGCTGAGAGACCAGGCTGACATACCGCTGAGAGGCCAGGCTGACGTACCGCTGAGAGGCCAGGCTGACGTACCGCTGAGAGACCAGGCTGACGTACCGCTGAGAGGCCAGGCTGACGTACCGCTGAGAGACCAGGCTGACGTACCGTTGAGAGACCAGGCCGACATACCACTGAGAGACCAGGCCGACATACTGCTGAGAGACCAGGCTGATGTACCACTGAGAGACCAGGATGATATATCCCTAAGAGATGAGGCCGATATACCACTGAGAGACCGGGCCGACATACCGCTGAGAGACCAGGCCAATATTCCACTGAGAGACCAGGCTGATATACCGCTGAGAGGCCAGGCTGACATACTATTGAGATATCAGGCCGACATACCGCTGAGAGACCAGGCCGATATACCGCTGAGAGACCAGGCCGACATACCACTGAGATACCAGGCCAATATACCACTGAGAGATCAGGCCGACATACCACTGAGATACCAGGCCGATATACCGCTGAGAGACCAGGCTGATATTCCACTGAGAGACCAGGCTGATATACCGCTGAGAGGCCAGGCTGACGTACCGCTGAGAGGCCAGGCTGACGTACCGCTGAGAGACCAGGCTGACATACCATTGAGATATCAGGCCGACATACCGCTGAGAGACCAGGCCGATATACCGCTGAGAGACCAGGCCGACATACCGCTGAGAGACCAGGCCGACATACCGCTGAGAGACCAGGCCGACATACCGCTGAGAGACCAGGCTGACATATCACTGAGAGACCAGGCCAATATACCACTGAGAGACCAGGCCGACATAACACTGAGAGACCAGGCCAATATACCACTGAGAGACCAGGCCAATATACCACTGAGAGATCAGGCTGACGTACCGCTGAGAGACCAGGCCGATATACCGCTGAGAGACCAGGCCAATATACCACTGAGAGATCAGGCTGACGTACCGCTGAGAGACCAGGCCGATATACCACTGAGAGACCAGGCCAATATACCACTGAGAGACCAGGCTGACATCCCACTGAGAGACCAGGTCAACATACCGCTGAGAGACCAGGCCGATATACCACTGAGAGACCAGGCCGACATACCACTGAGAGACCAGGCCGATATACCACTGAGAGACCAGGCCAATATACCACTGAGAGACCAGGCCGATATACCGCTGAGAGACCAGGCTGACATCCCACTGAGAGACCAGGCCGATATACCACTGAGAGACCAGGCCGATATACCACTGAGAGACCAGGTCAACATACCACTGAGAGACCAGGCCGATATACCACTGAGAGACCAGGCCGACATACCACTGAGAGACCAGGCCAATATACCACTGAGAGACCAGGCCGACATACCACTGAGAGACCAGGCCAACGTACCACTGAGAGACCAGGCCAATATACCACTGAGAGACCAGGCCAATATACCACTGAGAGATCAGGCTGATATTCCACTGAGAGACCAGGCCAAAATACCACTGAGAGATCAGGCTGACGTACCGCTGAGAGACCAGGCCGATATACCACTGAGAGACCAGGCTGATATACCACTGAGAGACCAGGCCAATATACCACTGAGAGATCAGGCTGACGTACCACTGAGAGACCAGGCTGACGTACTGCTGAGAGACCAGGCCGATATACCGCTGAGAGACCAGGCTGACATCCCACTGAGATACCAGGTCAACATACCGCTGAGAGACCAGGCCGAGAAACCACTGAGAGATCAGGCTGATGCACTGCTGAGAGATCAGGCTGACGTACCACTGAGGGACCAGGCCGACATACTGCTGAGAGACCAGGCCGATATGCCGCTGAGAGACCAGGCCGACATACCGCTGAGAGACCAGGATGACATACCGCTGAGAGACAAGGCTGATATACTGCTGAGAGACCAGGCCGATATACCACTGAGAGATCAGGATGACGTACTGCTGAGAGACCAGGACGACATGCCGTTGAGACACCAGGCTGATATACCGCCAAGAGACCAGGCCAACATACCACTGAGAGACCAGGCCAGGACCAGCCACGCTGCCGAGAGCCTCCACGCAATGGAGAGAATTTAATGAGGCAGAACTTCTGCTGACAAAGGAATGTAAGTCTTTGCATCTCTCTTCCTGAGAAGGTGTTGGAGGCAGACTCTTTCAATATTTTTAAAGCAGAGGAAGATAGATTCTTGGGAAGCAAGGCTGTGAAAGTTCATTGGAGGTAAGAATGAATGGGGTTTGATTACACAATTAGACCAGTCAATTTTATTAAGGGACAGAACAGGTATGAGAGGCCTATTCCTGTTTATTGATCATATTTGTCCTATCTGTTGCACCAACAGTTCCCAATAGTTATCCCTAGTTCACATTTACATTTCTCAAACAGGTCCTGCTTTGACCCCTGAGGAGAAGTACCAATTGACTCAGAATAAATTAGGCAATCATCCTGTGAATTATAATGCAACTAAAGCTTAGTTGCTTAGCCAAATCTTTTATGCAGTGGCACAAGGGATGGTCTCAAATGATTCATGAGGTGGTTTCAAAAATCTTTACCAGCTCTGTCCTATGTAATTTCTCTTTACCGAGAATAACATGACTACCAGCTGACCTAGTCATAGCTTCATTGATGGTGCAGAAGGAGGTGATTCAATGAATCAAATCAATACTGGCTCCCCACAGAGCAATTCAATCAGTCCCATTCCCCAGCAAGTTTATTTCCCCATCCAACTTCTTTTTGAAATCATTGATTGCTTCCATTTCAAACACTCTCATGGGCTGTCGGTTCCAGATACGCAGGAATCTTCTATTTATGTTTTTTTCTCTACTTGGCAAGCCAGCTATCTTGTAACATTTCTGGACCACAGTTCCAAGTGCTACTAGGTCATAATATTCAACAGGATCTTCAATAGGTCACTCAGGGCAGTTTGAAAGACTGAAGCTGAGTTCAAAGATTATAGGTGGAATGCAGATATGAGAGGCAGAAGGAGACTCTGTGTTAGGGGTGCTGCTGTTAGCTGTACTGCTGGGAAGGCAACTGAACAACAAAAACTCTGTTGGGTACTCAGGTGAACAGTCAAAAGCAGCTAGATAGTTCTGTATTGGTAGATCTCATGGCACATTTGTAGGAAGTTAAGTGTCAGGACTCAGGTGAAATCCTGGGGAGCTGAGAAAGCATGAAGGTCACTGTTTCTCTTTTGGGGAATCTGTGAGGAGCTTCGAAACCTGTAAACAGTAATGCTTCCGTGCAACTGGAAGAATAGGTGTTGAAAGGCTTGATGTTTGCTGGATATAATGAACAAGACTAGAGTTCAGGGAAAATCCTAGAAGCAATTATAGTTTAGTGAAGTCAGCTGTCAGTGAAGCGCTGGAGTTATGATTGTAATTGAGCACTGGAGTGCAGTTTCAGAGTCAAAGATAGTGTAGACCAAGAAATAAGCATGATCGATCACAATGCCAACAGTACTTGAGGCAATCCATGACACAGTGGATTTTCGAGGGAGTTTCAAGGCTTAATTGACAAATGCAAAGAATTGTAATCCCTCATGAAGTTTAAGAAGATTCGATGACCTGCTGTTTCTAAGGTGGGGGAGAGTTTTTGAGAAATAGATGGGATCCACCTTGATTGTATTTGCTATTTGATGCACTCAGTAAAATAGAACAAAGAACAAAGAAAATTTACAGCCCAGGAACAGGCCCTTCAGCCATCCAAACCTGAGCTGATCCAAATCCATTGTCGAAACCTATCACCCAATTCCTAAGCATCTGTACCCCTCCACTCCCACCTGCTCATGCATCTGTCCAGACACACCTTAAATGAATCTACTGTGCCTGCCTCTACTACCTCTGCTGGCTGTTCGATCACAACCTATTACCCATATTTGCCACGTTGGTTCAGGATGTCAGAAGTAAATTGTGAATGTATTGTCAATTGTGTTACTGTTCTAATGTCATAATGTTTAGTGGAGAAAAACAAAGTTAATGGTTCCAGTCTGATATTACTTCTTCATAAGTCAAGAGTCAAAACATTAACTGTTTCTCTCTTCACAGGTGCCACCAGCACTTTGCTTTTATTTCAGATTTACAGCGTCTGTAGCATTTTGCTTTTATCATGTTCATTGTTTGTTCAAAACCATGGTATTTTGTTGCTTAGTCATCCCCTGAATATCTCATACTGTCCACTTTAAAATTAAGATCCTGAACCAGACATCAATTTGGTGGTCTGGTCCAGGGAATAGAAGCAGTTCTTACCATTCAGTGTGTGTAAGGAAGTTCTTGCATTCTCTCTGCACCCCTTGCCCAATGTCTTTATTCTGAATCCCCTCATCCTTTTAACAGACTTCTGAGTTCCAATTTATGTTGACTTCCATTCTATTCTCATACTTTGTTTTCAACCTTCCTTGCATCTGGACTTCCCCTCTCAACCTACTGTATTTGACTTAGCTCTCACTTGAGGAATTCACCTGGCATGCATTGCACACTCTTCTGTCTTATTAAATATCTCGCACATAAGGAAGAGATACTTCAGGTAAAGTCATCCTGTTTCAATACGGTATTTCTAGTCAGTCTTTGGTCCCATCTCTTTTCATCTCATTGAAATTGGCTCTCTTCCAATTTAGGTTAATATCCTTCTAAGTTTTGTGGTTAATAAACAAAACTTTATGACATTATTTTACATAAATATTTCCAGCCCCCTTTATTTTAAGATCATCCCAATTAATAATGGGGTAATTAAAGTCCACCATCATTCTGTATTCTGTAATTTCCCTCCAAATATTTTCCTCTATTTCACTTTATTTGAAGGTTTATAAGAGTACCTAATCACGTGATCTGAACCTTTCTCACTTCTCAACAAACAAAACCCTGTCTTTACACCCTTCAGGAGATCGCTTTCCAACATTGTAATGGCATTCATAATCTGTGCTGCTACCCCACCTCCTTTCGTTCCTACTGTCAGAACACCTTATACCTATTTTTCTAACCAACTTGTTCAGAGAGATACTACACACCTGTGGAACCTGGGTCTCTTGGCCCAGAGGTCAGGACACTACTACTGTGCCACAAGAGGGTCCTTGAGAACACTTTATGTCCTCGTATATTAACTGCTCAAAACTGGGGAGAATTAAGTGACGTTTGTATTTTGTCACTACATAGTATTTCCACACACCTATTTTTGCGAGTAGCTCACCAACCATATTCACCACACTTTGACATACACCTTCAAATGCTGACTTTTAAACTGCTTTCCTTTAGTTCACTTCTGATAATATGGCACAATTTTCTTCTCCAGGACTGTTTACATACTCTCCTTATTTCTCTTTTCTACTGATATCCAACCTCTTAACAATTTAGCTTCAACCCTCAATAACCAAACAAGAAAGTCTCCCTTCCTGCAGGTACATTAACCCCTATGCTGTTGAGGTTCAACCCTTGTGAAGTATGCCTTCTATCATAGCTGGGCTCCCAAAGCCCCATGAATCTGAAACCCTTCCTCCTCCTCCATACTTCAAGCCACACATTGTTCCTACCTTCATGGTCTGGCCAGCACGTGATACTTAATCCAAACGTTACCACCTTCCAGGGCTACTTTTTAAAATGTCTTTTCAAAGTCCTCTAAATGTTAGAACACCAGTATCTGCTGTCTGTGTCATCTGGATCAACGTGCACACCTCACTCCCTACACTTACAGAATATTCTGCACTCTCAGTGATATTCTTTACTCGGTCATTGGGGCAACAACATACAGAACTAATTAATTGTTACAGATTTACCAGGTTGTCCCTGCAATCATTTTAAAAATCACCTTATTTAACAAGAAACTGCATTTCTGCACTGAGTTGCTCGCCCGATACAGTTCCTTGCTCATTGACGCCATGGAATGATATCCCTTCAGGATATTGCCGAGTGTCCAGCAGTGGCACACTATCTGAAGACTCCTGCACTTAACTGGCCACCCTCACCACTATTCTGAGCGCCGCTGCACACCACCACAAACATACAGTCCTGAAACACCATCTTCTGTGATGGTCCACAGTGACCCCGGCTATTCCTCAAGCTTGGAAATTCCGAGTTTGGGCTGGAAACACTTTCGACACATGACTCTCTCCAAGAAAACTCTCTGGACGATGAGAAAAATATGTACATTTTCCAAGGTGAAATCATGGCAAGTACCATGAATAATTTGGTGGAGTCATTTTTTTACATAAACAATTTGGATGAAAATGTAGGAAACATAGTTAGTAAGTTTGTGGATAACACCAAAATTGGTGGTACACAGTGAAAGTTATCTAAAAGTACAACAGGACCTTGATCAATTCGGCCAATGCATTTGAGAAATGGCAAATGGAATTTAGTTTAGATAAATGTGAGGTGCTGCAGTTTGGTAAGACAAACCAAGGCAGGACTTACACATGGTGCAGGTACATAGTTCCTTTGAAGTGGCATCACAGGTAGACAAGGTGGTGAAGGCAGCATTTGGCGTGCTTTGATATAGGCCAAATGCTTGCAAATAGGACTAGTTCAGTTCATGAAACTTGTTCGGCATGGATAAGTTGGGCCAAAGTGTCTGTTTCTGTGCTGTATAACTACGACGCTATGCCAGGATGCAATCTTGCTGTCACTCTCATTTGCATCAACTGTTTGGAAAGTCTGAGTTAGCCAAATTTATAAAGATTTTTAAAATGTTAACAGAATAAGAGAGAAATGTATGATGTTCGAAAGAATGAGGAAGCTTAATCATATTTAATCTTAACTTTTAATGCTCTTCCTCATTCATTCAACATCCAATTATATATAAACTGGTTTGATGTTTTTGGTAGCTGACAACATACAAACAGCAACAACTCCATCTTCTGGACCCATCAAATTTAGGTTAATAAGACTTTGCAGTGTTAAATTTTAACAACTCTATTCCTTAAAGTATAGCGGAGAATAATTAACTAACAACTATTTACAACTCCTTCCTCTTAGCTATATTTTACTTTCCCTTCTATCATACTAGTGAAATAAAACTCTTGATTTAGATTTACCAAAATGTTCAAATTTCAAAACCAGCCATGTTTCAAATCTCTTTTTAATCTTCCTCTGTAGATTTGCTATCCAGGTCGGTGATGATGTCTTTTTCTGTGCAAACTCCTTCTCTAGACAGGTACCTCTCAGAGAGTTCTTACTAGCAGCCTACATCTGTTGGTCTTTTGGCAGTTCACTCCCAACTGTTCAATTTTTCCCATTCTTATACCCCCCAAAGTGTTGGCTTGTTTCACTGATTTTTAATATTGTCAATATACCAAATTTTGGGGTATAATTTAAACTGATTGGCCGAATTCAAATTTGTTTTGTTGTCTCCAGGCAACCCAGCTAATCTAGCTGTTCGACCACATGTTACATTGTTACCTTATTCAGAACACTTGGTGCTATACCAGGTAGTCCTGCTGGCTTTTAACTCTCTTAAAGGTACACTACCCCTTACACCATCAAAACAGCCCCCCGTTAACAAAAAAATGAACCATCAAAATGAAAAGATGGCTTTTTTGTTCTACTCTTTACCCTAACATTCACATAATTTTAATCTAAGTTCACCTTAACGTCTTCTCATATACCTGTGTGTATATATATATAAAACATTAAATAAAAATCTCATCTAAACTTTATCCACGATAACGCATCTGCAATTACATTCTTATGAGCCGCAACATGTATGATTTTCAAATTAAAAGTCTGTAACATAAGACTCCAATGAAATAGTCTCATAGTCTTGTCTGTAAAGCATTCTAAGAATGTAAGAGGATTGTGATCTATGTACACAACTGTCTCCGACATATTGTTTGTGACATACACATTAAAATGTTGTAAGGCCAGGACCAAACTCAATAATTCTTTTTCAATCGTGGAGTATTTCCTCTGGTGGACGTTGATCTTCTCCAAAAAGTATCCAACTGGCAGTTCAATCCTATCCTCATCTTCCTGTAGGAGTACAGCTCCAACACCTATGTCACTAGCATCGATGGTGACTTTTAAAGCTTTTGAAACATTTGGTCTAGCTAAAACTAGTTTAGTGGTTAATATTAATTTAAAATGGTCGAATGCCGCCTGGCATTATTCTGTCCACTGAAACTTTGTGCTCTTCTTCAGCAAATCAGTTAACAGTGCCACTACCCTGCTGAAGTTTGGAACAAACTTCCGATAGGACTCAGCGGATTCAAAGAATTGAAGCACCTTTTTCTTTGAGGTTGGTCGTGGAAATTCCTCGATGGCCTTCGTCTTTGCGTTCCGTGCGGTCAACCTTCCATGTTGTGTCCCAAGAACGTCACCTCTGCTTTCGTGAATTCCATTTTATTTATCACCCGTTTTGTTTCTCGTAGTCGTTCAAAGAGCTCTGCCATCTCTACCATGTGATCTTTCCAGGACTTACTAAAAATCAATACATCGTCCAAATAGACTGCACAGTTTGTTAACCCAGCCACAACTCTGGTCATGAGTCTATGGGATGTGGCGGGTGCATTCTTCATTCTAAAGGAGATCACTTTCGACTGATATAGCCCACTTGGGGTTACAAATGCAGAAATTTATTTCGCTGTCTCTGATAGATACCTGCTAGTAACCACACATTAAGTCCAACTTGGTGATGTAATTGCTTTGTCTGACCTTTGTCTTGTCCTCCAATCTAGGAATTGGAGATGAGTCTGATTTTGTAACAGCGTAGACATTCCGATAATTCATGCAGAATCGTTGAGTCCCATCCAGTTTGGGGACTGGGATGATCGGCAAACTCCACTCGCTCTGGCTTGGTTTGAGAACGTCCTTGTCAAGCGTGGCCTCCACCTCCATCAGGACCTGTCTGGCTTTGAAAGAATTAAGCCGATAGGGATGTTGTTTATCGGAGCAGTATTCCCTACATCTACTTCATGTACAGTAGCATTAGTCTTCCCCATCTGATTCTTACATATGTCCTTCAACTGCAGTAACAAATCTTTCAACTACGTTCTATGCTCCTCAGACAGATAGCTTACTAACCTATCCCACTCCTCGAGGACTTCCTCATTTTTTAATCTATTTTGAGGCACATCAAAATCCACATCATCTGGATTTGATTCTTCACTCTGAGGTAGTAACTAACACCTGTTTCTCTAGTTTTTTTTCTCTCTAGTATAATATGGTTTCAACATCTTCACATGACATACCCCAATACTTTTTTTTCTATCTAGCATCTTTACTAGATAGTTCACCTGACTCAACTTTTTTTCAATTTGATAGGGACCACTAAACCTGGCTTTGAAGGGATCTCCTACACTGGTAACAGTACCAACACATCATCCCCTCGGGAAAACCTCGGAATCTCAGAGCTTTTATCTGCCACCTGCTTCATTCTACACTGTGCCCTCTTTAGGTGCCGTTTAGCTAACTCACCTACTTGATTTAGTCTCTCCCTCACCTCCGATACATGATCTAAGTGGGAGATCTCAGACTGTGGTCCTGTCAATTTTTCTTTAACTTCAAAGGACCTCTCACTTCATTCTCGATTATAAACTCAAAGGGAGTGAGTAGATTCATTTGGAGCATCTCTAATGGCAAACAATATGAATGGGATACCTTTATCCCAATCATTAGGTAATCCTGACAGTATGCTGTCAACATGGTCTTCAAGGTCTGATGCCACCTTTCTAAAGCTTCCGGGGATTCAGGATGATATGCACTAGATTTAAAGTGCTGTATAACTAAGCTATCTGTAGCCTCCTTAAACAGCCTAGCAATTAAATTTGAACTTGGTCCAACTGAATCTCTTTGGTAGCCCATACCATGTGAAAGAAGCTACTAACTCCTCTAATACACTTTTTCCACTTTTAGTTCTCAGGAGGGGACCTACACAATCAATAATAACCCGTGTGAAAGGTTCTTTGAATGCAGGAATTAGCAACAAAGGTGTTTTTTTAAAACTGCCTATGGCTCACCTACTATTTGGCATGTATGGCATATTCAGCAAGTTAACCACATCCTTGTGCATTTCAGGCCAATAAAAATATCTTTGTACCTTAGTCTTTCAAACCCCTAGGTGACCTCCTACAGGTAGTTCATGTGCTACCCGTAACACCTCCTGTCTGTATGCTATCGGCAACACAATCTAGTGCACTTCAGCTCATTTCTCCTCTGCACTAACCTGCCATGGTCTCCATTTCCATTTTAGGATTTTATCTTTCAGATAATAGCACTCCGGAATATTCTCTGCCTCCTTTTTGGGGTATGCACCCACATATGTATCTTTCATCATCTTGTCTTGCTGTTGCAAGTCCCTTAGCCTTTCAGGACTAAACACTTCTGTCTGACCCTCTGCCTGTTCAGGTTTTCCCTGCACCATTAACACCAAACAGGCCATCTGCTAACTGAACCCCAACTCCTTCATTGTTCTCTTTCCTTTTCACTTTGTGCTATGATTTATGATAGTGGGATCTGGTTACTACACAGTGTGGGGAAAATACCAGGATATTTCTGTTTCAACTCCTCGGTTTCTTGGTCTTCCCTGGGCTTCTCCACAAGGGTTGTTACTCCCACCTTGGATCCTGCCAAATCATTCCCAAGAACAAGCTAAATTCCTGGAACTGGTGGTCAGTTATAATGGGAGTGATTAACTTTTCCAGTCGAGTTGGTACTCCAACTTGATCTTATATAGGAGAATGCTAATTTTTTGTCCATCTATTCCATAAATTACCACACTGCCAGGTAACATATCAGAAAGAGTGGATATTCGCTCATCTCTTACTATCAGTGACTAGTTAATCCTGGATCTCTCAAAATAACAACTTCTCGTCCTTCTCCCTCTATTCTGAGTAAACTTTATCCACAGAGGCTAATTCTTTGTAGAGATCAGGTTCTAACTCCATACCCAGCACCTGCCTAGGCTGTGCACTCTTGCAGTTCCTTGGCTCTTCTTGGGGTTTCCTTTACTAACTTCACTAATGCCACTGACTTAGCTTCTTTTATGTTTTCCCACAATGCCTTTGACAACCAGCACTGCTCACCTTCCACCCTACCAACCTTCGCATAAACCAAATCATCCGCTGACAGTTCCGCCACCTCCAAACAGACCCCACCAGGAATATATTTCCCTCCCCACCCCTTTCCGCCTTCCGTAAAGACCGTTCCCTCCGTGACTACCTGGTCAGGTCCACACCCCACTACAACCCACCCTCCCATCCTGGCACTTTCCCCTGCCACCGCAGGAACTGTAAAACCTGCGCCCACACCTCCTCCCTCACCTCTATCCAAGGCCCTAAAGGAGCCTTCCACATCCATCAAAGTTTTACTTGCACATCCACTAATATCATTTATTGTATCCATTGCTCCCGATGCGGTCTCCTCTCCATTGGGGCAACTGGGCGCCTCCAAGCAGAGCGCTTTAGGGAACATCCCCGGGACACCCACACCAATCAACCACACCACCCCGTGGCCCAACATTTCAACTCCCCCTCTCACTCTGCCAAGGAGATGGAGGTCCTGGGCCTCCTTCACCGCCGTTCCCTCACCACCAGACGCCTGGAGGAAGAACGCCTCATCTTCCGCCTCGGAACACTTCAACCCCAGGGCATCAATGTGGACTTCAACAGTTTCCTCATTTCCCCCTTCCCCCACCTCACCCTAGTTCCAAATTTCCAGCTCAGCACTGTCCCGATGACTTGTCCTACCTGCCGATCTCCTTTTCCACCTATCCACTCCACCCTCTCCTTCCTGACCTATCACCTTCATCCCCTCCCCCACTGTACCCTACTACTTTCTCCCTACCCCCCACCCTCCTCTAGCTTATCTCTACACGCTTCAGGCTCACTGCCTTTATTCCTGATGAAGGGCTTTTGCCCGAAACATCAATTTTGAAGCTCCTTGGATGCTGCCTGAACTGCTGTGCTCTTCCAGCACCACTAATCCAGAATCTGTGACTTTACATGTGCCACCTTCTGGCAGTGAAAACACCAGAAACTGCAATGTTCTGTGTCCCACTCCATTACAGTGGAAACACCCAAGACCTTTCACCTCCTTGGGCTTCTTTAACAAGTAAATTCTTCCGTGTTCTCTACTAGTTCTTTCATAGTGTAGGATCGCCCCCATCTCCCCTCACAGGATGAAATTCTGGCTGGAAGCTTGTCTTATGCACCAACATGTACTCATCTGCTAATTCTGTTGCCCTCCTCACTTCCTGAACTTTCTGTTCCTCCATGTGAATTCTTACCATCTCTGGAAGTGAGTTTTTAAACTCTTCCAGAAAAATAATCTCTCGTAAAGCCTCAAAGGTCCTATCTATTTTCAAGCACATACCCATCTATCAAAATAACTGTTTAATTCTTTCAAACTCAACGCAGGTCTGACCTGGTTCCTTGTGTACGTTTCTGAACCGCTGACTATATGCTTCTGGTACCAATTCATAAGCACCTAAAATAACCTCTCTTAACCTCTTCTTAATCTCATGACCCCTCATCTGACAGCACAGCAAATACCTCAAAGCTCTACCTATCAGTTTAGTCTGAAATAGCATTACCCATAAATCCTCAGACCACTCCATCTGCCTCGCTGATTTTTTCAAATGAAATAAAGGCTTCAACATCTTTCTCATCAAAATGTGGCATTTTGTCATATTTGTATATATATCACTACCTTCTCTTTTAATCTCCATCCTGTTAACCTGGCTTTGCTGATTAAGTCACCACTTTTCAAGTTCAAATTCTTTTGCTCAGCTAAGAACATCTCTCCCTCTTCTTTTATCCTCTCTCCCTCTTTCTGTTTATCTTTTAAATTACAATTGAGGAAAATGGGAGTTAAGTTTTTCTACCGCTACTGCACTTGTCTGTTTCTCTGACAGACCTAAGTGTTTGAGTAATTCCCTTACAACTTCAGCTTTACTTTTGTCCTTGGTTAAGCCAAAATCCAATTCATTTGCTAATTCTAAAAAGTACGGCCTTTTTCTTTCTTTCTAAATTTTCTTGGCAAATTTGAAAATCATCTTCAAATTCCAGAAGCTCTTCAGCAATTTTAAGAGCCATTTCTCTTTTAATTTAGTCAACCACAAATCACCAAAATTAAACAAATTGTCTCACCTACATTTTATTTAAAGATGTAGGACACTAACCTGCAAGTGTTTAAATCTGCTGAGATTTTTCGTACCCTCAAACCTATTCAAATTTGTCTAAACCAGTTCAAATCCAGACAATGAACCCCCAGACTATTATATCAAGGATAAACCCTCGTGCTTAATTTAAACCAGCAACACAGAAAAGATTTATCCCATACAGTAGTGTGAAAATTTGAGGCCAAGAACTATATTCTCTGTTAAGTAAAACTTTCTTAATGAACTAACAACTATTTACAACTCCTTCCTCTAACCTATTTTCTACGTTCCCTTGTATAATATTAGCCCGATAAAACCCCTGATTAAGATTTACCAAAAAATTCAAATTTCAAAAGGTTTCAAATCTTCTCTTTTTATCTTCCTCCGTAGATTTGCTCTCCAGGTCAGTGTTTATGGTTTTTTCTGTGCAAGCACCTTCTGTACACAGGTACCTCTCAGAGTTCTTACTAGCAGCCTAAATCTGTTAGTCTTTTGGCAGTTGTCTTTCAACTGTTCAATTTTTCCCAGTCTTATACCCCAAAGTGTCAGATAGTATATTGACAATATTAAAAACTAAGGAACCAAAGTTCAAACTTGATTGAAGTTGGGTATTTTGGGGTACAATTTAAACTCATTGGCAGAATTCGAATTTGTTGCCTCCAGGCAACACAGCAAATGTAGCTATTCGACCAAATGTTACCTTATTTAGAATACTTGGCGCTTTTAACCCTTTTAAAAAGGTACAGTACCCCTTACACCATCATAACATAGCTACATTATTATTGTGTGGATGGAGTACTTAATTTACCTGGTGGCTGTCAACGTGAATGTTCTAAATCAGATTTCCAATTAATAGTTGAGGCAGTAGGGAAGGATAACGAGATAAAGAAACGTCAACATTCCTACTGGAACTGTGCTCACTCATACACACGGACGAGCTACTGGTGATTCTCCGAATTACTGATTCGACAGCTTGTACAGTCTACTCTGATAGAACGCAATAGTTCCATTCCAATACAACATTGTGTTATAAGGAGCAGCACCATTTAAACCAATGGGATGGGAATTGCTGTATAGCCAATATGGGTTAGGAAAGTTTGCATTCTACAAATAGTGGCCAAAATTCTTCAATGTTGTTATAGCCAATTTGTGTTGAAGAAATGCACATTACAGAAATGATAATACTGTTAAATATGAATGAGTGGCTAATTAAGTTTATGGAAATAAACTTCTATAAATATGGGTCTTCAATGCTTTAAAAACAAAATCAACAAATGAGTGGCACGTTGTTGCCCTACTGAATATTTGGCTCCTACGTACCTGATGTGCCCCTTCCCAGTATAGAACAAGTGAAGAGTCTAAATGAGCCATGCCTGGCCCAGTGTGTGTCTGATTCCAACTCAGGGAGTAGCCTTCGTTTCACAATTCACCTCGAGACTTGGCTGACGAAGGAGAGACATTGAGTGATTAGGAAGAAAGAAAAAGCCAAGGATGCCTTTTCTTATTGCAATTTAATTAAACTGTGGGGTCACTGAACTAAAGAACTTGCTCTTGAAGATTTCAGGTGATTAAACACGTTCCTACAAATGAAGGATATAAAATATTCAGCATCCTGAAGCTTTTTCTCCTCTCATTATACGTTTGCAGAAATGCTGTGATGGACTTCCAGCTGTGCCAACACAGCTAACATGTCACTTTCCTGTTCAGCACTTCAGACCAGGGAGCTTTGCAATTAGAAATTGATTCGCAGCTTGAAAGAGAGACAAAGGAAACACTAGACTTATTAAAACGAGGACTTTATTCTGCTGTACTCTCAAATGGAAAAGCAACTCTCCTTTTTAAAAAAAGGGTGCTATTCACACAGCAGTGTCTCTCAAAAGCCCCTGCAAAAAATGTTCTATGCATGCCCTAACCCTCCCTTCCAACAAAACCTTTAAACATTTTAATGTACAAAACTATATTTACAAGAGAAAGTTCCAGCCCTTTCAAACAGTGAAAGTTGCTTTTCTGAGTGAACCACACTCTGCTACATGCACTTCCTGGCATTGTGCAATGCCATCATTGCACGTAAAAATGAAGCGCCATATGTTTCCGAGGGACAGATTGTGTACATGCTTCTAAAATGCATAACGTGTTCGGATGTCTTCCAGTTTTTTGGACACCTCAGCAGGTGTTCGGTCCAGTTCCTCTGCCACACTTTTCTGTTTTATGGGATCCATTGAGTTGAACTGTTCACACAGGTCGCCATCAATTACATTCTAGATGAGAAACAAACACATACACAAGTATTAGCTGCCTTGAGCAGTTCCATCTTTATTATGTAAAGACTGTGGACTTGAAAAAGAACACAATTTCATCTGAATTTCTGTTGCAGATTTAAAATTTAAGCCAACGGAAGTTCAACAGTACAAAGAACCAGGAAAGGTCATTCTTTTTCCATTTACACATCACCCGCCTTCCAATGAGTTAGTTCTTGCTAGGAAATGAATGACTCCACATGTGAAGTTGCCCAGTTCTGCTGTCCTAGTTATCTACATCTGTTACACACTGTTCCAATTTAAAATTATGCCACAAGAAAAAAAAAGTCCATAGACACTTGAAAGATTTAGCCAGACACAAAACAGATCGTTAATCCTCAAAGGCACAAACTCCTTTATAAGAAGTGCCTATTCTCATGTGGTCAATTAGTCTGATCCGAATGAAAAAGGGGAATATGGAGGAGGGAAAAGGAAAATCCAATTAGGGGCATCCTTAACTATAATCAAACTACTTATATTGTGACTGTGCCAATACACACGCCACAGTGCTGGCTTCAATCAATTGTCCAACAACAAATCTGTCACAAACTGACAGAATTTGAAACGGATACATTTTCTTTCAATCCTTGCAATTAGAGCTCTCAGCAATTGCAACAATTATACAATGCCCTATGGACAAAACCTGCGCAAGGAGGGGAGGCTCTTCTAGGTATTAATGTTTTCTTAAAAATGAAACATTTGAGTTTTGAATCTTTGTAAAATATATTTTGCACCTGAGAGTGTAGTTTTCCAGCTTGATTGCTCTGTGAATGGTCTCATACCATCTGCTCACTCGTCAATTTATTTGTAGGGGGAAAGCAACCACAACAGGGAGAGAAAAGGTTTTACTGATTATTGTTAAGCGCTGAAGTACATGCACCTAAAAAGCCATTTTCACTGGACAGGCCCACATAGAACCACGCAGTCCTCACTTAGCTAACTAATTGCACATAAGGGATTGGGCTCAGTGTCCCTACATGGAATTGGGCTGGGAACACAGTCACAAAATCCCAAATGGCAAACATACAGATGAATGGATTAAACTCAATCATGATGAATGGATAGACATTAAGCCTGTTAACACAGAAAAACATGACTTCCAGAGGTGATCTAAAGTCAGCAGAAATCAAAACAACAGCAGAAACGCTGACTTCTGTTGTTTCTCCAGTTCCTGTCATGAATATACTTGTGTGTGCCCATACAAGTCTTCAGTGAAGACAGCAAACATGAACCATAATGCAGCAATCAACTCACCATTAGGGGCTGAGTAGGACACAATGCGATAAAACGTTTGCAAAAAAAAGACAATTCAACATAGTTAAATCAAATTACGATGATACAAATGACAGCAATCCATTGAGTTCTTAACTTGTAGGAGGTGCACAATAGATCCACAGAATGAAAATGCTGCAGTGCTAAGTTTCTTAATGGAGCAGAAATTCTTAATACCACCCTATGGTGTGATGATAGACACAGGATCGTTAAATTCCTCAAACTCATACCCCATTTTTGTCCATGTGTATACAGAGTTACTGACCTATACTTTTGTCACACTGAACTGCATCAGTAGACCTTTTATAATGCATATCAACACAAGTATGCACTTGTTGATGTAATCACAAAAATACTAAGATGTGCTTTTCAGGGATTGCAGCAGGTACCTTCAAGGTCCAGCCAATGACTCTCACAGTAGTCTGGCAATTCAGCTGACAAAGTTCTAACAATCCAGTAACATGTGCATTTCTATTTTCTCATCATTGCACTGTGTGGCTTTGATTTTGTATGGGGTTATGGGTTTGCAAAGAGCTATTTTTGACCTTTATTGATGGTTAAATGTTAAAGAAAGATTTTCAGTAAAATCTATGTAAATGAATGAGGACATGTATTTAGTTTCTTGGTCACAAGGTGAACACCTGCACACTTCAGAAAAAAAAACCTGGACATTGGCTTAATTAAGAACCTAATCGGACACTTTACTGCTACACAGCAGATATAGTGTTACTTTAAACTTTTACTGGCAAAAGTTGCTGCAGAATGAAACAGCTGTGTCCTTATTCAATCCAAAGTGAGTACTAACAGCAAAAACACCTACCTTCACGGGGAAGTAGTAACAGCGGAAACTAAGGTGGTCACGACCACACAGTGGAGGGTGTTCTGATCTCATGTGCATCTCCAGGTGTTGGAAGAAATCATGGTCCTGTGGAAAAATAGATAGATCAATCTTAGTTTACAAACAAAAAACACGAAACATGATCTACATCACCAAATGTCCTTCGCTTAATATCAAGGTGGTGTTTTACCATCATTGTAAAAGAAAACAAAACACAACCACCAAAAAGCAATGAGTTATAAGAGTCAGCACGCCAAGTCTACTGCTGAGAGCAGGAGCTGACTCATTCTAAATGGATTTATTTACACATTGAATTTAGCATTTATTTTAACCCACTGCTTGTTACTCAGGTGGTCAAGATAGAGCTGCAGCCTTCAGAGCAGAAGCTCTCACTCAGTTTAATCACAAGATATATCGAAATACAACCCTGGAATCTGATGCATTTAAACAGACCAAAATCAAAAATTAGCAATTTATAATTGGCTACACAGAGAAACTGTGGTTTATTTCCTAACAGGGATATGGAACAGAGAGACACATGCCTGGAAGGTGTCCGGTTTAAGCTGGGTAAGGTAGTCTCATCTAGAGAAGTGGCTTGTGGTACTCCTCAGGTTGGGAGGCAGCCAGCAGCATGATTGTTGCTGACTGCCTTTTAAGAAAAATTTGCTACTGGATGTTGTGTATGCCCAGACAAAACTGCTGAGAATTATTTAACCTTTGTCAACAATTTTACTTGAAACTGTATCCCAGCATTGTCAAGATCAGTAAGTGGACTGAAACCTCAACTTCAAACGAACAATGATCTCCGATGAAAACTCTAAAGAAAAGCAATTGATAACAGTATGATTGATAACGCACCTCATGTGATGTGAATGGAACTAGGATCCCAATGCCTCCAGACAAGGTTGTGTACACAAGCGATTCTGAACCACCAGGAATTAACGTGGTCTTCTGTAATGAAAGGACTGACTCTCCCACATGATAATTAACAATGATCTCAGCCTGAACAAAGAACACAAAATCACAATTACACAAAGACTGCCTCCTCTTACTTGGACACTGATGCCACACTGAAAATTTGCAAGTAACCCATTTTACACCGAGACCAGCCCAAATACTGATTTCTATGATTCCTCATACTGATACTCCAGCTTTTGGTAATTTTCAGAGACTATAATTAATTGAGATAATGGATGAGTTGTCTGCCTTCAGGCAGCCAGTTACTGAAGCAACTCCAAAAACCCAGTCAGCAGGATATCTGTCTAGAAGCATCAAGAAAGAATACAGGTGGATCATAACACATTCACTTCAAAGTATAAGAAAAATCCAGCAGTATAAGAAAAATCCACTTCAAAGTATAAGAAAAATAACCTTCCAAAAGTGGGTCATGATAATGTAGGAATCCTACAGTGATATGAATGATTATAAGTCTATTACTGGTAGCAATAGGACAAAATTGTGCTAACAAATCCACAATCTGAAAAAAGCAGATTGGTACAACACTGAAATTTGGTGGCTTAAGTGATTTGTTTGATTGATTCCAAAATAACAGAAAGGTAACACTCACATTACTGACTTATCCCCCCCCCGAGGGAGTAGCAACAATGGGGAAAGAGAGAATCAAAATTACATCACCAAACACTGTTAAGATCAGTGTATGATACAAGTATCTGGTGCCACATTTCCATGGCTGCACTGTATGCAGCCTCATGATAATTTTCAGTTCACATGCATCTGCATTTGGAGATGGCCTCGTTAATTTTTTTTAATTCATATTTTTATTAGAAATTTAACATTTTTACAAGTTTACAAAAATAAACAAAACTCTCATATACAAACATTGATACACAATTAAATCAAATATACAATAGCCAAAATTTAACAAAAGAAAAAGTACCGAAAAAAAACTCAACTGTCCACTAATCTAACCGACAACTAACCAGAGTGTATATTTAAGTCTCTTACATGCTCGGAATGTGTTAATATCAAATGTAATAAAACCCATATTCGTGCGGGATTCCTCTCCTAAGGGGCCCAGGACCAGTCAGGTTTGTAATCTCACTTAAATAAAAGCCCTTGTTAGGATAGCCGAAATATCTGTATTTATATAATTCAAGAAGGGCTGCCATATTTTATAAAATAATTTGGTCTTTCGGTGCACCATATTTGTAAGGAAGTCAAGGGGAATACATTCCATAATTAATCTGTGCCAATTTGAAAGTCTAGGGGGGCCCTCAGCCACCTAGTTCACCAAAATATTTTTCCTTGCACAGAAAGAGAGAATAGAAAATATTCTATTTGGAATGGAATCCCATGCTCCCACTATCGATGCATAGGGGGATGTTTTATGTGAATTACCCTCATCTTCCTGTACATGTCCAAGGAGGGAAAGTTCGAAAAACCCAAAAGGAGAGATACACAGGGTCCACTTTAATTTCCGTTCCTAAAATTTCTGTCAGGGTACTTGCTACTTTAGTCCAATATCTACGGATCTTATGACAGGTCCATAGGCAATGTACAAGAGTATCCACCTCTATTTTACATTTGGGACACACTGGAGATGCTCCTGTCTTTGATTTTGCCAATCGAACCGGTGCTATATGGGTCCTATGAAGTATCTTCAGCTGGATAGCCTGGGTTCTGTTACAGATAGTGATTCTTCTAGCGTTTTCCCAAATATCATTCCACGTTTCTATAGAGATTTCTAGTCCCAAATCCTGATCCCATGTTTTAAGCAGATTATCCATATCTCCCGATACTTCATCATGTAGTAAATGATAAATAAAACTGATGGAGGATACCCCCACTGGTCGTAGGACATTACATTCTCTACCTGATTTATAAAGACTATCTAATAACGTAGTCTTCTTCTGTATATAGTCTCGAATTTGGAAGTATCGAAAGTGGTCTGCATTAGGTAATCCAAATTTCTGACGCAGCTGTTCAAAAGACATCAGGACCCCATCTTTAAACAGATCCCCTAAACATGAGATACCCCTGGATCTCCAGAGTTTAAAAGTGGCATCTGTAAACCCCGGTTGGAATCCCCATGCTCCCACTATCGGTGCATAGGGGGATGTTTTATGTGAATTACCCTCATTTTGCCGCATTATATTCCAAGCCTTCATTGTATTTAGTATTATAGGGTTTTTACAGTGATCTGTAATGATTTTCTTCTTGTCTGAAAATAAAAGGTTAATAAGTGGGTATTTTACTTGAGAGGCCTCTATGTCCAACCAGATTGATTGTGGATCAGACAAGACCCAATCAGCTATCTAACTTAATAGGGAACTTAACTGATATTTCCTAAAATCTGGGAAGTCCAATCTTCCCCTTGCCTGTGGAAGCTGTAGCTTCTTCAGCTTAATGAGAGGCCGTCTATGATTCCAGATAAAGGAACCCAACCAGCTATATAATTTACGTAGAGCCATCCTCAGCAGCATCACCGGAAGCATTCTCAGAGGATATAGGAGACGGAGCAGGACATTCATTTTAATTAGCGCTATGCTACCCAGCCAGGAAATTGGAAGGTCTCCCCATCGCTGGAGGTCCTGCCTTATCCTTTCCAGTAAATGCACAAAGTTAGCCTTGTATAACTGACCAAATACAGGGGTAATAAAAATGCCTGAATATAAGAAACCCTCCAGGGACCAACGAAAGGGAAAAAGGGATCCGTCCACTAAGTGGGGTATCAAAGCAAGGCCACCCATTGGCATAGCCTCTGATTTTGAAAAATTAATTTTATAGCCTGAGAATGCGCTAAATGTATTAATAACTTGGATTAGGCGAGGTACGGACATCAGAAGATTACTGAGGAATAGAAGAACATCTGCATAAAGGGTAATTTTATGTTTACCTGTACCAATCCTCGGGGCCGTTATATTAGGATCAGCTCGTATAGTTTCTGCTAGTGGTTCAATTATTAGCGTAAATAACAATGGCGAGAGAGGACATCACTGACGGCAGCCCCTACCCACACTGAAGCTATCTGAACATAATCCATTGGTAACCACAACTGCTTTGGGATCACTATACAATGTTGAGACCCATTTGGTAAACACCTGTCCAACGCCAAACCTTTCCAACGTGTAAAACAAATATGACCATTCAACCCTATCAAATGCCTTTTCCGCGTCTAATGAAACTACTACTCCTGGTATCTTTCCCTGATGACAGGCTTGAATCACATTCAAAACCCTTCTAATATTATTGGATGATCCACGGCCCTTAACAAACCCCATCTGATTCTCCTTTATAATATGTGGCAGTACCCTTTCTAGTCTCAGTGCTAACGTTTTAGAAAGAATTTTAAAATCTACATTTAGCAAGAATATTGGTCTGTATGACGTACAATCTTCTGGATCCTTTCCTTTTTTAAGGATAAGAGAGATATTTGCCTCTTTCAGCAAAGGCGGGAGACAGCCCTGACTATATGCATAGTTATACATGTCCATAAGTGGACCAGCCAATATTCCTGTAAATTCTTTATAGAATTCAGCTTGAAAACCATCAGGGCCAGGTGCCTTACCGCTCTGAAGTTGCCTGATTGCGTCAAGTATTTCTTGGACTGTTAGAGGAGCATTTAAGACCGATACCTGTTCCGGAGTTAGGCCCGGAAAGGTCAAATTTTTAAAAAATGACTGCATCCTCCTAGTCCTGTCTTCACAATCCTGCGATTTATATAACTCAGAATAAAATTCTCTAAAGATCGCATTAATCTTTTTATGATCATGAGTCAAAATACCCGTACTTTCCTTGATAGACGTCATAGTCTGAGGGGCCTTTTTTTTCTTGCAAGAAATGCTAACTATCTACCCGGTTTATCGCCATATTCATATAACCTTTGTTTTGCAAATATTTCCCTCTTAGCCGTTTGAGTAAGCGTAGTGTTTAGAGCTGTCCTAAGAGCCGTAATCCTTTACAATTTAATAATAGAAGGTCTATCAGTGTATGCTATTTCAGCCGCTTTTAAGCGAGCTTCAAGCAGATGCTGTTGTTCTCCCTTCAATTTTTTCTGGGTTGCTGAGTAGGAGATGATCAAACCTCCTGCGTAAACTTTGATGGTCTCCCACATCATTGATGCTCGCTGTACCTGAATTAATTTGTAAAAAAATTTTAAATTCTCGAGAGAAGTACTTTACAAATTTACTATCTTTCATTAGGAAGGGGTCCATACTCCAATGCCGAGGGGATGTCCCATTGTTCCTCCCCTTAGTTTCCATATATACAGCAGCGTGGTTGGAAATTGCTATACTACCTATTTTACAGGATGATATGGAATTTTTAAAAATCGAGGGGGCAAGAAACATATCAATTCTGGTATGACATTTATGTGGATTGTAGTAAAAAGAAAAATCTCTGCCCTGTGGAAGAAGACATCTCCATACATCGACTAATCCTAATTCTTTGTTCAGATCCACCAATTGTCTGGATCTGGGAGATACTCCTGCAGTACTCTTGGGAATCCTATCTATTTCCGGATCCATAATACAATTATAGAGGGAGACTTTAATTGTATGATGGACACCAAAAGCCATCAATTTTGAAAATGCTCCCGTTATAAATTTAAAGGGGTGTGCCGGGGGGGGGGGGCAGTACAAATTTAAAATCCCATATTCCTCTCCATTTATAAGGGCTTTAATCAAAATATATCGTCCAGATTCGTCTTTTATCTGATTTAGGATTTTGAAAGGGAAATTCTTCCAAACAAGAATAACAACTCCCCTGCTTTTTGAGCTAAAAGAAAAAGAGGCCTGATCAAATCCACCCTGTCGTAATTTCAAGTGTTCTTTATCCGACAGGTGTGTCTCCTGTAGGAGAGCTATATCAACTCTTTCTTTCTTAAGATTTGATAATATTTTCTTCCTTTTGACTGGCGAATTACCCCCCTTGACATTCCAGGTGCACCACTTAACCGACTGATCAACCATAATCATCTGGGCAAATCAGAGACCCCTCGGGATGGGAAACCCTATCCAGAACATCCCGAGCATACAGCATATAAAATTTACAAAAATAAAAGCTCTCTAATACACTCACAACAGTATAATAAAAAACTATTTCTAAATAATAAAAAAAATATAAAACTTATCTAAGTGCAGATTTTCCCCCTTGTTCCCGGGGGGTGTCACTTCCTCTCCAAAAGTCCATCATATCCTCTCCCAACCAATGCCCCACCCTTGACCCAGGCGCTCCTCAATAAAATGAGGAGAATTCAGATATAATACAAAGCTAGAGTTAACAGTGAGCACCCTACCCCCACCCACACCAACACCTGGATATATTTGGTAATGTTAATACCATATATAAGCATAACTATAAAATTACAACCTCAACAAATAAAAATAAATATAATAATACAAAATAACAAGGGAGAAACAACCCTGCTCCTAAAGAAAGAGGTAAAATAGAATAAGGTAACCACCTCCCCCCAGCACACACACAAAAAAAGAAAACAACCCCAAGGAGGGGGGGGGGGGGGGGGGGGGGGAAGAGAAAAGAGAGAAAAATCAGATCCCTCTCCCCACCATGATAATATTAAACAGTAAGGTAAGAAAAAAGAAAAAAAGGGGAGGGGGGGGGGATATAAACCAAAGCGGGGGAAAGGTAAACCAACATCCATTATCTCTTGCAGTTTATCTAAGATAGTCCAAGAATTCCTTAGCCTTTTCTGGTGATCCGAAGTTATATACGGAGCCTTCATGGGTAAAGCGTAGTGTCGCTGGGTATAGTAAGGAGTACTGAATATTTAAGTCCCTTAAACACTTCTTCGCCTCATCGAATGCCTTCCTCTTTCGGACCAGAACTGGAGAAAAGTCCTGGAATAACATGATCTTGGATCCTTTACAGATCATGGCTTGGGGGTCTTTTCCAAGATTTCTTGAGGCTTCTAGGAGTATCTGCCTCTCCCTATAGCTCTGCAGCCGGAACAGGACCGGGCGTGGGCGCTGGTTCGAGCCGGGCCCGCGTATTGCGACCCAGTAGGCCCATTCCACCCTTACCTGGCCTGATCCAGCCTCCAGATTTAAAAGCTGTGGCAGCCACTGCTCGAGGAACGCTGTAAGCTGGCCTTCCTCTTCCCGTTCGGGAAGGCCCAGCAAATGAATATTTTTTCTGACAACCTCAATAATCGAGGTCGTCAATGTGATTCCCTAAGGTCCGGACTCGCTGTTCTAGATTCCGGACCTGATCCACGGCCAATTATGCTGTAGTTTTGGAGGTTGCGGCCTTTAACGCCGCCCCTCCAACTTGGCGCTTGATTTCCTGGATGTCTCGGTCGTGCTTCTGCAGCGCGGCCGAGAGTGAGTCCCATCGATTTCGGGATTCTTCGATAAAAGCATCGATCTTCGCATCCAGTTTGGAGATGATTTCCACAAGGCTCGCCACCGTAGGTAAATCCCCCGGGGCGGCTGTGGACGCCTCTGCTGCAGCTGGAGAGGGTGGGGGAGGGGGTCCTGCTTGCTGAGAGCTGCGGGCTCCCTTCCCTTTGGTCATTTTTACTAAAGATTAGATTGTTTAAATTTAATACTAAGCAACTAATTAAACAGCTATTATAAATGATTTGATGAGTGTGGTGAGGGTGGGTGACCCACTTTACCCAAGTCTTGGGAGGAGCATTATAGACTCAGACTTGCTGGGTCGCCGCCATCTTGGATCCCCCCGGCCTCGTTAATTTTTAATGTTGACCCAAGCTATTCAATTTAATTCATTTTACTTTTTCCTATTAGCCCAGTTAACAAATAGCGTAGCAAGGAATGTGTTCAAATAAACATCTTGGTCCTTAATCCCCTATCTTATGCTATGGCAAAGTAACCAAGCTCTTTTCACATTTTATACCAATATGGTGCAGTGACCCTGATGCAGGACAGGTGTTCGATTTGAACCCAAGAACTAAGACTGAGTAATTTTATCCTGTAAGTATGAATGTATACAAATACCTATTGCAAATTAAAAGTTATAAGGAGAATTCTCATGAGCAAAAAGGATTTTATCACATCAAACTAATTTCACATGGCTGTCTAAATTGCCTAAGCAGGGCAAAATGTGAATAAGCAGCAAGTCTCCATCGTGTCAGCATGGGTCATAGAAACAATAAGTGGCTTCTTCCCCTTATCCTGTGAGGAATGGGAAACTTTCATTCTGCATCAGAGGTTTCTTCTCTCATTCCACAGCTGCTGTCCAGTGCTTCTTACTCAGACATACTGCTGCAGGCCTATGCCCAGAAATCACTAGATGTAATTGCCTGTATTCTGAATAATATTCTCTTACCTTCTGGGAAGCTCCATTAAGTAGACCTCTATCCCACAATGCTTTGTTCCCAGTGGGATCCTCATCAACATCATCACTGGTGTTTGGAGGCAATCTCACCTGCAACAGTCACAAGATCACCCTCAATAAATGGTTCCTGTATGTTACTATAGCCCTTTATCAAAAAAATAAGGCACAGGACTAGGTATACTGACTGGAACATTTCACAGTTCAGCAAATGTACATAATCTAAGTAAATGTTGTGTTAACTGCAAAAGACGAGTGAACCAGTGACCACCGCCATATGTCATATTGACATTTACTTCCAACTGGTTTAAGTCCCGATTGAGTGAGGGGTGTGGGGGACCCCATGTTTAAAATATTTACCCATTTTCATTAATGTAGCAAAGTTGCTGGTGACACGTTATTTCAAGCAGAAACGTCTGTGTTTATTCACTGTAAAAGTCCTGCAGAAATCACCAACTGTATAAAAATGTGCCTTTCACAAATACGCACATCTGTGCACAGCTCTAGACAAGCCAAAAAGAGATTTGGATTGGAAATCTCAATGATTTCTACAACTGATACAAGTTCAAAAGATTTGTATGGAATTTTAAAGTAAAAATAAGCAAAATAGCAGATTTTTCTGTGCTGAGATTATCACTTATAGACTTTGGATGAGAGTGATAATATTTAGCAACAGAACCATAAAAATGACAAAGCACAGAAGGGGACCATTCAGCCCTTCAGCTATCAGCACTTAAATATACTTTGGTCTAGCATCTTGCAAGAAAAGAACTTTTCCAAAACAACATGCCCAAGCCAAGACAGCCATCCTCAGGTAGAACAATGTACATTTAGATGTGGGAGACAGCTGACATGCTCAAATCACAATAAGCCAGTTGCAAGCCAATAAGCTAACCAGCTGTTTAGTCTAACAGACACCTAACACCTCAGAACCCAAAGGTTTCTGTGGATCGAGAACATTTTTTTTGAATGAAGGAGTTGGATACACGTAACCTCTGCCCTGATAGGAAAGCCCTGGTGCTTTTGTAACAGATCAGGCTAATTAAGGTGTTTTCTTTATTTTTCCCAAAGCACTTAAACAAATTGGTTTCTTAACAGCTGAGCAAGCTAGGCATGGTTCATCATCTACTTGTTCCTTTCAATAATCACAACTCCTGGAAAGTCTCTAGAAAACTCTCGTTATGAGAATGGTAGCAGGGTGGTAATGTTTCTGAACCAGCAGTCCAGAAACTAAACTAATGTTTTGAAGACAGGAATTCAAATCTCACCACAGTATCTAGATACATTTAAACCCAAAATGTTTAATCAATCAGCAATAAATAAAGTGAGCATCAGTAACTGCAGGTTATTAAAATAAAACCTTTCTGATTCACTAACGTCATTCAGGTTAGGAAATCAGCCATCCTGACTGAGTCTCAAAGTAATGCGCTAGCAATATCACTGGATTACCAATCCTGAGACTCAAATTAATATTCTGGGGACACAGTTTCAAAGCCCAACACAGCAGCTGGTGAAATTTAAATTCAATTGTTAACTCTGGAATTGAAAGCTAGTCTCAGTAATGGTAATCACTGACTGTCAAAAAACAAACTATCTATTCACTTATGTTCATTAGGGAAGGAAACTGTTGTCCTTGCTTGGTCTGGTCTATACATGCAGATACACCAGCGATATGCCTCTTAATTGTCCCCTGAAACAGCCTCCCAAATTGCTCAATTCAACAGCAATTTTGCCACTGAAACCCAAAAAACTCAATTAAAAAAAACACCCGACAAAGACAGCATCTTTACTATTAAGCAGACTTGTGCCAGTCCAGTCAAATCAAAGCCTACATTTAATCAAATCATAACTTACAGCCAGTGTCCCAGCCTCCTCTATGAATGGATTAGTACTAAGATGCAGACCTTCTCAGTAATGCTCACCTCCCAAGAATGAATAGTAATAAAAGTTCTTTAACCAGGTCACTCTATTACTATATTTCTCTCCTGTCAGCAGGTCTACCAGAGAATCAAGCCTTAAATATGTCACCGCCAATAACACAGGTTTGCGAGGATAAGTACTTACCACACTGATATTGCCAAATTTATCAGCACCAGCCATTGTTTCATAGTCCAGCAGACAAGCTGTGGTGATCCAGCGGGGTAATGTGTCATCAGCGAAAATAATCAGCTGGTTCTCATTGCGTTTGTAACGAATCCAGAAGAAGCTCTCCTGTACATCGGAGACAATGACTCTGTGTCCAATGGTGTGGATCGCCACTATGAAATTTGGAATATGCTGAAGAAAGTAAACCACAGAAAGTTATAGGGTACATTAATTTCCCAATAAAATTCCATACGCAATTGCAAACAGCTTTGTTATTGCTGCAATGCATTTTTGAGGAATCTCCTGATACCAGTTTTTTCTACTCTCCTGTACACTTTTGACTTGCAATATTGGACAGAAATAATGAGCTTTTTAAGCACACAATCTATATCCATCTTCCTCGGAATCAGAACATTGGATGCATCAAGAATATAGAAAATTTCATTTGGGAGCTAGCAGGAACATTACAGAAAACGATTAAGCTTTGGAATTGTCAGAAAATCTGAAAAGATAGGTGATATACCAACACCCAGGTGTCCCCTTGGAGGTCTGAGCAAGCAGAAGCAACAAATTGCAAGAAAAGCCATTCACATGTTCAAGTCTTATATGCAGAACTCTGCCTCTGCAACTGGATTAATAGATGGAAAAAGGACCCATTCACTGCAAGTTTAGTGGTAGACAATGGCTTGGTCAAACCCATACTCCAATTTTCCAGGTTAGAACATTGCATAGCTGCTTTAAAAAAGAAAGGGCAGGCTGCTGTCTCTGCTGGAACATCCCATTAAAACACAAAACAGCTCTTACTCAAGTTTTTAATCCATCTCATTGAAAATATAATCCTGAACTTGGACCGTGATGCCTGGAAGCTAATTGTAATCACCGCGACCACTCTGCAGAAGGTGATGGGAGGTGGTGCCATAAAATCACACATTAGGACATGTTGCTGAAATCAGGGTTTGCCAGGCCAATCCTGAAACAAATGACTTTTCCCCCAAAGGGAAACAAATCTCCCTAACTGCAGAGGCTAACATTCAGATCCACTGTATTTCCAAAAAGTTGCAGCAAAACTATGTAACTAACTTAATGTAATTTAGGGATGGATTATCCACATTTTTTTTTGCATGTCACCCCTATGTTCAAAAAGGGTTAGTGTTTGCACTGTAAATAATTTCAGATGAAGCAAGGAGTTCTTCACCCAATGTCCACAGTTTCTATCCAGAGACAGAGCAAATCATTCAGTTCCAAACATTTGAGCAGCTTGTGTTACTGTTGGCACTGTTAGACTTTCTTTCCACAAAACCCACTGGTACCTTCTTATACACTGACCAACATATGTGACCTCACGAGGACATGCAGGCAGAAAAGGAAGGAGGCTGCAAGGAGAAGTTACTGTCCAGAAATTCTGCTTCAGCTGCAGTTCCTGACACTTTGCAACATGCCCCACATTCTAAGGGCTTGATGGAAGGTAGACTGCCCATAGTCCCAAATTTGCCAGTGTTTGTGACATCAGTAAGCATCTTCTACATTTTACCATGCAAGTGTTTGAGTGTCTGCAAGTGTCTGGGAACATGCGTTGTTTTCTCTTCCTCCAACACTTGCTCTAGCAATCATGATAGATTGTTCAAATTTCCTCCAGCAATGTCCAAGGTATCACAAATGGAGCATACCTTCTTTTCTATGGTGGAATATTTTCACCTGTGTACTTCCATCACTGTAAGAACAGTACTTAGGTGTACTGCACAATACAGAGGAACCTCGATTATCTGGAGATGGGCGGGCACTATTTCATTCAGATAACTGATTATTCGGTTAACTGATTTCCTCTGGGACTAGGGGTTTTCTGTGAAGTCTATTCCCCGTTCAGGAGGCAAGGCAAAATCTCCTTTCTGCTTGCTCCCAACCCCGTCCAGTCCCACCCCGACCTCCCGCCCACTCCCAACCTGATCTGCCCCTACCTGCCCCAATCCCATCCAACAGCGCCCCCCCCACCCCCCGTCTGCACCTACCCCGCCCAACTCCCGTCTGCCCCCTCCTCTGGGGCAGCCGGACTGGACACCAACAGTAAGACTGCTGCTGCCTTTGTGGGGTAAGTCTCCAAATAGTGCACGCGTGCACACAACTTTTTATTGCAACGTTTTGACAGGTTCCACCTCTGCCCTGTACAGGACAATGTTGGAGAGATTATCTGGGAAAAAAAAAGAGGGGTTTAGGGTTCACCCCCGTATACAACTCCAGGGAAAGTGTGGGGCGGGGACAGAGAGGGCAGGAAGTCAGTCATTTTGAAACAGTGCCTGGACTGTCCTCTGCAGCATTTCAGTGAGCTGAGTTCGTTTTTCATCATTATACCTGTAAACAAATGACGCGATCAGGGCTGAAACAGCTTTGACATTGTTTCTACTGGGACCTTGAGATCCCCTTCGGATAATCCGATATTCGGAAAATTGAGGTTCCTCTGTAATACCATAAACAAGTGACCCAACTGCAACATCAGTTTCAAATGCAAGCGCAAAAACCCATCACCAGCAAAAGCATCAATCACTCTACCTTATTTTCACATTTCCTCAGCAGCTTCTTCTTCCCTAGATCATAGATGCGCAGGAGTTTCCCCAAACCAACCAGAACACGGCCTTGAAAAGGGGCAATGGCTGTTGGAACATCTTCAATGGATGTCTGTTTTTGGAGGGATTTGGCGGTTGGGGTTGGGATTTACAGGAAACAGAGTACAGAAAAAGACAAACAAATTAATGGAATAATCAATTATTCAAGTTGTTTAAATGTCAAATTCTACAGGTTTAAAATGTTTGTCTTGGACTTAAAACATAAATTCCAATAAAGATTCATAAGTTTGGTATATCCTGTGCTTAATGTCAGTGCTATAAAAATTAAATGATAGACTCTGATGCAGTGCAGTGGAACCACAGGCCTCATTTAAGTTTCAGGTCTGGCTTAAATATTCTCTCAAATATATCAGTGTCAGTCACCCCATAATAGTTCTAAGCATTTTGCAATTAGGACCATGTGCATCATGCCCAATATTTAGCAATATCACATAACCTAGGGTTGTGATCTGAACCAGATATTCACTTCTTTCAGTTGTAGTCTTAAAATCACCTATCCCATCTTTCAGTAGGCAGGTTGACAAAATATTTGCTTAAAGATCACACATACAAACACCACTAATCTGCTATATTTCACAGAACGAACAGAGTAACAGGTTATGGCCAGACCCATTGATTACAATCAATACAACTTGGTTCATACTGTAACAAAAAGAACATACTGTGTTTACTGGCATCAGTAGAATCATAGAAGAGGATCACTACAGTGCAGGAAGCGGTCATTCGGCCCATCGAGTTCGATGCGACTCTCCGAAGAGTATCCCAACAAGTCTCCCCCACCATATCCTGTAACCTCAATTCCCATAGCTAATCCACCTAGCCTATACATCTATGGACACTACGGAGCAATTTAGCATGGCCAATCCTCCTAATCTACACATCTTTGGACTGTGGGAGGAAACCCAAGTAGACACGGGAAGCACATGCAAACTCCATGCAGGCAGTTGCCAGAGGCTGGAAGTGAACCCAGGTCCCTGGCACAGTGAGATGAGGCAACAGTGCTAACTACTACCATGTCAGACAAGATGACTAAGTAACTTGTATCTAACTTCCTGCATTCAACCTACTCTAGGCAACATCTCATTCAGGCAGCTTTCTAATTACAAATCTGATTCTCAAAGTATGTTTTTACTTTCCTATGCTCAAAACATGAGGGGAAGGCCCTAGACTAAGAAGCTTGCAGAATATTTAGTATGAAATCCTCAAAGATCAAAACCAGGTAACAAATTGGAAAAGTCACTTTGATGTGTAATTAAAATTAATGATTGTTATTCACTCACTGGTTGTGGGCATCACTGGCTTCTTGAACTGTTGCAGTCCATTTGGTGTATGTAAAACCAGAATGCTGCTGGGGGTGGTCTATATATGTTAGGGACACAGGGGGACTCTGACTCAGTGCCATTGGAAGTACACGCTGCTGCTACTGAGCATTTGTAGTAGAGGGAGTAAACATTTGAGGTTGCAGTGGTAAATGAAATGGGTCCACTTTGTCCTGGATTGTTCAAACTTGAGTGTTGTCAGGGGTCTAACCAACTGCGCAAGTAGGGAGTATTCCAGCATACTCCTGACTTGTGCCATGTAGGAGGACAGGCTTGGTCAATGGATTTAGTAAGTTAATTCCATAATGGTGATGCAATTGCATGTTAAAGAACAATGGTTAGATTCTCTCGTGTTGGGGATGGTTATTGCGTGGCATTTGTCTAGTGCAAATGTTACTTGACATCCTGTCAGCTCAAGCTTGAATATCAGCCAGGCTTTGCTGCGTTTGGGACTGGACTGCTTCACTGTCTGGGAAATTGCCCCAACCATCGAGTAATTATCAGCAAGCATCTCCACTTCTGATATTATGATGGAGGGGAGGTCACTGACAAAGCAGCTGGAAAAGGTGGGGCTGAGGACACAACCCTGAGGAACTCCTATAGAGACATCTTGGAGTTGAGATGACTGTCCTCCAACAACTACAACCATCTTCCTTTGTGCCAGGTATGACTACAATTAGCAGAGCATTTTTCCAGTTCTCAGTTTTACTCGGATTCCTTGATGCTACACTTAGTCAATTGTGTATGATGTCAAAGGCCGTCATCTCACCTCAGACCTTCTAAAATAGATGAACTTACTTTGATTTAAAAACCCAAAACTTAAATGTTGCCCTTTTAAAACTGTGGGATACAGTCAAGTATGGTGGCGTTTATCTGTGCATATCCACTGTAGTGGTTTGTCATCAAGATCCCCATCTTTTTGTTGTACAAATTACTGATTTTGTTTAACACGAGTGTCAATTACCTGGAGTTTAAAAGGAAACCATGAAATTAAAATTAATCAGGGAGGAGAAAGTGAGGACTGCAGATGCTGGAGATCAGAGCTGAAAATGTGTTGCTGAAAAAGCGCAGCAGGTCAGGCAGCATCCAAGGAGCAGGAGAAGGGCTGAAGGGCTCATGCCCGAAACATTGATTCTCCTGCTGGATTCTGAAGAAGGGCTCATGCCCGAAACGTCGATTCTCCTGCTCCTTGGATGCTGCCTGACCGCTGCGCTTTTCCAGCAACACATTTTCAGCTCAAATAAAATTAATCAGCCAGGTTAGCAGGAACCAAAGGAGATCTAATGGGAGTGGCGTAGCTCACCACCTGAAAGGCAAGCTTTAGTGCAACCACAGACCACAAGTCTGATTTGCCCATGTAATTAGTTGATTTCATGCAGCTCGCAGTAGGTGGTGCTACAACTGGCTTCCTGATCTACATTATCAGCCAGGAGTAAGACAATGCAGAGATTTAGGCTCAGTTGTGAAAGTTGCAATCCCCATTCGTGTGATCTACACAAATTAGACTTGCACATTAAGAATTACCACTGAGTGAGTTACGATATGGAGACAAAGGGGAGTAAGTTGAAAAACCTCTACAAAAACCAAATACATTGGAAGAGACAGTGGCAGCTTTTGCAGCTGTGTTCAGATCACTGTACATGCACACAGGAAACCAGGAAAAAATATGAAATGTTTCAGCAATTCAAAATCAGCCAACTCTCCTAAAAGGTTCCAATACTCACTTTGTGCACGAATTCTAGCTTCTCTCCGCTGTTTATAAGTTTGTAGGTGTAAATATATCCGCCTCCAACTGAGCGAGGATTGAGAATTAGGTCCTTGCCAACCCCTACCAGCACGTACCAATCATCACCACCATTCCCAAACTTACAAACAGCAATACTGGAAACACAATACATCCATGTTAGTACAGCCTAACGACTTCAACAAATGCCCTACACATAAACTGTTCAAACAAGCATGCAAGTAAGTACAAGCTACATTCGAGAATAAGTCAAAATATTCAAACACCACACCAGTTTTACCCCACCACATTTGTTGTGAAAATGTGTTTCTTGTATCAATGTTACACGCTTCCCTAATGATTGACTCTGTGTCAGAGGCTTAGGAAATGGTTCAGGAGGCTCATATTTTATGAAATGCCTTGCCGTTAATAAACTTGCGAGCGACTGATGCCCAAGGATGCAAAGGTTTATATTAAGACAAACTGATTTTCACACAGATCACAGTCTATGTCATTCAGTACAATTCACTGCTATGGATGGATATTAACCTAGTGGAATTGAAAATTCTTGATTTTGTTAAATAAAATGCCATAGGTCTCAGAACTTAAAAGCATTTGCAGTTTATCATTATAGGTCTTCTGCTAAAACATGTCCTACCTGAATGCTGCTTCGTTTTGTTCCAACTGGATCTGATCATACACATTGCCTTGGATGGGGTTCATTATTCGAACAACAGATGCCCATTGCCCACTCCCTGCCTTTGGGGATCCAAAAATGGATTCAGGCAAGTTCTCGTTCAGGAAGGCAGCTGCCATCTCTGCTGCCAATTCTCGCTCGTCCTCTCCAGCTGCTTCCACCATTTCCTTAACAACAGATAAAAGTGAAACATTAATATCGTAATGGCGTGTCGATTTTGCTAACCTATCGATGTTAAAAGGTGCACACACCCAGCGATTTTTTTCCCCACACTGACACGTCAACGTGTAGTTACATTCCAAGTACTCTTAAACTACCACATTGTTGTAAGAAGAACACAAGTCACATACACAGAAGAGGGGCAACGTTCTTGTTGACATTAGCATCAGGTTACACCTCTCTGCACATGCCATGTAATAAAAATTAGCATTTCAATTTGGTTTTTGTGTTTTATGGCATTCCCTTTGCAGTCATATCAGTGTCTAACAAGTTACCTCAGCCATCTGCTGTTTACGCTGGGCTTTGGTGGCTTCTGTGTAGGCGTTATGATCAGTCTCAATGGCGATGATGTTGTTGCTTTCTGGGTGAATAACAAACTTCCTCGGGGTATACTGCAGAGGGAAGGAAACTTGATTGAATACCGCTCCCAGCTTCTCAAGGGCTAAGATTCTGGAAAGAAATTAAAAAAAAGGAAACCTTGCAGCTCATTAATCCACTTTTATGCCATTACAACTAGACATCAACTTAAAAGCCCTCGAAGAAGGGTTAAGCTGATTTACGGAGTTGCACCAAAACACTGAAAATTAATCTTACTTTAAGGAATCTGATTTTTGCACCATTCTGTCGATGAATAAGCATGTAAATAAACTAATGTTGCCACAAGTATGAGCCATGTGGGAAATAAAGTAGATGACCTTTAGATTCACTGTTAAAAGGGACAGGCAATCACAACACGCTTCTGGAGAAGTGTATCGGGTCTAACAAATATGATTTGATTTGAGTGAATGTGGGAGACATTGTCTATCTGTATTTTCAGGGGATCTTTGATAAAACTCCTCACACTAGGACATAGCATCGTATGTGCTGAGCAGTCAGGTGAGAATGGGGATTGGTTTTAAGTGTAGCTCAGCCACAACTTGCTGGACATGGCCAAAACCTACATGGTCAATGAAACAAAATCAAGAACAGAACAGAAATTTGCCAACTTTTAATCAGAAACATTGCAGTAATCACAAGATATCAGGTGAAACACGGACTAAGTATCATCATGTTAAAAGTCATGCATATTTCGTTCTGTGCTGATACGATACCAAAACCAAATATCACCTGCCATTTCTCTTCACATCTAAATCACTGCATTTGATTGCACTCCTCCTATCCTAACCTGTCCACAGACTCCCGATCATCATGTGGCAAAAGACTGGCCATTGATCTGAATGCAATTATCTAGGACATTATTAAAAAAAAAATAGGTGAGGGAGCAATCCCTGAGATTCAACTAACAGATGCTTCCAAGTTGATCCATTCCTTCAAGAAATTTTTGGCAATGGAAATGCTGCCAATTCCTAATACAGCTTCTTAAATTGCTACTGGTTCAAGGCATCCACCTTACTAAATAATCTAGTGCATTAGTACAGGTAAAAGCTACTTCAGCATGTATCAGACATTCATAATATATAACATGATTGTTACAGACATGCACTCACAGTCAGAACATCTAAACTTGCCAGTTTTTCTTTGATGAGCTACAGTTATCACTGACAAGTCAAGCACTTTTTGCCTTGCCTTAACGTGTTTCTACCACATGCAGTTTTGGTCTCCCTAACTAAGAAAGGATAGACCTGCCAGAGTAAAAGTGCAGCAGAGATGCACTAAGTTGAGACTGGGGCAGCAGGACTAAGAGTACAACTGGGCAGCAGTACAACTGGGCCTGTATTCACTCGAGTTTAGAAGGATAAAAGAGGATTTGATTAAAACAAAAGAAATTCTAATAGGGTTGAACAGATTAGATGCAGGGAAAATGTTTCTCCTGGTTGGAGATTCTGGAACCACTCCCAGGATAGAGGGTAAGCCTGAACTTGTGGTATTCTTGACCACATAAGACTGTGAAGACCAAGACACTGAATATACTCAAAGGGTGTGTGGTGAAAGCAGGATTATGGCACAGAGATAGAAGTTCAGCCATACTAAATAGCAGAGCAGACTCGAAGGGTCAGGTGGTTAACAGAGAAGGAAATCTTCTTACGTTACAGGAACATATCCACAGGTTGGTCAGATGCACAAATTGAATTTAACCCTGAAAAGTGACAGAATGCACTTTGGAAGAAGTATCAAAAGAATACTCAATGAATGGCAGGACACTCGAAGTTCAGAGTAACAGAGGGATCCTGATGGCTTGTTCACAGATCCCCAAAAATGGCACGACAAGTAAACACAGCAATTCAGGTGGAATACAGGACAGCTGCCTTTATCAGTTGTGGCAGATTATAAGAGCAGTTGGGAGCTTTACAAATCTTTGGTTAGGCCACAGCTGGAGCACAACGTGTTGTTCTGGTTGTCTCACTATGGAAAGAATCTAATTGCATTGGAGTGGGTGCAGAGGAGATTCACGAGGATGTCTCCTGGCATGGAGCATTTTAGCTCTGAAGAGAAGCTGGATCGGCTCAGGTGGTTTTCTTTCGAGTAGAGAAGGCGGAGGGAAGACCCAATTGGGTGTGTGGGGGAGATGTGTTATAACTCTCACAGCCATTTCGTTAGATATTAAAAGCCTGGAATCCATTTTATTTTCATATTAGTGTCTGCTTGTATGTTCCCAGGCTCCGTGAGATGGCCGACCTTGTAGCTGTACTAGCACCTATTACTGAACTCTTTCCCAGCATGGCAATGCTCTTCTTTTACAGGAATCTATTGTTATACTAACATTGCTTATCAAATACTAACCAGTATTGTCCAGATAGCTACATGACTGGGGCTAGTGACCGGGCCGATAGCCAACTTACTCACTATGGTTCAATTAATAGTTTGCTAACTGTTAAATGATTGTAACCTGTATAACCACGCAACTCTCTGTATCTCGTTGGAGTGACTTGTGACCATCGTGGTCACCTTATCTCTTCCAGTGAGCTCATGAAATAAACAGTCAATAACTCAAGGCTTGTGTGGCAGAAGTCATTTTCTTTAATTCAGATCGATAACAGCAAATATTTTCATCCCAATCCTCAACAGTGTGTAAGGCTATGATGGACATGGACAAAAATCAGCTGTTCCCCTTAGATAAGGGTCAATAAAAAAAAGAGGCATAATTTAAGGTGGAAGGCAGGAGATTCAAAGGGGATGTGAGGAAAAAAAAACTGTTCAACCAGAATGTTGTGGGAATCTAGAATGCACTGCCTGTGAGGTGGTGGGAAACCTCACAATCTTTTTAGTGGTGCATGGATGGGCACTTGAAATGTCAAAACATTCAGGGCTATGGTCAGGTGCTGGAAAGTGGAATTTGTGTAGATAGATCAGCGCAGACTTGGTGTGCTGAGGAGCTTCTTCTGTGCTGTATGACTTCTGGCTGATCTGGTTATATTCCCAGCTCTTCCCTGTCTACTCTCCACAAAACCTGTGACTCTCATCTATAAAAATTCAACTTACTCAGCCTGAATAAACTTAAAGATCCAGTCTCCTTTCTCCCAGGAATAATCAAGTGAATGCCTTCTGAACTGCCTTTTTTAAAATCTGTTCAAGGGATATGGGCACGTCTGGCTCGGTCAGCATTTATTGCCCATCATTAATTGCCATGGGAAAGGTGATGGTGAGCTACCTTCTTGAAAGATTGCAGCCAATACCAATGCAAATACATTGTTTTTACAAATAGGAGTCCCCAAAACTGTACATCAGACGTGATTTTGCATACCCTGAAGTGCTTAAGAACTCCCCTGGTTTTACATCCTATTTCCTCGTGATGAATGACAATGCCTTCCTAATCACTTGCTGCACCTGCAAGCAGATTCATGTACCAGGAACCCAGATCCTTTTGACCCTGCAATTTCTACTAAAGTCCTGCAATTTCTATTTAAATAGGAAAGACTTTGAATTCTTAGTGCCACAATTTACTCCATCTCCAAACCTTTGCTCATTCACTTAACCTGGCAAGCAGAGCCAACATCCTGACTTTCTTAGTATTCTATTGTAATCTTAACTAATCTTTATGTCAAGTGACTGGCGGATCGTTTGGTACCTACAGCTTGTTCTGCAGTCTGATACCTCTCTCTAACAAACTGTCTCCAACTTCTAGCTTATAAACCACTGTGGAATTGTGCTGAAATACCTACCTCAGTGTGTTGGTGGAGATTGCCACAATACCCTCAGGACACTGCTCCGAGGCAAAGCCAGATGCATACTCGAGAGTTTCATAGGACAGAGGTGTCAGGTGGAAACGAGACTGGTATGAGTAGCTCAACCAGGACCTACTTGACATGGCCAAAACCTACATGGGTAAAGGAAGCAAGTATAGAATTTAAACTAACAAATACCAATGACAAAGCATTGCTCCAAATCAGCAACAAAGCAAACTTTAAATCAGAAACATTGTAGTAATCATGTTTTCATGTGAAACACGGACAAAATGCATCATCATTTTAAAGTTCACTTTTGAAGATTGAAGGTTAATGCCATCGTTGGACTTGAAACTGCAATATCTCTGGAGATTCTGTAACATTACTACGGTTTCTGCACTTTACCGTGATAAGAATTTAAGATTACATACTTCAGAATTGTTCCTGGGACCCAAATTTAGTAAAATTGTCTTTCTGGCCTGCAAATTTAAGAGCAAAAGCAAATCTAGACAAAGGTACATCAGGGAGTACAGAAATTACTTTCCAAGGGCACGTGGATAAGTAAGTGATGCTTTCAGCTGCTGGCGCATTCAAAACAGTAGGGTACCTTGGATATAGGAGGAAACTCTTAAAGTAATGCAAAGGAAAAGTGACAGAAGTAAAGAAAGTGAACACAATCAAATTTTGTGGAAAGTTTGATCCAAAGGAAAATCCTGAGGAAGAAACAGTGATGCAGGTGATAAAAGTCAATTTTCCCACTCAATCCAAGCAACTTCCTTCCAGCTGCAAGATCCACAAATTAGATTTTTGACAATACTTAAGAAAAGTTTTAAGGTTACACCACCAGTGATACCTCTGGCAGGGATGTTGGCAGGCAACACTAGCAGTTTCATCTTGTTACTGTCCAACTCATTAGTTTGTGAAGATTGGAAATGTAACTGTATCCACTCACCGCTTCTTGTCCCTGCATCCTAACCCTGAAAAGCTTGACAGGTCGCGATCCGAGATATCGGGTCCTTGTATCTGACAAGTCTCCAGTGACTGGGTCCAATACTGTCCTTAATAATACTCCGTTCTGAAATGACCACAGGAAAATCTTAAAAACTATACCACACCAGGAAACCAAGCATAGCTAGGAACAAGTCACACAAAAATGCAGCAGCATGCCTGGAAATCGTATCTCAGTTTTGTATTGGTGCAACTTGCATAACTGAAGCAGACCCTTCCTTGACAAGCGTTAAGCTGCAGTGAATCCTGTCACAGTGCAATATAAACCAGGTACACAGACCAGACACTTAAGATAGTGTGGCCCTGATTTCAATCATATCATACCCCCATGGAGCAAATGCCAGGGATTTGGTCCACAGTTGAGAAGAGGGATAATCCAAGAGTCAATAAAACATTCTTAGATTAGATTTAGATTACTTAGATTACTTACAGTGTGGAAACAGGCCCTTCGGCCCAACAAGTCCACACCGCCCCGCCGAAGCGTAACCCACCCATACCCCTACATCTACATCTACCCCTTACCTAACACTACGGGCAATTTAGCATGGCCAATTCACCTGACCTGCACATCTTTGGACTGTGGGAGGAAACCGGAGCACCCGGAGGAAACCCACGCAGACACGGGGAGAACGTGCAAACTCCACACAGGCAGTCGCCTGAGGCGGGAATTGAACCCGGGTCTCACGTGGATTTCTGGTACTAGTCCACAATTTAATTAAGGAGTTGAATACCCCTAAATTCAGTGGATTTTTTTTTTGTATTGTTTGAATCTGCAGAGCAGAACCTTGCACAGAATTAACAATACAGGAACATTCCATTTGGCACAAGTGGTCAACCCATATTTATCCACAATAGAGTTCTCCACTTCCGTGCACCCTCTCAACGTATCCTTGAATTCCTTTGTCACACATTCACTTACCTGGACTTGTTGGGCCGAAGGGCCTGTTTCCACACTATCTAATCTAAACTAGCCACCTCAATTACTTCGCGTAATACAGGATTCACCACATGAATTAAAAGCTGTCCTCATCAATTCCTTGCAGGAATTACTTGTGCTTTTTATATTTAAGATCCATAGTTTTGGATGCCCTAGAAGTGGAAACATCGTCTTTCCAATTAACCTATCACATTTCCTCAGTCTTCCTTTATCTCAGAATAGCCTTTAAGTGTTAAATTATTGGAAACTGGATTCACATCTTGGGTCTTTTTTGTTGGTAGCAGCAATCACTGAGACTAGAAGACTTCTCTTAACATCAGCATATCAAGATCTCTTAGTGAATGATAAACTACGATGAATATAATCACACATTGAGGATTGAATACAACCTTGGATTACATACCAAAACCTGTTCCTAGGGGTTCTCAAACTGAGAATGTTACATAATCATGCAAAGTAACATTCTGTGACCCACATACCTATTGGTCTTACTCACCTGTAGACCAATGTTTAAGTACAAAAAACCGATGGAACCCTTTTCTCCCAGTTCATCCTGTTTCTCTGCACCCCCCATCTCAACTATACAGAGAGATTCAGGCTGTGCGGGAAGAGCTTGCATACTGAGAGGCTGCAGGCAGTCCTGAGAATGACAAGAATACAAGGGATAATTGGCATGGTATTAGCAACATGGAACAGAAAAGACTCAGATTCAATCCCTGGTCTGTGGAATCAGGACTGTAAAATATTACTTACATTTGGAAAGTTTCTGATACATTATAAACTGGCTGTTTGTGCAAATGTTTTAACTTCAGAGAGAGACTGAATGCAACATTACAGGCTAACGGGATAAGTGGCAAATCTTTCATTTTCTTTGTTGTGCACAGTTCATTTGTTGCACTGCATGATCCTTTTATTACTGTATGCGAGGGCACACGCACATCTTACTGGAAATGTCTGTTGTGTGCAGCCTGTCTGTTGCACAAAACAGCCTCGAGGACACAATGGTGACTAGGCACAATGACAGAAGAGAGGTGAAACACAACAGTTCACTAGATCGTTGATGTTCTCACCTTCAGGTACACAACAACACTAAAATGCGCACCAAGCTCAGTGAAGAGAGCAGAAAATTAATTCAAAATATTGCTTGACAGATCTATTTAAGAAATCATGATGGAAGGTCAAAGCTGGACAGTAGTGACCAGAAGGTATTAATTAGAAGGTTTTTGGTGCACCAATACATCAGACGATAATAAGTAAATTAACTGTTCTCTCAAGGAAAACCAAGATGAGCAGTGTAGTTTGTTTCCAGATATCTAGAATTTTGATATTTAGTGGCAGAAATACAGTACTGTAAATGAAAGCTCGAAGTAGAACCCTGCCCTGCTACAGCAATCATTCTGACTCTCGTAGGGTTATTAGTCAATTTGCAG
Source organism: Chiloscyllium punctatum (assembly GCF_047496795.1). Classification (NCBI taxonomy): domain Eukaryota; kingdom Metazoa; phylum Chordata; class Chondrichthyes; order Orectolobiformes; family Hemiscylliidae; genus Chiloscyllium; species Chiloscyllium punctatum. The sequence goes on along the minus strand of NC_092764.1, from coordinate 71,755,414 downwards.
ATTCAAAATCTGCAGGCTGACTGAAGTGCTAAACCTACAGACTGGAAGAAATCACTCCAGATCAGCTTACTGGAAAGCATACCACACTCATCAGACTTCAACCTGGACACTTTTATTCCTTGCAACTTCTCAAGCTCAACATTTCACAAAATACCAGATTCAACTTTGACAGTTGATCATTTTTCTTGGCCTCAATCAAAGGTAAGCTTGAATGAAGCACTTTCCAACCATACAAACGCTAACATTTAGACAAGGACAGCAAGTGAATGGGAAAACTAGCATCCCTCCAAGCTACACATCATTCTGACCTGGATGATGTTGCAATCCTTTGTCACTGGATCATAATCCAGAACTCCCTCCCAAAGAGCATTGCCTGTAACCTACACCACTTGAGCTACAGCAATTTAAGTAGGAAGCTCATTACCATCTTCCCAAGGAAAATTAAAAGCTGGCTTTGCTGGTAACGATCACAAAACTTAGAAATATGGAAGGAGTTAGTAACATTGCAATAATGACTACTATCCAATACATCTAACCAGGTTTACCAAAAAAGCAACTGGGCAAAAGAAACTTACCGAAGGGTCCAGAGAAATGATTCTGACAGTGTTGTCTACGAGCCCAACAGCCAGAAATCGAGAACGCTGCTCCCCTGGAGGTACATTTGCTAAACTCATGCAGACCACATCAGTTGACATCTCTTTCCGTTCAGTGTACTCATTCAGTTGTCCAGACTACAAACAAAATTTTGCAAATATTAACATCAGAAAGATCTGATGCATAATCCTATGCAAGGAGAGGTTAGTATAGCAGCATACTGCAGGAACATAACTATGGTTGTAAAATTAACTCTCAAATCCTAAAATAAATTACCAAATACTAAAACGACTATTCAGATAGAATTTAATCTGAAAATGTAGAGAGTCATACAGCACAGAAACAGATCCTTTGATTCAACTCGTCCATGCTGATCAGGTTTCCCAAATTAAACTAGTTACATTTGCCTGCATTTGGCCCATATCCTTTCAAACCTCTTATTCATTTATTTGCCTAGATATCTTTTAACTGTTGTAACTGTATCTGCATCTACCACATACGAACATCTGTGTGGAGAAAAAACTGATCCTCCAGCTCCCTTTAAATCTTTTCCCTTTCACTTTAAATCTATGTTCTATACTTTTGAACTCCCTTACCCCAGGGAAAACGCCTTTGTTATTAACCTTGTCTGTCTCTCATGATTTTATTCACCTTTAAAGGCTATCCCTCTACCTCCTACACTCCAGAGGTAAACAAAACTCCCAGTCTACCCAGCCTTTCTTTATAATTCAAATTCTCCAGTCCAGTAACATCCTTGTAAACTTTTTTGAGTTAATAGTATCATTCCCATGGCAGGAAGACCAGAATTGTATACAGGACTCCCAAAGTGGCCTCATTCTTGCCCTGTATGGCTGCAACATGTCATCCCAACTCCTATACTCAATGCTCTGAGTAATGCAGTCAAGTGTGCCAAACACCTTCTTCACTACCCTTGTCTACCTGCATCACCACATAGAAAGAAACTATGAACCTACACGCCTAGGTCTCTCTGTTCAACAACACTCCCCAATGCCCCACCATTAACTATGCATGTCCTGCCCCAATTTTTCAACCAAAACATAACAGGTCACATTTATCCAAATTAAACTCCATCTGCCACTCCTGAGCCCATTGGTCTAGCTGATCAAGATCCCGTTGTACTCGCTGTCCACTACACCACCAAATGTGGTGTCATCCACAAACTTACTAACCATGATTAAATTCTGCTCACCCACCTCCTCCTTCCATCATCTTCTTCTGTCTGCAAAATTAAATTTGTCTTATTGTCTAATATAATCCAAATCAATGCTTTGCAAGCATTCTGCCTTTCCAAAAAGGGATCTTGAAATCACTAGAAGCCAGATTTGAATAGTGCCAGTTTGTTTCAGGTCAACAAGAATCCCAGATCAATGAGTTGAGTCTCTGGAACCTTCTATGGGGCATTGGGGAAGCACTTACATCAACCTGTAAGGAGGTCACACACTTCAAAAGGGATAACATCTAAAAGAAAATAAGATGTTCACGGAGACACCATTCAAGAAAAAACAAAACTTCCAACTCTATTTGACTCTATGCCTATTAACTCCTTACTCACCGGATCCATCTCAAAGTAGACCAGTTCTCCGCCTGTCAGAGCAATCACCACCTGGCGCTGATTCACAGCACATTTCACAATTGTCTTTTTACCAGGGGTCTTCCACTCATTGACTCTCTTATCAGCACGGATATGACGGATCCCATCAGGATACACCTAAAAATTACAAACAGAGCCAGGGTTTTTCTTGGACTACATTACAACACATATGTTTACTCTCAGTTTAATCTAAACCCCCAAATTTATAAAAGCCTTGGGACCTAAACTGCAGTAAATTTATACAATAAGAAATGTATTCTTAACCCTTCTAGCTCCTCTGTTGGACAAGCAATCACAGCAAGGTAGTTCTTGAACGTAATCGTTGCGTTCTTGCACAACCCCACATTATAGAATAATCATGCTTTAGAAACAGCGCTTATAGTATTCAGACTTCTCAAAATAAAGGCAAACATTCCATTAGCGGTTACACTACATAATGCTCAGTATGTCCTCCAATTATGACACAGAGCATCACACATTTCAGCAAAATACCCGAACAGCACTGTGAAGCTACAATTCCACCACAGGGTAAACCTTTAGTACCCACAGCACCATGAATATAATACTTGTATAGTGAAGACTTTAGAACCAAACAAAAATTGCCACAATTTTGGGTTGTCAACCACTAGTGGTTACTTGGTTAGTCAGTGCTGGCAGAAAAGAGAGGAACAATTTGAGATGACCGATGAAATGATTAGATTAGATTACATTAGATTAGATTACATTACAGTGTGGGAACAGGCCTTCGGCCCAACAAGTCCACACCGCCCCGCCGAAGCGCAACCCACCCAGACCCCCTACATTTACCCCTTACCTAGCACTACGGGCAATTTAGTGTGGCCAATTCACCTTAACCTGCACACCTTTGGGCTGTGGGAGGAAACCGGAGCACCCGGAGGAAACCCATGCAGACACGGGGAGAACGTGCAAACTCCACACAGTCAGTCACCTGAGGCGGGAATTGAACCCGGGTCTCTGGCGCTGTGAGGCAGCAGTGCTAACCACTGTGCCACCCAAGAAGATCTCTCAAGAAGTTTTCTTCGTTGAGACTTCTCCTTAAAACAGCATCTTTGCACCTCCTGGTGCTATTTTCAAAGAATAACTGCCCAAATAAATTACATATTAAATGCTTCAAGAGACAAACTGCAAAGCTGATCTAAAATAAAGGCAGATAAGTATGCAAAATTTAAATTGCACAAGCTATTGAAGTCATCAAGTAACTATTGTGAACTGAAATTGTGCCAGTGTTCAGGTCACAACTAGCTACTAAAGACTTAGAAAAAAAATGTACTGTGTACACAAGTTTTACAAATTGGTGCAGCCATTACATTCAACTTATCACAGCAATAAAGGAATTCTTTCAGGAATCCAAGCAGTACATTAACAAGACTGCCTTTACAGGCAAGAGAAGAAATTTAAACACTGTAAGCAGTGAGAGCTCAAATATAGCTTAATGTGGTATTTCAATGAATCAATCAATTTCTATCCCCCTACCTGGACCAGTGCATCCTCACCAAGCAAGGAACAGGACAGTGTGGGGGTTGTACCCAGAAATCCAGAGTCTGTCACTTCCTCTACGGTCTCACCAATAGACAGTACCAGCGTGGCGTTCACGAAAGACACAATGATGTATGCATCATACTCATCTAAACACACACAAAAAAGGTGCAAAATACACTTGCAGGTTAACATTCAGTGCTGTTATAAAGTGCATTATTGGCATGAGTTTTTAAAGAGTTTAAAAGCCTTGAATGGCCATTACAGAACACAGGTTTCCATTCAGACCAAAAGTTCAAAATAGATCTCTATACAGCAATTCCGTCAATCCCATTCCTCACTCCACCCTCAGCCCTGCAAATGTATTGCCTTCAAGTACCTATCTGATTTCCTTTTGAAATCATGCATGGTCTCCAATTCCACCACCCTTAAGAGAAGTGAATGCAGGTCATTACCATTTGCTGCATAAAATAAGTTCTTCCTCACTTTCCCCCAGCATCTCTTATCCAAAACGTTAAATCTGTGCCCCAGTCCTTGTATCATCAGATAACAGGAACAGCTTTTGTCGATCTTATCCTAACCAATCACTACCTTGTTCACCTCTATCAAATCTCCCTTCACTCTCTTTTGCTCGATAGGAGGTTTCTCTAACCTAAACTTGTAGCTAAATTCCTTTATCCCTAGAACCATTCTGGTACATCTTTGCTGCAACCTCACAAGAAACATCACATTCTTCTTTAAGTAGGATGATGATAACTGGACTCATTAAGGGCCTGGCTCCATACTGTAGGAATTCTAATCTAATTTAGTTGAGGCCCACTCAGAGCTTGACAAAAGATCAACATAAATTTTGCAATCCAAGATTCAATAATGCCTTCTCACTTTCAAAGCTCTATACTCATGAGACCTCAGGTCTTTCCCCCCCCCCCCCATGTATACTATTTATAACTGTGCCATTAACTCTAGTACGACTTCCTATCTCTTCTGCTAAAATTCATCACCTCACATTACCATGTATGAAATTACATGTCATTTGTCTGCCAATTCTGCTAGCTATCTATGCCCTGTTGCAACTAATTGGTATTATTCTCACTCAATGCCAGTATCATACGGGGCAGCACTGGGACCCAGGTTCGATTCCAGCCTTTGGTGACAGTCTTGTGTGGAGTTGCATTCTCCCAGTGTCTGTGCGGGTTTGCTCCAGTTTCCTCCCACAACCCAAAGATGTGTAGGTTAGGTGATCTGGCCATTCTAAATCACCCATAGTGTTCATGGATGTGCAAGTCAGGTGCGTTAGTCACGGGTAAATGTAGAGTAATAGGGAATGGGTTTGGGTGGGATACTGTTCAGAGGATTGGGGTGGACCTTTTGGACCAAAGGGCCTGTTTCCACACAGTAGGGATTCTATGATAAAATTTGGTTTCAAAGGCAGACCTTGAAAGATATCTGGTATCTTAAAATCATAAAAGCCTAGCACTGACACAAGAAACAACAGTCTACCACCTTTCTAGTTTGAAAAATAACCAATTATTTTAAACCCACGATGACACACATCCCTTTGATTCTACGAGCCCCAATTTTATTAACCAGTTTTCACATTTTATTCCACATTGTTTGCTTGAATGTAACCAAGTCATCAACTCCCTTGGACATTCTCACCAAAACATTTCAGTAAATTTGTCAAATATAATCTGGCTTTTATAAATTAACTCAATAACTGTTTTTAAGTTCCCATTTATTGTGTCTAAAACTGTACCCACCACTGACAGTAAACGGACATGCCAGAAGTTACAAAGCATAGCCTTAAGCCTTTTTTTTTGGCCCCAGTGAACATTTGCTACTCTCCAATCCTCTGGGACTTCCCTCTCATCTAAGGAGCTCTGGGAAATTACATTAAGTCCTCCATCTAAACCCATATCTAGTTGTTAATGCAACTTGGGATACAAACCCTCTGTATCAATGGAATTCTTAAGCACACCCAGCCCTTCCAGAACCCCCACCTATAAATTTCACATTTAATCTTTAATTCCCCTAATATCCATCCAACAAAAGCAACTTTAAATTGCAATTCATCATGGATTTATCTCACTTTAATTCCTTTACAAAGACATACTTCCATCCCACCTCAAAGAAAAGTGCTTGCACAAGGTGAAAGCTACTTAAAATACTCTCACTTCTAATGAATTAAATAGCCTTTTCTGTACTTAGTTCCTTTCCTTACTCCTCTAAGGGATGATGACAAGGGATGGGAACATAATGAAAAAGCACGAGGTTTTGCAACAAAAAGAACACTATAAAAATCCTAGTTAATACTTGTGAAATGAAACAACCCTTAATACCATCAATACTCAAGTAGTAAGTTATTTTCACCCAGAATACCACCAACACTTAAATGTGCAACCATTAGCCACATGGCCAAAAAGAAGGGACACAGGCAAACATCACAGAAATCATCATAATTAGAGACTCGCAAGCAAAGGGCTAGTACTGGAAAGTTTCTGACTCAAGATCTGGAAGTATTTTCACACCTAACAAATTGACCCTTCAACTGACAATTAAACTAAGAGATTCCTACAGTGATCACCCTACAGGTTAAAGCCTCGCTGATCTGAAGCTCCCAACTAAACCTATACTAAATTTTACGATTCCTTGTTCCTTCTTGGGAAATTCTGCAAAATCTATATTTTACATCTCACACCATCTCATAATTAGCATGCACGTTTTTACATATCCAAAAAGTGCCTTCACATAACTAATGCACTGCCCTTTACCAACGTGCCCAAAAAACCCCAATAACGGAAACAAATCCCCCAGAACGAATGCGAACAAATATCCTGTTGTATATATGAACGTTAAAACACAAGCCTGCCCTTCACTCCTGTCTTCAAATTTAAGTGTTGTCACTAAAGATTTCAAATGTAATTATTGTCAAAATGAATGCACACTCCAACTTAAACTCTAGTCACAGAATAAATCCTCCCTTTTCTAAACTTTATTCATATCTGGAATAGGCAGCATATTACGTTAAAGTTCTGGTGGTTCTAAGTGGTGATTGCAATTTGTGATGATGAGAACATTCATAAGAACTGAAGATTGCATCACAGGGCATATTTTTCTATCTTAATATAATAAACTATATAAGCCTAATGACAACACATGTACTCTTCAATGCTGACTCTTGCAATATTCTACAGTTGGGGTGGAAGGGGTATATCACAATTTTCCAGTCAACATCCTTTTGTGTAGAATATCTGCATCAGTAGTACTTTTGCTTCACGTAATCACTGGTTAGGACTGTTCTTTACAATGTCTGCCCTAAACCAGTATCCAAGAGGCCCTACCAGCAGGTACGCACCTAGAGTGAGTAGCACCTTCCCCGGCCACCTGTGGGAGAGAAACAGAGGCTTGGTATTGGTAGAGATTAAGCCACCACATACCAGCCTTGGTTAGTACTGCTCTTTCAAGATTGAGGACAACCAGGGTATAAACTGCAATAAATATATCATTCAGGCTAGACAAAAGCTGTATTGCCATACCCACTCATCAAGCCAGCGTAGGAAAGTATCCCAGGCAAAATCAATACTAGCAAAGTAACCACTTTCGTATACTTATGAGCAACCCACCACCCAATCTAGTACGTGTGACATTGCAGCTCAGCATCATTTTCTCAAGGGCAATTACTGGTGGGAAACAAATACACTCATATGCCATATTCTTATTCTTTCATGGGAGTCTAAAGTGGACAATAAAACAATATTCAATAAGAAACATGCATAAAGAGCACAATCATGTCCAATTTGAAAAGTGATTTAATTCTCATTACCAGGTCATCACTGCAGCTTTTCCATTGAGATAATATCGGTTAGCATTAGGATTACTGTAGAACGTTTAGCGCACTCCCAACCAAATCCTAGCAAATTTACGTGTATTGCAAAAATATTCTTCTACTGAACGTTTTCTCACTATTTCTGGATTATGGTATGGAATCAGTGATTATCAATTATTGTAATTTGTAAATTATAACCAGAGGCACTCAGCTTTTACAGAGGCCACAACTTCTATAAGGTTTGATCATTTACAGGATGTGCCCAGCCCAATAAATCATTATTGCAGTTTTCACATTTGTACATCATTCACAAACTATAAGAAATACAATAAAAGAAACTACAAAGAATTTGCACTCAGTTGCTTAACCTCAGTCTAGATAACTGTAGAGTATACAGCCACCTGGTTAAATCTACTGGGCTAGTGAGAAATTCTTTCAATAGTCACTCACTCTCGCCACATAGTGGCAGATGCAAAAAAGTGCAAGTGCATAAATTCTGGATAAACGCAGGAGGATCACGTCAGTACCACAATACCATACTGCGCAGTACTGTTGATAACTATCTAACTGGTACACGAATAAAGGCCATTTGGCAAGAGTGGAGTACTGTCAGTGCCTGAGGAACTGAACCAAACTCTAATTGGAGACAGCACTATGAAGAAAGAGGTGAGAAAAACGTGGGGGAGAAAACCCCACTGAAATCAAAATCAATGCAAACTTTAACGAGTGGAAATGAATACATTTAAATAAAAAAGTTTATTTTAATAAGTAATTCATTATCCCCTTCAAAACTGCAAGACTTTTGATGGAAGAAAATCTGACTTGAAATGTGTTTTGGTGTCAGATCAAATTACTTGGGTTAATCCACCCATAAAATTTCAAAAATGTAACAGCCCATATGTTTTTGACATCTACTGATTTGAACTGTATTGCAGTTTAGAAGTGTTTAATTCTTCAGTTCTCAATCAATTTTGGAACCAGGTCATGGCTATCAAAATACGCAATGTGAGGTAATGCAAGCAAGTAAAAGAACAGTAAACAGTGAACAATCCTTCATACATGCAAGCTGCTTTTTCTACTTTTTAGCTATTTCTGTGCTTATTTGATGTATTTTATTTAGATTGCTGTACATAGTTCTACTTAAATAAGAATAAAATTTAAAAACTAAACCTGCAACACCTATGGATTGTGGTTCAATGAGTTAAACAGAGTTCATGCTCAATGATGCAACATGGCAATTTGTGAGAACAGATTTACTGCTTTCTTCAAAAAAATTCTCATAGCAATTACATGAATTTTATCTAGTACAATGCACTTGTTGGACATGATTTGGAGATGCCGGTGTTGGACTGGGGTGTACAAAGTTAAAAATCACAACACCAGGTTATAGTCCAACAGGTTTAATTGGAAGCACACGAGCTTTCGGAGCGACGATCCTTCATCAGGTGATTGTCAATAGGAGCGTCGCTCCGAAAGCTCGTGTGCTTCCAATTAAACCTGTTGGACTATAACCTGGTGTTGTGTGATTTTTAACCTTGTTGGACATGACTGTGTGAACATTTCTTAATGTGGCCAAAAGAATTTCTGCTCTATGCATTATTCAGGTCATACCTTCCACATGTCTTCTCACAGTCCATACAGCATTTGGGTTACCGGGCAGCTCTGAAACAGCCATTTCTGATACCTGTCAATGAGGGTTTGGGGAGAAAAATCAGCATGAGTCCTCCATCTTACTGCAAAACAAAGAACTGCAGATGCTGGAAATCAAACAAAAACAGAACGTGTTGCAGAAACTCACCAGTCTGGCCACATCTGTGGAGAGAAAGCAGTGTTAACAGAGTCCAGTGACCCATCTTCAGTGTTCTGCGCTTGAAATGTTAACTCTGCTTTCTTTCCACAGTGCTGCCAGACCTGTTGAGTTTCCGCAGCAAGTTCTGTTTTTCATCAATATCAGTGCCTGCTTCAAAGGAGGGTTCAAACAACTTATACTGGTTAAAAAGAGGTGCTATATGACAAAATGGAGCATTACTGGGAAATAGAGATTCGGTTTTCCCAACACAGTTGACAAATTAAATTTTTTGGAAAGCTCATGGTCTGCTGAATCAGAGATTCTAAAATATTCCCCATATATTTTTCGGAGAAGAGACATGAATCACATCATTTAATCAGCAGCACCTGGAGCCTTTCCTGACTAGATATTTATATACAGGTAGCAGAGCTGTCATCTGGAGTGGAAACCTTAATCAACTTTTCTTCACTGTCCCTCCCCTGTAGCTTATTGCAGCTCCTCAACTGAGCTAAGTGAACCAAACAGCACAGATGAAACCTGGGACCTTAAAGTCAGAATGATTCAAATACAGGATGTTTCTATCAATGTATGAATCAGCAAACATCATAATGGCTCCTTAAAAGATAGTCACTGGCCTCCTACAAAAAAATAATTTCATACACATCATACCTCAAGACCATGCCTCAAGACTCTCAATGACGACCGCGGCCCTCTCCCACAGGCAACATATAGCTGAGGTGTGTCTTCATTAGCCAGATCAGCAATCTGCAGATGAAAATATAAGCAACAGCGAAACATTGGTGACAAACATAACTGGCATGACAACTTCACGACAGCTGATTAAGAAATTAAGACTTTCCTCAAATACTTTTCAGAAAAGAAACATGAATTCACATTAATTTAGTCAGCGTATACACATTGGTTGTATCAACAGAAACAACTAAAAACTCAACCTACAGAATCCATATGATTAGTTGGTGAAATAAACATTGTTCAGCTCCAGTAAAGAATCTGGAACTATGTTTTCATACCTGACATGTTAAAATTGGTGAAAGGCTGTCCAACTCATCCACCAATACCAGATTCTTGAGAGGTCGTGGCTGAAAGAAAAATGTATCTCCCTCCTCTAAGGGCATTGCTGAAGAGAACTCTGGTTCATCATCATCATCTCCAAGATGTGCAATCTGATAAAGGTAACTAGAATATAAAAAAGACATGACTTAGCTTTCTGAAGACTAACATTCTTTTATTTTAAAAAACAATTATTATTTACACTAACTGCACATCAGTTATCAGGCCAACATCAAGCCACTGATAATTCCACTACAAAATCCCAAGATATGCTTTACATATACTGTAGAACCTGTTTTGAGAATTAATAGAATATGACAACCTGATTTCTTAACAAAAAACAATACTATCCAAGCCACAGACACCACAAATGTTATTAAAATAAGCTAGCAAATCAAGTGGCAACGTGCACTGGTCAAGAGTACCTCAGATTATTTACATTGGAGGGATAATAGGGAAAATTGCAGAAAGTGAACACAAAAATATATTGAAGAGATTAAAAATGATGTGCTGTACACTTTAAATTGCTTGCAGACAAAGGAGTTTTATAGGCAGTGGGACAAAAGTAATACTGCTATTGTGATTAGTAATCAAACTTAGAAGGACTAAGTAAAATAAAAATTGGATGTTGCGTCAACAAAAAGTGTAAGACTGGGATTGATGAATTGGTGTTTAGTAAGCGTGTTGCAAGATACAGTGCAAAGGTTAGCAAATGGAATTGAAGTATCAGTGAGCCATATACGTTCGAGTGGCAAACAGATTAGAAGAAGTGAACAACCTACTCTTCTTGGTAACACACAAAAGAAATAGCCACAAACTAATAATTGTAAAGATACTCCAAAGTAAATGTCAGAAAGGCTACTCGAAGGAAAAAAAATTAGACAGTGAGTTATAACAATCATAAATGCATAGCCTGGCGGGACAGTGGAAGCAAATTCAGTAATAACTCAAATAAAGTGAAACTGAACATATTTGAACAGGAAACATTTACTAAGTCAAGGGACATGGTGACAATGTGAGGCTAACTGGATAGCTCTTTCAAAGATGGAACAATGACCCAAAAGGTCCATCCCACATTTGCACTGTATCATTTAATGCTGGGAATACATTTATAAGCCACAAAGCTAACTTCTTTAGTCACTGCATCAAAACAGACCGCTGTGCTGGCTAAGGCCCAAAGATCTCATGATCAAATCTCAGGCCACTTGCTCTACTTTATGCACAATACAAATTGATGGGAAGCTGGCTTAACCTTTAAGAGCGCACCTCAGGGCTCCTTAATACACAATGAAGTCCAAATGACTTGTGAAATCGACAGTCTCCACAGAATGTGAACAGTCAGCTGCTTTCGTTAGCCAGTAACAGAGCACCACTGTCAAATATCTTCAAGTAACTACTTAGTCATCATTTTGGCCATAAGATGCAGGAGACAGACGTATGAAATACAAACAAAATTGCTGTTTAATCCCAGCAAAATCTAATGTGATAAACAGTAAAACAGTCCACACTCACTGATTGCCAAATTCTGATGCGACAAAGAGGAACCCAGTCTTCAGTACACACATGGCAGTTGACACAGGGACAGTGTCAAAATACTTCAACCTGATTTCAGTCACCTGCAAATATACAAACATTTTATAAAACAAGACATCAATTATAAAAGACAGGAAAGGGAGGATCATGGAAGAGAGTGAAAATTATAACTAGACAATTTTGGGTTTCTAAACGCTGTCTCAACAGTTGGAGGTACAAAGAAAACCTACCTAATATCTGAGCAATATTTCAAGTCTTTATAGAACCACTTTTCAAACAGGTTTTCAGCAAGAAAACAGAAATAAGGCTGTAAGATTAAAAAGATTGAAAGTACGCATCATTCCTTTCAAGAAACATGTACTGACAAAAGCTTGCTCATGTTTTGTAATTCATGAACAATGAGAAGTCACCAACTTATATTTCCAAAAGAAATGCCAATTTTCAGCAAACAGCAGTTTGTTTTCTAACCAAAAGCTTGATCCTTTTCTGATTAGCTGCCATGAGAACAAGTTTTGGGCCCCTTATCTAAGGAAGAATGTGTTGACCTTGGAGGGGCTCAGGAGATTGACAAGAATGATCCCAGGGATGAAGGCTTTTCATATGAGAAGTGGTTAAGGACTCTGCGTCTGTAATTGATGGGAGTTTAGAAGGATGATGAGGGGAAATCTGGTTGAAAATTACAGAATACAGAGGGGCCTGGATACAGTGGACTGTGGAGAAGATGTTTCCACTAATGGGAGAGACTAGGAGCAGAGAAGACTCGATGCCGGATGGGCCTAGTTCTGCTCCAATGCCTTACAGATAAGATATACAGCACACCACTAAAATTGTTCAGTACACATTCAAGACCTTAACTGTGTTATTAAAATGGGAAAAGACATGGTAGTTTAGTTACCCATCATGTGTACACACCAAGAAAAAAAACACAAAACAGTTCACAAATTAATTTGCCTGCAAAACTTTTGATTACAATTGGCGAGTCACCAAACTGGGATTTCTAACCTGCAGTCCTCCTTACCATGTCCTCATCTGTTTCCAGTGTAATTTTGAAGATGTCGCCTTGTTCAGTCTGTGCCAGGAAGAAGAACATGGACTTTGTTTTATGCGTAGCAGAGCAGACAAAAATCATTCCTCGTTCAGGATCATCCAGGTCATTCTGGAAGAGAAAATGCCTGTATTTGTGTAATGCATTTTGCTACAGGACACAGATACAAGTCAAAAACAAAACTTGCCCCCATGCATGTGCTTCCATTAGGGATCACTACATAGTGATCAAGTATAGAAAACTCAGGTAATTTTAAACCTCCAAGCTCAGGGAACTGAAAGCTAAATGAAACTGACTGGGGGACTGAACTTTGCAATTTTAATGGTTTGCTTGGGGAATATTTAGGAAAATGGAAGAAGTTAAAAATACTAAAAATCTAAACTATATTAACATGATATTTAGCCACTGCCTCCCTCAACAAAGATCATGGATTAGATGGTGCTGGAAAAGCACAGCAGTTCACGCAGCATCCAAGGAGCAGGAAAATCGACATTTTGGGCAAAAGCCCTTTATCAGGAATAGAGGCAGAGTGCCTGCAGGGTGGATCCCACCCTTCAGGCTCTCTGCCTCTATTCCTGATGAAGTGCTTTTGCCCAAAACGTCGATTTTCCTGCTCCTCGGATGCTGCCTGAACTGCTGTGCTTCTCCAGCACCACTCTAATCCAGAATCTAGCTTCCAGCAACTGCAGTCATTGTTTTTACCTCAACAAAGATCGCGGCTGACCAAAATTAAATAACCAAACCAAATACTCTACATGTTACAAATCACCCTATAATTGTGCACAAGGTTGATCAAAATCCTCAGTGTGGCTCAATGTTGAGAATCCAAGCCCTACCTGAGGAGCAAAAAAAATGGTAATTCAATATATACAGCAATGTTACAGATTTGGACAAAATATGAAACATTTTCCCATTGAAGCAGATGCAAAAGAATCAATGCAATGTTTTCTGACCAGCAGTCCCCCTTGGTCCTTTGCCAAAAAATACCATCTGTCCATTAACCTCACCTACAGGTGGAAAAGCTTCGGGCACAAATGTCAAATTGAAGTGATTATTGTTCAGTAAGCTCAGAAATGCTCAACTCATCCTCAGAATATGAGAACCGTTACAGACAATACAAATTATTTTGGGATCATCAGCTCATTTTCAATATTTGAGTAAAATTGAAATATCGAAGTCTTAAGTAGGTGTTATATTTCTGCATATCGACGTACTGCAAGTTTACATTAAGCTCATAAACTTCTTACCCTCCTCCTGGGGATGGGGCATCGGATGTCTGGCTGGTCTCCAAAGTTTTTATAAGTGATATAGTTTTCGGAACAGATTAGTACACCACTCGGCCCATCTGAGCCTCCTGGAACTGAAGTAGAGAAAGATTTCAACTTCAATATTTCAAATCAAGGATAGAGTCATAGAGACATAGAGCATGGAAACAGACCATTCGGTCCAACCCGTCCATGCCGACCAGCTATCCCAACCCAATCTAATCCCACCTGCCAAGTCTGAAAAATAACCCTCCATTACCACCCTCTGTCTTCTACCTTTGAGCCAGTTTTGTATCCAAATGGCTAGTTTTCCCTGTATTCCATGAGATCTAACCTTGCTAATCAGTCTCCCATGGGGAACCCGAGTCCCCTTTTCCAATTTTAAAAATATGCATAAGGAGGTTTTGCTCTCTCAAGTTGCACCATTTATTTAAATAAAGAAATAAATTTAAGAGAAATGGACAAGAAATTAACATAGAAACATGGGAGAAATACACAGCAGCCCCTTTAGTATCCAAAAGGAAAGGTTAGCACATTGAACACTGACCATGGGTCAGAGTTGCTAAGTTACCTTGTCTGAAACACAATTTTTTATGAATGCCCTTATGCCATTAGGTCAAGCATTTCCTTATATTTTCCATTTTTAAATTGTGAAGTTGAATACAACTTTGAGCTGAACCATATTGTTCTCACTTTGAATTAACCTGTGAGTACTGATTAACACATGAAAACCTGGCAGCAAGGAGCAACTATCCCAAAATCTCAAAATAGTTGAAGACAAAAACAGTCTGTGATCTGCAATCGTTCAATTCTATTTCTGAACTTCAATTCCTAAAGATTTATACATCCCCATGACATTTCAGCGTGGCCAAGATACTGCTTTTTTATTAAACAACTGAGGGGATGGGGAGGCCACTATAGCACAATGATTAGCACTGTTGCCTCACAGCACCATTTCAATTCCAACCTCGGGTGACTGTCTGTGTGGAGTTTGCACATTCTCCCCGAGTCTGCATGGGTTTCCTCTGGGTATTCCGGTTTCCTCTCAGTCCAAAGACATGCAGGGTTGGCTATGCGAAATTGCCCTAGTGTCTAAGGATATGCAGGTTTGGTGGGTTAGTCACTGGTAATGTATGGTTACAGGAGTAGGATAGTTGGGGTGGGTCTGGTTGGAATGCTCTTCAGAGGGTTGGTGTGGACTCAATGGTCCGAATGCCCTGCTTCCACACTGAAGGGATTCCACAACAAGTAATGAATGACTTGCAAATGAATATGGAAATTTAATGTCAATGTTATAAGTGTTGAGGAGCGAAATGGGGAAATGTAGTGTTGCCACTGTTCAGGAACACTGTATCAACTGTTTAAATCTGAGAAGCGATAGCTTTGTGTCAATGCGATGGAAAAACATGACCTGCTGAACGCTCTGACTTTACCAGTTTCAGAAAGTATTCTGGAGTGATGGTTTTGTGTGTGAAGAAGTGTGCATCAGTTATTTTGACAATGTTTATTATTGACTTACCTCTGTTGTCCTATGACAATTTAAATTCCATAGCCTTGAGGAAATTAATGCTTTCCTTGTGGGTCGAATGGAGTTTATAAATATTTAATCTTATTGCCAAATTTTCCTTATTTTGCTTCCATACAAGAGCAAATGCACTATACATCAACATAAATACAGAAGCTAATTTTTCTGCCTGACTGCATCACAAAATAAAGGAGGTAATGAGAAGGAACAGGCAACTTTTGAGAGGAGTCATTGTAAACTAAAAACGTTTTAAAACCTAACTCCAGTCTGTATTTTACCAAGAGTGGACTTGTAAACCATATACCTGTAATTAGGAAGTTGCCATGCTCCTCCAGAGGTTCACTGTACTTTCTCACAACATGGTTCAGACCCAGATCCAACTCGTAGAATGTCAATGTCTGTTGAGTGTTAGCAGCTGCTTCACCAGTAGGATCACTGTCTGCCTCCTACAAATAGAAGGAAACGGTCAAGCATGAAATGGAGGCTCAAAGTAATGCTTAATTCACTTTTGATTTTCATAATCTTAATACTGAAGATACAAAGAATATTTTCTCATTGCAGCTATTAACCTACTGAAATCTGAACATTACTGGAATACTACCATTGAGGGAAGATATACTCGCCTCCTTTGTTGGAGAAAGATAGTGGCCATCGTTTACCTTTGCATGTACTTTAACAAGCTGAAATGCACACACAGACATTCTCCACCCTATGGTGGTTACTAGGCAGCTATCAGGAACGGACAAATCAAATTAGAAATGTTTTCAGCAATGACATCAACACGGGAGTCCTCAGTAAATGATTTTGTATCTGTGACCATCTTGAATTTCCTTAATGGCAAGGTTGGCAAAAAAAAACACTCATGTGACAAATGGTTAGTATCTTGAATGCATTGTCAGAGTGTCTGATGCAAACAGCTCATTGGATGTATTCAAAAGCTATCTACTTTCAACTAACAATTTAAAGTTGCTCATTTTCTGAATCAACAAGCGAGTTAAGACAATTAATGAGATGCTATCCTTTATTAAAAGAGAAACTGAACATAAAATAAAGAATATTACGCTTCAGTTATATACAGCATTTAAGGCTCATCATTATACAATTCAGATAATAAAAAAATTATGTTGGGTGACTTGGGGAACATTCTGCCTCAGATGATGGAGGTAGGGAGTGGCTACATTCCTTTGCCTAACAAGAATCTAAGGCTTTGGGATAGATGCAAGTGTGGAATTCAAACATACATAAAGTAGCCATGATCTTATTGAATGGCAGAGCAGGCTCAAGATACTGAATGTGTAGTGCCACAGGGAGAAGTTTGTAGTATTACAGGAGTGGAAAGAGAGAGAATGACAGCAAGTCCACAGCTCCTACAGAGATCTGGTGCTGACACAATGGGTTGAATGGCTTCCATCTATGCTGTATTAATTCTGCATCTGGTTATTTTTAATTTGCCTTCACCCTGTGTGCACAGTTGACCACAATATCCTACTTCATCATGCTGCTGGATGGGAGAACTTTGCTTGATTTCATTCTTATAAGTCATCAGTAGTCTTTTCCCACTCCATTGCCCCAACAGTGATCTGAAGATTCTTGTCCCTATCCAATTTCACATTCACAGGCGATAGGTGACAGCGCTTTTTAGAAGTAATTGATCTGGGACAAAACTACCAATTATTTAAACAAATATGCATTAGCCTTAACAGTGCAATAGTTGCCATTCTGCCCAGCTCTCTGTAGAGAAATCCAAACAGCCCCCCATCTCAATAAACTTGTAGTTTACATCCATTAAATGCCCATCCAATTTCCTTGTAAAATGGTCATCCCCACTTTCACCACACGCATAAGCAGTGAGTTGCTTAACCAGGACCCAGAGTGGGTTAGCAAGCACAAGGCTGAAGGGGAACAGGACTAGTTTATCAATGAAGATGAATCATAGAGTTTTAGCTTATAAATTCCAAATTATAGTTGCAGAAAATAGGAGGAAGGCTCAAAGCAACTTGGAATTGGCAAGTCTAGAAATAACAAAGACAGACGAAGGTTTCAATGGCAGATGAAATAATGTAAGGGCAGAGTCAAGCAATATATTGGACGGAAACAGGCAGTGTTGTTGATGGGGGCAAATGTGGATGGAAGCTCATCTTGAAGCCAATTTTGTTTCTAATGCTGTAAACAGACTGGTTTGACATTTTCCAGTTATCAGGTAAAGGGATTGAGTCAATTTCTAGAGAATAGTTTGTAGTTGGGACTGAAGACTTTAATTCAGAATTCTAATGCTTAATTGGAGTAATATTCTGCCATTCAGTTCTTAATGCCAAAACAAGTAGCCTGATTATTTTGAAGCACTATATGAATGCAAGCTCTTACACAATTTTATAATGTTTACAGTGGGAATAAAGAGCTAGTTTTCATGTATTCTTTAATGGGCTATGACCATTGTTGAAAAAACCCCAGCGTTGCTGTACCCCTAAACACCCTTGAACAGAATGGCTTGCTCGTATATTACAGATCAAAGCTGAGAGTTAATCACAGTGTTGTGGGTCTGAGGTCACACTCAGGACAGACCCGGTTAAGGATGGCAGATTTCCTTCACAAAAGGACCTTTGTAATTCACACGACTTATTCATTAAAACTGACCTTTTTATGGTTACCATTACTGAGATTAGTTGTCTTCAGATAAAAAAAAAACATGGTTTTGAAGTTACATTGCAATGGTTAATCAAAACAGTATTTTATTTCCATGTAACACAGCACTGTTGATCATCCTGCACAGAAACTGGACAGTGCCCCTGAAAACGTATTCAGCTTTGCTTTAAAATTTGCATTATTTGCCCTCCAGATAATTTAAGGCTGCAAAATCTTAGCTAAACACATTATATAAGTGCTGGCCGTAATTAATGAGAGTAAAAGGTAACAGTGGCCAGGAATCATTTTTTTTTACTTCTCATCGCATCATGCAGAGAACGTTTCACTGTTGTAGGAACATCTGACGCAGTAAATTCGGGCAAAATTACAATATACTCATCACAAACACCATAATCCATCAACAAGAACAGCTAGTATTTATACAGCAGCTTTGACAGAGAAATGTGTCAAGCAAGTGGAAAGCTCATGGACTGCTGAATCAGAGAAACAAAACTTTCCCCAAATATTTTTCGGAGAAGAGACATGATTCACATCATTTTATCAGCAGTAAAACCAAACTTTATCCTTTCCTCACTAGGCACCCCGACACAGGGCACAGCAGAGATCAATTAACTGCTATCAGGAGTAGAAACCTTGACCAAATGAGTATAGAGAGTTAAAGGTTTGGTTGAGAGTTAGAGGAAGCGGGTAATGTTAATTCAAGTAGAGTACTGACATAATCAGAGAGTTGGTGCTGTTGGAATCTGCTAATTGCATTAGATTAAAAACTACAAGCAATAGCTTCTTGAGCAAAAATACCTAATTTGATGCTGAAACAAACTATTAACCTTAGGTTCAATTTAAGTTTATTGTGAGATAGCTCAACCAGGACCATTCATTTGTGATAATGCCTCAGACTCTTGGTCCAAAGAACTCCAAAACAGTTTCACCACCTGACATTAGATGTTTCTAGTATATTTAAAGCTCATTTTAGAGTGTTACACTAGCTACTTCCAATAACACAAATGCTCCAAACCTAGGAATTTACCTCATAGTCCATCTCAAGACAAGCAAACATAGGATTTTCAAACCCCACGTCCACACCAACGACATGATACACCAACGTATTTGCTTTGTGCGCTTCTAAAGGGGAGGAGATGGTGAGGCGAGCAGCAGCATCCCTGTTCAGAATGTAGACCAACTTTTGCTTCTCAATAGCACCTGAAAGAAATCATGACAGATATGGCACCAGAGTGCACAATAGTTTAGATTAGATTAATTAGATTCCGTACAGTGTGGAAACAGACCCTTCGGCCCAACAATTCCACACCAACCCTCCGAAGAATAACCCACCCAAACCCATTTCCCTCTGACTAATGCACGTAACACATTATGGGCAACTTAGCATAGCTGATTCACCTGAGTTGCACATCTTTGGACTATGGGAGGAAACCGGAGCACCCAGAGGAAACCCATGTAGACGTGGAGAGACTCCACACAGACAGTCACCTAAGGCTGGAATCGAACCTGGGACCCTGGTGTTGTGAGGCAGCAGTGCTAACCACTGAGTCACCGTGCCACCCCAATATAATAGCTTCCCAAAGGGAAGGCTGAGCTACATGTACTGTATCTGTTCTATACCATTACACACTGTAGTCCATCTCATTAATCAAGCAATTGACTTGCAGTGGGTAGGTGAAATTTA
The DNA here is from genome assembly GCF_047496795.1 of Chiloscyllium punctatum. Lineage (NCBI taxonomy): Eukaryota > Metazoa > Chordata > Chondrichthyes > Orectolobiformes > Hemiscylliidae > Chiloscyllium > Chiloscyllium punctatum. The sequence continues at coordinate 71,735,330 of NC_092764.1, read as the reverse complement.
ATATTTTGTAAATAACGATGATTGCAAATAAAAGTTAGAGAGTCAATTAGCACAAATACTGGGTTACATTGGGCATAAGGGACAGTACAGCAGCAACTTAAGAGTAGTAACATGCGATGTAGAAGATGACACCTGTGGCGTCTGATGGTTTGGGAACAGTTGGGGTAAAGGAATGCAGATGTAGGTTTGAGGAAATGTCATACGCGAAATTTACGTACTATGAGCTGTGCGTATTTGTGACTGCTGCTCCACTATTTTGTCACTTGGTCAAATGTTCAACTGGATTTAAAGATTGTGTAAGCAAAATTGATGCTGACCCATCCTGGGATTCTCCCGTGTTCTCTGGCTATAGCAAGTCGAATTGGGGTAGTATTGGACAGGAGTGGCACTACTAGGATGGTGGTAGGTAGTTAGTTAATCAGGCAAGTTTGGAATGATGGTGTGAGAAAACTCACTAGATTTTGCACAGAGAAACTTTTCATGAAACTCAACAGAACTGATCATGTTAAGATTCAGTTTTACATATCCAATGCATGCGTAGAGACTGAAGGAAATGAATTAACCAGCATTAACATATTGTTCTGTGTTAAAAATAAGTCATTAATTCAATGTATATCAGGTCTTTATGTAACTTGCAACTGCCAATGATAAACCAACAAACATTTGAAAGATATGAGAAAGGGGATATTTGGAGTACACTAGCTGACTTGCTCATTACAATCATGTGACCTCTCCCTGTGTTGTATGTGCCTTTGTGTGAAAGTAATGAAAGCCATTAAACACACACCACTCTGAACAATGACCACTTTGCAGAACACCTCCATTTAGACCATAAGAATGAGGTGGAGTTCAGGAAGAGAAATCAGAGTTAACATTTTGGGTCTTTCTGGTGACACATTCTCTGAACTGATGGCAGCTAGGAAAATGTTGATTTACTTGCAGAAGATGGTGGAGGGTGGGTAAGGACTAAATGATAAGTTTGGGATGGAGCCCAAAAAGAGAGAAGACAGTTGAACAAAGGAGTGGATAATGATCTTGCTGAGAGAGTGAATGGCTGTTAATGGAGACTGTTGGTAGCTAACAACAGGTACTGTGTAATGGCAGACTATGTGATAAAAAGGCTGATGTGTGGGGGTGGGTCATGAGGACATAGGGAGAGCTCAGGCCCTAAAATTGAGCTCAATATCAAGTCTGGAGAGCTGCAGGGTCCCCAAGCATAAAATGAGGTGTCTTTCTTCAGTTTGTGCTGAATTTTGCTAGAACGCTGCAACAAGCCTGACAGAGGTGTTGGCAAGTGAGAGGGTGGTATGCTAAAGTGACAGGCAACTGGAAGTTCATGGTTTTATTTTTGCAGGCTGAACATCGACGCTCTGTGAAAGTCTCCCAGTCTCTGCTTCATTCCCCCAACGTAGAGGAGACCACATTGTGATCAGCCAATGCAGTATACTAGACTGTGTGAAGTGCAGGTAAAGTGCTGCTTCACCTGGAAAGTGTGTTTGGGCCCTTGGATGCTGAAGAGGGAGGAGGCAAATGAGCAAGTGCTACACATGTGGCAGGTACAGGAGAAGGTGCCACGGGGCTGTGAGAGGTGGTGTTGGGAGTGAAAGAAGCATGGACCAGGGCGTCCTGGAGGTGGCATCTTGCTGGATGCGGATGCTGGTGGGATGGTAGGTAAGGACAAGGGAAACCCTGTTGCTGTTGTTCCAACGAGGTGAACTTCGACAAGGGAGCCTCTGAAACGTCCACATTCTTCCTCAACCGAAGACTCCCCAACACCGTTTTTGTCAAGGTCTTCAACTGGGTCTGACACATTTCTCGTACTTCAGCACTCACCTCGTCTTCTCTCCTGCAACAGTGATAGGATTCCCCTTGTCCTTACCTACCAACCAACCAACCAGCCAGCCACCATTTCCACACAGATAAGAAGACCGAGTTTCCAGTTGCCTGCCACTTTAACACTCCACCCTATTCCCTGGCCAACATCTCTATCTCAAGCTTGCTACAGTGTTTCAGCAAGGCCCAGTGCAAGGTGGAACAACACCTCATTTTCCGTTTGGGGATCCTGCAACACTTCAACCTGAATATTGAATTCAATAATTTTAGGGGCTGAACTCTCCCATGCCCTAGCAGTGTGCTCCCTCCCTATTCCATCCACCTCTGCCAACCTGCTGCAGTGTTCCAGCATACCTTAATGCAAGCACAGTAAAGAATCTATTTGCTTCCCCAAAGACATGATGGATACATACACATCTGGAACAGTTTTAAGCCACATCTGCTACAAGCTGTGGGTATCTGTTCGGCACCATTAGTCATCTCATCAAGGATTATTGATGGTGTCTTCAATGTCCCCAAATTTATCAAGAGAAGGGAAGAGAAATTGATCAGGATCAGGGAGGTGAACAAAAATTATCTCGGCTTCCCAAGTCTGATTGCTGCACCTTGCTGCAAAGGGCTCATGTGCAGTGACAGTGCAACTACTTCAAAGCCTGGAGACCTGGCTCAAATCCCACCTGCTCCAGAATCATAGAGATGAGCTTCGGAGGCGAAGGGGTGATCTTCTGGAAGTTTATAAAATCATGAGGGGCATAGAAAGGGTAAACAAAATATTTTCCCTGGGGTGGGGGAGTCCAGAATTAGAGGGCAAAGCTTTAGGGTGAGAGGAGAAAGACATAAAAAGGGAACTAAGGGGCAACCTTTTCACAAAGAGGGTGATGTGTGTATGGATTGAGCTGCCAGAGGAAGTGGAGGAGGCTGGTACAATTGCAGCAGTTAAAAGGCATCTGGATGGGTACATGAATAGGAAGGGTTTAGAGGGATATGGGACAAGTGCTGGCAAATGGGACTAGATTAGGTTAGGATATCTGGTCAGCATGGACGAGTTGGACTGAATGGTCCGTTTCCGTGTTGGTGTATAATAACGTCTCTGAGCAGGTCGATTAGAAAATATAGATATCTTTGGTCAATTAAACAGATTGCTGTTCACATTTAACTCATTTATCCAAGGGTCTCGACAGATATGGGATTTAAGAGAGTTAATTAGGAGCTTAAAAAATAGATGAGTCATAATCTAACTTAAGGGTGAATAAGCCTCGAGTCAGTGAATGTGTGCTCCTTTTCTTCTGTAAAATTATATTTACACTACTACTCACCGATCATAACAGCACGACCTTTTGGGTCAACTGCCAGGTACTGTCCAGGTACAATACGCCGACATCCGCTCTTCCCAAAGGTTTCCTGATGGACCTTATCAAAAATATTCTTGGATGGTTGATACTCCAGGATAACAATCCTACCAGAGTCACTACCCACTACTATGTAATCTGTGGAGAGAGAGAGAAAAAAAAAATCAACAATTGCTTGGTGAGTTTAAGCAGATAAACTGAAATGATTAATTGAGAGAAATTTACATTGCAGTTATAGAATCCCTAGAGTGCAGAAAGAGGCCATTCATCCCATCAAGTCTGCACCAATCCTCCAAACAGCATTCCACCCAGACATAGCCCCCCACTCTAACCTTGTAACCCCACATTTACCAAGACTAAGCGCCTGAACCTGCATTTCCCTGGACACTTGTTACCCAAGGAGATTTGATCCTTCCATAAGGCGTACTGGTAATGCTACAGGACTGGCAATCCAGAGAGTTGGACTCTTGTACAATACTTCAAAATCCCATTGCAACAGCTTCAGAACACAAGTTCTATTATAATAATCTCTTTTTAAAAAAGAAATCACTGAAAAGTGGCCCCAAAGCTTTCGGATAAAAGACAAATTGATTCAGGAAAGGAAACAGATTTGACCAGAAAAATAATAAAAATAGGGAGATGATAAACTTTTGAGGGCATTATCAGGCATTTACAAGTGTAATGTTAAAAGATTAAATTGCACTGTCTCTCAGGACCTTCATGTGACATTTCTCAAAAGAAGCTGAACATTCTGGAAGTGGATTGGGGGCAACATTCTGTCTCACAGACAGCATGCAGGAATTTGGATGACTATCCATTGTAATCCACACTTAATTTAGGCAGCCATTTACGACTACTCTACTATGACCAAATTAATTTCTCATTCAGTCCCTTCCATTCAGAAATGCTTTCATAGCCACCCACCAGCCAATCAAATTCATTTGCGTGATCATCCCCAATACTGAAGCATATCACACCAGCATGACCTTGGGGAATCAGTGAGTCAGGAAATCGTTTGCATAATGATTCCCCTCGATTAGAGCATTTACATTATCTCCAAGGCTGACCTCATCTTTGCATTGTACCTGGGGTAACATGGGGTTATGAGGGCAGGGAGGGCTGTGTAAAGGGCATGTGTTTTCTATGTTTGGGGCCTGACTCCACTTTGCACACCTGCAAGGAGTGTCAAAAGTGGGTCACTGAGCTTGCACAGGCTTTAATAAACTTTAACTGTTTGCAGAAGTTGGTGTGTGAGAGAAACCTCAGGAAAAAGAACCTAATACAAGTACAGGTAGACAATCCTTTAACCGAAAAGCTCCAAAGCCCGAAGGTTTTTTCGTGAAGTTTTTTCTCATTAACAAAGTTGTTTAGCATGCAAACAGTTAACTCAAGTTGATACCCATTCCATGCGTGTCATTCAGATACAACGTGTGGGAGCGTGGCCTAGCACTGGCAGGCCTCAATTTTCTCTCAAGGCACATTTTACTGAGCGAGTCTGCTCCCCCAGTAAGATTTTTTTTTAAATTTCACCAAACTGTTACTTTTTCTGAAATTCAAAAAATTGTGAATTCCAAAAACCAGCTGATCCTGAGCATTTCAGATAAAGGATTGTGCACCTGAAAATGTCAAGACATACTGCAAGAGTTTCTTCAAACATCTAAAAAGAAAGAAACCAAAGTGAACACAGGCCTGTTAAGAGACAGGGCTGTGGAAACATTAATGGCAGGAGTTGAATCAATACTTTGCAATCTTCAGAGTAGAAGACATTAAGAGCATTCCAAAATTACTAAATAATCAAGGGGCAGAAGGAGGAATTAAACATAATCACTAGCACTACAGAAAAATGGGATAGACTGTAATGTTCCCTGGACCTGATGGAATGAATACAAGGATGATAATGGGTGCGCTAGTAGTCATCTTCCAGGAATCCTCAGTTTCTGGAAAAGTATCAAAAGATTGGAAAAAAGCCAAAAGGGGAAAAAACAAGAAACAGGCAACTATAGGAAATTATCATATGTTAGGAGGAAAACTTCACCGTCAATTATAAAGGATGCAATAATGAAGCATTTAGAAATGCACAAAAATCAAGCAATGTCTCTATGGCTTCATGCATGAAGGGGAAATTACACCTGAAAAAATTTACTAGAATTCTTTGAGGAGGCAAGCAGGATAAATAAAAGGAGAAGCAGTGGATGTAATACTTTCGGATTTGATAAGGTACCACATGTTAGGCTACTCAATAAAACAAGATGTCATGACTTTGGGAGGTGGTATAGCAGCATGGATAGAGGATTGGCTAACTAAGAGTCCGCAGAGGGATATAAACAGATGAAGTAAAATGCCCAAAACTGTTCAAGAGTATTCCAGTTGTGGTCTGACTAAGAGTCTTGTATAGTTTTAGCAAAACCTCCTTATTTTTATCATCCATTGAAATAAAGGCCAACATTCCATTTGCCTTCTCTATTAATCGCCGCACTTGGATGCAAGCATTTTGTTCAGACTCCAAAATCCCTCTTTTCTGTAGTTTTCTGCCGTCTTTCTCCATTTAGATATTCAGTTCCTTTACTCTTTCTGCTTCCTCCTATAGCTTTCCACAAAAAAAATCCATCTGCCACATTTTTGACCACTTAAGCTATCTATAACCTCTCTGCAGACTGTCCTCCTCATCACCTTTCCACCTAATTTTGTCATCTACAAAGTTAGCTATAGCTCATTCACTTTGGTCATCTATGTATTAACATATAAATAACTGCCCATCACTGAGCCCTGTGACTCTTGTCTTCTATTCATTGAGACAAATTTTTATCTAGCCTAACATATACTCCCAACACTATATACATAATATCTTATAGAACCTTTTGGAAATGCAAATATATTACAACCACTGATAGCCCTTTATCTGACCGATATGTTACCTCCTCAAAAAACTGTAATAAATGCTTCAAGCATGATTTCCCCTTCAAGAAGGCATATTGACTCTACTTTATTATCTAGATCTAAGAACTGAGTTTACAATATTTATAACAGACAACTTTTTCCCAATAACAGATATCTCCCTCACTTTTTTAATAAAAGGTGATACATTGCTGTTTTCCAATCCTTTGGAACGTTCCCAGAATCTGAAGATTCTTGCAAGTTGACTTATTGATGCAGCCCAGCAGGTTCAGGGGACTTATCAATCTTTTGTTGCATTCATTTCCTTTTACTCTACTATTTGTTATTGTGTACATTTCCACATCCACCCTGTCCCACCCCACCCTTTATCTCCTTGAATTTCAGTATTTTTCGAATGCCAGTGTCTTCTTCTATGAAGATTAATAAAGCAGTTATTCAACTCTTCTGCCATTGCCTGGTTCCCTATTATTCCCCGGCCTCATTCTCTAAGGGGCCCATGTCCACTGATACCTCTCTCTTCCTTTTTATATCTAAAAAAGTTCTTACTGCCTGTTTTATATTACTTGAACATTTGCCCTCAGTTCATTTTCTCCCTTTTTTGCTTTGGTTCATCTTTTGTTGGCCTTTAAAACTTTCCCAATCCTGAGGTTTAGCACTAAACTTTGTCCCAGTGATAGTTCTTCCTTTCAGTTTGACATTATCCCTAACTTGTCTGTTTAACCACATCCCTGAATCGTCCTTTCTCAAATGGGCTCTCTCTTTGCTGTGAGTCAGGATTTTAAAAAGAGTGTCAGCCATTGTTCAAACATCTTTTTTGCATAACTCAATTTGCAGTCCACTTCAGCCAACTCTGCACTCATTCCAATATAATTTCCCTTTGCATCTGACCCAAGTCTCTCACCCTGAATGCTACATGCTGCCATGTTAGGTCATTGTTCTCTCAGGTACCTCGTTATGTGTTCAATTAAGTTTGATTCCTGGTTGAATCCAAAACATACTGTACTTGGAAACTATCCCAAATGCATATTATGAATTCTTATGAGTGGCTAACTCTGCCAATTTGTTTTCCTAATCTATATGAAGTTTAAGGTGACCTATGATTAATGCACTGCCTTTGTTAAAAATGCCCTCTCAATGGCCGTATTCTTTGTCCTACAGAACAGCCACCGGGGGGCCTTCAAGACAACTTCCACCTGTGTCTTCTGTGATTCATCCTTATGTTATTTCTTACTTCCACTCATATGGATTCTACATATGTGATCCAAATTAAAGTTCCTGGTAACATACTAATTCCATTTCATACTAACAAAGTCACACCATCACACTTCCCTTATTGTCTACACTTTCAAATGTCACATACTCTTGAATGTTCAGTTTTCTAAACGCTCCTATTGTAATCTGAATCTGAATGCAGGAAACTAATGAGCAGGATATTCAGAATGGCTGCTGAAATGCTAAAACCAATCTAAATAAGGACAAGGTTATATATTAAAACTCACCAAGAGAAAGACTAACAATATCATGTACCTGTCATGAAATGATTCTGGACTGTAACATGATTACAGTGTTTTGAATAATGGACATGATTTGGAGATGCTGGAGTTGGACTGGGGTGTACAAATTAAGAAATCATACAACACCAGGTTGTAATCCAACAGGTTTATTTGGAAGCACTAGCGTTCAGAGCGCCGCTCCTCCATCAGGTCTCCACAATCAGCTATCAATTTTATTGCCGAGTAATTAATTGATTGAAATAATTGGGAGCCTGGTGCACAGCTTGTAGTTGAATTTCCATAAGCCACACCCACGATAATGATTTGCTATCACAGATCAAGTTTTCATGCACACTCAAAGAGGATATCAACCATGATCACAATGAATGGTGGGTCAGGCACGAAAAACTGAATGGCCCAATCCGCTCCTATTTTCTATGTTTCTATCAAAAATGCCTTTTGTTTGTGTAATTGTAAATGCACGAAGCCAGAATCAACACCTAATTGCTGATTTTGGTCAACCACAATCTGTGGACACAGTCCTGCACATAACACTCTCAATTCACAAAACACACATGACAAAAATTCAGTTTAGCCATAAACTACACAAGAGCAACAGAAATCTAATTCCAAGCCCTGAACCAGAACAGAATTAACTGACACCAATCAGATCACGCACATGAACTCCACCAGTCTGGGATTAGGAATAATATCTTAACAAGTGTTCTTGCTCCTAATGTAGGAAAAGCATTTGCCAAAGACGACCAAATCAAGTGGAGATGTGATGCTGTTCATGGATAAACAGCCTCCTGCCATATGCTGTCGAGGACTGCATGTAACAAATAGCCACGTGGGGAGGCACAAAGGGCCACATTTGTTGGGATAAATACCCTAGGGCAGTTTTGATATTTGGGTGGATTGTGTCATTTTAATTTGCTGAAATACCTAACATAGCTGGACCCACATTTATAAAGATTCTTACCTTTGGTGCCTCCAGTTAAACGGAAGGCCATCAAAGAACGAATTATCCCAAAGGCCTCCACCGTCAGCAACGTATGTACTTTTCCAGTATTTGCATCTGGACGGAGCAACTCCAAGATCTTTCCCCTAGACACAACAATCTCTTGCATTTTGGTGCCTATAGTAAATGCGTAAACATCAAATCAGAAGGACATTTAAAAACCCAATGACTTTGCCCTTTCCATGAAATTGTTACAGGTTTGTAAGTAGCAACAATTTTAAACAACAATTCATGGCACTGGAAATCATATTTATTTTACATTAAATATAAAAAAAATACAGGCAAAGAGTTTATGCTAATTCTCTGCAAATCAACTGGAATAGAGCATCCTATTATGGGTTGCACATTTTAGGGAGGTCTACTAGTACTGCTGTTGCTGCTTCAAATTTGCTTTTGCTTGCTTTGAGAAGCCTCATCGACTTCCTGTTTTCAGAGTGATCAGGATGCCCTGGTCTTGTGCCTTTTTTAGGCCCAAAAGCCAAGTGCCTACCATAGCTCACCATTAGCCAAGAAAATAGTACCGAGAAAATAGACAAGTATTTGAAGAAGAAAACTTTGCATGACTTCTGGAAAAGGACAAGTCACGTGGAACTTATCACAAGGCTTTATCAAAAGACAAACAGACCAAACAGCTTACTTTTCTAGATTCTGGTCACCATGCAAAGAGTGATAATTTTACATCTCAAACAGTAATTTGTGGTTTTAGCTCCCCTTCCTTTGAGATACTCTGGCTTGTGTACTTCTACCACCAGAGATGCAGAGAAAAGATTGCAAACTATCTTTTTCTGAGAACATGGGGAGAAAAGTCTTTTACAAGAAAAAAAGTTTATCAAGCATTTCCTTTAAATTCTAAAATGGATACCGGGTAAATAGGATCTGAGTCATCAGTCTGAAGTTATTCCAAATTATTTAGCAAGCATTAAGTGTCAACATCTGCTAAGAACATGCTACATGGATTTGCTTGATGCACAGGTCCAATATATACAATAGCCAATAAGAACAATTGTCTTTCAAAAATCTCTAATCTAGCAGACAGACTCAACCAGGACATCTTAAAGTGATAGGAGTCAGCTTCAGCTCAGTGGTCTTATTTCTCTTCATGTCAGATTCAAGATCCACTCAGTATTTAAGTACATAAACGAGATTAGCATTTTGGGGAGATTGAGGAAATGCTGAAACTGCTTTGTTTTGGACAAGATATTAAACGATGGCCCCATCTGATTTCTCACCCTACATCACTAAAACAACTGACTAATTATTGTCACACTATTCATGCAAACTTGTTGTATGCCGATTTCCTACAACTGTGTAAACTGCAGGACTACAAGAGACGTTTGTGACAGATTTCCTAATGCCAGTCTACTGGGACAGATTGACCTAACTAACTGGGAGAAGGGTCAGCTCATAGGGCTTGCCACAGCCTACTGACCCTTGAAGAGAAATGGTTAAGTCTAGTACGTAGAGGAGAAAACAGAAGAAGATTGACAGGAAACATAGCACTATGAAATTCCGAATGGACTTTAGTTTCAGAAAGTTAAGTGAAACAATTAACACCAGAAGCCAAATGAAAATGTGCCAACTGCAGGTCCTCACCTGAAAAGTTTCCATGAATGGCATGTGATATGCCAGTTGCTCTCTGGAGAGTCAGGTTATACAAAAACATGATTGCATTAGTTCTGTAATCTCAGAGTATAAAATGTCACGTCCAACTTCTAGGATTAAAAAGATTGGCTGCAGAGATAAAAAGAAAAAAAAACCAAGTGATCACCTGTGTAAATTCTGAAGTTCATAAAATCAACTGAAACTTAACAAGACAGAAACAAAAGGCAACTGAGATATCTGAGCGAGACTTCTTTTAAAATTTTGTCTTCATTCCAAATCCACACTTATTGATCAGCCAATATATATTTTTGCAACTAACTGCAAGACTATAGTTTGGCTCTCACACCGTAACTTCAAGCGATAGCAAACCGACTATCGTGAACACATTCATGTTTAAAAAGAAACTGTCACATTAATTCCCTGTTTGGGAACAACTTTCATCCATGAAAATACCACCCTAAAATATACTAAGAAAACGTTAAAGAGATAAAATAAGCCATCACCACAAAAATATAGGATGAACACAGAAATTCAGAGCACAGCTATAGTGCTGCACCTGTGCAAAATTGGCTGACCCTAACTACAGCGGTAAACAAGGTGTAATGGCCAATCATGGTTGTCCTGGGTATGAACAGGAAAATACACCTGTCTTCACACTACCACTTCTTATTTAAAATCATCCCTACTTGAAAAAAGGTCAGGTGACAGAAACAGTAGGACAATGCAACATGTTGACTCCCTCAAAAGCACATGTGACGAATGGCCACCTGAGTGGAGAATAGGCATGGAGCAACATACAAACATGAAACAAGTTCAGGCAAGATTTGTAAATGTCAATGGGAGAGTTTGGGTTAGGAGACCGACTTGAATTACCAGTCTTACATTTGTTTATAGACCGACACTCCACAAATAAACAGATTCTGTACACCACATATCCAACTCCACCATAAGGCCAGGACAAATATGCAACAAAGACAAAACCAAACATATACTTGAACAAAAAGCCAAGAATTCTAGTTATCAAACTAAACTCTCAAGAAAATAATTGTAGCTGCATGTCAGTCATGTCAGCAAAACTCACTGTTCTGCAGATTCCAAACCTCTTTCAACATAAACAGGCCTGCCATTAAAGCCTGCTTCAAAAAAGCACTACTAAGAAACACACCGTCTCTCCTTTGTGGATGCCTATCGGAACTCAAAAATCCAAATGTTTCAACAAAATTGTTCTTGTGGTTATGTATAAAAAGTTTAATTGCACATACAAAGAGAAAAGCTACTAGCTATATTATATCCTGTGGAAAATCAGATGTCTTTAATCATTGTTACTGCAATTTTAATTAAATCTGCACAAAGTGAACAGTTGTGAGAATTTAAGGTTAACACAACGCAAGCACATATCTCACGGTCTAAATGCAATGCGCACAAGGTCTAAAATATTATGTTAACACAATTACAGAAATCAAAGGGAAATCTGCATTTGATCCTAAATTTCCATTTATCTGTCTACAAATTTATTACAGCCCATAACTAATCTGCATTATAAAGGTCTCACATTGCACAAAACACAAATTCTGCCAAGTCTTCAACAGATCCAATGTTTTATTCTAACCTTCAAGTAGCAATACTGATGACAAAAAGATCATATATTTTATTTGAAGATTGCTTTATTTTAGTACTTGGCATGGTTCCCTTCAAGTTTAGTAAAATAAGAGCTTGAATTAAAATATAGAATTCAGATGTGGCTTGATGGGGAGACAGGAAGCTCATGTTTCTGCTCGATGGACAATCTAGAACACAAAGTCAGTCTCAGAATGAAGAGAAATTACTTCACTGAGGGCTAAGGATCTTTAGAAATCTTTGTTCTAGAACTTGGATGCCAAGATGCTGAGTGTATCCAAAAGATCAATAGACTTTTGGGTATGAGGAGAATTAAGGGACATGGAGATAGTGTGGTGGGGGTCAGTTGTTAAATCATACACAATGAATAGCAGAGCTGGCGTGAAGGGTCCAAAGGCCTGCTAATTTCCCTATTCATATTCTTATACAAATTCTACTTTATGTTAAATTCAAGGAACCTGACTTTGGAGCTAGCTCAGCATCCATAATGCTGATCTCAAGCACCCTGACTCCAATAGCAGATTTATCAATCAGAACTTTTTTCTGGCAAAAATCTCCAAATCCAAACCGAAAGAACTTGGATACATAGACAACTTAAACCTGGTCATCCTCTGTTCCCCAGGATCAGCCAGAGTCCAAGGATTGTTAGCAAGGGCTGACTGTTCTTCCTATCAACCCATCTTATTGGGATAGGTACATGGATGGGTGCTTAAGCTAGGACAAATGTTCGGCACAACATCGTGGGCCGAAGGGCCTGTTCTGTGCTGGATTGTTCTATGTTCAATCAGCTGAACAGTGGATATAGAAAAAAGGGGATTAACATATGAAGTCAGAGCCATCCTTCTCCAATTTAAGGGGATTAATTGAGGAAGGGGTCAGATGCAAAAGGATTCATTTTATGGCGATATCAAAGATGCACATCTGACAGATTATGGCTCACAATGGGCACCGGGTTGGCAAAAGCCACTTCCTACCATTTCACAAATCCACATGCTCCAACTTTCTTCAGCGATAAGGATGCTCAGCACAAACAGTAGATAATGGGTGAAGCCCATACATTACATGACGTTTCACAGTAAACTGAGGATGCAATTCCACTCATATTTTAGAGTCTAATTGTGCTCGGGCAGGTTTTGCTACAGTTCCAACTCTGGTTACAGATTTAACACAGCTAGCTGGGTAGCGCATGCGCATGGCAGGAGCCAATTTAAGAGAATACGTTTTAAAAAGAAATTGCCGCCACGAACGCCAAACTGTAGCTGCTGCTTCAAGTTTACTTTCCCCCTCTTTCGGGAGGCCTCGCCAACTTCCCGCCTTCGTGAAGCGAGCAGGATGCCGAGAACCCGCGCCTTTTTTAGGCCCAAAAGCCAGCCTGACCTCCGTGGCTCAACAAACGGCCGCGAAAAACCATCGATCGGCAATATTGAAATAATCAGCACTGCCCGAGCTCTCGGAGTCAGGAAAATCCGCGGTACCTGCTATGGGACACAGGATGCCGCCGATATCGCCTCAGATTATACGCTCCATCCTCTTCGACATTACCGACCCTACAGCTCCCAGCTAGGGGTCCTTGCTGCCTGAATAGGTGGCCAGCCTGGGGGCCTGTGCCTAGGTGCGCATGTCCAGTGTGTTGAGGGAAAAGAATCCGACACTTGACATCCAACTTTAAAATATATATATTTTTTATGTATGTATTTAATAACTACTTTCACAAATACAATTACAAGACAGATTGATGAATAACATATTTTCAGGCACCCGGTTAGACAGTGCCCCAGAGCCCTAAATTGCTTACTCTACAACAGAGATAAAATAGATAATAGATAATAGGTGCAGGAGTAGGCCATTCAGCCCTTTGAGCCTGCACCGCCATTCAATATGTTCATGGCTGATCATTCCTAATCAGTATCCTGTTCCAGCCTTATCTCCATAACCCTTGACTCCACTATCTTTAAGAGCTCGATCCAACTCTTTCTTAAATGAATCCAGAGACTGGGCCTCCACTGCCCTCTGGGGCAGAGCATTCCACACAGCCACCACTCTCTGGGTGAAGAAGTTTCTCCTCATTTCTGTCCTAAATGGTCTACCCCGTATTTTTAAGCTGTGTCCTCTGGTTCGGCACTCACCCATCAGCGGATACATGTTTCCTGCTACCAGAGTGTCCAATCCTTACATAATCTTATACGTCTCAATCAGATCCCCTCTCAGTCTTCTAAACTCAAGGGTATACAAGCCCAGTCGCTTCAGTCTTTCAGTTTAAGGTAATCCCGCCATTCCAGGAATTGACCTCGTGAACCTACGTTGCACTCCCTCAATAGCCAGAATGTCTTTCCTCAAATTTGGAGACCAGAACTGCACACAGTACTCCAGGTGTGGTCTCACCAGGGCCCTGTACATCTGCAGAAGCACCTCTTTGCTTCTATACTCAATCCCTCTTGTTATGAAGGCCAGCATGCTATTAGCCTTCTTCACTACCTGCTGTACCTGCATGCTTGCCTTCATTGACTAGTGTACAAGAAACCCAGATCTCTCTGTACTGCCCCTTTACCTAAATTGATTCCATTTAGGTAGTAATCTGCCTTCCTGTTCTTGCCACCAAGTGGATAACCAGACATTTATCCACATTAAACTGCATCTGTCATGCATCTGCCCACTCACCTAACTTGTCCAGGTCACCCTGTAATCTCCTAACATCCTCATCATATTTCACCCTGTCACCCAGCTTTGTATCATCAGCAAATTTGCTCATGTTACTGATGATACCATCTTCTATATGATTAACATATATCGTAAAAAGCCGCGGTCCCAGCACGGATCCCTGTGGTACCCCACTGGTCACTGCCTGCCATTCCGAAATGGAGCCGTTTAGCACTACCCTTTGTTTCCTATCAGCCAATCAATTTTCAATCCAATCTAGTACTTTGCCCCCAATTCCATGCGCCCTAATTTTACTCACTAACCTCCTGTGTGGGACTTTATCAAAAGCTTTCTGAAAGTTCAGGTATACTACATCTACTGGATCTCCCTCGTCCATCTTCAGAGTTACATCCTCAAAAAATTCAAGAAGATTAGTCAAGCATGATTTCCCCTTCATAAATCCATGCTCACTCTGTCCTATCCTGTTACTACTATCCAGATGTGCCGTAATTTCATCCTTTATAATAGACTCCAGCATCTTTCCCACCACTGAGGTCAGATTAACTGGTCTATAATTTCCTACTTTCTCTCTCCCACCTTTCTTGAAAAGTGGTATAATATTAGCCACCCTCCAATCCTCAGGAACTGACCCCGAATCTATCGAACTCTGGAAAACAGTCACCAACGCATCCACGATTTCCCGAGCCACCTCCTTCAATACCCTGGGATGTAGACCATCAGGCCCCGGAGACTTATCAGCTTTCAGACCTAACAGTCTCTCCAACACCAAATCCTGGCAAATATAAATTCCATTAAGTTCAGGTCCTTCAGCCACTGTTACCTCAGGGAGATTGCTTGTGTCTTCTCCAGTGAACACAGATCTGAAGTACCCATTTAATTCTTCTGCCATTTCTTTGTTCCCCATAATATATTCCCCTGTTTTTGTCTTCAAGGGCCCAATTTTAGTCCTAACTATTTTTTTGCCTTGCACATACCTAAAAAAACTTTTACTATCCTCCTTTATATTATTGGCCAGTTTACCTTCGTACCTCATTTTCCCTCTGCCTATTTCCTTCTTAGTAATCCTCTTTTGCTTTTTAAAAGCTTCCCAATCCTCAGTTTTCCCATTTATCTTTGCTATGTTATACTTTTTCTCATTTAACTTCATATGTTTCTTAACTTCCCTCGTCAGCCATGGCCACCCATGCCTCCTCCTGGGATCTTTCTTCCTTTTAGGAATGAACTGATCCTGCAACTTCTGCATTATACACAGAAATATCTGCCATTGTTCCTCTACAGTCATCCCTGCTAAGGTATTGCACCATTGAACTTTGGCCAGCTCCTCCCTCATTCCTGAAGAAGGGCTTATGCTCGAAACGTCGATTCTCCTGTTCCTTGGATGCTGCCTGACCTGCTGCACTTTTCCAGCAACACATTTTCAGCTCTGATCTCCAGCATCTGCAGTCCTCACTTTCTCCTCCCTCATAGCTCCATAGTTCCCTTTATTCAACAGAAGTACTGTCACTTCCCTCTCAAATTGCAGATTGAAGCTTAATGTATTTTGGTCACTACTTCCCAATGGATCCTTCACTTCGAGGTCTCTGACCAATTCTGGTTCGTTACACAATACCAGGTCCAGAATTGCATTCTCCCTGGTCGGCTCCAGCACCAGCTGCTCTAAGAATCCATCTCTGAGGCACTCCACAAAGTCTCTTTCTTGAGGTCCAATACCATCCTGATTCTCCCAGTCTACCTGCATGTTAAAATCCCCCATAACAACTGTAGTGACATCTTTGCGACAGGCCAATTTCAGCTCCTGATTCAACTTACATCCGACATCCAGACTACTGTTTGGGGGCCTGTAGATGACTCCCAAGAGGGTCTTTTTACCCTTAGTATTTCGCAGCTCTATCCACACTGACTCTACATCCCCTGACTCTAGGTCCCCCCACGCAAGGGACTGAATATCCTCCCTTACCAACAAGGCCACCCCACCCCCTCTGCCCGTCAGTCTATCCTTACAATAGCACATGTAGCCTTGAATATTCATTTCCCAGGCCCTGTCCACTTGAAGCCACGTCTCAGTTATCCCCACAATATCGTATCTGCCAATTTCCAAAAGAGCCTCAAGCTCATCCATCTTATGTCTAATGCTTCGTGCATTCATGTATAGTATTTATAATTTGTTACTGCCCTCACCCTTCCCATCAACCCTATTTCACTCAACCTTACAGCATGATCCCTTTCCAAGTTTTCTGCCTCATTGATAGTTGTCTTTCTTGACTTCTCTTGTTCTAATTTCCCCTTCAATTTCCTTTTTAAACATCCAATTTGTCTTCTCCCCCCCGCTACTTAGTTTATATGAAGCGGTGTTGCAGTGGAAAACCTGCCTGCCAGAATGCTGGTCCCTAACCTATTAAGGTGCAAACCGTCTCTCTTGTAGAATTTATGCTTACCACAAAATATACCCCAGTGATCCAAGAACTTAAATCCTTGCTTCCTGCACCAGTTCCCCAGCCACACGTTCAAGTCCATTATCTCCCTGTTTCTGGCCACACCAGCCTGAGGAACTGGAAGCAAACCGGAGATAACCACTTTGGACGTCCTGCTTTTCAGCCTTCTTCCTAGTTCTCTGAAGTCCCGCTGTAGCATGTTCCTCCTCTTCTTCCCGACATCATTTGTACCGACATATACCATCACCTCTGGCTCTTCACCCTCATCCTTGAGGATTTCCTGCACTCTGTCCACGATGTCTTTCACCCTGGCACCAGGAAGGCAACATACCATCCTTAAATCCCGTCTGCTGCCACAAAAACCCCGGTCAGTTCCTCTCATGATGGAGTCCCCTATTACCACAGCTCTTTGCGATGTCCGACTCTTCCACTCTGCCTCTGCGCCAACTTTTGATTTGATTTAAAACTCTAATAGCAATCACTTACCTTCCCGACCGGCTTTGCGCTCCGCCTGAACTTCCGCCCAACTACCGCCGCTTTCTGCTGCAAAAAGACACCAGGTTATAGTCATAATTTGGAGATGCCGGTGTTGGACTGGGGTGTACAAAGTTAAAAATCACACAACGCCAGGTTATAGTCCAACAGGTTTAATTGGAAGCACACTAGCTTTTGGAGTACTGCTCCGTCATCAGGTGATAGTGGAGGGCTCAATCCTAACACACAGAATTTATAGCAAAAATTTACAGTGTGATGTAACCGAAATTATACATTGAAAAATTGATTGTCTGTTAAGCCTTTCATCTGTTCGAATACAGTGATAGTTTCACTTCTTTCATGTGTAAATCACAAAACCTTTTTTTTTAACAAGTTACATTCTCGGGTTAGCTGTTAACAATGGTGATAGCTAGACAATGTGTTGAAGGTGTTGGCCCCCTGTGTTCTCTGACTATGCCATGAGGTTTAGATTGATTCTAATCTAAAAAGTGAGATAACGGAGTTTTACATAAATTCATGCAGTTTCTGAGCTCAGAGTTCTACATGAATGCATGCAGTTTTTGAGCAAAGTACAATGTAACCCTGAAAGTACAAATTCACCCCACAAAATATATGCGTGCATGTGGGTCTTTGTCTGTCTGTGTGTGTGTCTGGGATGGGGGTTGTGAGTGTGAGAAAGTGTATGTGTGTGTGTAGTGAGTGCAGAGTGTCATAAGTCTGTGAGGGGGTGCATGTGTGAGTGTGGGAGTGTGTGTGTCTGTAAGGGTGTGTGTGTGTCCATGTGTATGTGTGTAGGAGTGCCTCTGTGTGTGTGTGTGTGTGTGTGTAGGAGTATCTGTGTGTGTGTGTAGTGCAATGGTGGTCACCTGTAATGTGACGTGAACCCAAGGTCCCGGTTGAGGTCCTCCCTATGGGTACCGAACGTAGCTATCAGCCTCTGCTTGGCCACTTTTCTCTGCTGCCTGTCCCGAAGTCCACCTTGGAGGATGGTCACCCGAAGGTCCGAGGCTGAATGTCCTGGACCACTGAAGTGTTCCCCAACTGGGAAGGATCCCTCCTGTCTGTTGATTGTTATGCGGTGCCCATTCATCCGTTGTCGTAGCCTTTGCTTGGTTTCCCCAATGTACCATGCCTCCGGGCATCCTTGCCTGCAACTTATAGGATAGACAATGTTGGCTGAGTCACATGAGGTTCTAGTCCAATGGGTTTATTTGGAAGCACTTGCTTTCGAAATGCTGCCTCTTCATCAGGTGGTTGTGGATCTGGACCATAAGATACAGAATTTATAGCAAAAGTGTCATGCGGCTGAAATTAAACAAACCTAGATTAAGTCTTTCATCTTCTCGAATGGATTTCCTAGCTTTAGTTTGTTAATGTGTAAATTCCAGAACTCCTTTTAAGACTCGCTCTTAAAATAATTTTGGAATTTCTGACAAAAGGTATTATCTCAGCTCAGACAATGCATTAAATGTGTGAGGTTAAAGTCTGACTGTGTCCCAACCTTGAGTCAGCCTGTCCTATTTCTAAGTGGGATTTACAAAATCTTACATGGATTGACTGTAGGTTGTGCATTTTTTTAGCAAAATAAAATACAATTCTGCAAATACAACTTCACCCCATAAACGTATATGTGTGCGCATGCAGGAGAGACAGTGAGTGTGTGCATATGAGAGAGTGTGTGTATGTGTGTAAGTGTGATGGGGAATAAGTCTGTGAGAGGGTGCGTGCAGCAGTGTTAGTGTGGGGGATATATGTGTGTGTGTGTGTGAGCGAGAGTGTATACTGCAGTGGGGTCACCTGCAGTGTGACATGAACCCAAGGTCCCGGTTGAGGCCATCCTCATGATTACCAAACTTGGCTATCAGCCTCTGCTCAGCCACTTTGCATTGTTGTTTGTCCTGAAGTCCGTTTTGGAAGATGGTCACCTGAAGGTCCAAGGCCGAAAGTCCCGGACTGTTGAAGTGTTCTCCAACTGGGAGGGAACACCCTTGCCTGGTGATTGTTGTGCGGTATCCATTCATCCATTGTTGTAGTGTTTGCTTGATCTCACCAATGTACAATGTCTCAGGGCAACCTTGCCTGCAGCGTATGAGATAGACAATGTTGGCCGAGTTACATGAGTACCTGCCACATACATGGTGGGAGGCGTCCCCATGTATAATGGCGGTATTCATGTCAACACTCTAACACGCCTTGTAGTGGTTGCCATGACAGGGTTGTACGGTGTTGTGGTTGATGTCTTGAAGGCTGGGCAGTTTGCTGTGAACAATCATCAGTTTAAGGTTTGGTGGTTATTTAAGGGCTATAGGTGGAGGCATGGGGAAGGTCTTGGCGAGGTGTTCATCCTCAACAACAATGTGTTGCAGGCACAAAGAACATGGTATAGTTTTTCGACTTCCGGGAGAGTACCCTATCAGTTGCAACCCATGTCTGTCTCCTGAGGAGGTTATTATGGTTCTTCAACTGGTACGTTGGAACGAGCAGTCGATGAGTTGAACATCATCTTATGAGGGCATTCTTGAGCCCCTTCAAGTGTCCGTCACTTTCCTCCTCATCTGAACAGATCCTGTATATGATAGTAACCTTAAACAGATCAACACAACTTTCATAAATTGTTATGCAATATAGCTGTAAAAATACTAGTTTAAATCCTGTAAGTCAAGAGAAGGATTTTTAAAAAACTACTTGGCAAATAGCTATGATAGGAGAAAGTGAGGACTGCAGTTGCTGGAGATCAGAGTTGAAGAGTGTGGTGCTGGAAAAGCACTGCTGGTCAGGCAGCATCCGAAGAGCAGAAAAATCCATGTTTCAGGCATAAGCCCTTCATCAGGGATCAATTCTTCATTTCTAATGAAGGGCTTATGCCTGAAAGGTCGAAACTCCTGACCCTCGGATGCTGCCTGACCAGCCGTGCTTTTCCAGTACCACACATTTCGACCCAAATAGCTATGATTTGCAACAATGGAAGATCTGTACTTCTGTCTTCGTCAGGAAGTGCAAGATGCTCAGGAGTAATTTGATTTCATTTAATTTAGTATATCACATATACCTAAACACAGCAAAAAGCATTGTTTTGCAAGCAGTACAGACAGATTATGACAAACAAGGGCAAAGTGATCATAAGGTTTTTAAACAAAAGAGGCATACAAGATTATGGCTACACAGAAGATGCATAAACCATCTGGTGCATCTTTACGCATCTCTCCGAGGTCGTAGTCACCTAGAGATTTTCTTGTTTGTGTTTGACCTGATGCCATGAGCTGTCATGGGGTCTGGAGTAAATATTCGTAACTCCCTTCTGACTGTATATCACTGTTTGCAATCTGGAGGGTCTGCCAGTGAAACAGACAATGACCTAAAATGTGGTGTCTGGACACCATAAGGTATACTATAGGTATAAGTGTCGAAAAGTGTGGTGCTGGAAAAGCACAGCAGGTCACGCAGCATCTGAGGAGTAGGAGAATCGACATTTCGGGCATGAGCCCTTCATCAGGAATGTTGTGTGTACAGAATCACTCCAGATGAAGAGCTTATGCCCAAAACAATGAACCTCCTGCTCCTTGGATGCTACCTGATCTGCTGTGCTTTTCCAGTGCCACACTTTTCAACACTGATCTCCAGCATCTGCAGTCCTCACTTTCTCTGTGCCAAAGGTATAAGTCAATGACAGGCTATTGCTTGACTAGCAAATATGAACTTGGTCACCAAACCTAGTGTAGCACTTGAAAAATATACTGCCAGGGAAATTTACTAGAGCTGCTCAGGAGGATTTAAACAAGGACAGAGAGATCATAAGGTGCATACCAGGTTATGGCTATGCAGAAGATGCATAAAACATCTGGTGGAGGGGGTGGGACCCAGGGAGATAGTGAGGAAAGAGATCAATCTGAGACTGGTACAGTTGAGAACAGAAGCGAGTCAAACAGTCAGGGCAGACAGGGACAAGGTAGGACTAATAAATTAAACTGCATTTATTTCAATGCAAGGGGCCTAACAGGGAAGGCAGATGAACTCAGGGCATGGTTAGGAACATGGGACTGCGATATCTTAGCAAATACAGAAACATGGCTCAGGGATGGGCAGGATGGGCAGCTTAATGTTTCAGGATACAAATGCTACAGGAAGGATAGAAAGGGAGACAAGAGAGGAG
The DNA here is from genome assembly GCF_047496795.1 of Chiloscyllium punctatum. NCBI lineage: Eukaryota > Metazoa > Chordata > Chondrichthyes > Orectolobiformes > Hemiscylliidae > Chiloscyllium > Chiloscyllium punctatum. The sequence goes on along the minus strand of NC_092764.1, from coordinate 71,713,785 downwards.
GGGGAGTGGCAATTTTGATAGGGGAGAGAATGTGCTGTGGGAGGATATTCCCAGAAATACATCCAGGGAAGTTATTTGTGTGGAACTGAGAAATAAGAAAGGGATGATTGCCTTATTGGGATTGTATTATAGACCCCCTAATAGTCAGAGGAAAATTGAGAAACAAACTTGTTGGGAGATCTCTGTTATCTGTATGAATAATAGGGCAGTTATGGTAGGGGATTTTAACCTTCCAAACATAGACTGGGACTGCCATAGTTTTAACGGTTTAGATGGAGAGTGCATACAAGACAATTTTCTGATTCATTATGTCGATGTACCTACTAGAGAAGGTGCAAACCTTGACCTACTCTTGGGAAATAAGGCAGGGCAGGTGACTGAGGTGTCAGTGGGGGAGCACTTTGGGGCCAGCGACCATAATTCTATTCGTTTTAAAATAGTGATGAAAAAGGATAGACCAGATCTAAAAGTTGGAGTTCTAACTTGGAGAAAGGCCAATTTTGACGGTATTAGGCAAGAACTTTCGAAAGCTGATTGGGGGCAGATGTTTGTAGGTAAAGGTACGGCTGGAAAATGGGAAGCCTTCAGAAATGAGATAACGAGAATCCAGAGAAAGTATATTCCTGTTAGGGTGAAAGGAAAGGCTGGTAGGTATAGGGAATACTGGATGACTAAAGAAATTGAGGGCTTGGTTAAGAAAAAGAGGAAAACATATGTAGGGTACAGACAGGATAGATCGAATGAATCCTTAGAAGAGTATAAAGGGCAAAAAGGGAACATGAAATAGCTTTGGCAAATAGAGTTAAGGAGAATCCAAAGGGTTGTTATAAGTACATTAAGGATAAAAGGGTAACTAGGGAGAGAATAGGGCCCCTCAAATATCAGCAAGGTGGCCTTTGTGAAGAGCTGCAGAAAATGGGGGAGGTACTAAGTGAGTATTTTGCATCAGTATTTACTGTGAAAAAGGATATGGAAGATATAGACTATAGGGAATAGTTGGTGACATCTTGCAAAATGTCCATATTACAGAGGAGGATGTCTTGAAACAGGTAAAAGTGGATAAATCCCCAGGGCCTGATCAGGTGTACCCTAGGACTCTGTGGGAAGCTAGAGAAGTGATTGCTGGGCCTCTTGCTGAGATATTTGTATCATCGATAGTCACAGGTGAGGTACCGGAAGACTGGAGGTTGGCAAACGTGGTGCCACTGTTGAAGAAGAGTGGTAAGGACAAGTCAGGGAACTATAGACCAGTGAGCCTGACCTCGGTGGTCGGCAAGTTGTTGGAGGGAATCCTGAAAGACAGGATGTACATGTATTTGGAAAGGCAAGGACTGATTAGGGATCGTCAACATGGCTTTGTGCATGGGAAATCATGACTCACAAACTTGATTGAATTTTTTGATGAAGTAACAAAGAGGATTGATGAGGGCAGAGCGGTAGATGTGATCTATATGGACTTCAGTAAGGCATTCAACAAAGTTCCCCATGGGAGACTGATTAGCAAGGTTAGATCTCATGGAATACAGGGAGAATTAGCCATTTGGATACAGAACTGGCTCAAAGGTAGAAGACAGAGAGTGGTGGTGGAGGGTTGTTTTTCAGACTGGAGGCCTGTGACCAGTGGAGTACCACAAGGATCGGTGCTGGGTCCTTTACTTTTTGTCATTTACATAAATGATTTGGACGTGAGCATAAGAAGTACAGTTAGTAAGTTTGCAGATTACACCAAAATTGGAGGTGTAGTGGACAGCGAAGAGTGTTACCTCACATTACATCAGGATCTCGACCAGATGGGCCAGTGGGCAGATGGAGTTTAATTCAGTTAAATGCAAGGTGCTGCATTTTGGGAAAGCAAATCTTAGCAGGACTTATACACTTAATGGTAAAGTCCTATTGAGTGTTGCTGAACAAAGAGACCTTGGAGTGCAGGTTCATAGCTCCTTGAAAGTGGAGTCGCAGGTAGATAGGATAGTGAAGAAGGCGTTTGGTATGCTTTCCTTTATTGGTCAGATAATTGAGTACAGGAGTTAGGAGGTCATGTTGCGGCTGTACAGGACATTGGTTAGGCCACTGTTGGAATATTGCTTGTAATTCTGGTCTCCTTCCTATGGGAAAGATGTTGTGAAACTTGGAAGGGTTCAGAAAAGATTTACAAAGATTGTGCCAGGGTTGGAGGATTTGAGCTGTAGGGAGAGGCTAAACAGGCTGGGGCTGTTTTCACTGGAGTGTCGGAGGCTGAGGAGTGACCTTATAGAGGTTTACAAAATTATGAGGGTCATGGATAGGGTGAATAGACAAAGTCTTTTCCCTAGGGTTGGTGAGTCCAGAACTAGAGGCATAGGCTTAGGGTGAGAGGGGAAAGATATAAAAAAGACCTACGGAGCAACTTTTTCACGCAGAGGGTGGTACGTGTATGGAATGAGCTGCTAGAGGAAGTGGTGGAGGCTGGTACAATTGCAACATTTAAGAGGCATTTGGATGGGTATATGAATAGAAAGGGTTTGGAGGGATATGGGCCGGGTGGGACTAGATTGGGTTGGGATGTCTGGTCGGCATAGACCGAAGGGTCTGTTTCCCTGCTGTACATCTCTATGACTCTATGACTGGGTAGCTTCTGATTCAGAGGGAGGGATGCTATCTCTGAACCACAAGGCCTCATACTGGGCGATTAGTGGGGTTAAAAACACCACTCTTGGCAATGCTGACATTACTGATTTAATCCTGGTTGGGTTCATTAGGTTGTGTCAGTTTGAATGACCTTCTTCCTCACAGAGTGGACTTGGCTCGTATAGAGTCAACGGGCCCAGTTGCATTTAAACTAATTAGCTTGACTGAGTGTTGTCGGTTTTTCAATGGTATTGTTGATTTGTGAAGTGCCAGTGGGTCCAGTTTGAGGGGGTGCAGTGGAACACCATCTCCCTGGCGCCGTTCTGTTCACTGCGGGGCCTTCAGGCAGGCAGAGGGCAGCGCCGGAAGTGAATTCCCGGAAGTGGTTGCCCGGGGAGACGGAGAAGATGGCGGCCGGTTCCACGTCGAGCAGCAGTGGCGGCCGGAGCAGCTGCGGTTCCAGTCTGTCCATGGAGTTCCTGGAGGGCCTGACGGAGGTTGCCGAGTTACAGGAGGCTTACAGCAAACTGTGCGGCGAGGAGGTGCGGGGGCGGGGGGGTGATAGGAGGCAAAGTCAACCCAAACCACCATGCACTCACTGATAGACAGTGGGAATGTGTGTGTTTCTGCGGCTCTTTAAATTGTCTGTATGTAATAAATGTGTATGAATTATAGTAAGTATGATATATAACCGTGTGCATTTCGGCCCATTCATGTGGCTGTAGTACACACAATTGTAGACATGTCAGTGCTCCTTTGGGATAAGTGTACAGAAGATGTACACATACACAAGACTTACACTTGCTACTCTTATGACCTCAGAACTTAAAATACTTGACCGTGCTATGCTTTATCAAGTGTTGCCATCGTTGTAATGTTCGAAAGGTAGCAGCCAATCCATCCACAGCAAGCTCCCAGAAACAGTTACTTCCAAGGCCATAAGGTACAAGAGCAGAATTAGGCCATTTAACCCTTTGATTCTGCTCTACCATTTGAGCATGGCTGATATTTTTCTCAATTCCATTCTCTTGTCTTTGCCCCATAAACTCGGGTTCTTGATTAGTAAAGGGATCAATTTCGATCCTAAAGACACTCAATGACTTGGCCTCCACAGTCTTTTGCAGCAATGAGTTCCACAGATTCACCATCTCCGTTCTAAAGGCTTGTCCCTTCACTCTGAGTCTATGCCCTCAGGTTCTCGTATATCCTACTGGTGGAAACATCTTGTCCACTTTCACTCTATCCAGGCCTTTCGATATTCTGTAAGTGTCAATGAGATTCCCCCCCCCCCCCATCTTTCTAAACTCCACCAACTACAGAGCCAGCATCCTCAACTGCTCCTCATACGACAAGCCCTTCATTGCAAGGATAACTTTTATGAATCTCCTCTGGATCCCCTTTATGGCTAGCATATTCTTCCTTAGACGTAGGGCCCAAAACTGCTCATAATATTCCCTTGCATTCTATCCCTCTTGAAAGGAAGCCTAACAATATATTTGTCTTCTTAACTGCTAACTGAATCTGCTTGTTAACTTTAAGAGAATTCTGAACTAGGATTCCCGAGTCCCATTGTGCTTCAGATTTCTGAAATCTTTCTGCATTTAAAAATACTCCATGCTTCTATTTCTACCAAAGTACATAATCGTTCACTTTTTCACATTGCACACCATCTGCTACTTCTTTGTATACTCCCTAGCCTGTCTGAGTCCTGTAGCCTACCCCCTTCCTCCATACTACCTTTCCCTTCACCTGTCCCTGTGTTATCTGCAAACCTAGCATCAATGCCCTCTGTTCCTTCCTCCAGATTATTAATATATAACATAAGCCTTGTGGTCTCAATACTGACCCCTGCGTCTTGAAGAAGGGTTCCACCTGAAACATTGACTTTTCCACCTCCAGTTGTTGTATGGCTTGCTGTGTTCTTCCAGCCTCCTGCTTGTGTACCTTGGATTCCAGCATCTGCAGGTTTTTTTGTCTCAAACTCCACTAGTCACCAGCAGCCATCCTGTTAAGGTACTTTCATCCCCACTCTACATTCCGCCAGTCGGCTAATCCTATATCCATGCCAGTACCATGCCCCAGCACCATGAGTACCTATCTTATTTAGCAGCCTCCTGTGTGGCACGTTGTGAAAGGCCTTTTGGAAATCCAAATAGATCACATATTCTGGTTCTCCTTTATCTAATTTGCTGGTTACCTCTTCAAAGAATTCTAACAGATTTGTCAGACACAACCTCCTAACGAAGCTATGCTGACGCAGTTCTGTTTTATCATGCACCTTCAAGTACTCTGCAATTTCATCCTTAATAATAGACTCTTAAATCTTATCAGCAACTGGGTTCAGGCAGACCAGCCTATAAATTTCTGTCTTCTGCTTCCCTCCCTTCTTAAGCAGGGGTGTTACATTGTAGCCCTCTCTGACTCTTGAAAGATCAACACCAATGCCTCCAGAATCTCCTTAGCTATCTGCTACAGATTGCTCTGGTTTATACTGACCAGTCAGTAGTCTGTCTGGTCTGGGTCATTTATCCGCCTTCAGACCTTTCAGCTTTTCCTTGGTGATGACCACTACACTTACCTCTGTCCCTGATTTTCTTGAGGTCCTGGTATGCTGGTTTCCTCCACCATAACAAGTAGCTATTCAGTTCCTCTGTTCCCCATTACTAGTTCTCCAGTTTCATTTTCCAGCTGTCCAATATCTGCTTTTGTGTCTTTTTTTATATATCTAAATAATATTCTTAGAATATTCTTTTATATTACTAACTAGCTTACTCTTGTAATTCATCATCTCTCTCTCTCTCTCTCTCACACTCTCTCTCACTCTCTCTCACTCCCCCCCCCCCCAGCCTTATTGTTTTTTTAACTTGTCCTCTGCTGGTTTTTAAAGGCTCCTCATCCTCTAGCTTCCCATTAATCCTCACTATATTGTATGTTTTTTTAATTTTTCCCTGACTTTCATTGTCAACCCTGGGTTGCTTTGTCCTCCCCTGGGATGGATTTCTCCTTTGCCTCTCGAGTTAGCCCCAGAAACTCCTGCTATTGCTACTCCACCATCTTCCCTGCTTGGCTCCCTTTCAGTCAACTCTGGTCAGCTCCTCCCTTATACCTTTGTAGTTACTTTTACTTAATTGTAGTGCAGTTACATCTGATTTCAACTTCTCCCTCTCAGATTGCAGGGTGAATTCTATCATATTGTGGTCACTGTCCCTAAGGGATTCCTTCACTTTAAGCTCTCTAGTCAAGTTTGCTATGTTGCACATCACCAAATCTAGAACTGCCTGTTACCCAAACGGCTGTACTACAAGATGCTCCTTTTCTTAGGATCTGCTGCTAACCTGATTTTCCCAGTCAGTCTACATATTGAAGTACCCCATAAATATTGTAATAGCGTCTTTTTTGCATGCATTTTATCTCTTCTAATTTACTTTAGATGTTGGTGAAAATTCAAATTTAATTGATCCAGGAGGGAGAACACCACTGCTCTTTTTTTGAGTAATGTCACAGGATCTTTGCCCACTTGAGAGGGCAGTTAGGGGTCTCTGTTGAACATTTCATCAGAAAGATGAAAACCTTTGACATTGTGGCCCTTTATCTGTACTGCACTGGTTTGTCAAGTTGGTTTTTGGTTTAGATCTGTGGTTTGGGGAATGAACTCAACCCACAGGTTCAGATGACTGAAGGAGCCATATCACTTCAAAGTAGACAACGATGGAGTGAGTTCATTGAGTAGCATCATTGCTGCGGGATTGCCAAATGGGAACATATATGTTGATGTATAATATGAATATGAATGTGAAAGTGAATACTTTTTATAAAAATAGTTTTCTCCCCTTCAATTTTCTTTTCAACCTTCCTTTTTTCCCTAGTGTCGGCCATGGTTCAGGTGTGAGTATTACTGTGTTTGAATCAGAAGCTTGTGGGTTCATTCCACAGATGAGCACTAAAATCAACACTGAAGCTCCAGTACAGTGTTGAAGGAGTGCTGTACTATCATTCTGATGAGATGTTGAACTGAGCCTCATCTAACCCCCTCAGGTGGACATAAAAGATCCTACAGCACTGTATTAAAGAAGAGTAGGAAGTTCTCCTTATTAACCAGACTAATATTTATTACTGAATGAAATCTCAGAAGTACACCACTAGATCATTATACTGACAGGAAAGATAGATTTAACTCAAAACTCTCTCTTTCTCTCTCTCTCTTTCTCTCTCCACAGAGATACTGCCAGGGTTGTTGAGCATTTCCAGTGCTTTCTATTTTTAGATCTTATCGTTACCACACAGTTTTAGTTTGGAACTTGCTGTGGGCAAATCTCTCTTCACATATTAAACAATAGTGACTGCATTTCAAGTGTATTTTGTTGGCTGTAAAGTGTTTTGGGACATGCTGTGACAAGTGCTGTGAAAGTCCAGGCCATTCTTTTAATGGTGATTTCTCCATTAGGAGTACAGTTCGAACTGAGTCTGACTGCTCGCTGAGTGGTAGAAATTTCAGATCTGGAGTGTGACAGTGAACAGCAGCAAGCTTTCTCGTCAAGGAGGGTATCACATATGAGCCTGATCCTGAATGTATTTAATGTTCTGACACCTGCACTTTTCAGTGATCAGGTGCAAGAAGGGGTCCATGATGTAATTTTAAAGTTGCTGGAGTAGTATTTCAGATCCACCCAATCTCAGACCCCACCGTGGCAGTAGTGGGATTTAAGTAATCGAGAATAAAATATTAGGCTAATTAATAATGCTCATGAAGCTACTGGATAGTTGTAAAGACTCATTTGATTCGCAAATGCCCTTTAGGGAAGGAAGTCTGCAGTCTTTATCCACCTGGTCTGCATTGGACTCCAGACCCATAGCAATGTTTAACTCGTATCTGCAATTGCTTAGCAAGCTTTCAGTAGTAGGTAAAAACAATGACTGCAGATGCTGAAAAGCAAATACTGGATTAGTGGTGCTGGAAGAGCATAGCAGTTCAGGCAGCATCCAACGAGCAGCGAAATCGACGTTTCGGGCAAAAGCCCTTCATCAGGAAATCAGCCCTTCCTGATGAAGGGCTTTTGCCCGAAACGTCGATTTCGCTGCTCGTTGGATGCTGCCTGAACTGCTGTGCTCTTCCAGCACCACTAATCCAGTATTTCAGTAGTAGGTGTCTAACCATCACCACCTACTCAAATTCAGGATGCTGGTGATGTCAGTGATGCTCATATAAAAAATACTCCTGGGGCAAGAGTTGAATTGTAGAAATCCCATTATCATTGTGACTAAATTCAAAAATAGGCCGGCTTGGTTTGTATAGCTCAAGTACTCAGTGAATAAAGGTACTGAACCTCAAGGGCACTGTTAGTTCCATCAAATTCTCCATGTAATTCCTTTTTAGTGCTCAAGGAGCAAGTGATACAATTGTCCAATGTCAATGCTAGGTGAGAGTATGATTGATCTGGTTATGTTGTCATTTGACAGCTCCCTGATATTGTCCGGAATGACTGTTTAGACAAAGAAGCAGAGACAAGCTGCTCTCTGTCTAACTGACTCTGCAAAACTTAGTGCGTTTGGGGTTAAAGGTAGACCTACGATAATAAAGTACAATGAGTATTTTGCTGAGTGAGGAGTGTAAGTGTGTGACTGTACCTGTGCTCTGTCTGTAAGGGATGTGAATGTCAGTATTTGTTGGTAATCTGTGCATTGTGTTTAGTGGCGTACATCTGTGACTTGTTTTTATGCTGCTTATTTCCTTTTCTTTCTGCAGCAAGAGGTTGAAGCAGAGCTTCAGGCTCTCATTGGACAGCAGAGCAGCCTGGACAGTAAGATGGTGGCTCTGCACCGTATGGGGTAGGTACTAATAAGGAGAAGTGGTGATTAAGGATCTGAACCTTTTACCATTAAAGACTGAGATACCTCTTTTCGTACTTAACTTCCTAACTTCACTGTGTTCGAGAACGTTGCCTTGGACAAATTTTTGTAAATAGATTGCTTTGCAGATTGCCATTGTGTCTGCTTAAATTACATCACCAACCCAAGGAAACCTAAACACACAAATAGAAAGGGGGTCATACCACTAGTGCTTCATCCGGAGGCTCACTGACTATATTACCTGGTATGGTGACGAAATGTCTGAAAACGAACCTTCCTGCTCGGTGAACAAACCTACATTTGGAACCTCAATCTGAGCTACAAATCTTCTCAAAACTCGCTAACAATTACAGTATTTAAAAGGCATCTGATTGTTAGTTATGAATCCTATTTATGCTCATTTTTCACAATAACAGGGGCAACTGGAAGTGTTTTGGAATATCTGAGTACATTAATGGTGCAATACAGGTGCAACTTTATTCCTGTGGGTTCAAGTAAAATTTGGGGGGGATTGGTGCTGTTCCATATTAATGGTTGCAGCATTGGTGGTTTTAACTTATACCAGCGGTGTGCCAGGAATTGATGCTGGATCCACAGCTTTTTTTTTATATAAATGATTTAGATGTGAATGTACTAAGTTTGCAGATGACATCAAAATTGGTGATGTAGTGGACAGCAGAGAAGGTTACCTTGATCAGATCAAGGAATAGAGTTTAATCTACATAAATGTTGTGGCTGTACAGGATAATGATTAGGCCACTATTCCATACAATTCTTGTCTCCCTGCTATAGGAAGGATGTTATGAAACTTGAAAGGGTTCAGAAAAGGTTAACAAGGACATTGCCACGTTTGGATGGTTTGAGCTATAGGGAAAGGCTCAATACGCTCCATGGAGAGTTGGAGGCGGAGGCTGAGGCTGAGCCTTTTTCTCAGGCGGTGGTAAATGGCATCAGGACCATTTGGCAAAAGCACAGGAAATGACATGTCCAACCCAAGGAGACCTAAACTCTCAAATAGAAAGCGGGCCATACCACCAGTCCTTCATCCAGAGGCTCACTGATTATGTTACCTAGTATTGTGATGAAACATCTAAAAACGAACCTTCCAGCTCAGTGAACAAACCTACATTCAGAACCTCAATCTGAGCTACAAATCTTCTCAAAGCTCGCTAACAATTACAGTATTTAAAAGGCATCTGGATGGGTATATGAATAGGAAGGGTTTAGAGAGATATGGGCCAAATTGGAAGGTATGGGGAGATGGCAAGGGGTAGGTTCTTTACCCAGAGAGTGGTGGGGGCATGGAATGTGCTGCCTGTGGGAGTGGCAGAGTCAGAATCATTGGTGACCTTTAAGCGGCAATTGGATAGGTACATGGATAGGTGCTTAAGCTAGGACAAATGTTCGGCACAGCATCGTGGGCCGAAGGGCCTGTTCAGTGCTGGATTGTTCTATGTTCTGAATGCTGGCAAATGGGACTAGACTAATTTAGGATGTCTGTTTGGCATGGATAAGTTGGAGCAAAGAATATGTTTCCCTGATGTATGTCTCTAATCAGGGAGCCCTGGCTGACAGATATAAACAGGAGTGTCAGAAGTTCTGTTCACTGAGAGCTGGCTCTGAGGAAGCCAGATCAGTATCAAGGACCCTTCACATGTAAATAAAGTATGACTTAGTGATGGGATATTGGCCTCGAGGGAGTTATTGCACTGTGGAATTATTTTCTTTTGAGATATCGTTACGATATGGCTCAAAGATTGGCATGGAATGAATGGGTTTTGGTTTATTGGGTGTGGGGACCAGTACTGGGATAGAGTGAATTTCTTGAGTCCAATCTTCTTCCTAACACTAATGCCCTTCAACTCCTCATTCTCTCAAGCCACTTGGGACTTTCGTTCTGGAAGATATCAGTATCTTCCTCAGGGAAACAGATGTAAGTAATCAGTTAGTTTTTCTGCTAACTCTCTTCTATCCATTATAAATTCTCCTGACTTTGCCTATAAGGCATTGATTTTAAGCAAATGTTTCCTTCTAACTAACCTATACAAGCTTTTGCAGTCCTTTTATTTTGTCTCTTGCTTGATTGTATTCATATTCTGTTCTCCCTTATCAGTTTTTTTGGCACTCTTTTTGTTGTGTTCTGTAAATCTCCCAATCCTTAGAATTACTGCTAATTCTGGCAACAAGATTCTTTTAATCATCTTTAACTCTGGGGTGGCATGGTGGCTCAGTGGTTAGCACTGCAGCCTCACAGTGCCAGGGACCTGGGTTCGATTCCAGCCTCTGGTGACTGTCTGTCTGTGTGGAGTTTGCACATTCTGCCCGTGTCTGCGTGGGTTTCCTCCGGGTGCTCCAGTTTCCTCCCATGGTCCAAAAATGTGTAGGTCAGGTGACTTGTCCATGCTAAATTGCCCATAGTGTTAGGTGCATTAGTCAGAGGGAAATGGGTCTGGATAGGCTACTCTTTGGAGGGTTGGTGTGGACTTGTTGTGCCGAAGGGTCTGTTTCCACACTGTAGGGAATTTAATTGACTTCCTTTGAGAGCCATGGTTGACTGATCTTTTGAGTTTTTGTACTTTGAACCATTGAAGGAATACTGTCTGTAAGTCAGCGGCACGGTGGCTGAGTGGTTAGCACTGTTGCCTCATAGCACCAGGGTCCCAGGTTCAATTCCAGCCTCTGGTGACTGTGTGGAGTTTGCACATTCTCCCGTGTTTGTGTAGGTATCCTCTGGGTGCTCCGGTTTCCTCCCACAATCCAAAGATATGCAGGTCAGGTGAATTGGCCATGCTAAATTGCCCATTTTGTTAGGTGCATTAGTCAGAGAGAAATGGTTCTGGGTGGGTTACTCTTCGGAGGGTTGGTGTGGACTGGTTGGGCCGAAGGGCCTGTTTCCACACTGTAGGGAATCTAATTATATTACAGCTTTTTAAAGACTCTCCATTGTCTATGGACAGCCATTCCTTCTAATGTTTTCTAATTCACCTCATGCCTTCATAATTTCCCTTATTCAAATGTAAAATCATTGCTTCAGATTGAACTCCCTTGCTTTCAAAATAATTTTAAAATTCTATCATACTGTGGTCACACATTTCTAAAAGTTCTTTTATAGCAAGATTGTTAGTTGGTCCTGTTTCCATAAAAATACTAGATGTAAAATAGCATGTCCTCTAGTTAGCTCATCAACATACTTGTAACATGCTTCAGAAACCTGTCCTCCACAGCTTTAGTGCTGAATCGTTTATCCAGTCTGCATAGAGATTAAAGTCCCCCATGATAACTGTGTTACCCAGTTACATGCTTCTCTCAACTCTGGAGTAATACCATGTCCTACCCTATGACTATTATTTGTTGGCTTAGAAATAACTCAACTAATGTCTGATGCCCCATGCTGTTTCTTAGCTCCACGCAAATAGATTTCATATTTCGTTCTCCTGATTGGAGATTTCTCCCTTAGTAATGGACTGACCTCATCCTTTATTTTTAGTGCAACTCCACCTCCATCTACTTGTCTGTCCTTCCAAAATGTCAATTATCCTTACATATTCAGTTCCTCGTCCTGGTTGCCATGCAACCAAGTTTCTATAATGGTAATTAGATCTTACTCATGCTTCTCTATGTATCTCTAGATCATCATCCTTGTAGCAAATGCTGTATACATTCAGGGAGAATACTTCTAACATTGTGTCTTACTGACATCATTTCACTTTTGTAGCATACTCACTGCTTGGCTTGTCTCCCTAGCACCTTTTTGAGTTCCTGTTCCCAATATTACTTCCTCTCAACTTGGGTTACCTCTCAGGTTCCTGCTCCCCTAGCTAAGCTGGATTAAACCTGCCCCAACAGCACTAGTAAATCTCCCTGTAGGGATATCTCCCTGTTAAGATGTAACCTGGCTAGGGAACTATCTATCCCAAATCCTGAGAAATCTGATGCCCTTCTTCTGATACCATTTCTCCAGCCTCTTATTCAATTAGTCGATGCAGAAAGATTGTTTTCCCTTGTGGGAGGGTCGAGGACCAGAGAACGTCATCTCAGAGTTAGGGTGGCCATTTGAAATAGATATTACAAAAGTATTGTGGTGTAAAAGGAGGTCACTTAGCCCATTGAACCTGCACAGACTTTCCAAATGAGCATCATTATCTAGTGCCAATCTTTACCTTTTCCCCCATAACCTTGCACATTAATTTTATCCTCTTCAGTGCCTTGATCGAATCTGCCTCCACAACGCTTCCAGGCAGTGTATACCATATCCTAACAATTCACTAAGTGAAAATTTTATTCCTGTCTTCATCCTTGCTTCTTTGGTAAATCACTTAAAAGGAGCGAGAACAAGAGACACAGATTTATGAGTGGGAGTAGTTTCTCCCTATCTACTCTATCCAGTATGTTCATAATTTCAAAATATTTCATCAGAAAACCTGATGAGATGCTAGTGAACCTGTGGAATTCTTTACCCCAGAGGGCTGCTGAGTTTACATCATTATATATTTTCAAGGTTGAGATAAATGGTACGGGAATCAAAGGTTACAGGATTAAGACCAGAAAGTAGAGTGAGGATTATCAAATCAGCCACGTTTCCATTGAATAGTAGAGCTGACATGATAAACCTAATGTCCGACTTCTGTTCTTACAACTTGTCTTATTAACTGTCAGAAACTGCAATGAGACCGATGTTGGAGTAATCTGTTCGATTCAGGAATCCATGGTATAGCAACATAGTACAGAATCAGTACTGTGGAGAGACTGCAGAAACTGGAATTGTTTTCCTCACAGCAAAATAGCAGGATCTGTGTGTTGTAGTGCATGTGTCATAGAGTCCTGGAGATGTACAGCATGGAAACAAACCCTTCGGTCCAACCCGTTCATGCCGACCAGATATCCCAACCCAATCTAGTCCCGCCTGCCAGCACCTGGCCCATATCCATCCAAACCTATCCAAATGCCTCTTAAATGTTGCAATTGTACCAGCCTCCACTACTTCCTCTGGCAGTTCATTCCATATGCGTACCACCCTCTGTGTGAAAAAGTTGCCATGTAGGTCTCTTTTATGTCTTTCCCTTCTCACCCTAAACCTATGCCATCTAGTTCTGGACTCCCTGACCCCAGGGAAAAGACTTTGCCTATTTACCCCATCCATGCCCTCATAATTTTGTAAACCTCTGTAAGGTCACCCTTCAGCCTCCAAACCTCCAGGGAAAACAGCCCCAGCCTGTTCAGCTTCTCCCTGTAGCTCAAATCCTCCAACCCTGGCAGCATCCTTGTAAATCTTTTCTGAACCCTTCCAAGTTTCACAACATCTTTCCCATAGGAAGGAGACCAGAATTGCATGCAATATTCCAACAGTGGCCTAACCAATCGTCTGTACAGCCGCAACATGACCTCCTAACTCCTGTACTCAATACTCTGACCAATAAAGGAAAGCATACCAAACATCACCTTCACTATCCTATCTACCTGCGACTCCACTTTCAAGGAGCTATGAATCTGCGCTCTAAGGTCTCTTTGTTCAGCAACACTCCCTAGGACCTTCCCATTAAGTGTATAAGTCCTGCTAAGGATTTGCTTTCCCAAAGTGCAGCATCTCGCATTTATTTGAATTAAACTCCAACTGCCACTTCTCTGACCATTGGCCCATCTGGTCCAGATCCTGTTGTAATCTGAGGTAACCTTCTTCGCTGTCCACTACACCTCCAATTTTGGTGTAATCTGCAAGCTTACTAACTACACCTCTTATGCTCTCATCCAAATCATTTATGTAAATGACAAAAAGTAGAGGACCCAGCACCGATCCTTGTGGCACTCCACTGGTCACAGGCCTCCAGTCTGAAAAACAACCCAAATGGCTAGTTCTCCCTGCATTCCATGAGATCTAACCTTGCTAATTAGTCTCCCATGGGGAACCTTGTCGAACACCTTACTGAAGTCCATATAGATCACAACTCCCGCTCTGCCCTCATCAATCCTCTTTATTACTACTTCAAAAAAACTCAATCATGTTTGTGAGACATGATTTCCCATGCACAAAGCCGCGTTGACTATTCCTAATCAGTCCTTGTCTTTCCAATACATGCACATCCTGTCCTTCAGGATTCCCTCCAACAACTTGCCCACCACTGAGGTCAGGCTCACTGGTCTATAGTTCCCTGGCTTGTCCTTACCACCCTTCTTAAACAGTGGCACCACGTTTGCCAACCTCCAGTCTTCCGGCACCTCACCTGTGACTATCGATGATACAAATATCTCAGCAAGAGGCCCAGCGATCACTTTTCTAGCTTCCCACAGAGTTCTCGGGTACATCTGATCAGGTCCTGGGGATTTATCCACCTTTATGCGTTTCAAGACATCCAGCACTTCCTCCTCTGTAATTTGGACCTTTTGCAAGATGTCACCATCTATTTCCCTACAGTCTATATCTTCCATATCCTTTTCCACAGTAAATACTGATGCAAAATACTCGTTTAGTAACTCCCCGAATGTCTGTGGCTCCTTACAAAGGCCGCCTTGCTGATCTTTGAGGGGGAGAAAGTGAGGACTGCAGGTGCTGGGGATCAGAGCTTAAAAATGTGTTGCTGGAAAAGTGCAGCAGGTCAGGCAGCATCAAAGGAGAAGGAGAATCGATGTTTCGGGCATAAGCCCTTCTTCAGGTCTGAAGAAGGGCTTATGCCCGAAATGTCGATTCTCCTTCTCCTTTGATGCTGCCTGACCTGCTGCGCTTTTCCAGCAACACATTTTAAGCTCTGATCTTTGAGGGGCCCTATTTTCTCCCTAGTTACCCTTTTGTCCTTAACGTATTTGTAAAAACCCTTTGGATTCTCCTTGATTCTATTTGCTAAAGCTATCTTTGTCCCCTTTTTTGCCCTCCTGATTTCCCTCTTAAGTATACTCCTACTTCCTTTATACTCTTCTAAGGATTCACTCGATCTATCCTGTCTATACCTGACATATGCTTCTTTTTCTTAACCAAACCCTCAATTTCTTCAGTCATCCAGCAATCCCTATACCGAGCAGCCTTTCCTTTCACCCTAACAGGAAGATACTTTCTTTGGATTCTTGTTGTCTCATTTCTGAAGGCTTCCCATTTTCCCACCTTACTTTTACCTGCGAAAATTGGCCCCCTTCTGCTTTTGAAAGTTCTTGCCTAATACCGTCAAAATTGGTCTTTCCCCAATTTAGAACCTGCACTGCCTTATTTCCCAAGAGTAGGTCAAGTTTTGCACCTTCTCTAGTACGTACATCCACATACAGAATCAGAAAATTGTCTTGTATACACTTAACAATTCCTCTCAATCTAAACCCTTAACACTATGGCAGTCCCAGTCAATGTTTGGAAACTTAAAATCCCCTACCATAATCACCCTATTATTCTTACAGATAGCCGAGATCTCCTACAAGTTTGTTTCTCAATTTCCTTCTGACTATTGGGGGTTCTATAATACAATCCCAATGAGGTGATCATCCCTTTCTTAATTCTCAGTTCTACCCAAATAACTTCCCTGGATGTATTTCCGGGAATATCCTCCCTCAGCACAGCTGTAATGCTCTCCCTTATTAAAAATGCCATTCTCCCTCCTCTCTTGCCTTCCTGTAGTTCTATCCTTCCTGTAGCATTTGCATCCTGGAACATTAAGCTGCCAGTCCTGCCCATCCCTGAACCATGTTTCGGTAATTGCTATGATATCCCAGCCCATGTTCCTAACCATGCCCTGAGTTCATCTGCCTTCCCTGTTAGGCCTCTTGCATTGAAATAAATGCAGTTTAATTTTCTAGTCCTACCTTGTTCCTGCCTGCCCTGACTGTTTGACCCGCTTTTGTTCCCAACTGTATCAGTCTCAGATTGATCTCTTTCCTTACTATCTCCCTGGGTCCCACCCTCTTTCCCCCCCCCCCCCCCCCCTTACAAGTTTAAATCCTCCCAAACAGCTCTAGCAAATTTCCCTGCCAGTATATTAGTCCCCCTCCAATTTAGGTGCAATTCGTCCTTCTTATACAGGTCACTTCTCCCCCAAAAGAGATTCAAATGATCCAAAAATGGGAATCCTTCTCCCATACACCAGCTCCTTAGCCATGCATTCATCTGCTCTATCCTCCTATTCCTGCCCTCACTAGCTCGTAACACCGGGAGTAATCCAGATATTACTACTCTCTATAATTTCCCTTCCTATGTTGTTGGTTCCAATGTGGACAATGACCTCTTGCTGGACCCTCTTCCCCCGTGAGAGCATTCTGCATCCTCTCGGAGACATCCTTGATTCTGGCACCAGGGACACAACACACCATTCTGATTTTTCGCTGCTGGTCACAGAAACGGCTGTCTGTACCTCGGAGTACAGAATCCCCTAACACAATTGATTGCTTGGAACCCGACATACCCCTCGTTGCATTAGAGCCAGTCTCAGTACTAGAAACTTGGCTGTTCGTGCTACGTTCCCCTGAGAATCCATCACCCCTTTCATTTTCTAAAACAGCATACCTGTTTGAAATGGGTATAGCCACAAAAGACTCCTGCACTAGCTGCTGACCTCTCTTACCCTTCCTGGAGTTAACCCATCTATGGGACCGTATCTGAGACTTTCACCCCCTTCCAATAACTGCCATCCATCACATACAAATTCCTCATTGTTCTAACTGTCTCTCCAACCGATCCATTCGATCTGATAAGATTCGCAATCAACAGCATTTATGGTAGATATAATCCGCTGTAACCCTTAAACTCTCTTTAAACTCCCACATCTGACAAGAAGCACATATCACTCTACTAAAGGCCATTTTTTCCTTCTTCACAATCTACAGACCCAGAAAATAACACCGTCTTATTCCTCTACAAACTCTGCCCCAGGTTAAATTAATAGTTATGGCTTATATTTAAAGCTTAATCAAGAGATGTATGTTCAAAAACATATAATCAAGAAAGAACCCACTCTACTCACTACTGCAGACATTCTGTAGGACACACTTAAAACAACATTCTAGATTAGAGTGGTGCTGGAAAAGCACAGCAGTTCAGACAGCATCCGAGGAGCAGGAAAATCAACGCTTTGGGCAAAAGCCCTTCATCAGGAATAGGGCTTTTGCTCGAAACGTTGATTTTCCTGCTCCTTAGATGCTACCTGAACTGCTGAGCTTTTCCAGCACCACTCTAATCTAGAATCTGGTTTCCAGCATCTGCAGTCCTTGTTTTTACCACACTTAAAACAACAATACACTGACCTGCTTCTGTGCTGTGAACTTCGCCCAACAGTTCCTCCAAGATCAGTTGTGAATTTCACTGTTTGTTAATTTTCCCAGATGCACTCCAATGTCCAGCGATACATGAATTCAAACAGCAAAGGCATTATCCGTTTCTTTCTTTCTCTCTCTACTGCACTGACATCACCATGTGCTTCCTTTGTCTGTTCTTCTCCCTCTTAAAACTGCTGTTGTTTTGACTTTTTCTCCCCAAAGTTCCAAAACAGTGCAACAGCATATAAAACAGAAATTGCTGTTCCTGGAATTCGAGGAAATCACCTCCAGCACCTAAAATACCTCAAAAAAGGAGCAGCT
Organism: Chiloscyllium punctatum; assembly: GCF_047496795.1. Lineage (NCBI taxonomy): Eukaryota > Metazoa > Chordata > Chondrichthyes > Orectolobiformes > Hemiscylliidae > Chiloscyllium > Chiloscyllium punctatum. The sequence continues at coordinate 71,695,788 of NC_092764.1, read as the reverse complement.
GTTACAGCCAGAAATTATTCCCATCCTCCATCTTGGATTACCCAGAATCCTGCGTTAGATTAAAGGAACTGCAAGTTGTTAAGCATTGCATTCCATTAGCTTTCTTATTACAGGAGTGTTGAGCATAAAAATTATGTTTCAGTTATACAGGACATTGACGACATATCTCAAATACGATAAGCATTTTAAATTATTCATTTGTGGGATGTAGGTACGTTTGGCTGGGCCAGCATTTCTTGCCCATCCCTAATTGCCCATTGAACTGAGTGGCTTGCTCAGTCCACTTTAGAGTGCAAGTCGGGAGGTAATTTCTGTGGATATGGAGTCAAATGTAGACTGGACCAGGTAAGACTTGCTTCCCTTCAGGTGAACCTGATGAGGTTTTAACCACAATTGACTGTGGTGTAAAGATGACTATTAAAGGAGCTTTTAATTCCAGATTTTATTTAATTCAAGTTTCACCATGGTGTGCAGAGCATAATCTTGGGTCTCTGGATTACCAGTCCAGTGACCATTTCACCACTACCTTTCCATTTGGTTTCCTTATTTAAGTAAATATGTAAATATATTGGAGGTAGTTTGTCATAAGTTTACTGGATTGGTACCTGGAATGAACGGGTTTCTTATGAGGATAGGTTTGACAGATTGGGCTTCGTTTTGCTGGAGTTTAGACTTGTGAGGGGTAACTTAATTGTAGCGTCTTCGGTCCTGAACCACTGGCACTTTTTAAAATTTAGGGTTGCCTTTTTAGGAGGTGAGGGGAAGTTTTTTTTTCTTTCAGTGGTTTGTGTGACTTTAGAAATCTGCCTCAGGCAGAGTCATCGATTATTTTTAAGGTGGCGATAGGTAGATTCTTATTGGGAAGGGAATCAAATGTTATTGGGAATAGATGGGAATATGGAATTTGAAGCACAAACAGATGATCGTGTTGAATGTTGGAGCAGTTTCAAGGTGCACAACGGCTTACTTATTCTCGCATTTCGTATATTTGTCAAAGGGGTGTTCATTGAGAGATTTTGATAGTGAATAGCGACAAACTGTTTCCACTGGCAGGAGGGCCGGTAATTGCCATGAGGATGGATGAGGGAGCCACAATTTTTTTAATGGATTGGGATGTTATGATCAATGGAAACTGTCCTAAATGGTAATGGAAGTGGGTTCAATAACTTTCAAGAGAGGCTTTGAAATATTCTTGAAATGGATAATACAAAAGAAGAATGTACTTAAAATGGATACATTTTCACTGCTAAATGGGAAAAGGGAGTGAGATCAATTGGATAGATCTTTCACAGAGCACAGACACAATGGGCCAAGTGAACTCCTGCTGTGTTTTATGATTGTATGAAATTGGAAATTCATCTTTTGAAATTGTTCTCACCAGCAGGGAAAATATCTTGGTGTTGTATAGAGACAATCTAAGTGAGTTTGGTTCTAAACGTCCTGCTAACTGCTCTTCACAGTTGAAATAGCAGCAGTAGGAGGTTTTGTTTTTACTCCAATATGCTTTTCTGAATCGAATGACAATGTTCCAAATGAAGACACTTCTAGAGCACAGTACAGTGGCTCTCAGTAAGCTTCAGCAGTTTGTGTTTGCGGATTTGAGGTACTGTCATCACCGCAAACTGTTTTGGTTTACATTGGTGTGGAGGAGCCGGTGTTGGACTGGGGTGTACAAAGTTAAAAATCATACAACACCAGGTTATAGTTCAACAGGTTTATTTGGAAGCATTAGTGTTCGGAGCGCTGCTCCTTCATCAATTGGTTGTGGACTTCCACAACCACCTGAGGAAGGAGCAGCGTTCTGAAAGCTAGTGCTTCCAAATAAACCTATTGGGCTATAACCTGGTGTAGTGTGATTTTTTTAACTTTATATTGGTTTATGTTTGTGAGAAATTTCTCATAGCTGCCCTGGAGAACAGACAGCTTGATATTAAGTGAGTTTCTGACATGCAACATATGACTCTCCCTGATGCTGACATCTACTTACTTTGAGCTCAAAATGAGCACAATAATATTATTCCAGTGTATCTGTTGAAATATTTAACTATTACATTAAACAAAAGAGAATGATGTTCTGTGAGGGTTCCTCAGTCAGTTGTAAAAATGAAGTTTTACCACATTTGTAGGAAATAGCCCAACCTTTCTTTATACTACTACAATCTGTCCAGCTGTGCCTCTTTCTGTGTGATATGGAGTATTCCATTCTCCACCATGTTATATTCACTTCATGGTACTTGCATTGTTGTTTTCTCACAGTTGTTTCTTGCATTCTTTCCCCAGTCCAAACTTGCAGTTAATCGAAGGAGATGCCAAGCAGCTTGCAGGGATGATCACTTTTACATGCAATCTGGCTGAAAATGTCAGCAGCAAAGTTCGGCAGCTTGATTTGGCCAAGGTACGGCAATTGATTTACAACCCAAGTGTAACTATTGTGTGAATTACAATTACATTCATTAATAAAAAAGGGATGGTATCAGTTTTTGAGTTTTTCTTTTTGTTGACTGATATTCCCAGTCCCTGAAACAGTTGGTGACATGTTTAACCTGCCATATGGATCAGTCGTAACAATAGACATATTGCTTTCTTCAGTACCATATGTAGGTTTATGCCTGAGCTTATTTATCCCAATTTTCTACCTTCCTGAAGCAGCTGACTTATGGTGGGATATGCCTCCCCACCATGGTAATTGGGCATTCTGGGGATCTCGGCCAGATGCTCATCATTTGCCTCTAAGTTTTATTATAGAGTATTCATAGAATATTCACGGTAAACAGTATCATATTAGATTTGTAGGAGGGATGATCAACAAATGTTGTCTCAGCTAGTGACACCTACATCTTTTAAATGAATGATTTTTTAAAAATCCAAACCAGAGTATATGAATGAGCAGGTACATGGCTTGTATTTGAATTTATTTTTGAGATGAACACATTTATGATACTGTATTTCATTTCATAACCTTCATTTCAAAAATGTAATATGGAATTTGTTTCCAAATTCCTTTTGGAAGCAAGTTAAGTTGATTAATTTGAAATCGTTAACAATCACTGTGACCTGTCCAATGTGCTAAAGGTATGGGTCAAAGCGTCGGCAGATATGCTCTTTGTAATTTTCCTTAACTTGAGCCTTTAATTAGGGATACTTGGCAAGTGTAACCTCTGTAGAGTATTTGTTGAAGTCTGAGGAATGATCACACAGGGATTTAATCTTGGGTGGTGGCCTGGGAAATTCTCATCATCCAGAGTTAAATGTTAAGTTTAAAATGAATGTCATGTATCAAACTGCAATAAAGTTACCCTTCAACATTGTGTTTTAATTGTTATTGATGCTCTTTTTGGATTGTTTTAAAATATTTATTATTTACTGTTATTTAACCAGAATGGAGGTAGAATGCTGAGCATGCTACAAAGTGGAGTGATCTAAGTGAATAACATAAAAGCATTTCACAGGAAGCTGAATAAGTATATAAGTACACATGCAGACTAAATTGGGTAAAGTAGGGTGGCAGGTAACTTGTGTGGACCAGAAACATTGACATGGACCATTGGCAAATGGCCTGCTTCTATATTGTAAATTCTGTATAACTACTGCATTCTTTACTATATCTTGGTATATCTTACTGGTTTTCTAGAGCAGTATGTAAATAGTCTAACTCAGGAAGGGACCATACTGGACCTGGTGTTGGGGAATGAACCCGGCCAGGTGGTTGAAGTTTCAGTTGGGAATTACTGTGGGAATAGTGATCCCAATTCCGTAAGTTTTAGAAAACTCCTGGACAAAGACGAGAGTGGCGCTAAAGGAAGAGTGCTAAATTAAACGAAGGCCAACTATAGTAAAATTTGGCAGGAGCTGGGGAATATGGATTGGGAGCAGCTGTTTGAGAATAAATTCACGTTGATGTGTGGGAGGCTTTTAAAGAGAGGTTAATGACAGTGCAGGACAGACATGTCCTGGTGAAAATGGGAAATAGAAATGGCCAAGGTTAGGGAATCATGGATGACAGGTGACATTGAGACTAGCTAAGAGGAAAAAGGAAGCATACATCAACTCTAGAGAATTGAAACCAGACAAAACTTTGGAAGAATATTGGGAAAGTAGAACCAATGAGAAGGGAGGAATTAAGAGGGCTAAAAGGGGTCATGAAATATCTTTAGCAAACCGGGTTAAGAAAAATCCCAAACCCTTTTAGTTGTATATAAGGAGCAAGAGGGTAACTGGAGAAAGGGTTGGCACAGACATGAACAAAGCAGGAAAGTTATGCATGGAGTTAGAAAATTGATGAGATTCTTAATGAGCACTTTGCATCAGTATTCACCAAGGAGAGGGGCATGATGGATGTTGAGGTTAGGGATAGCTGTTTGATTACTCTAGGCAAGTCTGCATAAGGAGGGAGGAAGTGTTGAGTATTCTGAAAGGCATTAAGGTGGACAAGTCCTCAGGTCCAGATGGGATCTATCCCAGGTTACTTCAGGGAAGCGAAAGAGGAAATAGCTGGGCCTTAACAGATATTAGATTACTTACAGTGTGGAAACAGGCCCTTCGGCCCAACAAGTCCACACCTACCCGCCGAAGCGCAACCCACCCATACCCCTACATCTACCCCTTACCTAACACTACGGGCAATTTAGCATGGCCAATTCACCCTGACCTGCACATCTTTGTGACTGTGGGAGGAAACCGGAGCACCCGGAGGAAACCCACGCAGACACGGGGAGAACGTGCAAACTCCACACAGTCAGTCGCCTGAGGTGGGAATTGAACCCGGGTCTCTGGCGCTGTGAGGCAGCAGTGCTAACCACTGTGCCACCGTGCCGCCCACCTTTGCAACATCCTTGAACATGGGTGAGGTCCCGGAGGACTGGAGAATTGCTTCAGCCCCCTTGCTTAGGAAGGGGAGCAGGGATAATCCAGGTAGTTAAAGACCCGTGACCCTGATGTCAGTGGTAGGGAAGCTGCTGGAGAAGATACTGAGGGATAGAATCTATTTACATTTGGAAGAAAATGGGTATATCAGTGACAGGCAGCATGGTGACGTTCAGGGAAGATCATGTCTTCCCAACTTAATAGAATTCTTTGAGGAAGTGACAAAGTTGATTGCTGAGGGAAGGGCTGTAGATGTCATATACATGGACTTCAGTAAGGTGCTTAATAAGGTTCCCCACAGTAGGCTGATGGAGAAAGTGAAGTCGCAAGGGGTCCTGGGTGTTCCAGCTAGATAGGTAGAGAACTGGCTGGGCAACAGGAGAAAGAGTAGTAGTGGAAAGGAGTTTCTCAAAATGTGACCAGTGGTGTTCCACTGGGATCCATGCTGGGACCACTGTTGTTTTTGATTATACATAAATGATTTGCAGGAAGGTAGAGCTGGTCTGATTTGGTGGAGTAGCAGTTAGTGAAGGGGACTGTCAGAGAATGCAGTAGAATATAGACAGATAGATTGGAGAAATGGCAAATGGAGTTCAATCCGGGCAAATGTGAGGTGATGCATTTTGGAAGATCCAGTTCAAGAGTGAACTGTATGGTAATTGGTGATTTGAGATATTGTCAATATTGACCTTTCCCCACATCAACACTTTCCTTCAGTTTATAGATTGGTAATTGGAAAAGCCCTGGGGAAGATTGATGTACAGAGAGATCTGGGTGTTCAGGTCTATTGTGCACTGAAGGTGATAATGCAAGTTGACAGTGGTCAATAAGGCATACGGAATGCTTTCCTTCAGGCGAGGTATTGAGTGCAAGAGTTGGCAGGTCATGTTACAGTTGTATAGGACTTTGGTTTGGCCACATTTGGAATATGTTGCCTAGTATGGAGGGTGCTAGCTATGAAGAGAGGTTGAGTACATTAGGATTATTTTCGTTAGAAAGAAGGAGGTTGATGGGGGAACCTGATTGAGCTCTACAAAATCATGAGAGGTGTCGACAGATTGGATAGCAAGAAGTTTTATTCCCTAGAGTGGGGGACTTCTGACCCTTAGTTCATGGTAAGGTAGATGCCTGGAATGCATTTTACATGGAGGTGGTGGGTAGTGTCATTAAAGATATATCTGGACAGATAAATGAATGGGCAGGGAGTGGAGCCATACATACCCTTGGAAAATAGGCGACAGGTTTAGATGGAGGATCTGGTTCGGTGAAGGCTTGGAGGGCCGAAGGGCCCGTTCCTGTGTTGTAGTTTGTTTTTGTTGTTCTGTGCATTAATCAACTTGAAATAAATTCTTCTGTTTCAAAATCTGGAGAGTTGCTGGAAATAGTTAGCTGACTTGGCAGCACATTCTGAGGGAGAAACAAAGTAAATGTTTCAGGTTGATGACCTTTCACAGAACTGACAACAGTTAGATGGTAACAGGCTTTCAACAAGTACTCACAGAAAAGGGGATGAAGGGTGGGGGGATATTGCCTTCTCGGCATTGTGCTCCACAGGCACACGCAGTATTCAGAAAGCTGTCGAATTGCTGTCAGTGATTTGAGATATTGTCAGTATTGACCTTTCCCCACATCTACACTTTCCTTCAGTTTATGGTTTGCCATCCAGGAGTGGAAAGGCTGGCTGCTTTCCTTCATTGCCTTTCTTTATATGTGGGGTGTAATGCAAATTGCAGCATTTCAACTATGCTGCCCACCAGCTCAACTGAGATCCTATCCTTAGAACTCACTTGGAGTCGTCTTAATCTGTGACTCATTACCATGTCAAGCTCCTGTTGCTTTATTAGTTCAAAAGCAATGTCAGCAAAATAAAATGAGGTGAATAGCAAGTTCTGAATCACATTGAAAAACAAACATTTTTGTAGTATCCCAGGTTGCAGATTCAGTTGTTCTATTGTTAATGGCCTGGAAATAAACAAATGATTTTATTGTCGCATGTATTTGGAAAATACAGTGAATATTGTTTTGTTACCACAATCTAGCGCCATAAAAATCAGCTTCTCCAGCTTTGATTTTGGTCCAGGGGCTACTGTGAGGTTTAGAGGTGTTAAGTAAAAGAGTAAAATAGCACCCAGAGGCTTAGCGTGATAATTGTGGTCTGTCTGTGTCATGCAGAACCGGATATACCAGGCCATTCAGCGAGCTGATGACATTTTGGATCTGAAATTCTGCACTGATGGCGTACAAACGGCTCTGCGCAATGAGGACTATGAGCAGGCAGCAGCACACATTCATCGATACCTGTCACTCGACAAATCTGTAATTGAACTGAGTAGACAGGGCAAGGAAGGTGAGGACTCAAAAACAGCGATTCACTTAAGATTCCAGCCACAAAGCTAAAATGGGTTCCATCTTTAATTTCTTGCTTAAACTGATTGGATTTAAATCCTCCTCCTCCTCGTCTTTTTTTACATGTAATTGTTCTGTGTAGCATTAATCCATAACCTAGTGCTGAGCCCATAATTAAGTAGAAATCAGGGAGGTGAAGGCAGAAACACACTCCAGCCTGAAGTAGACAAGGGATTGCTTTTGGAAATAGACTTTGGTGCTGAGACACAGCACATAGTCTTGTAAAAGCATGACGAACTTATACTTGATAAATTCCAAAAGGCAGAAACAGTTCCTAATCAGCAATGAATGTGTTTGAAGAGAGCTATGCACGCACATTAATTTGTTCCAAGTATGTAGCTGTACACCTCAATTAATGAGATCATTTTAATCTATTTACAATGTGAAGAAACAAAATATACAGAAGGAACATGTATGGGACTCAGCTTGATTATACTGTAGATGTGGGCTAACTATTACGTTAGCTAACAGTGTTATTGTAGACAAACACTGAGCTGGGCTCAGGAAAAGCAGCAATGAAAAATGCCTTGAAATAGGTAATGACCCTACGTTGTCACTGTGGTTTAAAATGTCACATGAGTGGATTACATGTTTCTCCTTGTATCAGTTTAGGTTAATAGTAGAATTTCAGACTTCACCTGACATGCACGATGTCTGGAGAAAGTAGTTTGCATGGAATTTTCATGAGGCTACTTTGCTCGGAATGGATTAAGATAGGTTAACTCAAATAATGTTCATTTGCAGAAGAGATAAACCTAATGATATATTTTTTTGTAATATGTTAGCAACATTGCACTAAATCAACCAAGTGGCAAAGCTGCTGATACTATCTTGGCTGAGAATCATAGTATCCCGACAGTGCAGAAAGAAGCCATTTAGTCCATTGAGTCTACACTGAGATCTGAACAGCATCCCAGCCAGACCCAGCAAATTTTCCATGGCTAATCCACCTAACCTGCATGTCCCTGGGGTAATTCAGCGTGGCCAATCCACCTAATGTGCACATCTTTGGAGTATGGGTGGAAATTGGAGCACCTGGCAGAAACCCATGCAGACACTGGGAGAACTTGCAAACTCCACACAGTGACCCAAGGCTGGAATTGAACCCAAGCACCTGGCTCTGTGAAGCAGCAGTGCTAACCACTGAGTCACCATGCCAGTGAAGATCATTATTTCAGCACTGACCAGGTTACAAACTCTGCACCCTCCTAATCAGAACGGCAAACTATTGCAGTATCTAAATTACAAAATATCCGTGTAAAAAAGTTCTGAAGTCTTCACACATTTAGTTCCATTCTGATAATTTCTTGCATGTCCGTTTTGAAAGTGGTAACTCTAGGAAGACAACCTTGAAGAAGGTTCAACAGTACAACTACTGTCTACACTTGGAGTGGCACATAGAGGAATGTAGGAAACTCATTGATGTCAGTAGCAAGTAGTTTTAGTCAAACTTTAGCACCATAGCTGTGGAGCTTTCTGCTTTAAACGGAAATGATTGAATAAATGTGAAATAGGCGTTAAGGACCTTTCCTCAACTAATTGTGGCTAAATCTCCTGACAGCCAATATCATTGATGCAAACCTAAACCTTTTGCAAGAGGCAGAGCAGCGGTTAAGAGTGATTGTAGCTGAAAAGTTTGATGTAGCGATCAAAGAAGGTGACCTACCACAGGTGGAGCGCTTTTTCAAGATCTTTCCACTGCTGGGATTACATGAGGAAGGACTGAGCAAGTTCTCTGAGTACCTGTGTAAACAGGTAAGGAGACTAGGAAGATATAAGATCTATCTCTGTTATGGTATCAGAATTTATTTTCTTTTTCAGTTGGGCATTCAGATCAATGTCTATATCTAAAACTTTAAATGTGCGACATAAGTTGCTATTTAAATATTTGGTTAGCTACCTTCCTTCCTCATAGTATTAAAGTAAAACGGTTTATTGTGTCCACAATTGAATCAATTACTCCGGAGGGAGGATAGGACAGTTACAGATTGTACTCAGGCTGAGGGAACTAATTATTGTATACAGTACTTGGTTTAGATGTAGTTGTGCTTTAGTTAACTCCTTGTTACCAGCCTGATGTGTTTTCTGTAACTGAAGATTGCAGACAAGGCTAAAGAAAACTTGCAGCTGGCACTGAGCACAGAGATGAGTGATCGTCGAGCAGCTGTTACTTTTGCTGATACCCTCACACTGCTATTTGAAGGTAAGACTCTTTCGGTGAGAAGTAATTAAATAGCTGCACCAGCAGGATCCGCACAAGAGCTTCGAATAATAATCTGCCACTTTCAAACCTGGGGATTGTATCCAGTCTATTTTTTGCATCTTAACTGGCCTTCATCTGGTCTGCCTGTGTGGGGGGTGTACCTCACAATGACAGTGCTGCTGTGGATATGACTTGCACTGACTATGTGACTCATACTGTTGGTGCTTCTGTATTAGGCTGTATCTCACACTCATGTTTCTCCCATTCCCAGAAGAATTTCCTGAACATTTTTTTTGCAGCATTGCTGTACTGGTTAATCTTTGTCTTTTCTTGCTGGGTAGAATGTCATTCTAAGATGGAAATTGACACACTTCTAGTTAATAATTGGTTGCTGCTGAATTAAAAGTATTTAGAAAATACTCCGGCTGACAGTAAGGGCCTGGGTACAACTCCTTCTCATCCCCACCCACCCAAATGTGGGACTCAGTGATGACAATGCCATTGAACATTAAGGTTGATTACTTCTTTTTGAACATGTCACTGCCTGGCATGTGTGACACAAACGCCCATTCCTACTTGTCGTGTTTCCAGGACATGGACCCATAACAGTCAATTTACCAATAAGCAGTGGAATAGTCGTATCACAGAGAGGTTACATGATGGCTGGTGTGGGAATTGAATCATGTCATATTGGTCTGTTATCTCAGTTTGCGGCTGAGCCACCTGGTTGTTATGGAGTATAACAATGTTTACAGTCCATCTCAGTTGTGAAAGGTTTCAGAAGGGTTCATTGCAGAACTCATGCTGTTTCATTGTCTCTCAGGGATTGCTCGAATTGTGGAGACCCACCAGCCCATTGTCGAAACATACTATGGACCTGGGCGGTTGTACACACTTATTAAGTACCTACAAGTGGAGTGTGATCAACAGGTTGAAAAGGTGGTGGATAAGTTCATTCAGCAGAGGGATTATCACAGAAAGGCAAGTCAACACTCCATTTTTTGCAATGTTCTTTTGTAAGATACTCACTTGGTCCCATTAAGAAATTATTATAGATTAAAAGGAGACCATTCAGCCAACATGCAGTTTTGAAAGGATTGTCCAATAGATGCACATCCCTGTCATTTCCCAAAAGCTCTACAAATATTTTCCCTTCCAGTACTTTTTAAATTTCCCACTAATTTAATTGCAACCACCCTTGCAGACAGTGTATTCAAAATCATAAAAGCTTGTTGCCAACAAAAATGTCCTCATCTGGTGTGCTGGGTGGTAGCAGCAGCAGCAGCAGGTCTGTGAACAACTTGGGTGTGAATCCAGTTCTAAGACTCAGGATTAGATATTAAGAAAGATCAGAAGCCAAATTATATGTAAACGTGTCGAGGGGGGTAAAGATTCTTCCTTTGTTTAAAATGATTACCTAATTCCCTTGCTCAAAATGTAATTTTCTTCATAAAATGCTAACTTTTCAATCTTTGTAATTGGGGCTGAAAGGAAATATCAGTTATTTGAGTCATTTTGTGCATTGCCAGCCAAGGATCTGTTCTGATGTAAATGGTATGGAAGATGTTACCGTAAGAGGTAACATAGACAACCATTCAATTGGAGTAGTGCAATCTAAAAACTAAAATTGAATCAATTGGCTATAAGTTATAACAATTTTTTTGTAAATATATTTATTTGCAATTTTTTTAACTTTACAAGCATATAAAATTATTGAAAAATACAATCAATAACAAATATCAGTCTCATAAAAACAAAAAAACACAAATTACAATACAACTACTGTCTCCCAACTACTAACCTACCCTATAATACAAAACAAACCCTAACATTGTGCAGAGCAACACCAAAAAAAAGCAAAAAAAACCCCCACAAAATACAGAACAGCTATGCTCGGCACAAAGCTCCCAAACAAAGGAACAGGAGTATTGTATATATACCCGTATTAACTCAGGAGACTCCCTTCAGGTATTCCTAAGAGGAGAGATATTGGGTCTACTTTGACTTCAGTCCTCAATACCCTCCTTATCTTTCCTGCCACAACGCTCCAATAAACACAGAGCCTGTGGCATGTGCAGAAGCAATGGGTAAGAATACCTATACTTATATTACATTTGGGGCACACTGAAGATGTCCCTTTTTTAAACTTCGCCAGACGGTCTAGTGCCAGATGAGCCCTGTGCAGAACTTTTAACTGCATAGCGCATGTCCTATTACAGATTGAGATCTTTCGAGTATTCTCCCATATGTTTTCCCATGTTTCAGAAGAGATCTCCATTCTTAGCTCTTGCTCCCAGGCCTCTCGTAACCGGTTAATATCCTGCCAGGCCCTGCCACCCAGCAGGTGATAGAGGGCACTAACCGAAAGGGTGATTGTGGAATGTAGCCACAACCTCTTTGTATAGGGCTTAGTAAAAAGTGTCGTCGTCTTCTGGATGAAATCCCTAACCTGAAAAAGACGGAAAAGATCTCTGCTGGGTAACCCGTATTTGAAGCTCAGTTGCTCAAAAGACAACATAACCTCCCCCTCAAACTAGAAACTCCTCTCGCTGCCCATTGTTTGAACCCGGAGTCCATCATCCCTGGTCGGAACCCTGGCATGCCAACTATAGGTGTAAGTGGCGAAGTCTTGGATAAACAACCCTCACTGTGATGCATCGCCCTCCATGCCTTGACTGTACTAACGACAATGGGATTCCAGCAGTGGTCCATAACTGTCCTCATCTTAGCCATGAACAGCAGGTTAATAAGAGAGCACTTTGCTTGGGAGGCCTCAATATCCAGCCACATTGAGTATGGAGCGTTACCTACCCAATCGCAGACAAAGGATAGCAGGGAACTCAATTGATACCCGCTGATGTCTAGGAAATCAACTCCTCCCCGTCCTTGAGGCAACTGCAATTTAGTAAGTTTGATGAGGGGCTGCCCATGATGCCAAACAAAGGAACCAAGCCACCCCATAAGCTTCCCTAGTATTGACCTGGGAAACATTATAGGGACCATACACATGGGATAAAGCAAACTAGGAAGAACATTCATCTAAATGAGAGATATTCGGCCCAGCCACGAAATTGGAAGAGCCCTCCATCTCTGGAGATCTCGCCTAACATCGTCGAGCAAGTGAGCAAAGTTAGTCCGAAATAACAGATCAAACTTGGGATAATAAAAATGCTTAGGTATTGGAACCCCGCCCGTGACCACTTAAAAGGGAACTCAGGGCCACCTTCAACTTCTGGCACATACTTAAGGTTCCCCAAAGGCATAGCGTCCGATTTTGTAAAGTTAACCTTCTATCATGAAATAGCCCCAAATGAACTGATACATCGTATGAAATGGGGTACAGAGGTCTTCGGGTTTGATAAAAACAGAAGGACATCATCCGCGTACAGTGTAATCTTGTGTGCCCTTGATACCACTTTCGGAGTGGTTATGTGGACGTTCTGACGAATGGCCTCTGCCTGCAGCTCTATCACCAACATAAACAACAACGGTGAGAGGGGGCAGCCTTGCCGACTACCCCTACCAATCCTCAAATTCCCAGACTTCACCCTGTTGGTGATGACCGCAGCCAGAGGGTGGTGATATAAAACCTCTACCCACCTAGCAAAGACTCCACCCAACTCGAACGGTTCTAAAATATAAAAAAGATATGGCCATTCCATCCTGTCAAATGCTTTTTCTGCATCTAAGGATATCACCAACCCCTGAATCGATCATTGCTGACAAACTTGGACCATATTCAGCAACCTTCTAATATGATTAGAGGATCTACGGCCCCTTATAAAGCCTGTCTGGTCCTCTTTAATAATATGGGGCAACACCCTTTCCAATCTCAGCGCCAGGATCTTGGACAGAATCTTGAAATCTGAATTTAAGAGAGAAATGGGCCTGTATGAGGCACAATCCTCAGGAACCTTCCCCTTAAGAATTAAGGAAATATTAGCTTCTGTCAAAGATTGTGGTAGGCATTCATGCATATAGGAGTGATTGTACATCTCCAGCATCGGCCCTGATAGAATCCCTGTAAACTCCTTATAAACCTCACCTGGAAGACCATCAGGGCCAGGCGCTTTCTCACTCTGAAGTTGCCTAGCTGCCTCCTGTATTTCCTGAACTGTCATTGGGGCATTAAGGAGAGAGGCCTGTTCCAAAGTTACCCCTGGGAGGTCCAGGTTCTTAAAGTCTTCATTTTAGCCTTCCTGTCTTCGCAACCTTCAGACTGATACAATTCAGAGTAAAAGCTCCAAAAAGCCTGATTAATCTTTTTAACATCCTATATAAGGGCCCAGTGCTGTCTCTAATTGCAGTAATGGATTGGGGAGCATGCTTTTTCCCAGTCAGGAACGCAAAATACTTCCCTGGCCTATCCCCATATTCGAACAGCCTTTGTCTAGCAAAAGCAAGTTCTTTCTTTGCGTTTTGTGTTAGTATTGACTTCAAGACAGCCCGGAGGGCCGTGATCCACTGTAGCTTAGTCACCGCAGGCCATGCAAAATGTGCCATCTAAGCGGCTTTCAACCGCGTCTCAAGTAGATGCTGCTGTTCCTCCTTCTGTCGATTCCGGCTGGCCGAATAGGAAATAGCAAATCCCCTGGCAAAGGCCCTAGCAGTCTCCCACAGCATAGACTGACTACTAGCTGTGCCTGAGTTGATAGTCAAGAATTCCTGAAACTCCTTCAAAAGATATTCCACAAAAATTTGAGGGGATGCGCCAGAGAACAGTAGATATTTAAAATGCTATATTCCTCCCTATGTATCAGGGTTTTAAGTATCACAAACCATCCCCGCTCATCCTTCACCTGCTCTAATATTGGTGAACGGAAGATTTTTCTGAATAAGTATTGCCACTCCCTACTTTTTAGTAGTAAGATAAGAAGAATACGTGGTCATAACCCCCCTATTGTAATTTCAGGTGTTCTCCGTCATCAAGATGGGTTTCCTGCAACAAAGCGATATCAACCCTTCCCCCTCTTAAGGCCAGAAAGCAGTTTTTTCCTTTTAACAGGCGAATGACTTCCCTTAGTATTCCAGGTGCATCATTTAATAAGACACTTCGCCATATCCCTTTCAGAGACCCTTGAACCCCTTGGAGGGAGAACTCTGCTTACAAAGCATTGAGCATAAATAAATAAAGACTCATAGAATCGAAAAACTATATGTACAAAAACTACTCTATCATAACTATAAACAACTCTTACTGTCAGAAAACTACAAAGAAAACCAACTATAAAACCTTGAATGGGGGACTCTTCCCCCTGCCCATAGGGGGCACTCACCCGACACATCCCCTTCTTCACAGCTCCTTCAAACTTGGACTGTGCCCCAGCCTTAGGCCAGAAAGAAAACAAGGGGATGATCCTTAAATCAACAGAAAAAAGACAAAGTCAGGATGAGGACTCCACGCATCCCTGGCTTCATATCATCCCTACTTGTGACTAAACGAAAAACAGAACAAACAAAATAAAGGGGAAAGACAACAAAGAACATTCACAGAATTTCCCATTAGAAAATCCAGTTATGAAGAAAAATTAGGAACAATTTATTCCAAGGTCTTTTCCCCCTTTCCAAAAAGGAAATTATTAGGGAGAAGGAAAGGAATTAAAAAAAGGAAGAGAAAACATGGGGAAAGATAATAAAGAGAACAAACATTAACCGTATTCTTCAGGTCAATCGTCTATTTTAAAGTTCTTAGCTTTATCCGCTGAGTCAAGTGTATAAACTGAGCCCTCGTGGCTGAAACGAAGTACTGTGGGGTATCTCATGGAGTACTGGATGCCCAGGTTCCTCAGCCTCTTTTTAACTTCATCAAAGGACTTCTCCTTCGAATTACAGCTGCAGAGAAATCCTGGAAAAACATGATTTTTGACCCCTTGTACAGCGGTGTCTGTGGATCTGGAAGCTTCTATGACTTTTTGCTTGTCCTTATGAGTGGACGTGCACTAGGACCGGGCGGGGACGCTGCACCGGCCCTGACCTGTGCACTGTAACCTGATATGCCCTTTCAATCTGTAGCCTGCTGGACTCTATGTGAAGGCCCAAAAACTTCAGCAGGCAGTTTTTAAAGAAGCTGACTGGCTGCTCACCTTCAGGGAGCCTGACAATTTGGAGATTTATCCTCTGATCTCGATTTTCGAGGTCGTCGATTTGGTCTCGCAAGGCCCATACCTCTCGCTCTAGCACCTGGATCCGACTGGATGAAGACTCCATTGCAGCCCCCGAGGTCCTTCACCTCCTCCAGCCTCTCCCCGAGGCCCTGGATCTCCTGCTCATGCTTCTTTAGCATGGTTGCAATAGGTTGGACCAGGGCACAAATCTCCCCACAGCAGCCCCAACTGTCAAGGTAAGTCACTCCATTGCTGCAGCCAGTTCCTGTGAGTCTGTCAGGTCCCCGGGGGGTTCAGGAGAGGCTGCTGCTGCTGCAGTCTCTGGTATGATAGGTGCTGCAGGGGAGTGTCCTCCCTGCTGCTGTTTGCGCGCTCCTTTTCCCATTGGAATCCTTCCCACCCAAATATTAACAAATATGTGTTCTGTAAGGTTTTAAACTAATAATTCCACCACATAAGTTGGCCAGGGATGGCAAAAAACACCAGTATGCCTTGGCTGTTAGGCAGAGCTGTCCACAGCAGTTCTACAGAATCGCCGCCATCTTGCAGAGTCAAGTTATAACAATAGACAATAGTTGCAGGAGTAGGCCCTTCTGCCCTTCGAGCCTGCACCACCATTCAATATGATCATGGCTGATCATCCTTAATCAGTATTCTCTTCGTGCCTTATCTCCATAACCCTTGATTCCACTATCCTTGAGAGCTCTATCCAACTCTTTCTTAAATGAATCCAGAGACTGGGCCTCCACTGCCCTCTGGGTCAGAGCATTCCACAAAGCCACCACTCTCTGGGTGCAGAAGTTTCTCCTCATCTCTGTCCTAAATGGTCTACCCCGTATTTTTAAACTGTCCTCTGGTTCGGCACTCACCCATCAGCGGAAACATGTTTCCTGCTGCCAGAGTGTCCAATCCTTTAATAATCTTATATGTCTCAACTAGATCCCCTCTCAGTCTTCTAAACTCAAGGGTATACAAGCCCAGTCACTCCAGTCTTTCAGTGTAAGGTAATTCCGCCATTCCAGGAATTGACCTTGTGAACCTACGCTGCACTCCCTCAATTGCCAGAATGTCTTTCCTCAAATTTGGAGACCAGAACTGCACACAGTACTCCAGGTGTGGTCTCACCAGGACCCTGTACAACTGCAGAAGCACCTCTTTGCTTCTATACTCAATCCCTCTTGTTATGAAGGCCAGCATGCTATTAGCCTTCTTCACGACCTGCTGTACCTGCATGCTTGCCTTCATTGACTGGTGTACAAGAACACCCAGATCTCTCTGTACAGCCCCTTTACCTAAATTGATTCCATTGATCTGCCTTCCTGTTCTTGCCACCAAAGTGGATAACCATACATTTATCCACATTAAACTGCGTCTGCCATGCATCTGACCACTCACCTAACTTGTCCAGGTCACCCTGTAATCTCCTAACATTCTCATCACATTTCACCCTGCCACCCAGATTAGTATCATCAGCAAATTTGCTAATGTTATTACTAATGCCATATATTGTAAAAAGCTGCGGTCCCAGTACTGATCCCTGCGGTACCCCACTGGTCACTGCCTCCCATTCCGAAATGGAGCCGTTTATCGCTACTCTTTGTTTCCTATCAGCCAACCAACTTTCAATCCAAGTTAGTACTTTGCCCCCAATACCATGCACCCTAATTTTGCTCACTAACCTCCTATGTGGGACTTTATCAAAAGCTTTCTGAAAGTCCAGGTACACTACATCTGCTGGATCTCCCTCGTCCATCTTCAGAGTTACATCCTCAAAAAATTCCAGAAGATTAGTCAAGCATGATTTCCCCTTCATAAATCCATGCTGACTCTGACCTATCCTGTTACTACTATCCAGATGTGTCATAATTTCATTTAAGACTAGAGAGAATGACAGTCACTTCTCCCCTCTCAGTTTTCTCTTCCCATCTGCTGAGTGTGGGTTCACAGATACTGTGCAAGGCCTGGTCTATGTTGTGGCTGGATTAGGGTTAAATGCCGTGCTTTGCTCAGGATGCTACCCAGTAATGGCTGGCTAGATGCATGTACACATCAGAACAGATCCTCACTTGGTGTGGACTTAAGAGCTCAACTAACAATTGTTATCCTGCCTTTATCCATTTAGTTCAATAATGCTGGGTCAACTGTAATAACTTTGCGCCCTGTCAAGCTTAACTAACTCAGCACAGACGAGAGATCCAAGCTTGTGTTTAACCACACACTGCACTTCATTATCAAAGTCTAGATTAGAGTAGTGCTGAAAAAGCACAGTAGGTCAGGCAGCATCCGAGGAGCAGGAAAATTGACGTTTTGGGCAAATGCCCTTCATCAGGAATGAAGGCAGGGAGCCTCCAGGGTGGAGAGATAAGTGGGTGGGGGGTGGGGCTAAGGAGAAGGTCACCAAGAGTACAATAGGTGGATGGAGGTGGGAATGAACGTGATAGGTCAGAGAGAAGGGTGGATTGGATAGGTAGGAAGGAAGATTGGTAGGTAGGACAAGTCATGAGGGTGATGCTGAGCTGGAAGGTTGGAACTGGGGTAAGGTGGGGGAAAAGGGAAATGTGGAAACTGGTGAAGTCCACATTGATGCCTAGGGGTTGAAGTGTTCCAAGGCGGAAGATGAGGCATTCTTTCTCCAGGCATCGGGTGGTGAGGGAGTGACGGTGGAGGAGGCCCAGGACCTCCATGTCCTCGGCAGAGTGGGAGGGGGAGTTGAAATTTTGGGCCATGGGGCGGTGGGGTTGATTGGTGCAGGTATCCCGGAGATGTTCCCTAAAGTGCTCTGCGAGAAGGCATCCATTCTCTCCAATGTACAGGAGACTGCATTGCAAGCAGCAGATACAATAAATGACATTGGTGGTTGTGCAGGTAAAATTTTGTTGGATGGAGAAGGCTCCTTTGGGGCCTTGGATGGAGGTGAGGGGGGAGCTGTGGAGCGGTGGCAGGGGAAGGTGCCAGGAGGGGAGGGTGAGTTGTTGGGGAGTGTGGACCAGACCAGGTAGTCATGGAGGAAACTGTCTTTATGGAAAGGAGTGGGGAGGGAAATACATCCCTGGTGGTGGGATCCTTTTGGAGGTGGCGGAAATGTCAGCAGATGATGCTGTTTAAGCGGAGGTTGGTGGAGTGGAAGGTGAGGACCAGGGGGATTCTGTCCTTGTTATGGTTGGAGGGGTGGGGTTTGAGAGCGGAGGTGCGGGATGTGGATGAGATGCGTTGGAGGGGCATCTTCAACCACATGGGAAGGGAGATTGCGGTCTTTAAAGAAGGAGGCCATCTGGTGTGTCGTTAGGTGGAACTGGTCCTCCTGGGAGCAGATTTGGCGGAGGCAGAGAAATTGGGTATAAGGGATGGCATTTTTGCAGGAGGTAGGGTGGGAAGAGGTGTAATCCAGATAGCTGTGGGAGTTGGTGGGTTTGTAAAAAAATGTCAGTGTCAAGTCAGTCGTCATTGATGGAGAGAGAGAGGTCCGGGAAGGGGAGGGAGGTTGCAGAAATGGTCCAGGTGAATTTAAGGTCGGGGTGGAATGTGTTGGTGAAGTTGAACTGCTCCACCTCCTCGCAGGGGCACGAGGTGGTGTCAATGTAGCAGAGGAAGAAGTGGGGAGTGGTACCGGTGTAACTACAGAAGGTGGACTGTTCTACGTAGCTGACAGAGAGACAGGCATAGTTGGGGCCCATGTGGGTACCCATGGCTATACCCCTTTTGTCTGGAGGAAGTGGGAGGATTCGAAGCAGAAATTGTTAAGGATGAGGACCAGTTCAATCTAACGATTGAGTGTCAGTGGAAGGGTACTGTTGGAGACGCCGGGAGAGGAAGAAACAGAGGACTTGGAGGCCCTGGTCATGGCGGTTGGAGGTGTAGAGGGATTGAGTGTCCATGGTGAAGATGAGGCGTTGGGGGCTGGCAAATGGAAGTCTTGGAGGAGGTGGAGGGCGTGGGTGGTGTCTCGAATGTATGTGGGGAGTTGCTGGACTAGGGGGGAGAGGACAGTATCGAGGGAGGTGGAGATGAGTTTGGTGGGTCAGGAGCAGGCTGAGACAATGGGTCGGCCGGGGTGATCAGGCTTGTGGATCTTGGGAAGGAGGTAGAATCGGGCGGTGCGGGGTTTTTGGACTACGAGCTGTGGGTGGGAGATCTCCAGAAGTGATGAGGTTGTGTTTGGTCTGGGATATGATGGTTTGGTGATGGGGGGGGGCGTGGGTCATGGTCAATGTTCACAAAGCCATGTGGGAGAGAATGAGATATTAGGCACTCCCAGTCTGTGGGATAGAAACCTTAACCTGTGGTTCCTTATCATCTGAATATGTACGTGTCACCTATTTGTAGGTTGTTTGAGCTTCATTTTGGCAATCTGGTGCTGTCTTCTTTCAGCTAAGTGTGTTATACTTTTATTTGTGTCCAGCCCGACACATGATAATCAGTCTTCTGGCTACAACACCACAAGTGACCACTCTCTGGTGTTTTCTTCATATGGTCATATTCAGTTGTAATAGGGAGCTATTTGACATAATGGACAACTACAGAGTTTGAGCTTATCCTTACAATGCAGTAAACCGGGTTTTCTTTTATCATCCCCCCACTTAAGGGCCAGCTGCAGGACCTACACTAAAACAGATTAATGTGGTAACGTGGTGCTGCATATCCCTATTTATTGTTTTTGTAAAGTAGCACCCTGTGCCATAGATTACTCTGTATCCAGAAAGGCATGCAGACTAAGACACCCTGTCCATTAGGAGGTCTGTTTACGTGGCCTAACCTATTTTTACTTACATTAAAAGTTAAATGGAAGTTTAACTTTCCATTATTTTCTATCCCATGGAAAGGCAAATAACCTCTGGTTGGCAATCCCTTTCTGTGGGATTGTGTGTAAACCTGTGTCTACCATTTCAGCAGAACAACGATGTGGTGAATCGATGGCCTGGTGCTGATCCTGGTTTCACAGTTACTATCTGGAATGGAATCCTTAATGTAAGTGCCCGTTTTAAGCAACATAACCATTGACTTCATTCATCTTGTGGTTTTGCAGTTCCAGCGTGTACAGAACAGTATGATGAGGAGCTTGACAGTGGATAAGATAGAGCCCAGGTATGTACATAATGTGTAGCTGGAGATTGTTATGTATCCTGGTTTCCATCAAAAGAAACATGAACAAACCTTGTTGTTTATTATCACTGTTTCTTTATTTGAGAAATAATGGTTCCATTTGTTTCCTGTAGGCTTGCATTCTTTGGGTACTATTACAGTCCACTACCTTATTTTATGTGTAAAGTTCAAAATCAGATTACACCAGGTTATAGTCCAACAGGTTTATTTGGTAGCTACCTGATGAAGGAGCAGTGCTGTGAAAGCTAGTGCTTCCAAGTTCACCTGTTAGACTATAACCTGGTGTTGTGTGATTTAGAATTTTGTCCACCTCAGTCCAACACTGACATCTCCACATCATATTTTATGTGCGTGAGTCCAGTCAGCCAGTGTTTTAGCATTGAGCATTACTGCTACTCAAGTATTAATATTCATATGCCTTCTCCTCACAGCGGAATAAAAAAAACCTTCATATTTTTCTAACTCTCTTACTATATATTTTACTAGTGCACAGTTTCCAAAATTCCAGTAAATTTTGTCTGGGATGTTTGTTTCTAAACGTTAGGCTGATTGGAACTTTAGTTGCTGAGTTTATCCATTCCCCCTTGTTTTAAACAGGGGTGTAATTTCTTTAATCATCTAGTCTTTTGGCTCCATCGCCAATCCAAAAGTCATCGAGATTGTGGTCAGACCCTCTCCAATTTCCATGTTTACTTCCCTCGGTAACTTAATCTGGATTAGGTGTCTTTTCTGTTCTGAGGACTTTCCATTCTCTGTCTATTTTTATTCATTCCTATATTGTTAGTACCTTCTCCTTTACAATAATATTGGTAGCTTTCTCCTCTTTACATGTACATACATTCAATCTCTTGTTTCCTTCCCCTGCCTCTGGATAATAATTAGGAATTGAACAAAAACTGATTATCTTCCTTTCTGTGTGATAGCACCTTGTACCCCTCCCCAACTGTTGTTCTTCAGCTCTCCTTCTGACCAACAGACACTCTGGATAAATATCAAGATTTAAACTCTTGCTGATTCTTGCTCCCTTGGCTCATGGAAGCTGAACTACGTGACCGGCTGAGACCAGCAACTTAACCTGGAATGGAATCTAAGGCCTGGTCTGTACAGGTTAATACTACAGCAGACAGTGGGAGGAATTGTTTAACTGCACTGTGCATGGGCTAGTAAATGGATGAATTACGTTTGTACTTCTAATAATTTATTTTTGACTTTCAGAGAATTAGACACCATTTTAGCAGAGGTTACATTGATGAATGCTCGCGCAGAACTGTACTTGCGCTTCATAAAGAGAAGAATCACTGCTGATTTTGAGGTTTGCGATGCAGTAGCCTCAGAAGAAGTGAAACAAGGTACACAACATCAGAACAGTTTGTGTTTAATGACTTTTTGGGTTTTTTTTAACCTCCCGTTCCTGGTCCAGTCTTTGTAACCTGTTCCTGGGAGGACAAGTGAATGTGCAAATCGATGGCACATCTCCAGCCTGTTTAGGCGGTCTCAACTGACACTGAAACAGAGTGAGGGGAGAATTGACTAACTTTCCACCACAGCATGATGCTGTGTAATGTTCTCACCCATGTTTCTCCCCTTCTCGTCCTGCTGCCATTGTAGGATATCTTTGTTTCCTACAGTGATGAACACTCATCTTTGTGAAGTTTGGAGGCCTTTTGACCCAGAGTGCAGCCTGTTCCTGTCCTTGACAGGTGTCCATATTCCGAGTTTGCAGCAGGAGTCAATGGCTGGTGATCTCAGGAACTGGAATGCTGCATGTCCATAGCCGTTCATGCAACAGTGCCTGAATTCTGACACATTGTTTGCATGTCTGTGGATCTCCGTATTGTACTGTGTATATTTGAGTTGTGTAGAAGCAGAATGTGAAAGTTAACTGATTTTCAGAGAAAAAGAAATAACAAGCGTATTCTTCTATTAACTTTATAAACAATGAAGAGTAGTAAATTTTTAATGTTTCCTGATGAAAGGCTTATGCCCAAAACATCGATTCTCCTCCTCGGATGCTGCCAGACCTGCTATGTTTTTCCAGCACCACCCTCTCTACTCTGATCTCCAGCATCTGCAGCCCTCACTTTCTCCTAAATTTTCAATGGTAAAGTCGTGGCTGTAGTTCCCAGAGGACCATAGAGTTACTCTCTCGTGAGAGAGCATGGATAGGATAAATAGACAAAGTCTTTTCCCTGATGTGGGGAAGTCCAGAACTAGAGGGCATAGGTTTAGGGTGCAAGGGGAAAGATATAAAAGAGACCTAAGGGGCAACTTGTTCACGCAGAAGGTGGTACATGTATGGAATGATCTGTTAGAGGAAGTGATGGAAGCTGGTACAATTGCAATGTTTAAAAGGCATGTAGATGGGTACATGAAGAGGAAGGGTTTGGAGGGATATGGGCCGGGTGCTGGCAGGTGGGACTAGATAGGGTTTGGATATCTGGTTGGCATGGACGGGTTGGACCAAAGGGTATGTCTCCATGCTGTCCATCTCTATGACTCTATATGGACGACCGGTGGTGGTTCAACCTGATGGTCACCATGCCTCAGGTGGGAGGTAAGATTGAGAAGGCAGGGCGCAAACCAGTCCTCCAGCCAATTGACCGAACTGGCCCCCAAAATAAGAATATACAGCTGAATCTAATCCATTTGTGATTTGGGTTTTGGGTACAAAGGGTAATTAGTGAAATCTGAAACTAGAAGCCTAAATAGAAGATGCTCACCAACATCCAATAGAGAATCCAGGAATAATATCCCTAGTCAGTGGTGAGAATGTGGATCTTGTTACCAATTGGAGCTCCTGAGGTGAATAGCATTGATCAATTTAAAGGAATACTAGACAAACCTGAAGGAGAAAGGATCAAAATATCTATTTATAGACTAGATAAATAAGATGGGAGGAGGCTTGGTAAAAGCATAAATGGCAGCTGAAAGACTTGTTTCTGCATTCGTAGAATCATACAGATATGACCTGTCAGCCAATCGAGTCTGTACTGCCAGAAATATATTACTACCTGTACCAGTCCCACTTTCCTGCAGTAGGCCATAGCCCCCCATTGTGAGTTTGACATCATTCTATATTAATGTGACCCTATCTGTTGCAAATTCTCTGCATATGTTGCAAACTGTAAAGCTACTGAATGCTTGCTGACATGTTTCTGTGATTTAATTGCTTGTCACTCAGAGCATCAGAAGGCACTGGATAAACTGTGTAACCTATGCTTGCTGAGCCGGAATATGCAGGAGCTTATTGGATATTACATCACAATGGAAGAATACTTCATGAGAGAAATGGTCAACAAGGTATGTAATACTGTTGACATTTCTCATAGTCATGATTATCACAAGTTCCCAAAGTGCTAAGGAAGGAAAAACCAGCTGTGATTCAAGGGCAGAATGGTGTGACTGGTGGTTCAGATGTCAGAGGAGAATCCGAAGTCTAGCACTGTACCAATTCCTACATTTCCCTTTTCAGGCACTGACTAATTTGTGCATATCCGGCAGGTTTAGTTTTTCTATCTGCTGCCCAGTACACCTTGAATGATCTGGGACCTACCTGACCATTGCCTTTTGCTAAATGATACATCTACTTTGGGGTGCTTTTAGCCCTTCTGTAAAATGCTTTAAAAGACACTTCATCATACAAACAGGTATCTGTGGTGCACTGATCTCCATCCTCCCAGTAAAATGTATGGTAGTGTGATTGTTATGTTATCCAGAGACCCAAATCAATTATCTGAGGGGAGATTTGACAGAAGTTTTCAAAGTCATGAGAGGCCTGGACAGAATAGGGAGAAGCTGCTCCTGCTTTTAAAGGGATTAAGAATGTGAAGGCACAGATTTAAAGTGATCTTCAAAAGTAATAATCGTGATGTAAGAAAAACACTTTTTCACACAAAATGCACAGTGGAGGCAGATTTGATTGATTGAATTCGAGAGGGTAGAAGCAATGTGCAATGGTGCTGGACAAGGGCAGTAGAATGGCACTAATTCATAACGCTCATTGGAGAGCTGGTGCTGATGCAATGATGCGTATGACCTTCCATCTGCAGTGTAACACTTAAGTGATTTTGAGCATGTAAGTTTGATATTGTGATTAATTGTTCAAATGCAGTAATTCTGAAAATAAAAAGCCGCTTTTGATAAAAAGCAATCGAGCAGCTGTTCTGTTGATGGAAAAAAAATCCAACTGATTTACTGGGGTGCTTCATGAAGACAAATTTACCATCCTTACCTGGTCTGACTTTGAATACCAGTCTCTATGTAGTCATGTCCAACTACTACCCCATCTTTGATCAGTTACATCAGGGCAATAACAAGATAATTTCTACAGTAACTTTATGGTCAGGTTCACACAGGATAGAGCTGGTGGAGAGTACAAGTGGTGGTGTGTGAAGATGTGAATGGTTGTTGAGTCGTTTAAAGGTGATGGTATTTCTTTATCACAGGCTGTGGCGATGGATGTCTGTGAGAAGGGCCAGCTGACATCCAGCATGGTGGACGATGTGTTTTTCATTGTGAAGAAGAGCATCGGTCGCGCTCTGGCAAGCTCAAACATCGACTGCCTGTGTGCCATGATCAACCATTCCACCACTGTATTGGAGTCAGATTTCAGGTAACTTAGGGCCATATGACACTGTGTGCATTCCTTGCCATTAATTTTGCCAGCGATCCAATCCTGGAACTGTTTGCTGATCACTAACTGGCATAGCTGAACTGGTTGAAGCAGCCTCTGGCAATGTAGTCTGCTGACTGCACTATGCCAAGTGTGTTTTTCTGCCAGGCAGACCTCTACCAGCTAGACATCTACCAGCTAGTTATCCACTTTCCAAGTGGTTCTGTGTGATTGGTACCCTGCCTGGCATGATACTGGGTTATGCAGATTACACAGGGCTGGATCCCCAGCCTCTGCTAGTTGGTTGATTTGAGCTAATTAAGCATAATCTGTTCCTGGGTTAATGGAGGGAAGAAAATCAAGAATTTCTATAAATGGTTGTGTGTTGCATCTGGTGAGGATAAGTTGAAGTTACATTCTGATGCTGTTACTGCTGAACTGCCTAGTAGATGGGAAATTTGGAAACTCCGCCTGTCTGGAAACAAGTGAGAAAAGCCGAATCCAATTCATGACGACTGAAAGAGAACCACAAATTCCAGTGTGTAGTTTTACAATTCCAACTCAAATTGGCTGAAATAATTTGTAAGTTGATCAGAAGAAATCCATTTTTTATTGCAGGTTTTAGGCCCTTGCAATTTAAACAAATCCTTAATTAAAATAGTTTATTCTCAAAATAAAATTTGAATGTGTTTGTCTGGATTACTTATTGCAACACAACGAATGATCCTGTTCCTATTAAGATACTGTACATACACACATTTGATGTCATTCAGTTCCGATCTTGCTTTATTTAATTTTCTAATGTTTTGAACATTATTACTACCTCCTTTATTGGCCTGGGTCTTCAAAATGAAAAGATAATGTTTTAAAAAAAAAACCACCCATCTTTATTCTCCCAAGTTCCACACTGTCATTTCTTGCCAGTTTTTGTAGGTCACACAAACTCCTATTTCAACTTCAGTGACACTCCCAAGTGTTATCACATTCCCAGAGCTATTACAGCTCTCCAATTCAATCTGTTCTGTTTCATCACACTTTTTGTAATAGTGAGATTAACAACTTATTCAATTTTATGGCACAGAACCTAAAGCTTAAACATGTACCATCTAAATTATTAATGAATCAGATTGAGAGATTGATGGACACCCAGCATACATCACCATCCACAGGTGATGTACTGTACTTTAGATAGAAATGGTAAGTTCTAGAAACATTTTGTAGGTAAACCAACATCTGTGGAGAGGGTGTGGGAAAATTAGTGTTTCCTCAGTTCTGACCTTTCATGGGTTCTGATACAATGCTTTGCTGTCTTCTCTTTACAAAGGGTGCCTGATCTTTGAATTTTTCCAGCACCATTTTGTTTCGTTTTGATTACCAGCACACTCATTATTTAATCATTTCTACTTTAGGAAGCTGTAACAGTACAATGTTAGGTTGTTTATATATTGATACATGTGGAAACATAGTACAGAGGAACCTCGATTATCCAAACACAATTATCCAAAAAATTGGATTATCTGAATAAAATCTGAAGGTCCCGTAAAACCGTTACAGCAAAGAGGTGTTATTGACGTGATCGTGTCTTTTTGTTTAAATGAGTAAAAGTGAATTCTGATTATCTGCACTGAAGAAGATATGTAATCGTTGCATCAAAGAGGTGTTAACGACATGATGCAACAATCTCAGTTGGTCAATTATAGCAGTGTTAAAATAATTTTAACAGATAAAAATGACTAATGTGCTGAAAGATTTAAATGCATGACAAAATCAGGGGTGTCTTCATTCCCTCTATGACTGTGTTCCGAGTACGTATCTGTGGTAAGTGATTGAGTTTGTTGTACTTACCATGTCTGTGAAGAGAAAGTGGACAGCAGTGACAATTAAACAGAAAAGCTAGATTTTACAGCATCTGGATTGTGGTGAAAAGACATCAAAGAATACAGCATTGGAAAAGCAACAGTGACCGACATCAGGGAAGCAGGACTGGTGATTGAGAAATTTATCAACTAAAGTGACACTTCAATTGCATTAAAAAGAAAATCCATTAAGTGAGAAGGAAAAAATATAAAAGAGACCTCAAGGGCAATCTTTTCCCACAGAGGGTGGTGCATGTGTGGAATGGGCTGCCAGAGGAAGTGGTGGAGGCTGGTACAATTGTAACATTTAAAAAACATCTGGATGGATATATGAATAAGGATTTGGAGGGATATGGGCCGGGTGATGGCAGGTGGGACTAGATCGGGTTGGGATATCTGGTCGGCGTGGACCGAAGCTGTTTCCATGCTGTACATCTCTATGACTCTATGACATAAAGCTCGTGAAAGATGAGCAACTCGACCAAGCTGTAATTTTGTGATTTTCACAGCAGCGTGAAAAGGGGATTCCTGTATTGGCCCGATGATACTAGAAAAAGTGCCAATTTCCATGAACGTCTCCATGCCAGTGAAGCCGATCGCACCATTTCATTGGGCAGGTTACAGCGTTTCAAACATTGTCACGGCATTAAGCAACTCAGCGTTCTTGAGGAGCAGAAGTCCATGGATGACAGCACCGTGGAAGGATACAGACAGAAACTACAATCCATCATTCATGAAGGAAATTATGAACCTGAGCAATTGTACAATGCTGATGAAAGTGGATTGTTTTGGCGTGCCCTGCTGGATAAAACACTTTCATTCACCCCCCAAAAAAAGGTGTTGGGACATGAAGTGCAGAAGGATCACGTTATGATTTTCCCTTGTGTCAACACCACTGGCATTCATAAGTTACTGCTTGTCTGCACTGGGTGATATGCTAATCCACGTTGCTTCAAGAACTGTGACAAGAACTCGTTTCCATGAAGTACAAATTGCAAAACAATGCATGGATGACACATCCCCCTTTTTGCTTCTTGATTTCAAGAAGAATTTGTATCTGCAGTGAGATTACATATAGCAAGCGCTGGACTCTAGCAACGTGCCCTTCTGCTTGTTGACAACGTGGGGTTACACACTGAAAAGCAGCCAATTAGAATTGCCAGACAGAGCTGTCAAATGTTTATTTTTACCACCAAACGCCACTTCAAAGTTACAGCTGCTCGAACAGGGAATCATTGCGATAAATGAAAAAATATTATCGTTGCATTGCATCCTCTGTGAAAGACAATGCAGACAAAGGAGTGCAGGAAATTATGAAGGTATTCACAGTCAAGGACGCATTGTTCATGATTGCTGAATCTTGGGGCAGCATCAAGCCCATCAACAGTTGCAGCATGTTGGTACAATGGCTGGTGTGTTGGTAGCCATGACAGTGAAGAGGGCATCCGTCCAGATCAAAGGCTAACCACTGACATCACAGAGAACTGCAGTCAGCTGGGATTAGGAGACTTCGTAGAGACTGAGATCAATGCTTGGGTGAACTGTGACAATGACGTCAGAAGATTATCCACGTAGTCACGGAAGAACAGTGGGAAAGTACGGACGCCGTGGATGGTAAGGAAAATCAGATACCGACATTGCCTACAGTCCCCACTAATGAAGCTATCGACATTTTGTAACCTTTCATGGAGTGGTATGCAGCACGACAAAGTCGATGCCGTTAAGTTGATGCATCTTCGTCAAATGTTATCGCTCACAAAAAGAAAAAGACAGCAGCATCTCTAGTAGGTGGATGGATGTTTTCTTCAAAAAATAATAACTGACTTCCACTCAATTAATTTTATTTTTACAAAACATGCTTTGATTTGTGAAATATCATGAATTTTAAGCAGTATCAAGTGTTTGTACCAATTTTAGCAATTGAATGAATTAAAAACTCTGTAAACATGCTTTTTAATGCAATTATGTTCAGTCTGGCTTCCTTTAAGGTCAAATCAATTATCGGAATAATCAATTACCCAGCAACAAACTGCCTGCCCATTGCCTTCGAGTAATTGAGGTTCCTCTGTACTCCTGAGTCTGAGATGTATTGTAGGCGTGTTTTGTGTTCCTTTTTTCCGAGATGTGCTGCAGGTCTTGTAGCTTTGAAGGGCTCGCAAACAGTCAGAGGTAGCTTCCTTTGAATTCACTTTTCCCAGGCTCTCCCAGAATAGCCTGTTTGAGATTGATAATTGGTACTTGGGGAAATTGAGCCCACAGTCCTCACCTGGTAAAATGGTTTGTGCAGCTGCAGTATTGTATTTTTGTTATACAGATTTAATCCTCGACTACTTAGCAGCCACAAATAGAAAAATAAATATGCTTCTAGGAACCTGCAGAAACACATTTATGCAATTTACTCTTGGTTATTTAATTTCACCTCCATATATTTAGAACATATACGTTAGGAGCAAGAGTAGGCCATTCGACCCCTCAAGCTTGCTTTTCCATTTAATAAGATCATGGTTGATCCTTACCTTGTTACCCTTTTGACTTCCTAATTAGTCAAGATTTAATCTACCTTTCATCTTAAAAATATCCAATGATTCCCTGTCTCTTGTGCTTTCTAGGAAAGAGCTGCAAAGACTCGTGACCCTCTGACAGGGGGGAACAAAAAACAATCTCATGTCCACTGAAATGGGAGACTCATTTTTATATTCAAAATGTAGCTGCATATCTCAGACTATTTAAATGACAATTATGAAGTTTACAAGATTATAATATTTTGGGACTGTATTAATAATTGGAGGGGGAAAAGTGAAGGTCATATGAGCTTTTCCACAGTCTGTCTGAGAGTAAGCCAAGTGGTTTGATTATCAGAGATCAAAGGAAAGCTTAGAATGTTTTAATGGGAAGAAAGTATTTCTGCTTGGAGACAATGACCTGCATGTTAACTTTATGATTCATCTTTTGAAGGTGACTGAACATTGTTTTGCACAAACATGTACCTTAGATGATTACCGACTGAAGTCATTTCATAATCCCTTTATTCATAACTTTATCTATGGGTAAATAAGAAATGCTTTTCATGTGGGAGGAACTCTTGAATAGTTTGCTAACAGATACAGTACAGGAGGAACCTGTGGGTCAGTGACAGTGGAGGAAGAATTCTATGGGTCAGTGTCTGTGACAGAACAAGCAGGACTTCTTGGTCAGTGACAGTACAGAAGGAATCTATGGGTCAGTAGTTAACAGTTATGGTACAGGAAAAATTACCAGTAGTAAATAGCTGTTTACAACAGATTTGTCTCTTGTTTGAGGGTAAAACCTGGCATGATATTCTGGCAGTTTGTGTCTAACTGAGTTATATGAGGATCCTAGACATCTGTTTATATCTATTGCATTGATGTTTGTGTAAACGCAAGTAGCAGATTGTTGTGTGGTGATGCCATGTTAAATGTTCCTGTGTCTTTCTGTTGTGCAGGGAGGTGCTTTACAATAAGCTCCGGATGGGGTTTCCTGCCACGACCTTTCAAGACATACAGCGTGGTGTAACCAGTGCTGTGAATATCATGCATTCCAGCCTGCAGCAGGGCAAATTTGACACCAAGGGCATTGAAAGCACCGATGAAGCCAAACAATCTTTTCTGGTATGTGTTTTCTTTTGCTACCCCTGACTTGGGAAGTAATTTGCCTGTTGTGTGATGGCTCCCTCTCCTGTCAGCACCCTACCAATGTGCTATCACTGTCAAGCATCCGCCGCATGGTTCCCTATTCTTCAGCATCCATCACTTAAATAGACAACCTTTCTGGTTTTGGATATGAATTGTAAGTTCTGCTGAGGAATTTGAATTAGCTTTATTGTCACGTACTGAAATCAATACGGTGAAAAGTTTCAAAGTTACCACTTATGGCGCAGTCTTAGGTACAAGATACCTCAGTGCAGATTCTTCAGGTTCTTGGGAAAAAGAAAATTGAAACATTTTCAAAAAAGTACAGCGTTACAGTTCATAGGAGTAAATTAGAAAACTGGAGAAATTAAAAAGTTCAGAATAATAATCCTTCCAGCCCAGTCCACGGTGGTACCTTGCTTCCAGTCTGCATGGGGCCCAGAATCACCTGTGATCCACACTGAGACTTCTGGGGGCTGCTGAGAGACTGCCATGCTGGGCCGTGAGAAAGGAATGGGATGTTTTTCATTTGAGCACATCCAATTCTAGCATGAGACATTCCAAGGCTCTTGATATTACCAATCACCACTATCACACGCTTTATGATTCTTTATGGTTATTAAATGATACCATGAGTTGTCCAGGACCCTATGCCTTTTCAGGGTCGCCTACAACCCTCCTTTGTGATTGTCTTTTGAGGATGTTGATAGTTAAGCAGATCACTTTCCTCCAGCACGGTCATGGGTCACTCCTAGGATAGATACCTGCAGAGTAAAATTTATAGTGCTCTTCCCTGTCTGAACATTGTTACAGTGTTAGACAGTTAGATTGGACAGGAGGCACAATTCTGCACATTACTGCTTTCCTACACTGTTCACCCTTTAGTGCAGTTTTGTTCTGTGTGACCATTTTAGGTTAAAACTTGTTAATCTTGTTTCCTGCCCTACTTCCAAAGACCATGAACCTGGTCCTGGTTTATGCTAACAGTTTTACCTCTTACATTGGGCAGCACAGTGGCTCAGTGGTTAGCACTGCTGCCTCATAGCGCCAGGGACCTGAATTCAATTCCAACCTCGGGCGACTGTCTGTGCAAATTCCAGACAGACAATCTCCCCATGTTTTTGTGAGCTGCTTCTGGGTACTTCGGTTTGCTTCCATAGTCCAATGATATGCAGGTTAGGTAAATTGGCCATGCTAAATTGCCTGTAGTGTTCAGGGATGTGTAGGTTGGGTGCATTAGTCAGGGTAAATGTAGAGTAATAGGTTAAGGGAATGGGTCTAGGTGGGTTACTCTTCAGAGGGTCAGTATGGACGTGTTGGCCAAATGGCCTTTTTCCACATTGAAGGGATTCTATGAATACTAGCTAGTCCCAGAAATGAGCTTTCTGAATTCTTATCCTAAGTGTGATCGCAATACTAATGTATGTTTCTTTATCTAATGTATATTTTGTATCCGTCCTGCTCATAGTTCTGTTTTGCTTATTTGCTGTTAAATTGTCTTGTTTCACTTAGGTGACTCTGAATAATGTGGAGATGTGCAGTGAATATCTTCTGACCTTGAAAAAGAACCTGGAGGTATGAGAATATCCAATTCTAAGGACATGTTATGCTACAGGATTAACATTTTTAATTTTTTTCTCTTTGTGGAAGTCAGCTGTTTGAATACAGTCCCAAGGTAGTCCACCTGCACCCCACCTAAGTGGCCTTTCATTATGTAGTCAACCATATAATTGTGCATTTAGACACAATGATACAACTGACTTCCCAATTTTGAGCAATGTTGTAGCCTAATTCAGTCTCATCACCCAACAACTGCTGATGGTCACATGCTGGTATTGATCATTATCTCCCATCACATGTACGTATTGACCAAGGTCTAGTACTTGGGTATATTTGTCTGTTATTTCAGCAAATTGGGAGTGCAGCAGTTTGCATGTATGGAGACTGCAGCTCTTGTTTTGAAAGCATTAAAGTCAATCCAAGCCTCAGTCAATTTCTAAATTTAGCTTGCTTCTCATAGAAACATAGAAATTAGGAGTAGGAGTCGGCCATTTTGCCCTTTGAGCCTGTTTAGCCATTCTATCTCGAATGTGATATTCCCGCTTTCTCCCAACACTCCTCCTCCATGCCTTTAGAGTCCAAAAATGTATCAGTCGTTGTCTTGAATATATTCAGTGACTTAGCCTCCACAGTCTTCTGTGTTATAGAATTCCACAGGTTCACTACCCTTGAAGAAATGTTTCTTCCCCCCCCCCCCCCCCAGTTTCTAAAGTGTGCAACTAGGGGAAATAGCTGCTTTGCCTCTAGTCTGTCCAATCTTGTTAGAATTTTGTTTCAATCAGATCCCCTCAATATTTCTAATATAGGTGCAGTCATATAGCACAGAAACAGATCCTTCAGTCCAACCAGTCCATGCCGATCATAATCCCAACTAAACTAGTCTCACCTGTCTGCACTTGGCCCATATTCTTTCAAACATTTCTTATTCATGTACTTATCCAAATGTCTTTTAAACATTGTAACTGTACCATGTCCTTTGGAAGGTTATTCCTCACACGAGCCACTCTGTAAAAATGTTTTCCCCATGTCCTTTTTTCACATCTCTTCTTTCCCCTTAAAAATATGCCCCCAGTCTTGAAATGCCCCACTCTCAGGGAAAAAAAATCTTATCTGTATCCCTCATGATTTTATAAAACCCTCAATCTCCTATGCTCCAATGAAAAAAGTCCCAGGCTATCCAGCCTGTCTCTACAACTCCAATCTCTTCTGAACCTTCTCCAGCTTGATAACATCCTTCTTATAACAAGGTGACCAGAACTAGACACAGTACTCCAGAAGAGGCCTCACCATAATCCTCTACAATCTCAACATGATGTCCCGACTCTTATACTCTAAGGTCTGGTCAATGAAGACAAGTGTTCTAATGCCGCCTTAACCATCACATCTATACTTGACACAAACTTCAAAGAATTATGTTCCTGAACCCCAATGTCTCTCTGTTCTACAACACTACCCTAAGCCCTACTTTTAATTGCATTAGTCCTGCCCTTGTCTGTTTTACCAAAATACAATACTTCACATTTATCCAAATTAAACTCTGTCTACCACTCCTTAGCCCATTGAACCAATCTATCATGCTGTCTTTGAAATCTCTTTGAAAGAAGTTAACTGTCTTTACTGTTCATTAGACCATCAATTTTGTTATAATCTGCAAACCTGTGGTCAATCACTTGCTTCTTATTTGCACAAAAGTAAATACACTCACCTCCTCAATATTGTGAGAGATGGGGAGGAACCCAGTTATCCAGGGCTTAATTTCCACAAAGGACAGTCCTGTCATCCCTAGTGTCACTCTATGAATCTCCATCACACTCCCTCTTTGGCAAGTATGTCTGTCCTTGGGTAGGAAGACCAAAGCTACACACAGCACTCCAGATGTGGTCTTACCAAGGCCCTGCATAACTGCAATAAAACACCTCTACTTCTGAACTCTAATCATCTTTCAATGCAGGTCAATCCTTCTCCTGGCCAGGTGAGCCAGTTTGTCTGGGCCACAGCACGAAATGGTTTTATTTTGTTAGTTTTCTCCTCAAGGCACTGTTTTACTCTATAAACATCGCCATGTAAGATGCTGGTTCTTCACGATGTTGGAGCAGGAATCTTTGATGAAGTGTTGTATATTTTTCCACAGAGTGACTGTACAAAGCTGTTCAACCAAGGTCTGGGAGCGGAGCAAGCACAAGCAAAGATTGACAGCTGCCTATCAGATTTGGCTGCAGTATCCAACAAATTCAAGGACTTACTGCAGGTGAGATCTAATTTTTAGCTAACATTGTCTTTTAATGAGTTAATTGCAGAATCCAAAATTAATGGGTGACACGGTGGCTCAGTGGTTAGCACTGCTGCCTCACAGCACCAGGGACCCGGGTTTGATTCCCGCTTTGGGTGACTGTCTGTGTGGAGTTTGCACATTCTCCCCGTGTCTGCATGGGTTTTATCTGGGAGCTCTGGTTTCCTCCCATAATCCAAAGATGTGCTGGTTAGGTGAATTGGCCATGCTAAACTGCCCATCGTATTCAGGGATGTGTAGGTTAAATGTATTAGTCAGAGGTAAATGTAGAGTAATAGGGTAGGGGAATGGATCTGGGAGGGATACTCTTTGAAGGGTCGGTGTGGACTTGTTGGGCCAGATGGCCTGTTTTTACACTGTACGGATTCTATGATTCTCGGGTAAAGCAGAAAGTGCTGGAGAAACTCAGCAGGTCTAGCAGCATCTGTAGAAAGTAAAACAGTTAACATTTTGAGTCCAGTAACCCTTTGTCAGAACTGAAATCAGCCATTTGGTTGTGGTGGGGCAGGGTTGTTGTAGGAGCTTTTTTGAGGCAAATGGGAAGAGGAGGGGATAGAATACGTGGAGATGGTGCT
Source organism: Chiloscyllium punctatum (assembly GCF_047496795.1). NCBI lineage: Eukaryota > Metazoa > Chordata > Chondrichthyes > Orectolobiformes > Hemiscylliidae > Chiloscyllium > Chiloscyllium punctatum. The sequence goes on along the minus strand of NC_092764.1, from coordinate 71,660,569 downwards.
GGGAGGGAAGAAATGGAAGGTAAACTGAGGGATTGCTGACATTAAGCTGAGAGATGAATTCTATGTGGGTGCTAATGGGAAATATGAATATTTGAAAATGTGTTGACTCTGCTGGGAGTAACCCATACAAAACAGGACCTGGGTGTGGGGTGGGTAACTGGAAATTTGTCCAGCACAGCTTCCTTGGTACTGCTGAAAAGCTCAAACTAGAGTATGTTTGCTATTAGAATACCCAGACTATGTCTGAGTAAATGAATAAGGTGTACTTTGTCTTACAGGAAGGTTTAGCAGAACTCAACAGTACAGCTATCAAACCACAGATTAAGCCTTGGATAACCGGGTTCCTCTCCATCTCTCACAATATTGAGGAGGTGAGAGTATTTACTCTTGTGTAAACAAGAAGCAAGTGACTGACCACTATAATAGACATCTCCAGGTTTAGAAATTTGTTTGCCACTACATGGTGCAATTACATGCAGATTAAGTGTTAAGATTACTTAACATTGTATGGGTCACACCTTTACAAAACCTGTATCTTTCCATCCCAACTTGTGCATTTCTGTATCCCTCAATTTTGTGAACTGTGTATTGCAGTCAAGTGTCCTGAGTGGACAATCTATAGCCCACTACGTATAAACCCAGTGGTTTATTGCCTGTGGTACATAGTCTTGCTGCTCTGTGTTATTAACCTTTTTTTATATATAACTTATTCATGATTACATTCTCCATCTATAAAAGTGACTTTCTTTAATCCTTCCAACATTTTATACACACGTTACAAAAGTTCTTCAGACTGCAAGAAAACATCACAATTGGTATAATAGATAGTGACCTGGGGCAGTGGTCTGAAGGCCTCATCTATTGCAGACATTGCTTTCACGTCTCTGTAATATTAACCAGCCTCTGGTACTCTGCATTCAGTCAGATATGCTGAAGGAGCTCTCAAAAGTGGTCTTCCTATTCTCAAAAATGGTGAAGTCAGTAATGACATGAAGAATTGTTAGTCCTAAGCAGTTATTTAACAGGAGAGCAAAATTCTGATGTGTCGTTTCTCAAGCCATTGGCTTTTGTTTGTTTTACACAATGTTTTATTGTATTCTAGGAGGAATTTAATGATTATGAAGCCAATGATCCCTGGGTTCAACAATTTATTCTCAACCTGGAGCAACTGATGACAGAGTTCAAGGTGTGCCTGTAAGGCTTCCTTAACATTCAGAAAGTTGAAACTAAATTGAGGATTTGAACAATAAATACAACTTTCCTAATGTTGGATTCTAAAATATAAACTGGCAGTACCAAGGAGGAACCACATTGTCTCTTAACATTGTTTCCCAACAGTCTCAAGACTATGGAATGTATTACTGTTTTTCATCTCCTCAAAGTGGTCACATGGGCCTGGTAAGGGAGAGCATACCCCGTGACTCGTTCCTTATCGGTTTTACAGTAAAACTCCCTGTCCCACTTGTGCACTAGTTAATTGAAGCCTGCACAAAACAATCCTGTCTCTTTACAACTGTTGGCTGATTCTATTTCATTAATTTTCAGAACACCCAGTTAGAACTTATTACCTGTTGCTGCGTTTCTAGTATTTTCTGTTTTTGTTTCAGATTACCGGTATTAGTGATTTGCTTTTTAATTCTCCCTAAATGTTGGGCAGATGGAAGGGAAAGTGCAGTCATTTCTTGATGTTACTGTGTTTGTGTGTTTTCTAGGCTGGATTGTCCCCGGTCATCTATGATAATCTCACTGGTCTGATGACGAGCCTGATTGCAATTGAGCTGGAGAAGGTGGTCCTGAAGTCAACATTTAGCCGGGTATGAGTGGGGAAAGCCACATATTTCAGCATTTTATGTATATTGTTCTGAAACAAATTGAACTGATGGTTTCTGGGGAGGAGGTACTGCCTTCGAGTGGGCACTAAGCCACACAGATGAGCAAATGGTTTACATTTTGAGGATTGGTTACACGGACAACGCATGTTATTCCCCTGTAAGGGACTAAGGGGTGATATAACTGAGGACATTGTAGGGATTACAGCATCTCACTATCTATTCTATCTCAAGTTGGTGTGTCCAGGTCAATTGGGGCAATTATTGCCAGGCCATTAGCGATGATGTCAAGAAATATTCCTTTGTGCAAACACTAGGGAACCCTAGGACACCACCACACACCCCCCACATCTCCCCTCCCCCCAATACACACACACAGACATATATATGTAGCTGTGCTGCAAGAGAAAACCTAAACTATATTGGTCTCAGAAACCATGGGCAATGCAGGGAAATCTTGTCCAGGGATGTTGTGCCAATTACCATCAGAAACCATAGGCGTAAATGACAGATTGTGATTGATACAAACAGGGGAAGCTGCATAAGCAAATACAAATCTTAGAAACTGCAATGTAAGGTACTGATTTTAGTCGAAACTTCAACCACACTGATATCTTTTAGCCCTTCATTTTGGAATAACTGAGCTACCATTTTATTAAGTGATCAGTTGTTTTCCTGAAGATGTTGACTGCTGTTGAGTTCCTGCAGTCCTGTAGTAAGCCTCTCCCCAGAAAGCTGCTTCTGTATTCCAAGTCTATTTCACAAAGGACAATAGGTGACTGGATAACTTCAGATCTGTGATTTTCTCTCTATTCCCTTATCCTTAGCCCAAATAGACTAAGGATAGGCTAAATTGAAACATAATGAAACTTTAGTGGTTAAGACAGTTTATATACCTTCAAAATCCTTAGATCAAAATAGGAAGGAGGGGCCTGAGGAACATTTCAATTACAAATAATGTTTGAATGAGGATTCCTTTCTTCATTTTAAAAATTATTTCGTCATCTTCCCAGAGACATCTCCTATCCTCATTCAGACTGACCTGTTTCTTAAAACTGACTTTGCATTATCTCCTCCTGACCTCTTTTGGTTGCTTCTCAGCTTGGTGGGTTGCAGTTTGACAAGGAGCTCCGATCACTTATTGCATACCTGACGTCAGTGATCACGTGGACCATTCGTGATAAGTTCGCTCGCCTCTCTCAGATGGCAACTATACTGAATTTAGAAAGGGTGAGTGTGTGGAGTAAGATGGAGGAGAGTGGGATGTGATTCATGTGTAGACTAATGAGGAAAGGTTTTATATTTATATTAATTAAAAACTGAAAGAGCTACGGATGGTGTAAATCAGAAACTAAAATAGAAATTGCTGAAAAAGTCTCAGCAGGACTGGCTGCATCTGTGAAGAGAAATCAGAGTTAACGTTTCAGGTCCATTCTGAGGAAGGATCACCGAAACATTAACTCTGATTCCTGTCCACATATGCTGCCAGACCTGCTGAGCTTTTCCAGAAACTTTGTTTTTGTTTTCCATTTATATTACTCCTTACACAATCACAAAATATGCAGAAGTGCTTTACAACTGATAAAGTACTTCCAAAATGTAATCACTGTTGTAATGTAAGAGACTGTCTGACAACTTTAGGGATCCCTGAGGAGGTTTTGACTGTACGGGAGTTTTAATTCTGATTTCCAGCATCTGCAGCATTTTGCTTGATGGCTGCGAGACATTTGAGGAAGATGTGATTGAGTGTAGGAGGATGAAATATCGCGTTTAGCAGTGTGTGAGAACAGGACAAGGGGTTCAGTGAGACATGGTCACTGTCCCAAAGGACACCGATTGTGTATGGCCCATCCATTACTGACATTATGACAGCCTGACTGGGAAGCTTCAACAAAATGGAGGTGAGAGTTATAAGGCAACAATAGGCTGGTTTCAGAGTTGATCTGAAGCAGTGCACTGGCTGCAAAAAAACAATTGAAATAGAACTCTAGAAGCTCCTGAGAGAACAACAGACACTGGTTCAGCAAGTCTCCTCCACCCAGACTAATTGTTATAAAGTTCTGTCATCAACAGCTTTTGATTTCCTACTTCACAGAATCTATTGATCCATCTAACAGTGTTGTTTGACCCTGGAGCAACTTGCCACTAGGAGTTAGTTCTGCCTGTAGAGAATTTTTTTACTCTGTTTAACTTTGCAAAAGACATGTGAATTACATTGTTACTTGTGTTTTAAATACCTGGTTTCTTTAACATTTCATTATTTGAGTGTGCTGCATTATGTTTCCTGTCAGTCATTTCTTCAGTGAGAATGGTCTTCCTTCATAACTTCAATTTTAAAACCTCCAGTTTCTGCCTCTCTTGCCTAAACCCTTTCTAACGTATCTATAGCTTTTTGATGATCAACACTGTGCATACTCCAGAACTGACCATGTCACTGGTCTATACAGTGCTATTATTATCTACTTTCCTTTTTAATTCAATGTTCTATATTAGTAACTGCCTCACATTGACCAGGCATTTGGAGGTGTGATCAATTATACTCTCTCTTCTCCTACACCGTTCAGTGCCTGATGGGGACACATTTCCTGTTACCCCTTCCCATATGTATAACTCTAACTCTACCAGGTTCAGGTTGGTCAATAATTCTGTTAAAGTGTACTTCAATCTCTACATAACATGTGGCTTTGCACCTACATTTCTCATCACTTTTTGTTTCTACAGGTCACTGAGATTTTGGATTACTGGGGACAGAACTCTGGTCCATTGACCTGGCGCCTTACACCCGCTGAGGTGCGTCAGGTGCTTGCACTGCGGAATGACTTTCGTAGTGAGGACATCAAGAGGCTTCGCTTGTAGCAGTTGTGCTTGGTCAATCTTCAGAGGATCAATTATTATGATTCCTCTTGGACAGCAAGATTTTGCATATTCAGACAGTGGGGCTTTGTTCAGCATTTTAAAAAATCTCATTGACTGGATGTGGTGTACACCAGGAATAACTTGCATACATTTTTGTTTTCCAAAGGGATTTTTGTGTATTAATTGACAGACTATCTGAGTGTTGGGGAGAGGTTCAGAACCATTCACATACTGGAATAAAGGGTAAAACCTCATTACCTTTGGACTGTGCTGTACCAGGTCATGTTGCAGGGAGATGGATTGTTTTCAGGATGTGATTTGCCAGACTTTTCAAGTGTAATCTATTTACTCTGTCCACTGAGGTAACAACAGAATAGAGATATTGCCCAATTTCACCCCTGATGTGCGGTGAGATGGTCTGATCTTGGTTGGCTAGACTGGCAGGAGTACGCTCACCCTGAGAGGTGAAGCAGTGGCTAACATCTGATTCCTGGATTTGGTTCTGTGAATAATTTTAGTAAGTATGAATAGGGGTACATCACCCGAAGCCTGGATTGGACGTGGCTACGCTAATCCCAGTGTTTAAATAGACAGCTAAATATGTACACTTCAGGGCACTACTGAAAGAATGAGTATTAGACTGTTGGGTGAGATATTAATTCAAGACACTGTGGCTGTTTGGTTGGACATATAGTACTATTTTCCAGACCTTGAAGGTCATTTCTAGCATCCTATTCAAAGTTTCAGTAATCAGTGGTGTGGGAGCGTGCAGTGGAGTATTTGAGGTATGGAATTAATATAAAATGAATAACTGAGGCATGGAACTAGCAGGAAGACCTCCCTAGTGCATGCTGCAAAATGAATTGTTTGTTGGGCAAGGGATTTTAAATTTTCACGCCAGAAAATTGAATGGGTATTTATAATTTGTGTTGAAGTTGCCTAAATTAGTTAACCTTTGAACCACAAAGAATGACTTGGATTTCTATGGGGGTTTTTGTATCCCCCAGCTGTCCTGCATGCTTTCCAGCCAGTAAAATAGTTTTGAATTGCATTCTCTGGTACAATGTGGTAAACAAGGTAACTGACACAGTAAAGCAGACAACAAAGAAATAAATTGCCAGACAATCTGTTATCTCACTGGGTTTTGTCTGCATCTTATCATGCACCTAAATTTAGCTCTAATTATATCTAGCTATGATCTTACTGAACAAAACAGTAGTAGGCTTGAGGGGCTGAATAGCCTTCTCCACCTCCTGATTTGTAAGTTTGTTTGTTTTCAAATTCTTCAATGCCTTTGCATCTTCACAGCTCTGTAACCTCCTCCAATTTTAATTGAGCAGTTATGTGCAAAGTAACATTCTTAACAGATATACCATCTTGCATAATATCGGGGGATGGGGGGAGCTGATAGCAGCAGAAGCCAAGTCTATGGTAATGTGTGGCTTTGATACCCAGGTGGAGGGGGAAGAATGGTAGGGCTATGGTGATAAGGGATTCAAAAGAAATGGAACTGACAGGCATTTCTCTCGCTGCAAGAGAGATTCCAGAATGGTATGGTGTCTCCTAATACCAGCATTAAGGCAGTCTTGGAGTGGCTGCAAGGTGTTCTGAAGGGGGAAAATGAAACTTTGTTGGTCATCTAAGTTTTTAAAAAAGTGTAAAGGCTTTGTGCCTTAATACATGAAACATCTGAAGTGAAGTAGATGAATTAGCAGTGCAAATAGATAAGTGATGAATATGGAGACATGGCTGCAGGGTTGACCAGTGATGGGACCTGGATATGTAGGAGTATTCATTATTTAGGAAGGATAGACTGAAATGGAAAGGTGGGATAACATTGTTAGTAACAGATTAAATCAATGTAATGGTGAGGAACTATATCTGTCCTTTAGTTTTTTTTTCATCACCACCTCCATTTTCTGTGCAAATAATGTTGGGTTTATCTAACATCTCCACTACTGTTTGGGAGGTTAAAGGGAAGGCATTAAGTAAGTAATCAGATATAGATGCAACTTTAGTTTCATCAGTCTATATAGGTAAGTTTAAACTAGGTGGTTAATAGATGGGAAAAAAAATACTCAGCTGTGTGGAAGTGCACTTCTAGATATTAAAAAAAAGTGAAACCAAACTATTGTGGAGGAGGATTTCCAGAAGTGTGTATATGGTGGTTTTATACTTCAATACATTGAAGTAACCAGAGAACAGGCTATTTTAGACTTGGTACTATTGCAATGAAAAAGAATTAACTAATAATCTTTTTTGCACTGTGTACTTTGGGAAGAGTGATGCGTTCTTCATTAAGATGAGGTTGAAGTAATTGTAGCTGAACCAAATGGGTGTAAGGTACAAAGTGGAGGAATTGACTGATTTAAAAAAAAATAACTGATGGATAAGCAATGGTTAATATTTAAAGAACATGTGAATGAATTACTACAATTATTAATTCCTGTCTCATGTAAAAATAAACTGAAAAGTTGGCTTAATCTAAGATGGCTCCCTCAGTACTCCCTCATGGAGCTTGAGGATGAATTGTTGAATCAAAGCCTCACCTAATGTCTTAACTAACATTCTAATGTGACAAGAGCAACAGCTGCAAAGGAGCATCAACACCTGCAAGATCCCCTCTCAGCCACTTACCATCCTGATGTGGAAATACATTGCAATCTGTATAGTGTAATGCTATTAGTAAAGGAACTCCAGGAACAGCAGAGGTACAGGAAACTAGCCCACCACCACCTTCTGCAGGTCAGCTGCTAACACCCTCAACCTATAATGTTGGTCCAGCCAGTGATGCCCAGATCCTTTAATGAATCATCCTTAATGATGAAAATATAAATTCCCAAACCTTCCCAATGAAAAGCAACTGATTGAAACACTCAAAGTGCCACGATACGATAGCAAAGTAATTCTGGAGTGTGAATTGAGTTAGAAAACATTTATACCTCATCCAGCCAGTGGCAGTATCATTCTGAATTGTTGAGGATTTGCTTCAGCTCATTACCAATGCTTGCAGCATATACCAGAATGATTCTGACGTTTTGGCTTCATAAAAATAAACTTTATCTTCAGAAAGGTTGATCCAATGATTTGAAATTCACTTAAATGTTATTACACCCAGTGATTTCTGTCTGATTATCTATAATAGTCCACAATTTGTGCAAACCCAAAAATTATTTTGTAAGGCAGGAGATGGTGTGTTAGATAGTTCGTGCAGGATTCATTCTCCCCCAGCTCCACTCAAACGCACAGTGATTCCAGTCTCATCTACTTCCACTGCATGGACACTGAAGTTTCCCAAACCCTGCAAGAAAGTCAGAATTGAGATCTGTTACAACTTAGTCTGGTATTGAGAGGATAGGACAAACAGCTTATGGGACAGAGCCAGGTATCTGGATAAGAGAGAACAGGGAACTTAGGCACAAACTCTGGTATTTCACTTTGCAATCATAAATATTAACTGAGACCTTTCTTAACATCTATGACAATTAGACTGAGGGCAAGAGGAGATAGAGTGATTGTTAAATATCAAAAACTTGTCTTAGAAATTAGAAGGCAAGCATTCAAACAGCTCATATTAAAAGGGAAGGGGAAGACCTCCCTCGAAATGACATGAGACTCCAGGAAACAAAGGGTGAATCCAGAATTTTGGAGTCACAAGAGCTCCAACAAAATGGAAAATGTTCTGTTAACTACACAGGAAGATGCTTTCCCTGCAGTGACATCCCCAGCTCTTATGTTTTGCTGGCAATGTGCATATGAAGTCCATAGGATCATGAGGAGGCCATTCAGCCCTTAAAGCATGTTTTGTCATTCGTTTTGATTATGAATGGTCTGCCTCTTAACTCAGATTTGGCCTTCCTTTCATAACCCTTAATACTATTTCCAAAAATAAATATCATTCCCAACTGACTGCCAGCCTCAATAGCTTCTTAAGAGAGTTTGATCCAGACTTCCGCTTTCTGATTATTGCCACTGAACAGCCTAGCTCTAACATGAAGGTTCAACTTCCCTTGATCTGGACCCATCCACCATGGAAGACAGTTTATCTACCAAATCAACCCTTTCAAGATCAAAAACATCACAATTTCATCATCTTTAAATTACCCCTCCATCTTCTATCCTCAAAGGAACACAAATCTAGACTAACTACCTATATCATAATTTAATGGAAATATTAGCATTCTGCCGTAAGTAAGTCTGTTGTTGCAGTGAAGCCCAACAGTAACTGGAGGAACACCACCTCATTTTCTGTCTCGGCACTATACAGACTCAACATTCAGTTCAACAATTTAAGAGCATTAACTTTTAACCCCTTTTGCCAACCTCCCTGCCAGTGATTTTATTTTGCCTAGGTATGCGCTCATCAAATCCTACATTTTTTTGGCTATCGACAGCTATCATTAACACCTATTTTGTATCTCTTAATCTCCTTTATTACTACTAATTACTTGTCTTTTGCTGTCTGTTCCACTCACTCCTCTCCCTTTGTCAACAACATAAACACAGTCATTTTCTAGCCCTGTTCAGTTTCAAAGACTACACAAAACATTAACTCTGCTTCTCTCCCCATGGCCGCTGCTAGACCTGCTGAGTCTGCAGCATGTTTTGGTTTTAGTTGGACAATTATCGGAGCGAACAGAAGTCCTACTTCCCCGGAGTGATAGGTCTGACAGGGAAATCTCAAGAATGTGAAGATTTGATTTGGCTCATCTGACTATAAACAGTCAAATCAAAATTCCTGCAACTCTTAATACCAATAACATCCTGTAGTGATGTGTGACCAATTCTCAAATTAAGCAGTTTGGTCTTTACGGGAGATGAATACCATGATGCTGTACTGTGGGAGGGTCTCTGTAACAGCTAACCATCCTACCTTGCTTGTTCTCAGTATCCTCTCGATGGTGTCTTTCTGTTGAGGTTCCTTGGTCAGAAGGTAAAGGAAGCCTCCACCGCCTGCCCCAGCCAGGCTCTGCCCATGTACGTGGGGCTGGAGGACAGCCATTATTTGTCGGACGGCAGAGGGCTCACACCCAGGAGCCATGCATTTCTTCTGCTGCCAGTAAGTGTTCAGGCATTGGCCAATCCATGGGAGGTCACCTGCCAAATACAACAGATTATCAGAAATGTACATGTTTTTCTCCCTCTTTCTACAGTCACATAAATAGTGAAAAGGGTATCAAAGGATGTTTGGGGCCTATTAGGGTCCAGAAAGGGGATTTCCGCTTGGAGGTAGGGGGCATGATAAGAGACTAAATTAATATTTTTATCTGCCCTTACAAAGAAGAAGATATTACCAATGTGGTAGTGACTGTGGAAGAGGTTGTAGTTGACTAAAAATAGACAAGAAACATGTGACAGGCTTGCTTTGTTTAAGGTTGAAAAATCACTGGCTCTGAAGAGAATGCATTCAAAAGATTTCAAGGGATGTCTAGTTGTTTGCTGCTTCCCTCTTCCAATTCCCCATTCTCTCAAACATCACTTCCATCTCTCTACCCTTAGCTTGCAAATTCCCTCTCTTGGTCACCTCACTCCATCCCACCCTGTTGCTCACTGCTTGCTTGAAACAACCTTCTCCTACTTCCTTTCTTGCTTGACACTTTGCTCACAGTCTCCTGCTCACTGTCCTATTCCTATCGCCATCTTCCCCTACCACTGCATTATTTTTGGAGTTGGATTTCAAAATAGAGGCAGATGGACTTTGGTTAGTGAAGTTTATTTAAGGAGATCAGAAACTCAATTTTGAACAGTGACCGAAGTACATAATTTCTAAGAAGCCAACTATTTATTGAATCCCTGAGGTGATAATGGATAAGATGTTTATACTGCTAGTTTAGATTTGACTTCAGGACACAAGATTTTAGTTTAGAAGAATCTAGAATCAGTTTAAAAGGTAGAATAAGTTTTCTCATAGCAGGGAGAGCAAGCTTTTCCAGTCAGTTCAGGATAATTCATCACCTCAGCATAAGTAGTTTCTAGTCTGTGGAGCTTCTAAGCCAGGAGAGTTTGGATAGAAAACTTAAAGTTGTTAAAACTCAGTTCAGGCTATCAGAATTGGTAAGAAGTCCATGTCAGTGGATTCCAAGAGGAATCATCTTTAGGGACCAAGGGTAGGAAAGGTTAAGAAAAATATAAAAAGCTGACATAGGAGTGATCTCTCTCTGGGATTGTGTTTCTGTTGAGAAACAGATTGAAACTTTGTATTGATGTTTGTGTTAAGATCCTTCCAACTGTCATATATATAGTATATTTTTATTTATAGCTCTTTGATTTTTTTTCTTTTGCACAATAAAATTATGTTCTGTTGTTGAAGCACACTTGCAGTCTCATGTGAATATGTTTCTGTGATTAACCACCATGGAACCCAAAAGCAAAAATTAAATATATGATCTATCAAGCTGGGCTTCATTCTGGGATCAGACTTGTCCAATATTACCATCAGCCGGGATCATAACTCCTTCTCACCTTTTTCTTGACTGTTGTGCATTACTTTCTTGTCCTACCTCTCAGTTTTCACTTCCTCCAACCAACCCCCTCACAATCTCTCTACCCACTGCTTTCCAGGCCCCTCGTTTAATGCTTTCCTCACTCCCCCTTCACTTTGTCTCACTGCTTCCACCTTGAAAATTAAAGGGCAAAAAAACAGGAAGAAACTTAAACTAATTGTGATCATTACAGAAAACGTACTTGGAAAACTAACAGGGTTAACAGCTGGCAGGTCTCCTCAGCCTGAGTGCTTGTGGCTTAGGGTCTTAAAGGAAGTGATAGAGAGATAGTAGATGTACTGCTTGTAGTCTTCCATAATTCCCTAGGCTTTGGAAAGGTCTCAGTGGACTGTAAAATCCATAAATGTAACGTCAGTTCAAGAAAGAGGGAAACAGAAAAGAAACTATAGGCCAGTTAACATAACACTGGGTAAATGCTAGAATCCATTGTTAAGAGGAGGCAGTGTGTAATGTTTTTCAGTCAAGGAAAGTAAACATAGTTTTGTGAAAAGGAATTTGGACAGCATCGATGGATTAATCCTGGGTAAAGCCATGGTGCACTCACGGGGAAAACCAAATGATCAGAATGGAAAACGAGGTACTGGGTCGCCACCTGATCACCTAGGGCTGTGTATGGAAGCAGGTCAACACACAGACTCTTGCCTCTCTAACCCAGTCCAAGTCAGAGGCTAAATCTGGGGATCAGCTGGTCAATGTAACTTACTATCAATATGGAATCTGGCTTTATCTGGAATCTTATTTGGAATGTTCTGATCGCTAAGACACTAGCTAGTGTGCTTTCCACTGTTTGATTCTGTGATAGTGCTGATGGCAGGTCCAGCAGTTTTCCTTACCTTCGATAAAAGCTTGAGCACATTCCTCTGCATTCCTGACCAGCGCATCCACATTCTCCACAATATTGGGCACCCTGGCGTACCAACTCCTCAGTACATCCTGCAAAACAACCAAAACAAATCTCAAAAACTGGGATTAAAACTACTTCCTTACTCTAAACTTCCCTCAGATAAGGGTCCTGAAGGGCTACACCCAAAACGTCGACTTCTGCACTTCCTGATGCTGCCTGGCTTGCTGTGTTCTTCCAGCCTCCTGCCAGTCTACTTTGGATTCCAGCATCTGCAGTTTTTATGTCTCCAGAGAAGTGTCCAGCTGTCCAGTCAGCCCGCTTTCTACAGTCTCAGAAAAGTGCTTCAGTAGAACTTCTTAAAAATGTCTTTTTTTATTCATTAGCTATGGCTGAGGCAGGCAAGTCAGCATTTAATGCACAGCAAACCTTTTATTATCTGGCACTATAGGACCAGGAGTGGACCAATTGATCAAATTTTCTGGGTGACCAAAAGGTCCTATAATTAAGATAAAACACACACTAAGTCATAGAAACATAATGCAGGGGGTACACACATTACTGTTATATTTTATTTACAGTATTAATCACTATAATAACAATGTAACTTTGCCTTTAATAAAACTTAATCAGAAGAGAGCCCTCTCACACACTCAACTGACTACTCGTAGATTGTGGTATTTGAGGAGAAGTTGACTTGAGATTGCATCAACTGTTGATAACAATGGCCATTCAATTGGAAAATATGTATATTTACCTTGAGGTAAATCAATTCAAAAAACTATAGTAAATGGATAGGGTAATACAGTAAACTTCATGGTATTTGAGTTATATAATGTTTGCTGGTTTATCAAGAGTGCCAGTTTATAAGGTGCCAGACAAAACAACATTTGCTGTATACCTTGAGAAGGTGGTGATGAGCTGCTGCTGCCTTGCACTGTAAAGAATGTAGTAAATCAAAGGCACCCACAGCACTGTTAGATAGAGAGTTCCAGGTTTTTGTGTTCCAGTGAAGGAACAGTAATATTATTCCAAGTCAGTGGAGTTGCTTGGAGGGGAATTGGGTGGTGATATTTCCATGCATCTGCTGTCCTTGTCCTTCTCGGTGGTAAAGATTTCAGAAGATGCTGTCTGATAAGCCTTGGTGAGGTGCTGCACTGCATCTTGTAGATGGTACACAATGCTCCATCGTGGTGATGTCAGAGGGCATACCAATCAAATGGACAGCTTTGCTTTGGATGATGGTGGGCTTCACTCAGCCAGGGAAGTGGAGAGGCTTCCATCACACTCCTGGCTCGTGCCTTGTCAATCTTGCACAGGCTTGGGGATTCAAGAGGTGAATTACTTACTTCAGAATGTCCAGCCTCTAACCTGACTCCAAGCAGGTGAAAGTGTTGCCCCAGATTCTTGTTAGCTCCAGTTTTGCGGGGGCTTTATGTGCCACACTTGATCCAAACATAGCCTTGATGTTGAGGGTGGTCACTCTCCCCTCACCTCTGAAATTCAGTTCTTTTGTCCATATTTAAACCAAGACTGTCATGAGATCTGTAACCAAATGATGTTGGTGTACGCCAAACTGAGCATTTGTGAGCAGGTTATTGCTGAGTAAATGGTCCTTTAATTAGTCTGAGGTAGGATTTCTATTGGTATCCAGCAGGAAACGCTGTCAAACCATTGGAGGCCAGCACCTCTACCTCCGACAGTGACATCAGAGTGGTAGTCACCACTGTAATGATAGAGAGGCTAAGGAACTGGCGTTGAGTGATGGACCTGATGTTCAGCTAATCCTGAGATCTCACTTGCCCAGACTAACAGGCTGCAGGGATCACATTAGGAGATGTGGAGAGGTAAACCTCTTCAGAAACCCATCCCAAATGACCTCAGAAGCGAGCAAAAAGCCCTCCTTCCATCCCTTTTCATTGGCCAGTTGCCTGTAGGGTTGTGCATGTGACACTTTTGCTGCCCATTACATCAGAGGCACAAGTTGCCCACCCAATTGGGTTATGTGGAGATGCTCACCCATCACCTCCCCAGCCACTCTGAGAATCGTGGTGAGCATGGTCAGACCAGAGCCAGTGCAGGCACTGTGTAACATTTCAGTTGAGAGTTCCCTGAGGGCAGTGAGTATGGTGGTAGATTTGTGACACTGGGATATTTGGGTCCTGACACTGTGACTACTGCCGGAGTTTGTTATGTGATGAGTGAGTTGAACCTGTAGAAGGTTGCGTGCGAGTCTTGTCTTCCCCGTGTACACCAGCAGCAAGTGGTTATTCAGAGTCTTCACAAAAGCGTCGGTCACCGCAATGCGCTCAACATCTACACGCAGCGGCAACTGGGACTTGGACCGACCAATCTTGATACCAGGCACTAGACCTCCGACTTGGTCCTGCCAGCCCCCACCTAGAAAAGGAAGGAATGTTAATAAGGAGAAAGAAAGACATGCTTTCACAGCACAGGACAGCCCAAAGCTACATTTCTGAAGTGGAAACACAGGGGCTAATTTGCACCCTGATATTGCCCCCATCTCGAAATTCCATTTGGTTCCTCAATCACTCCCAGTACACCCTCCATTCTCACATCAGTTTCCTCTACAAGCACAGGAGATGCACATTTTAACCTCTGCATTCTTTACCATCGAAGGCTCCAAACACTCTGGTGAAAGTGTTCTACTTCTTTCAATTTGTTAAACTATTGTCACCATTTAATGGGGAAGAATACACCTACAATAGTACTCCATTGTTTCACACCGTCACAAAATGTATAAATGTAAAAAGTCCCAGCAAGACCACCAAAATGACTCAGTTGCCTGACTGACTGCTATTCAGGACAAAATCATATCACACTAGGATTTGTCAGTAACAGAAAGTTAACTGTTCCACATTTAACTTTACCAAGAGCAGAGAAAAGAAAGGATTTCTCTTGTATAACAATACAACTTAATTTGTCCCCTTTCAAAACACCCATCTACACATATACTCAATCACAATTAAGAGAAACAAAAAATGAGTACTTAGACAAGTCCTCAGAGCTGTGATGGACCTGAAAGACATCTGTGCACAATTAGTAGTTCAGGATAGCTGAGTGGGATGAAAGGCCCACAATCAGGAAGACCCAGGAACATAGCTAGTTTGGTGAAGTTAGCAGTCTGCGAAAGCTGGTGTTGTGTCTGTGAATAGGTACTGGACTGCACTTTCAGAGTCCAGGGTGAATGGAACATATAGAACAGGAACAGTTATTGAGACATCCATGACTCAGCAGCTCTTGAGGGGATGTTTCAGACTAGATTGGCAAAAGTGAAGAATTATAATCTCATGTGAAGTTTAATGAGATTTGATGACCCACTGTGTCATTAATGTCTGGGGAGTTGCCCAGGAATTTGTTGGATGCCCTTTGTGGGGTGTTGATCTTGTGTATCGATAGCACAGTAATACAATCTACAATACATGAGCAACTTATTTCTAACTGCCAGAATTAACATGAGGTAAATATGATTATTAGGTCAAACTGCACGTGTATTGTAGATTATATCACTGTTCCAGCCCTGCAAAAGAAAGTTCATTCTTGTTTGTTTAGAAGTGTGGAATCTTGTGTCTTAATAAATCTCCCAGAACTCTCATTGACTTCAGAAATAAAAACTTCTGGTCCCCAGGCAGATAAGAACTCAAAGTGGTAGCCTGGTACAGAATTATAAAATAATTTCACAATAATACACATCAGAAACTCTGTGTTTTGTGGCAGTGGCTAATCAATTATCAAGCTACGGAGATGAGAAGGTCGTTGGCTTCATGTCTATTTTCAACTTTTTAGTTGGGCTCTGCTCAGAACATAAACACAATTGCCCTGAGTTAGAATGGGATGAGTTTTGCTACCTAATGACTCTTGCTGCGAGTACTCATTCATGGACCATTGGAAAGAATTATATGTCAAGATGAATACGATTGCACAGGCTAACTATTGGTTGATCCTGGAAATGAAGGGCTTGTCACATGAGGAGCGATTGAGGACTCTCAGTCTGTACTCAAAGGAGTTTAGAAGGATGAGGGGGTATCTGATTGAAACTTAGAAATACTGAGTGCCTGGATAGAGTGGATATGGAGAAGATGTTTCCATGTGTAGGAGAGACTCGGACCCAAGGGCACAGCTCGGGAGTGAACGGAGGACCCTTTAGAACTGAGATGAGGCAGAATTTCTTCAGCCAGAGGGTGGTTAATCTATGGAACTCATTGCCACAGAGGGCTGTACAGGCCAAGACATTGAGTATATTTAAGACAAAGATAGATAGGTTATTTAATAGTAAAGGGATCAAGGGTTACAGGGAGAATGCAGGAGAATGGGTTTGAGTAACATATCAGCCATGATCGAATGGCAGAGCAGACCCCATCTGCCAAAATGGCCTAATTCTGCTCCTATGTCTTTGGTCTCATGGAGACTATTCCAGTTCTTGGTGTTTATACTGCCTCTTTGATCATTTTAACTCAGTGCCAATCCCCTGCCTTTTCCCCCACAATCCTGCACGTTGTTTGTATTTAAACAAGCATTCAACACCTTCTTGAATTGATCAATTGAATCTGTCTCCACCACTCTCCATGGTGCATCCTGTATCCTAAGAACTCGCTGAGTGAATCAGCACTTTTCCCTCATCCTGAATTTCCTTCTTTAGAAAAATACTTTAGAACTGTGCCCTCTGGTTCTCAACCTGTTTTTAAGCAAGAACATGCTGTCCAGACCCCCTTGTGATTTTGAAAACCTCTATCAAATCTCCCTTTTAGCCTTCTGACCAAGGAACAGTCCCAACTTAGAACATAGAACAGTACAGCACAGAACAGGCCCTTCAGCCCACGATATTGTGCCGACCATTGATCCTCATGCAAGGTAAACCTAATGTACGAACCCTCAAATTTCTGTGACCATATGCATGTCCAGCAGTCTCTTAAATATCCCCAATGACCTCACTTCCACAACTGCTGCTGGCAACGCATCCCATGCTCTCACAACTCTCTGCATAAAGAACCCGCCTCTGACATCCCCTCTATACTTTCCGCCAAACAGCTTAAAACTATGACCCCTCGTGTTAACAATTTCTGCCCTGGGAAAAAGTCTCTGGCTATCAACTCTATCTATGCCTCTCATTATCTTGTACACCTCAATTAGGTCCCCTCTCTTCCTTTTTCCAATGAAAAAAGTCCAAACTTCTCCAAACTTTCCTCATTACTGAAGTGGCTCATCTCTGGAACTGTTTTTGTAAACCTCTTCTCCATTCCCACCAATGTATTTACATTCTTCCTATAATTTGGTGTCCAGAAATATATACAACTCCCCAGCTGAGATCTCATCAGTGTTTTATATAAATTTATCATTATCTTGTAAACTCGGTCCCTAATTATGATTTCTATTGTATGATTTATCACAGCTCTCTCCACTTGTCCTGCCATTTTTAATGATTTATGTACATATACATCTCTCTGCTTCTGCCTTTAGAATAATACTCTCTCTTTTATACTGTCACTTCCTGTTGTTTGTCTCAAAGTGTATCATCTCTCACTTCTCTGCATTCATATCCATCTGCCACCTATCTCCCCACTCCACCGACTTGACTATGTCCTTTTGAAGTTCTGCACTGTCCTCCTCACAGTTTACAATTCTCCCAAGTTTTGTGCTGTCCACATGTTGAAATCATCTCCTGCAGACCATGATCTTCATCATTTATATATCAGGGAAAGAAAGAGTTCCAATTACAACTTGTGGGGAACTCCACAAACATTTCTCCAGCCCAAAAAAACCCCTTAACTATTAATCTCTGTTTCCCATCCCTCAGTTAATTTTCTACCCATGCTGCAACTGTCCTTTTTATTCCATAACCAATAACTTTCCTCATAAGTTTATTGTATGGCACTGTATTGAACATCTTTTAAAGGTTCACATATACTACATTATCAAAGTCTCCCTCATCAATCCTCTGCACTCTTCAAAAGACAAAAGGAAGTTAAGACATGATTTTCCCTTAAAACACCCATGCCAACAATTCTGAATCAACACACATTCTTCCACAAACTATTAATTCTAACTTGAATAATTGTTCCTAGAAGCTTCCCCACCACCAAAGTTAAACCGATTGAGCTGTTTTTGCTGCTACATCATCCAATCCTGTGTCTGCCCAATCTAATGTGTGTTCAAACCATCATTGATGTGCATGGTTCCTCCAGACCTGACAATCCTAAAGCACTCCGGCTGCCCTCTCACACCCTACTCTCTGTAAAAAGGACCGCGTCCAGAACCCTGCTGCCTGTGTCTTTCTTTACATCAGATTCCATGCACCCATCAACCCTGTGCTTGCTAACCTCCACTTGCTCCTGGATTAAACAATCCATTTATATTAAAATTCTCAGCCTTAGCTTTAAATTCCTTCATTACCTTATGATTCCCTATCATTGTAATCACTCCCAGCCCCACAACCCTCTGAGATAATAGTGCTTCCCTAATTTAGGGGAGTGTGCTGGATTTTAATCCCGATACCATTGTTGCCTGTGCGTTTAGCTTCCTGGTCCCTGAACTCTGGAATTCCCTTCCTCCATCTCTTTCCTCCTATACAATCTTCTTAAAACCTAACTCTTTGACTGAGTTTCAAATCATGAGCCCTAATGTCTTCTTACGTGGCTCAGTGGCAAATTTTTCTTTAATCTGCTCCTGTAAAGCTTTTTGGATTGTCTGATTAGATTCAACACACTATACAGATAAAAAGTGTTGCTGTTTTAGATGTAAATCAGCCTAGTTAAATACTGTAACTCTCAAGGATCATACAAGGATGTTCAGGGAGACCAGCACAGCTCTTTTCAATAAACCTCAATTACACTGACCCACCTACTTACCATCCCCCTCAATCCATTCTACCTCAAAAATCCCTTCTAAACTTCTGTTCCAAGCTAATTGTTTCACCAATCTCTGTGAATATGCTCTTGAAATTCTCTTCCTGCTTCTAATTGTCAACTTCTCTCTCCTGGTATTGAATTTCTTCACCACATTAACCTAGATCAATTCCCTCGATAATTTGGAGATCAGGGATAGTCTGTACCTGTTGTCAGCATCTGCTCCAGGTGAAGAACTGCATGGATGAGGGACGAGGTGTTGCAGGTTTTTCCAGCAGCTGTGATCAGAGCTGCCATCACTGCCCCTGCAAGGATACTGCTTGTACCTAAAAACACAATAAACAGTACACAACCCTGAACTTCACTGTTCTGTTTTTACATTTTACAGGCTTCACTTGTCTGTCATACTGTTTTTTGTGTTCGTAACTCACAACTAATATTCCTACAGTGTGGAAACAGGCCCTTTGGCCCAACAAGTCCACACTGACTCTCCGAAGAGTAATCCACCCATTTCCCTACCCTATATTTACCCCTGACTAATGCACCTAACCTACACATCCCTGAACACTTATGGACAATTTAAGCATCACCAATTCACCTGATGTGCACATCTTGTGGGAAGAAACCGGAGACCTGGAGGAAACCCACGCAGACACGGGGAGAATGTGCAAACTCCACACCGACAGTTGCTCGAACTGGAATCGAACCAGAGTCCCTGGCGCTGTGAGGCAGCAGTGCTAACCACTGAGCTACTCTGCCGCACGATATAAATTACAATTACTCATAGCCTCTAGATAAAAACCTTGGGGTTGTGCCAAGTCAAGTGATGTCAGTGGTGAAAAAGCATTGATGGATTTAGAGGACAGCAATTGATGAAGTGCAAAATCAGTCTAAGTTTGTGCACTTATCAGATGCATGAGATTCCATGTACAACATCTGTGTGTGCATGCATGTAAGGGTGCACATGGGAGTGCGAGTGTTGAGTGTGTGAATGACAGTGTGAGTGGGACATATTTTAATCAATTCAAGGAAAGTGGAAAGTTACCGTTGCCTCGGGAAGTTCAGGAGTTGATAAAATGAATGAGAAAGGTGATTTTTGAAAACATCCAAAAGTAAGGTCACGGGGAAACATAAATTCATGAAGACATTCCATGAGCCAGTGCACATGGAATGGCAGCACGGTATTATGGAGGACTGGACGAGTATTTTTACTGTCCAACTTTCAAAGTAAAAATTGGTGTTCAATTTAAATTAAGTAATACTCAAAGACTAAGTAGTAAGTGTAAGGGTCTTATATATTTAATATTCTTTAAACTAGACAAAGAAAATGAAGAGAGAGTAATTTATGGGTAAGTTATGGCAGGGCAGTTCGGTTGCTCTTGGGTCACATGGGGAGTCAGGAACATGTTCAGTGTCCAGAGTGATCATTTGTACAGGAAATGTCTCTAATTACAACTACTAAAATCTGTATTTCAGAACTGTAACAGCAGCTCGAGTCACTGTGGAGTATTTGCTAGGCTGAGGACTTTGTGGATAGCACATACAGAGAGGTGCCCACACTGCAGGTAAAGAGTGCACAGACAGAAAGGGAATGGGTGAGAGTTTGAGTCTCTTGGGTTCATTATCCACAAGATTTTCCATTTTGGATGCTGCTGGCTGAAATTATTTCTCAGCAACAGCTATGTTTGTGGTATCATGAATCAAAAAATCCCTACGATGCAGAAAGAGACCATTCACCCATCATGTCTGCTCTGACCCTCTTAAAAAGCACCGCACCCAGACCCAACACCCCACGCTGCATTTACCATGGTTTATCCACTTAACCTGCATATTTCTGGACACTATGGGCAAGTCGCCGTGGCCAAGTCATCTAATCTGTACATTTGGATTAAGGGAGGAGACCAGAGCACTCGGGGGGAGGGGGGGGGGGGGGAAATCAACAGCCAGAGGTTGTGATTCATATTGGTACCAAAGACATACATTAAAAAAAAGAGCCATGAGCTCCTGTAAGCAGGCTATAGGCAACTAGAAATTAACTGTAAAAGCAAATGTGGAAGGCAAAGGACACAGGGGCCTGTGGTAAATAGGGCCATAGCACAAAAAAAGTGTAAAAACGTTAAATGACAAATCTAAATGTAGTGCATGTGAATGCACAGAGGGCTCTAAATTAGGTAGATGAATCAACAGTGCAAGTAGCTGTAAATGGATATGATATGATTGTGATTATAGAGGGCTGTCTACAGGTGACCAAGGCTGAGAACTAAAAGAGTGTTCAAATTGCAGAGGGACAGGAGAAAGAAAAGGAAGGTGGGGTGGCCTTGTTAGTAAAGGACAAAGTCAGTGCAATAGTAAGAAAGGATGGTGCCTTAGAAAACCTTGTTGGGTCATCAGTCTGGGTGGAACTATGGAGCAGCAAGTGGTGAAAAACATTTGTGGGAGTTGTCAATTGGCCTCCAAACAGTACAGGCCAGGTAGAGGACGAACATTCAAAAGGAAATTAAGATATGTTTACAACAAAGATGTAGTTGTATGGGTTCATGGGTGACTTTAATCTACAGGTAGATTAGGCAAACTACATTTGCAAGAAGGAGGCGGATGAATTCCAGGGATATGTACAAGATGGATTTTAGACCCGTACATTGAGACATCAACCAGGGAATAAGATTTCCAATATTCAGTAGAATGTATTGAGAAGGGGTTAATTAGTAACCTTGATGTGGGGATCCTTTAAGGAAAAGTGACCATTCCTGGTAGGCTTCTTTATTGGGATGGAAAGCAATGTGGTCCAGTACAAAACTGGTATTCTAAACCTAAATAAAGGATTGCAAATGGTGAAAGAAAAGGGTCTCTTGACACCAGATACTGCTACTCAAACGTTTATTTCATGGTTACTCACCGAGGCCAGATCCGTGTGGCAGATTGGACCAAGTGTGAAGCTCAAAGCCACTACCAAACCCCGTCATTAACTGATCCTGCAGCAATACCTGCGAAGGGTAGTGTATAATTTCTGTGCAGATAAAGGCTGCTTTCAACAAGGCACCTGTCAACAAATAGAACACTTGTTGAAGAACAGAACACAACACAATGTCATCAGACAGAGATGTAAAAGAGATGGGTTTTATTCTGTAGATGAAGGTCGGAGGAGCAAATATAAAAGAGGGAAGATGAGGGGTTAGACAGTGAAGGAGATTAGAGATAACAGGAGAACAAAAATGACAGGTAATGGTTGTAGAGAAGCGAGAGTGGTCCGGAGAGGTATAAATGGCTCTACTGAAATCAAAACCACATATGCATGTGTGTGGATAGCTGGGAGAGGGAAAGACAAAGTATGGAATACAGGGAAACAAAATGGAGGACACAGTTGATGGTGCTGAAATTGGTAAAGTCAATGTTTAATCCAAAATAGTGTAATGCAGCTGTGAGTCACAATTAAGGTATTTAAAAGGGCATTCAGCCTTTATTTTGCACTTTAATAAAACATTATGAATGACACAGGGGCCAGGGGCCTGGCAACACATTAGAGGAGGCTTCATGGTGGGAGTTCACAGTGCCTTTGTCAGATTTTGCACACACTCTTGTATAAAGGAGCAGGAAGGTTGAGCATGGCTCATCCCGAACCAAATGCAACAATCTGGGAGGCATTTTCCTGTGGAGTAATGGCCCTGACAGCTCTGGCCTATTACTGTGCATGCCATTTAGACCATTGGGTTAGTGCCTTCATTTTATGGTTCTCTCTTGCTCTCTGTGAGTCTGAGCAGCTCACATCTTCTGACCTGCCAACTCGCCCTCCCTACGGCTCCTTGTCTTGGTCCTCTCACATCAAACCTTCCTCCACCAGTCCTTATTGGATGATACCAGTGAAGGCAACCTAACTGTGAAATTAAGGCAACAGACATTGACAAAACACAGAGGCTCGGAATCCTGAAATAGTCCCAGTGTCAGTTTTCCAACACCAGCAGGAAAATTCAGCCCTGTCTGTCCATAACCATGTGGTTCCAGGAGACATCAGAACCGAGCCTGACCCTGTCCTCCTCTGAAGCACAGAACTATAGTTAGTGACCAACAGCAGAAATCTGAAGTGATTCTCAATTAGAGCAACTGGATAACTATTTCATCCAGAAAAACCGTACACACAGCCTACATATGAAGAAGAATAAATTCAAAATTAAGCTAGGGGAAACAATAATTAATTGAGTGTTCAGTTAATGGAACAGGCTCCCTAGGATGACAGTGAAAGCAGTTGATTTTGATCATTGGTCATAACTGGAATAATTCAGACATGAGGGATGGGAAGTGTGACATGGTTGGAATGAAGAGATTAATTTGGACCTATGGCTCCCAGACGAATCAACCGGGGTTGACTACATCATATGTTTAAGATCATTGCAGATTAACTGAGGATGGCAGAATGGGTATGAGATGGACAACGGTTTTTTTTTTATCCAGACATTTCTCCTTTTTCAATCTTAGGCTGGTTTATAATGTACTTCCTACCATCTTGGCAACTCAGAAAGGGGAGTACAGGGAGCCTGTCTACCGGCCTTCCTGTCGAAGATACCTGGTGCACGTGGCTGAGAGTAGTCCCGCAGATCGTCCAGAGTCTGACACACTATCTCCACGCTCATTCCTGTCTCTTTGCTTCCACTGTTTAGGACTAAGTGCAGCTTGGGCTCTGCTATGCGACGCACTTTTGCACCAACTGGTTTGCACTTGTCCACTAGAACGGCGATATCCAGCACCACTCCTCCATGCTCATATGTTATCGGAGGTGTGTCACTCCAGCCACCTGTGGGAAGGGGTTACATATCTTAGGCTTGGGCATTGAGTTAGTGTTTGGATTACAGGGAGGCAAAGGGTAAAAATTACAAAAAGTTTAGAACAGATCTCTACAGCTCATTCTCCCAGATCAGACAACAACATAGACAGATGTAAGGGAGAAAGCTACACCACAAGCAGGAGGTCACTTTTACAAGTTCACAGAGAGATCGACAACATCGGAGCCTCCACTGCAACTTGTGCTCCTTACAGGTGTAGTTCCCGACAGTGAGAGTGAATTCAACACTTACTCACTCCTCTGAACCCTTCAATTCCTATTGTTTCATCCATTGGTCCAGTTTACTACAGAACCTTCATAGCTTCCACTTCAATCACTGATTTGAGTGAATTCCACAGCCTCACTGAACATAGACTGCAGCTCACTACCACTTTCTCAAGGGCAATAAATGGTCAGCCAGCAATGTCCACATCGTACAAGTGAATTTTTAAAAAATCACTACCTTGTGCGCAAAGAAGTTCTTCTTGCCCTCTGTTCTGAATCACCTAACATTCAATCTCATACCTAATTTCTCATTTTTGACTCTTTATCTACCGGGAGCTGTTTGCTTCAGCGATCTGTTACATCTGTCCAATAATCAGTATTCTTACAAATAAATGGTCATCTTTTTATCTGTATTTCTTCATATCTGGTAGAATGAATATTTGTAGACTCTTAAATGCCTTGAACAGCACATAATGTATGTTTTCATCATTCCCACCCTCATATTCAAATCTCTCCACAGCCTCACTACTCCCCATCTCTGTGAACTCTCCAAGCCTCTGGAATCTCCATACTCCTCCAGTTCTTGCCCATTGAGCATCTGACTTCCATTGCTCCACAACTACTGGCTGTGCCTTTACTTCCTAAGCCCTAAATCCTGGAATATCTTCCTTAAATCTTCCCCCTCCTTTCTGAAGACTTACTTCCTTCATTAAGATTTTGGGCATCTGTCACATTATTTCTTTATATGGTGTGGTATCAGAGTGATCTGCTAATCACTCCTTCAAAGCACATTGCCATATATGACTAAAATAAGTGGGCTCCTTTGACCATTATTGGCTAAACAGTCTAAATACACGCTCAAATTTCTGGTGAGAGACTCAAATCTATAACATTTTGAGGTCTTACCAACTAAACCATGGCTACTAACACAAACATATCACCTCAAGCTGCAGACTAGATTGGTAATCTGACTTTAAGATGCTCATACAGAGTGTAGTCATTAAGTAAGAGTACCTGAGATGTCAATACGGGCAGGGCATTCTGCCACCACCCAGTGATTCATGGGAGGAAGCTCTCCCTGGCCCATGGAGATGAACCTTCGTGCTGACATCACAGCCTGTCGGATTAGGATCTGTTCCGCTCCCTCATAATGACGGGCTGCCCTCACCAGAAGGTCTGGCCTGCAGTACGTGAGATAGAAAACTGTATCAAAAGGTTTGGCAGGAGTTAAATGAACAAGTAACAACCAGCTTCAAGATGGTTCAGTGACAAGTTTTCAATAGGGTCCTCAGGTTCCCATGCCTCTGTACCCATATAGCAAGTCCAGAATTCTATATTACATATCGTATTCTACTTTGTTGCTGCAAACTAATTAAGGACATTTCAAAAGAGAAAATCACTTGAGAATAGGTGACAGTAGGTTGGACGTTAGTTCAGGGCGTCCTTGGTAGTAATACAATATTCATGCATGCTACGTGATTTAATTCACCTCTGTCAACACTTACTTGGGCTTCAAGCAGTGCAATTGATCATTTGAAATATCTCACTCTTTCACAGAACAGTAACCCTTTTTCTGGGAACAGATCCATGGTTGGCATCAGCACTCTGGATTTTGAGGCCATAGAGTACCAAAGTTTGACTCTTCCCTCTGGTACCAATGACATTGCCCCTGTCCATGTGCACTGAAGGAGTCAATGAAGCAGATTCTTAATGTCAGTTCAGACCAAAATAATTTATTGGTTCAATATAGGGACTCAATAAATAATTTTGCATTCTCTCTGATCAGATAGTTCTCCCTTCTCTGACTCAAAATTAAACTCTAATTTCCACTCTCATGATATCCAAATTCTCTATAGTTAGGGAGCTTTGGTAGACTTTCGATACATTTACATAAGAGTGTAAAGTTCAAGAATTCTCTGCATGCTAAGCCTTGTGGTGAAGTTCTATCCCACAGGCATGGACAGCA
Source organism: Chiloscyllium punctatum (assembly GCF_047496795.1). NCBI lineage: Eukaryota > Metazoa > Chordata > Chondrichthyes > Orectolobiformes > Hemiscylliidae > Chiloscyllium > Chiloscyllium punctatum. The sequence goes on along the minus strand of NC_092764.1, from coordinate 71,634,673 downwards.
TTGATGTATAAGTTTAAACTCAGTAGGACATACTGATGAGTAAGGTTGAAGATTCTGGTGAAGGAAGTTCCTGTTCAGTATAAGTATTGAACAGTTGGAAAAGTTACCCGTTACTGTTCTGCAATTTACCTGTAAACATTTATGTCAGCTGAATATTATGGTGGCAAAGCAATGGAGGCCTCAGCCCTTTACTTGTGGTCAGGTACAGTGCACAGGTGCAGGAAGCCCTCACACCCTAAGGTACTGGATTTCATCAGCGAGAGAGACAATCGTACAATCTGTAGTTGCTATGTTATGGTCCCAGCTTTTATCTAGTCAATTTGTTTGTGATGTTATATACTCTTAAATGAATATTTCTTTCAATCTTGAAATAATTCTTCATTAAAGGCTTATCAGTGAAGAAAATGTTTCATTCAAGTCAGATTCCAGAATGAATTTTAGTTTAATACATTATATTGTAGTGGCATCTAGTTAAAAATAAAGGTGTGATTGACAATTAAGGATTATAGTCAGGTAGGACACATATAAACATCAAAACATTTACAAAGAAAGATGCAAGTAGGAGTTAACCAGTAATTACATCATTGCAGCTAGCAGGAAAATCTAGAAATCAGTAAATAGTTAGGAAGGGATTGGACATAACACAAATGATATTAATCAGGCAACAAGTATCAATTAAAAAAAAATATTCATTGACTAGAAGGAGGTATGACAACATCACACCTCGACATGAGGATTAGTTATGAATTGCAGGAACAATACTGAGGCCATCGAACAGATAAGAGATAACAAAGATCCATATTAATGAATATCACTAGAAACCAGAAAGGGACAATACCCACAAAAACAGAGAGAATGAAAAATTTTCTTTACTGATAAACCCTTCACGAAGGATTCTTTATGGACTAGGCCAGACCGCTCAAAACATTCTTAGGCAGGCAGCCCCAGACCATAACTTTGCAATTTGTTTCGGTAAGTGTGCAGTGAACGTTAAATTTAAATTAGATTCCCTGCAGTGTGGAAACAAGCCCTTCTGCCCAACAAGTCCACACCGACCCTCCGAAGAGTAACCCACCCAGACCCATTTCCCTCTGATTAATGCACCTAACACTATGGGTAGTTTAGCATGGCCAATTCACCTGACCTGCACATCTTTGGACTGTGGGAGGAAACCGGAGCACCTGGAGGAAACCCACGCAGACACGGGGAGAATGTGCAAACTCTACACAGACAGTCACCTGAGGTTGGAATTGAACCTGGGACTGAAAGGCAGCAGTGCTAACCACTGAGCCACTATGCCACTCCCCCATTGATGGGAGCTTCAGTGGGGGAGTGTTGAGTGGTGTAATTTAATTTAAGTTAGTTTAGTTCAATTTAAGTTAATTTAAGTATGAGAAGCACATGGTTCAGTTACCAGTGATTGTAATAAAAGGCTTATATCAATCATGCACACTGCCCCTCTGCACCACCCCCACCCTGTCTCCTGATCCTGCTGTCTAAACACCATGCACAGGGGATAGGGGACAGTTTGTCTCCCGTTATGGGGAGTCCAGGATGAGAGGACATGATCTCAGAGTAAGGAATCACACATTTAAGACTGAGATGGGGAGGAGTGTCTTTTCTGTGGGTGGTGAATCTGTGGAACCCTTCACCCACAGAGAGCTGTTGAGGTTTGGCAATTAAGTATATTCAAGGGGAAGGGGAGGGAACAGAAGAGGAGAATGTATTTTTTATTTGACACAGACAGTTGTTATAATCTGGAATATATTGCCTGAAAGGTCAGAGGAAGCAAGATTCCAGTGAAAGGGGGGAGGTGGATAAATATTTGAAGAGGGGAATAAAGAAATGCAGTTTGAGTAGATGTGGGGAGGGGGGGAAGGGGGAGGTGATATGGTAACTTGAGATGGGAAGCGGGACTAGTTAGATAGATCTTCCACAACGAGCTAGCACAGACACAATGGACTGAATGGCCTCGATCTGTGTTCGAGAACAATCCTGCAAATAAAGCAGCAACTAGTGACACCCACGCTCCTTCCTGTTTCACCTTGTTTGTTTTTCTGTTTATACCTCTGCTCCATCATAAGGTTTCAGTAGTCATTGTCAGATAGTCACCAGGGGGCAGGTGAGTAATCCTGCGTATGTACTTTGAGCTGCAGCATTCCAAAACAGGATTTGATTATAGGGTGATAACAACTTTCACTTATAGAGCACTTTTTTAATGTCATTTTAAAACGCCCCAAGGTGCAATCCAGGAGCATCACAAAATGACATATCACACCCAGTTCCTTAAGGAGATACTGGATATGACCTAAAGGACCCCTGAGACCTAAAGCTTAGTCAAAGAAGTGGCCTCAGGGGTCGGGCATTTGGAGGCACGGTTGCCATGGCTGCGAGACTGTCAGTGTTGCCGGTCTGGCCTGTTCCATACTCTTGCGTCGAGTTATCTTCCAGCTCACTAGGAGGTCAAAGATGCACCGTGTTTGCAGGGACACAATTTGCAAACCGCAAGATATAAAGGAGAGAAAAGTGCCAACGTCCTGAGGGCCACCTTTGTGTAGACTGCAACAAGCCATACACACACCCTCCATGCATGAATGCCAACTGTCAATGAGTACCAAGGTTCCCCTGTGCCCCCGGTGGTGAAGGATCCCTTCCCCTAATGGCTCATTCCAAGGAACATCTTCAACCACCAAGTGGCTGTAATGTCCTCAAAAATAGACAAGGGTCAATTGCTCCGATGGATACCCATGTGGGCTGTCAGAGTCATTTGGCAGAAGCCCCCACGTTCACATGAGCACCAAGACATAGAAACACTGAAAACATTAGCCCGAGTCGGCTATTCAAGATCCCCTTCTAGTCTTTTGACGTGGACACAGAGACAAAAGGACCAGGCCCTCTGAGCCTGTTTCCCCATTCAATATGATCATGGCTGATCATCCAACTCAGTACGCTGTTCCCACTTTCTCCTCATACCTTTAGCCCTCAGAACTATATCTAACTCCTGCTGGAAAATATTCAACGTTTTGGCCTTGACCGAAGGGTCTGTTTCTGTGTAAGTCTATGACCACTCTCTGGGGCAGAGAATTCCACAGGCTCACTACTATCTGGGTGAAGACATTTGTCCTCATTTCAGTCCTGTGTCCTTAGACTGTGACACCAGGCTGTGTACTCCTCGAGTCATTAGGAACATCCTTCCTGTTTTTAGCCTGTCACATCTTATCAAAATTTTATAGAATTCTATGAAATCCACTCCCCCTCCTGATTCTTCTATACTCCAATGAATTCACTCCTAACTGATCCACTCTCTCTTCGAATTAGAATCCCTACAGTGTGGAAACAGGCCCAACAGGTCCACAGCAACCCCCTGAAGAGCAACCCTGTATGTACCCTGACTAATAACCTCCACTATGGGCAATTTTAGCACGGTCAAATCACCCCAACCTGCACATCCCCGGATCGTGGGAGGAAACCGGAGCACCCAGAGGAAACCCTACGCAGAGACGGGGAGAAAGCGCAAACCGCACACAGTCAGTCGCCTGAGGCTGGAACTGAACCCAGACCCCAGCCCCGCCAGGCAGCAGCACCAACCACCAAGCCACAGTGCCACCCACATTAGTTCTATCATCCCAGGAATCAGTTCTGACAACTTTCAATGCATTGCCACAATAGCCAGAACACCCTTCCTCAGATAAAGAGACCGAAACTGCACACAAACATCCAAGGTGCCGTTTTACCGAGACCCTGTATAATGTTGTGGTTCTGTTCGCCGAGCTGGGCATTTGTGTTGCAGACGTTTTGTCCCCTGTCTAGGTGACATCCTCAGTGCTTGGGAGCCTCCTGTGAAGCGCTTCTGTGCTGTTTCCTCCGGCATTTGCAGTGGTTTGAATCTGCCGCTTCCGGTTGTCAGTTCCAGCTGTCCGCTGCAGTGGCGGGTATATTGGGTCCAGGTCGATGTGCTTATTGATTGAATCTGTGGATGAGTGCCATGCCTCTAGGAATTCCCTGGCTGTTCTCTGTTTGGCTTGCCCTATAATAGTAGTGTTGTCCCAGTCGAACTCATGTTGCTTGTCATCTGTGTGTGTGGCTACTAAGGATAGCTGGTCGTGTCGTTTCGTGGCTAGTTGGTGTTTGTGGATGCGGATCGTTAACTGTCTTCCTGCTTGTCCTATGTAGTGTTTTGTGCAGTCCTTGCATGGGATTTTGTTCACTACATTGGTTTTGCTCATGCTGGGTATCAGGTCCTTTGTTCTGGTGAGTTGTTGTCTGAGAGTGGCTGTTGGTTTGTGTGCTGTTATGAGTCCTAGTGGTCGCAGTAGTCTGGCTGTCAGTTCGGAAATGCTCTTGATGTATGGTAGTGTGGCTAGTCCTTTGGGTTGTGGCATGTCCTCATTCCGTTGTATTTCCCTTAGGCATCTGTTGATGAAATTGCGTGGGTATCCGTTTTTGGTGAATACATTGTATAGGTTTTCTTCTTCCTCTTTTTGCAGTTCTGGTGTACTGCAGTATGTTGTGGCCCTTTTGAACAGTGTCTTGATGCAACTTCTTTTGTGTGTGTTGGGGTAGTTCAGGACTTGGTCTGTATGTGTGGCTTTCCTGTATACCTTTGTGGTGAATTCTCCGTAAGATGTTTTCTGTACCAGCACATCTAGGAATGGGAGTTGGTTGTCCTTTTCTTCCTCTCTAGTGAATCGGATTCCTGTGAGTGTGGCGTTGATGATCCAGGGTGTGTATTCTCTATTTTTGTGTTTTTAATGATTACAAAGGTGTCATCCACATATCTGACCCAGAGTTTGGGTTGAATTTGTGGTAAGACTGTTTGTTCTAATCTTTGGACAGCTTCTGCTATGAGTCCAGAGATGGGTGAGCCCATGGGTATGCCATTGATTTGTTCATATATTTGGTTGTTGAATGTGAAGTGTGTTGTGAGGCCCAGGTCCAGTAGTTTGAGTATGCCATCTTTGTTGATAGGTTCACTGTCCTGTTGTCTGTTCTGTATGTCCAGCAGGTTGGCTATTGTTTCTCTGGCTAGGGTTTTGTTGATAGAGGTGAACAGTGCCTGGTTTAATACCCCTCTGAAAAAAATCAAGGACAGAGTATCCCTTGAGCCAAGGAACAGCTTTTAGAAAAAAAGGGACTAGCTTTGTGACATAAAGAATAATGAAGAAATGAAAGGAATATCCAAACAAGAGTAGAAAACATCACAAAAAATTGACTAGATGAAAGCTCATCATTTCACAAAGGAATCTTAAACATATAATTAAGAAATAATGTTAAATGACATATCATCACAGGAAAATGGGAGGAGCCTATACACGGTTAACAGCCACATTTATAAAGTAGGAGGAACCCAAGCAATATAAAAATTAGATCCTTTCACTGAAATTTCAGGAGTATTAGAGACCCATAGACAATACTTCTCAAAAGTTCTTTTTTCCCCCACTGGGAGAAGATATCTTTCTTGCTCAGGGATTTAAGGTAAAATTTTAGTGTAAGTACTGCTGTATATTCTATGCTTAGATATTCGGAGGGGTTCTTAGATATCCTGGAATAGTTAAAAATAACATCAAAGTAGATTCTGTCAGATTTGGTCTTGTATCCTTTGGTAGTTTTTGTCATAGTGATATCCACTTCAAGTGAATTGCTTATTAATTGCTGTTAATATAAATTGGAAAATCAGTGAATCTTTTCATTTAAGCCTTTTTGTTATCACCAAAACAATCTCTACACTCCATAAACTCCTAATAGAGAAAATTCCTAGACCTTTAAAATACCTGGGACACTTATAGCGTAACAACAGCTTATTAATATTACACGGGCTATATCGAGGCAAATAAACATTCTTTAGCTGCTTTTTCTCCTGTGAGATGGGTTTGTGAATCCTGCAGACCCAAGATGAGGAGCTTGTGGGATTGACTGGCACGAATTAAATGGACAGGATTTATCAGAGAACCATCAGGGAAATGTATATTAGAGTCATAAGCTATAAAACACTTCATTTTTTTTAAACATGGTGGCCATTCATTAAAATCTAACATACAAAGTTACAGATGTTCTTTAACAATATTCTTAAAAGAAAAACAAATAAAATAAACTAAGCTATTCAATTATAAAACACAGTTTAAAAGATCTTAAAATACATAGCAAAACAAAGTCTCATCTATTCCTCAACATTATCACGTTATAGCAATCAAAATCCAATAGTTATCTCTCTATCTCAAATTTTTAACTTGCACTCAACTGATCCATCCCATATATTCTTGTAAACTGTGAAGTCTTCTTAAATAAATACTCATAAAATTGAGAGCCTAGTCTTTCTCAGTCTTTTAACAACTTGCCAATTTCTAACCAAACACTCCTGGTCTGGAAGTTGCACAAACTAACTTTCTATTAAAGTAATTTATTTCCTGAACTATTCTATACCCTTTTCTTGGAAAGAAATTAAACTGTGCTTCTGTCCCATTCATACTGTCCCAATACTCCCTGTCAGAAACCCAGGGGTCCCTGCTCTCTAACATATGTGCAATTAAGTCATTGTTCTGGAAAAACTAATCAAGGTAGTTCTTTTTAAACACCTCACAAAAGTAACAAAGCCCATATACCACTAATTGAAAACCCAATCACTGATGATGATGTAAATCTGATACCTTTCTTCATACCCCGAAAACGTGGAAATGTTATCCAGTACCTTATTCAACCACAAAGAAGCTCCATTGTTACCTGTTCAGCCATTTGGCCCTCTCCTCCGCCAGTCTCTTCACTCCAAGCACCACATTCCTGCTTTCCAGTAGGTGGAAAGCATCAGTCCATGCTGGGTTAGCAGCAGGTCCACTCCGGAGCCCTCCTTGCCCTCCAGCCATGCAACCCAAGACATCAGCAACACAGGCGAGGGTTCGGGCTGCGATGCCCAGGTCCTCAGTGGTAGTAGCAACTGCAAACCGAGAAAAGTATTAACCTTCAACTCAACAAAAAAAACTAGCAATTCTTCATCTGGTCTGAAATTCAACTGGATGGCCATGTGAAAAGTGAATGCGTTACCTGGTAGATACCTCCCACTATTTACATATTGTTCCTCAAGAGGATGACTTTCTTCTACCTTGATGATGTGGGTCCTCAGCTGACTAAACAACTCAATGCTTTTTGAGGGTAAGCGGTATTTGGCCTCCACCTGTACCTATGGGAGATGCTCAAGGTTGTTGGCCTGTTCACAAATGCTCTTTTTTCTCTAGCTTGGGTCATCTTGGGCAGAGATGGTCAGAAGTCAGTGCATTTTCTCAGGGAGGCTTTCAGTACTTCCTTGAAGCATTTCTTCTTCTGCCCTCCTGGTAATGGTCCATGGTGAAGGTCAGAGTAGAGAGCTTGTTTTGGAAATCCTGTGACAGACAAATAAATAATGTTGCCTCCAACTGCACTGACTAATCATTGCCAGTGTCTTGACAATGAGGAGAGAGAGAGGATCAGTTTATTCCAATAGATATGCAGGACTTTGTAGAGGTTGTGCTGCTGATATTTTTCTAAGGACTCAAAATGTTTGTTGTACATTCTCTTGTCTATGATACATACAGGCAGACTGGTAACACTGCTGCCCTGAGACAGTGAGCCGTGTTCCACCTTTGTTCCTTAGAAGGTCACACGTTGTGTTGGAACACTGGAGGTGATGTTCAATTTCATCATCTGGGATTGGTGGGTGGTGATGTTCCTATGTACTTATTGCCTTTATCTTTCTAGGTGGTAGTCTCAAGTTTGTAAGATGTTGCCGAAGGAGCTTTAGTGAGGTATTGCGGTGCATATCATTGATGTCATATACTGCTGCTGCTGTGCATCAGTGGTGAAGGGAGTGAATATTGACAGTGACAGGTGGAGTGCTGATCAAGTAGATTGCTTTGTCCTGGATGTTAAACTTCTTGGGTGATGTTGAAATTGCAGTGACCTCAGGGAAGTGGACAGTATTCCATTACACTTGTATATGGTAGGCAGACTTTGGGAGTTAAGAGGTGAGTTATTTGCAGCAAGATCCCTAACTTCTGACCTACTTTTGTAGCATTAGTATTTATATGGCTAGTCCAGTGCAGTTTCTGGTCAATGGTAATCCCAAGATGTTGCTAGTGGGGGAATTCAGTGACGATAACACCATTGAATGTTAAGGGACAATGGGTCGATTCTCTTATATATTCTTTTCCACTCTCTTACATTGGGCAGGAGAAATGAAAGTTTGAACATACCAACAGATTAAAGAACAGCTTCTTCCGCCCACTGTTATCAGACTTACAAACTGACTTCTCCATTATTAGAGAGTTGATCTTTTTCTGGACCTTCTTTGTAGCTGTAACACTATATTCTGCATTCTGCTTTATTACTCTGATGCACTTATGTGAAGTACGATTTGTCTGGATAGCACACAAAACAATACTTTTCACTGTACCTCGGTACATGTGACAATAATAAATCAAATCAAAACTTTTTTTAGGCAGTCATTGCCTGGCATTCCTTGTTACTTGCCACTGCCCAAGACTGGATGTTATCTAAGTCTGGTTGTGTATGGACAAGAGCTGCCTCAGTATTTGCTGGTGGAGAGAGGGAAAATGTGTACACGTTAACATTTTAGAAATTGATAGTTATTTTGATTGATATTCAGAGATTGATATTTTCAAGAAATGTGGTTTAACACAATTGTGAAAAACATCTGAATAAAACAAATTATTATTCTCTAGCATCCTAATATCTGACATCAGACTACTCAAATGCTTTTGAAATGGACTGTTGTGAGGTAGGAAGTGCACCAGCTGATTTAAGCATAGCAAAAACCTCAAACAGCACTGCATTAAATAACTAAATAATCTATTTCCAGTCTTCACCTCTTCCCCTCCCTACCTCCTTCCCATTTTCCTCATTTTTCTCCCCATTAAAAGGATCATCCTCTGCCATTTCTACCACCTCCAGCAGGATTCCACCACCAAACATATCTTCCCCTCTGTCTGGCTGTCAGCATTCTACAGGGACTGTTCTCTCTGTGACACCCTGGCCCACTCTTTCGTAGCTTCGAACACTTCTTCACCTTCATGGCATGTTAGTGTGCAATCGCAGAAGGTGTAACACTTACCAACTCATCTCATCCCTCCTCTCTGTCTGAAATCCTGAGCATCTATTCCAAGTGAAGTAGGATTTCACTTGTACTTCTTTCAATCTCCTCTATGATATTCACTGCTCACAATGCAATCTCCTTTACATTGGCAAGACCAAATGCAGACTGGGACACCATTTCATTGTACACCTCTGCTTTGGCTGTAGGAATAATCTCAATCTCCCAGTTGCTTGCCATTTCAATAACGCATCTTGCTCAGATGCTAATATTTTTGTCCTGGGCCAAAGCTCAATGCAAGTTGTAAGAACAACACTCGATTTTCTGCTTAGGCACTTTACAACCTCTAAGATTCAATATTGAGTACAACAACTTCAGAGCATGACCTTTGTCCTCCATTTTGATGACATCTCCCACTTCTCTTGTTAGCTTTGCTATCAGCACAATAGATCCATTTTTTTTCCTTTTCATACTTATCATTTACACCTATTTTACATCTCTATCACTCCTTTACTACCATTAGCATTTTGTCTTTTGCTGTCTCACCATCTGTTCCACCCACTTCTCCTCCTGTGTCAACAGTACAAAAAGCACCTTTGCACAGCCTCTTTCAGTTCTGAAGAGTCATACTGGACTTGAAATGTTTCCAGTGACACTGACCCATATAAAGTTGGCTCTTACCTGTATCGAGAGTGTTAAGGATCTGCTGCTCATGACCTTCACAAACGGCTGCCCTGATCAGAGGCCAGAGGCTGTTGTCTTTGCGACCCAGTAGTGTACTCTGGATTTTATGCTGAGCCTGGTTCAGGAAGAGCTGCTGTCGCCAAGCGAGCTCAGCTTGCTGGTCCAGATAGTTCAGGACTTCTCTCATCGATAGGCGCCAAGCAGACTGCCACTTGCTCAAGAACTGTCCTCTCTCTGATTCTAGAAACCACAGCACGTCCTCTATCCCAATAGGTTCCGATACGTGCAGGACTGGAAAGAGCCGAGCATTAAGCAGGCACTGGTCACCTTCAGGAATGTTGGGGTCCCACAGCTCCTCTTTCCTACGAAAACCAGAGATCTTTGATTCACAGTCTGGCATTTTCCCCTTAAACATTCTCTCAGGCTGGGTTGGAGGAGGGGGCAGTGATAGTAATATGTGGCCCTGTCACTACCTTGTGTGCACAAACATACAAGTTAAAAGCAAGAGAAAGTCCCTTAGTCTGCTTTGCCCTTCACTGAGACCATGGGTGATCTGATTACACCACAGTCCAGCCTGCCGCTACAATCTTCCAACTCTTTGCTTGTCAAGAATCTATTGAATATTTTTAAAAAATAATTCAAAGGCTCCATCACCCTTTGAACAAGACAGTCCCACAGACACTCAACACTCAGAAAAGAAAGTCTCTTAATCTCTTAAATAACCCTTTATTTTAAAAGTGACTCTATATTTTAGATTGTTCTAAAATACCAAGAGCAAATAGGTGCAGCACAGTGGCTCAGCAGTTAGCACTGCTGCCTCACAGCGCCAGGGACCCGGGTTCAATTCCAGCCTTGGGTGACTGTTTGTGTGGAGTTTGCAGATTCTCCCTGTGCCTGTGAGGGTTTCCTCCCAAAGTTCAAAGATGTGCAGGTCAGGTGAATTGGCCATGCTAAATTACCCGTAGTGTCGGTTATTAGTCAAGGGTAAATGCAGGGGATTGGGTCTGGGTGAGTTACTCTTGTTGGGCCAAAGGGCCTATTTCCATACTATAGGGATTCTAATTCTAATTCCTTTCATATGCGTCCTGTCAAGACCGCCGAGGATCTTGTATATTTCAAACAAGTCACCTCTCACTCTTTTAAACTGTATGAATTCTGGTGGAAGAAGTGAACCCCAACATTACCTCTGAATGGCACAGTTCTCATTGTTCTGGTCTCCCTATCTTTTGCAGCACCTCAAGCAGGAACTGCACTGGCCTTAAAGCTTACTGAAGTAACAGATGCTTTTCTCCTTTTAGTTCAAATGGAGGATAAATTCTACTTTTTGGGCTAACCACCACACTATGCATTTGAGAAACCTGCAAATTAATTCTCTGATCTCTTCTCCCTGTCTTGGAGAACACAGTTGGACTTCCCTTTACACACTGAGGCAACGATGCTCCAGTGGTGTTATCGCGAGACTGCTAATCCAGAATTAAGGTCCAGGTAATGTTCTGTGGACCTGGATTCGAATCCTGCCATGGCATGTGGTGGAATTTGAACTCAATAACAACTCTGGAACCTGTAAAAACGTTAAAGACCCACCTGGTTCATTAATGTCCTTTAGGCAAGGAAACTGCTGTCCTTACCTGGTCTGTCCTACTTGTGACTTAAGACCCACAGCAATGAGATTGACTCTTAGCTGTCTTCTGGGCAGTTATGGAGAGATAATACATGCTGGCTCAGCCAGTGATGCCCACAACCCATGAATTAAAAGAAAATCTACTAGCCAAGACGTGGAATTTAGTAGAATGAGGACATGGGAGGGCACTTTCTAATTGAGGGTATCAAAGACGTATTTAAATCAGTAAAGCACAACTGAGAATACAAAGCTAATAGACTAATACTCATCTTCCACCAAACACAAAGGAACTCTTTTTTTCTACTCAATTTACCCTCAAATTAAGAGTGTTCAAACTCAGACTGTACTGATCTCCGCCAAGAGGCAGTATACGGCGTATATTGGTTTCAACGCTCTACATTTAGAGAGGCAAGTCTAACCCAGGACTTGCTGTTACTTGCTATCCAGTAGTGGGATGAACGCATGTACAGGTGAGGACAGGATCAGGACCAGCTTTGAAGTTCACTATGGCCTTTGATCACACATATACAATGGTTACTTGCTGAGATACCCCTGAGCACCTGTGAAACTCTACTGCACCAAGAACTTTACAAATTTTAAGAATGGAAAGGGCATGAAGGTGTGAGGAAACTTGTTCGGGGAATAAGGACCAGAAAAGGGAACACTAACAGCAAGACAGAGATGGACCAAGGCAGTGACACTATCAAATAACGCATGCCAAATGACCTCCTTCTACGCTGAATGATTCTACTTCTAGAAATTCCAACACTTCAATAGTGCACAGTTGGCAAGGGAAAATGCACAGAGTAGCCTTACTTTATTCCTGTCCTTGAAAAAAATGTGGCCCACGGGATGTTCAGGAAAGTGGAGGAATCACTGGCGAAAGGCACCTATTAGAGAAGAATACAATGCAAGTGATTTCATGGCTCAGAAATGGCAGCGGAAAGGAATTTGATGGTCCAGGTGGGGTTGACCTGTGTTGAGCAGGTTACGTCCATGTAGATCCGAAGCTGAAATATCAATTGGTATTGTGACTGATTACATCTATGTGCAGTACACTTAGTCAGGTCCAAAGCCATAATAATGTTGCTGTAGACCTTCAAACCCCAGAAGTGAAATCTCCACTGTCCCAAATACACTCTTAATTCTTCCTCATGGCTACCTCTGATTATCCCAATCTACATGAAGATGAAAGTCAGCCATGATTAATGTACTGCCTTTTTTACAAGCCCTCAGCATTGTGCTTAGCTGAGATGCTTTTCATGGTTAAATGGCTCACTGTCTTCCTGATTATTTCAGTTCAGGCAAGACAAATTTGGTGACCCATCTTTATTGGGTCAGTGTCACTAGAAATTGATTTGCAGTTTGGAGATTTTCTTTCGACTATTATATAAGTTAAACTAAGTCTGCCTCAGGTGGATGTAAAAGATCACATAATCTTACACCAACATCTACGGCACTACGTGCTAAAGAGAGGTGGTTCCTTTAGTACAGCAATGGAAACGAGTGAGGGGTGAAGCTACAAATGAAGCTGGACAATGTCATCATTACAGGAGCAGGCAAGCAGCAGGATTCCTGATGAAGGGCTCCTGCCCGAAACATCGATTTCCCGCTCCTCGGATGCTGCCTGACCTGCTGTGCATTTCCAGCACCACTCTAATCTTGACTCTAATCTCCAGCAACTGCAGTCCTCACTTTCGCCTACTGTGATCATTACACTTGTACTAAGTTGGAGCACTGAGATGTACTGGCTAGAAAGGACAACATAGGGTCTAGAGCACGCTCCAGGATGAAACAGACAAGGACAAGGACAAGAAATGGTTTAGATTGGTCAAATATTGTTAAAGGGTCCCAATCACAGCTCTTTCATTCTTCTATAGGAGTCGGCACCGCTGGCTAGGGCATTTGTTGCCCATCTCTAATTGCCCTTGAGCTCAATGGCTTGTTCAGGCCAATTCAGTGGCAATTTAAGAGTTAGTATATTATTGTGGATCTGGAGTCATGTGTAGGTCAGACCAGGGATGAAAGAGATTATTGAACTAGATTTTCTTTTTACAACAATGGACAATAGTCGCCATTAGACTGGCTTCTAATTCCAGATTTTCTTGACTGCAAATTTCGCCATCTGTTGTGGCGGGATTCAAAGCTGCGTTCCCATAATGTTCACCTGGAGCTCTGGATTACTATTCCAGTGACAATACCATTAGGCTACCATCTCCTCTAAAAATAGATGTTTGACTTGTCCACAGGACTTTCCACTGATCAGGAGAGTGAGCTTTTTTGATGTTGATGGGAATTAAATGCACAAGGGGACAGGTGCAAGTTAGCACTTTGGCTCAGTGCAGTAGAACCTCCCAGTCTGAGACCCATCAGTTGCAAACCTTCAGCTCAAAACTGTTTTGAGCCATACTTTCCTGTGAGTATGAGCTGATACTGTGAGTATGAGTATGTCAACAGACCATTTGGGACCTGAGCAAACAACAATCAGGGCTTGCTAAATACTTAAAATAAAGGACAGGACCACAAAGTTTTAGATTTGCACGGTGGTTCAGTGGTTAGCATTACTGCCTCACAGCGCCAGGGACCTGGGTTGATTCCAGCCTTGGGCGACTGTCAGTGTGGAGTTTGTACATTCACACCATGTCTGCATGGGTTTCCTCCGGGTGCTATAGTTTCCTTGCACAATCCAAAGATGTGCAGGTTAGGTGAATTGGCCATGCTAAATTGCCCATAATGTTAGGTACATTCGTCAGAGGCAAATTAATCTGGGTGGGTTACTCTGCGCAGGGTCGGTGTGGTGTGTTGGGCCGAAGGGCCTGTTTCCACACTGTAGGGAACCTAATCTAATCATAATGTACGGCATTTCTCTTAATCGTCATCTTTCCAACAAGATTTGGGCCACTGAATGTGAGATAAATAGTGCTTTAATTTGGAGGAAAGCTGGATACAGTCATCTGTACTTCAAAGCAAGACTCTTTCACCTCAGACAGCAACATGGACATATGAGCTCAAATGCAAGATAACTTCCAAAGGAGTGGACTAGAAATCTCGAGGCACAGTCTAATCTGCTGGGGCACAGGTTTAAGCCCCACCGTGGCAGCTGATGGAATTTAAATTACATCAAAACTTGGAATTGAAAGATCATGTCAGTAATCATGAATATGAGACAATTATTGATTGTCAAACATTGGTGTCCTTTACTCAGAGAGATCTGTCATCTTTACCTAATCTGACCCACTCATGACGATAAATCCACAGCAATGTGGTTGACTCTCAGCTGCTCTGTGAAATGGCTGAGCAAGTCACAACGCTGGCCCTATCACAACCCAGGAAAGAATAATTTGTCCAATAAATCGGCACTAAATGAGTCACTTGAATGCAACAGTTGAAAATGCGAGATGTATTAGATGTAGGAAATCTCCTGAGATTGGGAATGTGACAAATTGTTGGAAAGAACAGAGAGAACTTTACTTTGTATCCAAGTGCTCTGTGACATTGAATATTATAATCGCTGACATTCTTCATCTTCAAACACAGTAGGGTTCTTCATGTTAACTGACTAGCAAATACTACACCTGCAGATCATCCTGACACCCTGTGATGCTGAAGATCTTCAGTTTTAGGTCCCGTAGCCTGATGTGTCGTCCCTGGATGATTACACTACAGAGTTGGTACTGGCTGAGGACAGCTGCTGACATCAAGTCCACTCCCGAAAGAAGACAGCCAGATCTTAAATGAATGGACCCCTGGCAAAAGTATAAAATAATCAGAGTAAGGAATATCCTTCAGAAATCCAATGAAAACTGCAGGCTCAATGTCACAATTTCCAAAGCAGTATCAAATAGGCCACTTATTGAACCAGTTTCTCTCCTCTCTGTCTCTTCTTTCCCCAAAGTGCTGAATCACACTGTGATACCATTCCCTGTGTGCTGACAGTCTCCCATCATTTAGGCAATTTAGCATGACCAATTCACCTGATCTGCACATCTTTGGACTGTGGGAGGAAACTGGAGCACCCGGAGGAAACCCACGCAGACACATAACCAACTTGTTCAATCTCCACATTCAAGCTGTGCTAAGAATTAATCAACTTCCTGACCCTGTTGAAAAAGGACAGGAGAACTTGCAACTTTGTCTAATGGTGTTTCACACAGTTGCATCCTTTGGCAGGACTCAAAGGATAGCAGTATGGAGATGGAGCCCTGATTGAGTTATCTTAGAGATACTACACCAACTGTGACTCCTTTAGAAAGATTGTGGGTTCAAGTGCTCATCCAAGTCACTGATATAGATTGTCAGTAGTTGATCCCTGTGGCACTCCACTTAGCAATTTTAAAATGACCTATTTATGCCTAATCTCTATTTTCTGTTAGCTACGCAATCCTCTGTCGATGCTAACACATCATCCCCTGTACAATGAGCTCTTTCTGTGTAATAACCTTTGCTGTTGCACCTTGTCAGATGCCTCTCGAAATTCCAGTTCACTACACCCATAGATTCCCCTCCACCATGTTGCTTGTCACTTCCTCAAAGTATGCTAATAAATTAATCAAACATAATTTCCCTTTCACAAAATGCCGGCTCTGCTAATTGAATGAGATTTCTAAATGCCTGATTATAACTCCTTTAATAATGGACTCGCACATTTTCCATAGTTTAAGATTATAGCTGCCTGCTTTCTATCTCCTATTTTATTTGAATTGAGACATTACATTTGCTATATGCTGCTTGGCAGTCTGATAAGACCTTTCCAAAATCTAGGGACCTTTGCAAAATTAAAACCAATGCATCATTTTCTGAGTAGTTTCCTTAAAAAGGTCCTAAGATGAACTCTATCAGAAGCTGAGGTCTCCTCAGCCTTCAGTTCTAGTTATTTTCTCACTACCCTTTCTTTGGTGATAGAATTGTTTTATGTCTCTCCCATCTTTTTTTTTACCTCTTGAAATACACTGATACCTGGGATGTTATTTGTGTCTTTTGCTGTAAAATCTTTGTTCAATTCATCTGCCATTTCCTTATTTTCCATTATTAATTCC
Source organism: Chiloscyllium punctatum (assembly GCF_047496795.1). NCBI lineage: Eukaryota > Metazoa > Chordata > Chondrichthyes > Orectolobiformes > Hemiscylliidae > Chiloscyllium > Chiloscyllium punctatum. The sequence continues at coordinate 71,618,256 of NC_092764.1, read as the reverse complement.
CTAGACTCGCTCTCTAGGGGTGCAATGCTCACTTTAGTTATTACTTTCCTTTTTAAATACTCTGTACATTTCTAGTCAACTCTTTCTCTCTCTCTCTCTAGGTCATTAAGGTTATGTACTTACTTTTAATCCAATCTTCCTTAGCTGCCATATGTGGTGTCTGCTTCCCTGGATCTTTCGCTCACACTGGATCATATCTTTGCTGAATGTTTTGTATATTCTGAAACATCTATCACTGTATCTTTACTGACTGACCCCAGTTCACTTTAGCCAGCTCCATCTTCATTCACTCATAACTGCCCTTTCTTAAAAGCTTAAAACACTAGTATTCAATCCTCTCTCCTTTTCCTCAAACTGAAAAGTGAAATTCGATCATGTTATGATTAGTGCAACCTAGGGACACCTTTTCTATGCTGTCATTCATTAATCCTGTCTCATTGCACATTTTCTTGAGCAGACACTGCTCTCAGGTTGGTTCTAGAACATGCTGATCTAAGAAACTGTCCTGAAAACACTGTGAATTAATATTCCAGGCTACCTTAGACTATCTGTTTCATCCAATCTGTATGCTGATGAAAATCACTATGATTATCACTGTACCTTTTTCAGAGGTCTCCATTATTCCTTCCTGTATACCCTGCCTACAGAATAGTTAGATCGAGGGCCCATTGACTACTCCCTTAAGTGACTGCCTATCTTTGCTATTTCTTATCTCTAACCAAATGGGATTTCCTACATCTTAATGTTTAGAACTAAAGTCATCCCTTTCTATTGTACTAATGTCATCCTTAATTAACAGAACTATTCCTTCACCTGTGCTTAGCTTCCTGTTCTTCATGAAAGTCATGTACCTTTGAATATTCAGGTCTCAGCTTTCAGTTTCTTGCAGCCATATCTCTGAAATGATTATCAAATCATACATGTTTATTTTTATTTGAACTGACAATTCAACTGCTAAATTACAGACATTATGCACATTCAGATGCAGAGACTTTATATGAACAAGGAACAAGTGTAGATTACTCAGCCCTTGTAGCCTGTTCTGCCATTTAATTAGATTGTGGCCATAATGATTTTAACCTCAAATCTATATTCCTCCAATCCGCTATGATCTTTCAGCCAATGGTTTTGATTTGCAGCATGACTTGTCTTGGATAGAATAAAGGTTTGCATGAATTTCTGCCAGTCTCGCATTACGTAGAAAACAGGATGATGGAGCAGGATACTGGGTTTAACATTTTCATTGTTTGGGGCCAACTAATTAAAATGGAAGTGTCAATTGGTGATCTAGAGAAATAGATCAAAAAGATGTGGTGTGTTGATAATTCAAGATCCCGAGTTTTCTTTAACATTACCCATGCAGCAGGGAGTCTGTTCGTTTAAATAATTATTATCTGTCTGCTCCTTCCTTCCCAACTTTCTCTTCCAATGGAAAAAATACAAAGTTTGCAGCACTTATCACAAACTGAGAACATCCCACGTAATGCCCTTCATATAATGTGCCTTCTGTAATGTAAGAAATGTGGCATAAAATTGCACATAGTAAGTCCCACAAACAGCAAAGTACTAATGACCGGATAATCTGCTTTAGTAATAATGGTTTAGGGATATATCGACCAGGCTCAGGGAAAATTTTCTGTTTACAACCAGGAAGGCATTCTGGGCCTCAGTCTAATGTCTTGCTGACTGCACTGAGCTTCAGAGCTCAGATCCCTCCTACCCTTACTCAATGTTTGCACTTTTGAGAAGTAACAGTATTTTCGAATAAGCAACATGAATGGATGAATCAGGAGTAAAGCAAAATGGCAATCCTCTTGCAACTGTGTTGTGCAGTTCAAGGTCATCTATCTGAGCACAAATCAACAGGTGAAATCTCTGACCTTCCTGGTCTGTGCCCTTCAAATAATGACTTCATCTGGTTCCCAGACCCCACCTGCCTTCGAGCTGAAAGGTTAGTTGACTAACAGATGATTCCAGTAACTCCCATTTCAATAAACTATTAGCAGAAGATTAGATCTGCCATATTGCCTTTGCCTTTTCCATCACTTCATCTATCTGGACTCTATATTGCAAACAGGATAAAACACTAAAGAAAATGCTAAAAGTAAAGTTTACAATGTTGATACCAGAACAGAGAGAATCCAATTATCAAGAATGGATTAAGAGGCTGATAAGAGAAGGCTGAGGGGTAATTTGATAATCAATATTCAAAATTTTGAAGGATTTGTTAGGATAGACATGGAGAAAATGTTCCTAACCAGATATATCCAAGAACACTGCAGGGGCCCTGGCTGATATTTTTGCATCTTCGTTAGCCATGGATGAGGCACTGGAAGACTGGAGAGTAGCGAATTTTGTGCCCTCATTCAACAAGGGCTGCAAAGAAAAGCTTGGGAACTACAAACCAATAAGCCTAACATCTGTGGTAGGTAAGTTATTTGAGAACATTCTGAGAGATAAGATAGACATGCATTTGGAAAGCTAGGGTTTGATTAGGAATAGTCAGCATGGCTTTGTACATGGTAGATCATGCCTCACAAATTCGTTAGAGTCATTTGATGAAGTGACCAGGAAGGTGGATGAGGACAGGGTGGTAGACATAGTCTATATAGATTTCAGTATGGCCTTTGATAAAGTTCCATATGGTAAGCTGTTCTGGAAGGTTAGATCACATGAAACCCAGCGGGAGCTGGCAAATTGGATACACAATTGGCTTGATGGTAGGAATTCTGGATTAGAGTGGTGCTGGAAAAGCACAGCAGTTCAGACAGCATCCAAGGAGCAGGAAAATCAACATTTTGGGCAAAAGCCCTTCATCAAGAATGTAGAGGGAATCATGGAAAGATGCTTATTGGACCGGAGGCCTGTTACTAGTGGAGTGTGTCAGGGGTCACTGCTGGGCCCATTGCTGTTTGTTACCTATACCAATGAGTTGGATGAGAATGTACAAGTGATTAGTAAGTTTCCAGATGACATTAAAATAGGAGTTATCATGGACAGTGAGGAAGGTTATCAGAAATTGTAGCAGGATCTTGATCAGCTGGGGAAGTGGGTCGAGTAAAGGCAAATGGAATTTAATATAGAAAAGAGTGAGGTCTTGCATTTTGGATAGTCAAATCAAGGCAGGACTTTCATGCTGAATGGTAGGGCCTTAAGGAGTGTAACAGAACAGAGGGACCTTGGAGTTCTGATGCACAGTTCTCTCAAGTGGAGTCACAGCTAGACAGAGCAGCGTAGAAGCTTTTGGCACACTGACTTTTATCAGCCAGGGCACTGGGTATAGAAGTTGGGAAGTTATGTTGCAGTTGTATTCATGTGGTAGTGTGGCTGAACAGGTTAAAGTGCTGTATTCAGGTTCTAGTCTCTAAGGAGGGGTCGGTTCGAATCCCACCACTGCCACTTGTGCTGATAGTTTGTCATGGACGACACGGCGGCTCAGTGGTTAGCACTACTGCCTCACAGCCCAGGGACCCAGGTTCAATTCCAGCCTCAAGCGACTGTCTGTGTGGAGGTTGCATGTTCTTTCAGTGCCCGCACGGGTTTCCTCCGGGTGCTCAGGTTTCTTCCCACAATCCAAAGATGTGCAGGTTAAATGAATTGGCCATGCTAAATTGCTCATAGTGTTCAGCGATGTGAGAGTTGGGTCCATTAGTCAGGGGTAAATATAAAGTAATCGGGTAGGGGAATGGGTCTGGGTGGAATACACTTCAGAGGGTCGGTGCAGACTTGTTGAGCCAAATGGCTTGTTTCCACACTGTAGGGATTCTCTGTTAAGGACGCTGGTGAAGCTGCACCTGGAGTATTGTGTTCAGTTTTGGTCACCTTGCTATAGGAAGGATGTTATTAAACTGGAAAGAGTACAGAAGAAATTTACAAGGATGTTGCCAGGACTCAACGGTCTGAGTTACAAGGAGAGGTTGGACAAGCTAGGGCTTTTTGTTAAGAGCATGGGAGACTGAGGAGGGATCTTATAGAAGTGTATAAAAGGCATGGATAGGGTGAATGCACTTAGCCTTTTTCCCAGGGTTGGGGAATTGAGGACTACAGGCCATCAGTTTAAGGTTAAACGGAAAGAATAAAAGGGAACCTGAGGGGCAACTCTTTTACACAGAGGGTGATATGCATATGGAACGAGCAGCCAGCGGAAGTGGTTGACACGGGGACATTAACAATATTTAAAAGGCATTTGGACAAATATATGGATGGGAAAGGTTTAGAAGGATATGGGCCAAGTGCAGAGAAATGGGGTTAGCGTGGATGAACATTTTGGTCAGCATGAACCAGTTTGGGCTAAAGGGCCTGTCTCCGTGCTGTAGGACTCTATCTGTGGGGATTTTGAAATCAGGAACTTTAAAGATAGGATATTCAATTATAAATTGAATTGGCAATTCAGAAGACACCTCTTTATCTTGATAAATATGATGTGGAACTCACTATCACTTAAGGAAAATATAATTCAAGGGGAACTGGGTAAGTACATAACTGAGGATGGAATGTGAGGCTATGCTGAAGAACTAAGGTGGAAGGTGGGATGTGATGCAGAAATATGGCAGGTCAAATAGCCTGTTTCTATGCTATAAATTCGATCTAACTCAAACATATATGAATAAATAGAGTGTGAAATAATTGGGAATTAAACACTGCAGCATTTCTCTTTGCTCAGTCACAGTCCTGGGTTTACCTGCAGGTGGCAATGTTGGACAACACTATTTGGCTCAATCGTGATCTCCCCATCCAGCAGGCTGTTGATGACAGAACAGTCCTTGTGCACCAGCGCAGGATGCTTCAACAAAAGCCAAAATCACACAAGATCAGAAGCTTCATCCTATTTTGTTTTGCATCAAAGAGAATACAATGGCTGTAAACCATACAATGAATTTCAAACAGTTGAATTTCAGCAGAGCTATCGACATCTTCAATGATAATTTGTATTTACATGCGACCTGTAATAACATCGTGAAATATGGCAAGGTGCTTCACAGGAGCTTAATCCATGAAAGGAGATATTGGATCAGATTGCCCAAAGATTAGTACAAGAGGTGGGCTTCAAGCATGGTCTTTAAGAGAGATGCAGTGAAGGATTAAATTCCAGACCTTCAAGTTTTGAGAACAGAAGGCAAGAGCTACAAATGTTGCAGAGACATCCAGGAGAACAGTCTATTTTTTCACTACTTGAATGTGGACTAATCTACCTTTTGTGCTTGCCCCCAACCCCCAAACCACTACCACCACCACCACCACCCCCTCCACACACACACCAACACATTTAGAAATTGGGAGTCTTTTAAATGTAATATAGTGAGAATTAAGGGTCAGTGCATTCCTCTAAGAGTGAAGGACGAAGGAAGAAAGTCCAGGGAACTTTGAAATTCAAGGGATATTCAGAGTTTGATACAGAAAAAGAAGGAAGCACACATTAGATACAGTGCATCCAAAACAAGGGAGGCCTTTCAGGAGTATAAAGACTGCAGGAAGTTGCTCAAAAAGAATTGAAGAGGGCAAAGAGGGGCCATGTAATTTCTTTGCCAAATAGAATTAAGGAAAATCCCAAGGCATTCAATAAGTATATTAAGACCAAGAGGATTACCAGGGAAAGAGTGGGGCCTATGAGTGACCAAAGGGGACAATCTGTGCATGGATCAAAAGGATTTAGCAAGAGTCTTAAATGAACATTTCTCATCTGTGTTTTCAAAGGAAAAAGACATTGTAGCTGGAGATTTTATTTGGGATGATGAAAAAAATTGGCAAAAGTTTCTAAGGACAGGCTAATCAACACTTGGAATGACAGCAATTGATCAGGGATAGTCAGCAAGGATTTGTTAGAAGGAGATCCTGGCTGACAAATTTAATTGACTTTTTAGAAAAGGTGACTAAGTATATTGACGAAGATAGTGCAGTCAATATTGTTTACGTGGGCTTTAGTAAGGCCCTTGACAAGTTTCCAGATGGCAGCAGCCTATGGGATCCAGGGCAAGTTAATAAAGTGGATTTAAAACTGGCTTGCAAACAGGAGGCAAAGGGAGAGTTTGTTTTTGTAATTGGAAGCTTGTGATCCACATAGATTGGTGCTGGGACCTTTGTTGCTTGTTATGTCCATTAATCACTTGGACTTGAATGTAGATGACATAGTTACTAAAAGTGTGTGTGAAAATTGGTGGTGCTGTTGATAGGAGGATGGTCGATCATCTTGATTAGCAGATGAAATCTGATCCTGAGAAGTGCTAGGTATTGCATTTTGGGAGGTGTAATAAGGGAAGGTAGATCCCTAGGGAGTACTGAGGAACAAAGTGACCTTGCTTTACAAGTCTACAGATCCCTCAAGGTGTCAGACCAGCTGAATGTGGAAAAAAGGACTGCTTTGCCTTCATTAGCCAGGATGTAGAATTTAGGCGCAGAAAATCTTGTTACAAATTTACATAGCATTGGTTAGGCCACAGATGGAATACTGTGTTGGGATTCTGGTCACCACACTTTTGGAAGGACATGACTGTACTGAAGAGGGTGCAGTGAGGATTCATCAAGACATTACCTGGGATGAAAAGTCTCAGTTATGAGGAGACACAGCATAGGCTAGGTTTGTTTTCCTTGAAGCACTGGAGACTGAGGGGGGGATCTGGTATATAAAATTATGAGAGGCACAGATAGGGTAGGTAGTAAGAATCTTTCTTGCATGGCAGGCATGTCTAAAACCTGACGGTAGAGGTTTAAGGTGAGGTTTAGAGGAGATTTGAAAAAAAACACGTTTTCCCTCAGAGAGTGGTAGAAGTATAGAGCATGCTGCATGGGAGGGTGGTGGAGGTAGGTACTCTCACAACATTTAAGAAGTATTTGGATGAGGACTTAAAATGCAAAGACATAACAAAATCAAGTGCAGGTAAACGGGACAGGTGTAGTTTGCTGTTTGTTGTTGAGCATAGACATGGTGGGCTGAAGGGCCTGTTTCTATGACATTATGGAAGGAAGTGAGAGTGGGTAAAGGGTTTAAATGGAATTAAGGTATTGATCAGCCCTGAATTAACTGAGTACCACACACTATGGTGCATCTACTCTTCAAGTGCAGGGTGAGTTTGAATTATTTACCCTAATAACCGAAGACACCCAGGCTGCTTCAAGATGGTGATGGAAGGGAGGGAAGGAGCAATATGTAACTGAATTGTAAACAGGTAATGGAAGTGGGTGTTACGTACTGTGAGCTCAGAATGGACAATGTGACGGGCCACGAAACAGCTCGACATGATCCCCCTCCGCGTCAAGTTCTGTATGTGATCATCTGCCGACAAGCTCATATAGTCATAGCAACCATCAACTATGTAGGCTGCAAAGCACAACAAACATTATCATGTCAGCCCTGGCTCAGTTAGTAGCAACCTGTCCTCTTGAATCAAATGTCATTAAGTTCAAATCCCATTGCAGGGACGAGCAAATGTGCAGCTACATCAGACAGGCTAAGAGAGGCCCAGAGTGGACCTGCACTATCGAGGCTAGGAGAGGCCCAGAGTGGGGCTGCACCATACAGGCTAGGAGAGGCCCAGAGTGGAGCTGCACTATCGAGGCTAGGAGAGGCTCAGAGTGGAGCTGCACCATACAGGCTAGGAGAGGCCCAGAGTGGAGCTGCACTATACAGGCTAGGAGAGGCCCAGAGTGGAGCTGCACTATACAGGCTAGGAAAGGCCCAGAGTGGAGCTGCACTATCGAGGCTAGGAGAGGCCCAGAGTGGAGGTGCACTATAGAGGCTAGGAGAGGCCCAGAGTGGAGCTGCACTATAGAGGCTAGGAGAGGCCCAGAGTGGAGCTGCACTATACAGACTAGGGGAGGCCCAGAGTGGACCTGCACTATCGAGGCTAGGAGAGGCCCAGAGTGGAGCTGCACTATCGAGGCTAGGAGAGGCCCAGAGTGGAGCTGCACTATACAGACTAGGAGAGGCCCAGAGTGGAGCTGCACTATACAGGCTAGGAGAGGCCCAGAGTGGAGGTGCACTATAGAGGCTAGGAGAGGCCCAGAGTGGAGGTGCACTATAGAGGCTAGGAGAGGCCCAGAGTGGAGCTGCACTATAGAGGCTAGGAGAGGCCCAGAGTGGAGGTGCACTATAGAGGCTAGGAGAGGCCCAGAGTGGAGGTGCACTATAGAGGCTAGGAGAGGCCCAGAGTGGAGCTGCACTATACAGACTAGGAGAGGCCCAGAGTGGAGCTGCACTATACAGGCTAGGAGAGGCCCAGAGTGGAGCTGCACTATACAGGCTAGGAGAGGCCCAGAGTGGAGGTGCACTATAGAGGCTAGGAGAGGCCCAGAGTGGAGGTGCACTATAGAGGCTAGGAGAGGCCCAGAGTGGAGCTGCACTATAGAGGCTAGGAGAGGCCCAGAGTGGAGCTGCACTATACAGACTAGGAGAGGCCCAGAGTGGACCTGCACTATCGAGGCTAGAAGAGGCCCAGAGTGGACCTGCACTATCGAGGCTAGGAGAGGCCCAGAGTGGAGCTGCACTATACAGACGAGGAGAGGCCCAGAGTGGAGCTGCACTATACAGGCTAGGAGAGGCCCAGAGTGGAGGTGCACTATAGAGGCTAGGAGAGGCCCAGAGTGGAGCTGCACTATACAGGCTAGGAGAGGCCCAGAGTGGAGGTGCACTATAGAGGCTAGGAGAGGCCCAGAGTGGAGGTGCACTTAGCTTAATGCGAGCCTACACTCTGATCTGCTTGTAAATGTTTAAATTGTTTTTGTGAGCTGGAATAAAATCTGCTAGACTCATCATTACCACGTTATCCATGTTAACTTCTTACTTCAGGAGGGATAACATAAGCCTTATTGCTTCAGGTTAAAAAATTTTGAAGGCAAAACCCACCTCAAAAGTGGCGCTGAACCATTCAGATATTTATTTTTGTCAGTATGTAACTGGGGAAAGGTAATATCTGGAAAGTCAAACTGCAGTTCAGTAATAATATGCAAGAATTCAAATGAAGGAGTGCAGGCTTCATTTACCTACAGTGATGGGAATTCCACGGAGCTCCTGCCACAGCACAGCTCTGGCACTCCTCATGATGGCTATATCACTGCTATTCGTCATGCTGGGCTTTGCAATGTCACTGCTCTGCAGAATCCGACCTGCTTTGTTCACAAAGATGTCTTCACAAGAATGTCGTGCCATGCAGAGCAAGATGTCAAAGAAAATAGACAGCTGTTGGGATGAAGGAATGAGTATCAAGCAATGGAGGCATAATTCATGTATTTCAGCAAAAAAACATTTTAAATTATACACCAAGGCATGAAATGTCTGAAATTTCCTCTTTTCAAGGTACTGACTTATGTTGGGGCACAAACCCATTGGTCACCCTCTAAACCGGTGTACATTCTTTAGTTGAAGAATTGGACCTTGCACCAACGTGCCAAGCACTGGTAACTTTCTGCAAGCTTCTCAGCTCCGGCTTTGTATAAAGCTGTGCTCACCTCTATGTCACACTCATGAGATCAAGTCCCACCTTCAGAGACCTGAGCCCATAATCCAGGCTGACAGTTCAGTGCAGTTCTGGTACTGCACTATCAAAGGTATCAACTTGCAGATGGGATTTTAAACTGATTCCTTAGTTAGATACAGGTTCAGTTACTGGGTGCACACAAGGCTGGTACAGGAGATATACCATTCCTGATGAAGGGCTTATGCTCAAAACGTTGATTCTCCTGTCCCTCAGATGCTGCCTAACCAGCTGTGCTTTTCCAGCACCACACACTCAAAGGCTGGTACAGGAGTCAACACTTCTGTAATGCTGAATATGACATTGTCATTAAGCTATTTGTAGGATGTGGGTGACGTTGGCAATGCCAGTATTTATTACCCAATCCTAGTTGTCCTCAGAAAATGGTGATGGATTTGTCTTGCTACAGTGCCTGTTCTGAGAAAGAACTCCCTGGGCCACAATGATTTAACAGTACCTGAATAGGACGTGTCCCCGAGTCCAGGCCCATATAGGTACAGGAGTCCAGAGGAGGAGTCACATGTGTGGCCAGGAGTTTCTCAGCAGTCTCCCATGAGAAGAATACAATGCCTGATACCTGAAGGAACATGAAGCAACCGTGGACTGAGATGAGACTTTATTCTGTCCTAAGCTGCAATTTACGAATGAATTGTACATTTGATTTGTATTCCCTCTATGGTCCTGTTTGAAAGCATATCCTCATTCAAATATTAGGTTCCTTATTCAGTAATTACTCTTCCTGTTGGACCCAGTGAGCCATTCTTCATCTGCAGCAACACACTGTCCTAACTTGGGATGTGGAGTTGAGACCAATGGTTGACATTGCTCCATTGGATGGTCTGTTTGGAGGAGATGTTCATCCTGCTAGAAATCATTCATGACCAGAGTAAAGTGGAGATGAAGTACGAAATAAGTGGTGATTTATCTGTGGCTAAAACCCCTGGGAGCAGGTGTGAGGAAGGCTGTAAAAGGCTATGTAAGTGTGCAAATATTCCTGATGGTATCCTTACTGCTCTGGGCCCATCAGAACAAAGAGAATGCTTCAATCTCAGTCTTGGGAGTTTCGTTGACATCCAGCATCCACTGTTTTTTAGAGGAGTGAGTTCTGGATGTCCACACCCCTTTATGTGAAAATGTGACTTCATTCAGCACAGAAACAGACCCTTCAGTCCAACTCGTCCATGCCAACCAGATATCCTAAATTAATCTGGTCCCATTTGCCAGCATTTGGCCCATATCCCTCTCAACCTTTCCTATTTAAAAGCTGCCTTTTAAATGCTGTAATTGTGCCAGTCTCCACCACTTCCTCTGGCAGCTCATTCCATACACGCACCACCCTCCACATGGAAACATCCCTTTTACATCGTTCTCCTCTCGCCTTAAACCTATGCCCTCTACTTTTGGACTCCCCCACCCCAGGAAAAAGACCTTGGCTATTCACCCTATCAATATTGCAATTGTATCAGCCTCCACCACTTCCTCTGGCAGCTCATTTCATGCACACACCACCCTCTGCATGAAAGAGCTGCTCCTTAGATTCCTTTTAAGTTTTTCCCCTCTCACCACAAAGCTATACCTTCTCGTTTTGGACTCCACTACCCTAGGGAAAAGATCTTGGCAATTCACCCTATCTATGCTCCTCATGATTTTATAAACTTTTGTAAGGTCACCCCTCAGCCTCCAACACTCAAGGGAAAACAGCCCAGCCTTTTCAGCCTCTCCCTAGAGCTCAAATCCTCCAACCCTGGCAACATCCTTGTAAATCTTTTCTGAACGCTCTCAAAAGTCACAACATCCTTCCTAAAGCAGGGAGACCAGAATTGCATGCAGAATTCCAGAAGTGGCCTAGCCAATAACCTGTACATTGCTGCAACATGACCTCCCAACTCCTATACTCAATACTCCAATAAAGGAAAGCATATCAAACGCCCTTTTTACTATCCAGTCTACTTTTGACTCTTCTTTCAAGGAACTATGAACCTGCACTCTAAGGTCTCTTTGTTCAGTAACACTCCCCAGGACCTTACCTGTAAGTGTATAAATTCTACCTCGATTTGTTTTTTCAAAAAAATAGCATGTCACATTTGTCAAAATTAAACTCCATCTGCCGCTCCTCAGCCCATTGGCCTATCTGATCAAGATCCCATTGTACTCCGAGGTAAATTTGCTGTCCATTACACCACCTATTTTGGTATCATCTGCAAATGTATTAACTATACCACCTATGTTCACATCCAAATCATTTATATAAATGACAAAAAGCAGTGAACCCAGCACCAATCCTTGTGGCACACCGCTAGTGACAGGCCTCCAGTCTGAAAAGCAATCTTCCACCAGCACTCTCTGTCTCCTAGCTTTGAGCCAATTCTGTATCCAAATGGCTGGTTATCTCCTTATTACATGTGATCTAACTGTGTAAACGGGTCTACCACACATAACCTTATCAAACGCTTTACTGAAGTCCATATAGATCACATTAACAGCTCTGTCCTCATCAATCTTCTTGGTTACTTCTTCAAGAAACCCAATCAAGTTCGTGAGACATGATTTCCCATTCATGAAGTCATGTTGACTATCCTTAATCAGTCTTTGCCTTTCCAAATACACGTAAATCCTGTCCTTCAGGATCAGTTTTAAGGAAAAGCTGGATAGGCTGGGACTCTTCGCTAGGGCATAGGAGGCTGAGAGATGACCATATGGAGGTTTATAAAATCATGAGGGGCACAGATAAGGTGAATAGCCAAGGTCATTTCCCCAGGGTAGGGGAGTCCAAAATTAAAGGGCTTAAGTTTAAGGTGAGAGGAGAAAGATTTAAAAGGGACCTGAGGGGCAACTTTTCTCACAGAGGGTGGTCCATATATTCAGTTTAGAAAATCTGGTTGGCATGGATGAGTTGGGCCGATGGGTTTGCTTCTGTGTTGTATCACTCTATGACACTTGTGTGGCATGCATGTAACTTGCTACTTATCAGCCCAAGCCTCAATGTTGTACACAACGATACGACTGGAAGTAGACATTGACTACCTCAATTATCTGAGGATCTGTGAATGGTGTTGAACACTGCAATCATCTGCAGACATGTAGATTTCTGACCTTATGATGAATAGAAGGTTGTTTATGAAGACGTTTGGGCCTAGGACCATGACGAACTCTTGCAGAGATGTCTTGGGGTTGACATGATCCAACAGTCAAAACCATCTTTCTTTATACTAATAATAATTCCAAACAGCAGACAGATTTCTTCTGGTTCCCATTGACTTCAATTTTGCCAAGGCTCTTTGATGTCATATCTTAATCAAATTCTGTCTTGGTGTTAAGGATAGACACTTTCATCTAAACTCTGACATTCAGTTCTTTTGCTCATATTTGGATCAAGGTTAAAATGAAATTAGGATCTCAGTGATCTTGGTAGAACTCAAACTGGGTGTTAGTGAGTAGGTTATTGCTGAGCAAGTGCTGTTTGATAGCACTGTCCATGACCTCTTCCATCATTTTGGTAAAAACAATGACTGCAGATGCTGGAAACCAGATTCTGGATTAGTGGTGCTGGAAGAGCACAGCAGTTCAGGCAGCATCCACGAAGCTACTTGGATTATGCCTGAACTGCTGTGCTCTTCCAGCACCACTAATCCAGAATCTTCCATCATTTTGCTGTTGTATTAAGAGTAGATTGATTGGGTGAAATTGTGCACAAGTTTTCACACTGCCAGGTAGGTGCCACTATTGTTGTTGTTCTGGGACATAAAACTTCAGTATTATTTCCAGAAAGTTGTCAGGGCCCATAGCCTTTGTAGTATCCTGTAACTACAGTGTTTATCGTGTTTAATGACTTGCATTCGCTGAAGGCTGGTATTAATGATGCTTGGGACCTCAGGAGGAGCCACTCAGAAATGCTGGCTGATGGTGGGTGCAAATGTGTTAGCCTTGTCTTGTCTCCTGATGTGCTGGGCTCCCCCATCACTGACGGTGTGGATATCCAGTCAGGTGCTTATTTGTGCAACACCATTCACTGCTGGATCTGGCTGTGGGATGGTTGTCCCTGCCTGTATGGTTTATGTATCTCTCTGTAAAGTCCAGTGCAGGCCTACATATTGTACTGAACCATGATCAGACCCCACTTTCATGACAGCATTCAATTCGGGGTACTGCACCTGAAGAAAGTTAAAGAGACCACAAAGGGGCTGTTGTGGAGATTCATCAAAATGATACTGGGGTTTGTAGGGTTAAAGTTGATAAGTGTATTGCTGGAAAAGCACAGCAGTTCAGGCAGCATCAAAGGAGCAGGACGGTCGACGTTTCGGGTATAGCCCTTCAATAGGGGGTAACCCTAATGAAGGGCTATGCCCAAAACATCGCTTTTCCAACAACACACTTTTTGACTCCAACTCTCCAACATTTGCAGTCCTCATTTTCTCTCAGTCTTTATAGGATTAAAGCATGAGGGAAGACTTCATTCCTTTGAGTTTGGAAGGAAGATTGGTGATCGAACAAAGAGAGTTGACTGGGTAGAGAGAAATAAATTATCTCCTTAGGTGGGGAAATACAGAACATGAGGCATGATCATCAAGTTAGAGCCAGACCATTCCAGACAGAAGCCAGGAAACGTTTTCCACAGAAATAGTGAGGAGTGACCTAATCTCTGTGTTATTGCTGAGAGTCAATTGGAAAATTCCAGACAGAGATTGATTGACTTGTGTTATGAAAGGATGTTAACTAAAATGGAGGTAAGGCGGGTTACTGAAGCTGAGGTAGAGATCTACCATAATTTAAATGAATGGTGGAGAAGGCTCAAGGGGTTCATTGACCTAATCCTGTTCCCTAATGATTCTATTATTTTAAACATATGGATTTAGTCAATCATTCCTCATGACAAGTAGCTTCAGTGTGTCTACAGGCTCAGTCATAAATCAAACCCCAGACTGACTTAGGGGAAATACAATGTTTTCTTAACCTGTTTCCACATTTCAAGTTATTCAACCTGGCTCTTTAACAAGAGCAGACACATAGCAGCAGCAAGAGCACACACATGCAAAATCAAGATTTGACTTTACATCAACCTCCAGCACTTTCTGTTTTGAACTGTTCGATGGCAGCACACTAAATTGGCTCTTCCAAAACTGGAGCTATCTCCTGTTCATTTCTACGTTCAGCTGAAATTCAGTGGAGACTGGAGATAAAGTAGAGAGCAACTTAAATGTACGTCAACAATTCTCCTGAAATGTCTTGTAGCAGGTACAAGCCAGCAGAATCCTCTGGTGGGTACTCAAATGGAACAGCAAAGATACTCAAGAGTTCATGTCCTGGCATCATCAGTATCATCACAAGCTTCTTAATCAGGGCAATCAAGGTCAGCATGGTGGCTCAGTGGTTAGCACTGCTGCCTCACAACGCTCGATTACAGCCTTGGGCAACTGTCTGTGGGGAGCTTGCACATTCTCCCCGTGTCTGCATGGGTTTCCTCCAGGTGCTTCAGTTTCCTCCCAGAGTCCAAAGGTGTACAGGTCAGGTGGATTGGCCATGCTAAATTGCCCATAGTGTTAGGTGCATTAGTCAGAGGAAAATGGGTCTGGGTGGGTCTTGTTACTCTTTGGAGGATCAGTGTGGACTTGTTGGGCTAAAGGGCCTGTTTCCACACTGTAGGGAATCTAACCCAATCTAAACAAAATGCTAACAATATTATGGTGATGGTAGGTGAAGTTACTCCACAGAGGCCGGTATCCCGTCACCCAATCACTCTTTATTTATATGTGGACAGTCCTCGACACTGATCCTATTCCTTCAGAGCCAGCTCTCAGAGTGAACATAATCTTTGACACTCCTGTTTGTATCTGTCAGCCAGGGCTCCCTGATTGACCCAAAGTAAGAGCCACAATCAGGGAAATCATATTCTATGAGGTCCACCTGGCTGACCTCGTTACAATCACTAGAGTAGGTCAGTGTTATTTCACTATAAAATTCACTACTGAATCTGAGCACGAGAGAATTCCAGGCCACAGTGATGTTTCAGCCTCATGTTGCTGAGGTGGAAATTCTACGCCATTTGTCTCTGATGTAGGTTTCAGCAGATGTTTCTTTGTCAAGTAGGGCTTGAATTCCCTAGATTTGGGCACTTAACTACTTTGAAGAGAAAGGCATACAACCACAATAAAAATTTACATGTATACCAGACCTTAAATGTAGTAAAACGGCCTAAGGCATGTCACAGGAGCATAATCAGATAACAATGTAATACTGAGCCACATAAAAGAGATGCTAGGAAATTTGATCAAAGAAGTTGACTTTGTATGGTGTTTTAAAGGAGGGAGAGGCAGAGATGTTTAAGGAAGGAAATTGCAGATTCTCGAACAAGTGAAGACGCAACTGCCAACAAGGGGGGGATGAAGGAAATAGGGGATGCTTAAGAGTCCTGAACTGCAGGGGCACCAAGTTCTCATGAAGGTATGGGCTGGAGGACAGTACAGAAATGGTGGGGGGGTGGGGGGAGGAGAGGCAAGGAAGAATAGTTTGCTATCCATCAATGCCAGGTTTCCCAAACAAAACTAGTTCTATTTGCCTGCGTTTATCACTTTCTTAATCATGTACCTGTTCAAATGTATTTGAGATGTTGTAATTGTACCCACCTCTATCATATCCTCTGGCAGTTAGTTCCATACATGCACCGCCCTCTGTGTGAAAAGGTTGCCCCTTAGGTCTCTTTTAAATCTTTCTCCTCTCACCTTAAAGCTATTCTATGTCTTTTAGTATTGGACTCCCTACCCTGGCAAAAAGCCCTTGGCTATTCACCTCATCTATGCCTCTCATGATTTCATAAACGTCTGTAAGGACACCCCTGTGCTCCAGGGGAAAAGGTCCCAGCTTATCCAGCCTCTCTTTATAAACCCTCTAGTAATATCCTTATAAATCTTTTCTGCATCCTTCCCAGTTTAATAACATTCTTCATTTTAATAGCAGGGCAATCATAACTATATACAGTACTCCAAATGTGGCCTTACCAATTGTCTTGTATAGCCGCAATATAACGTCTCAACTTCTGTACTTAAGTGCTATGGAGGAAGTGAGGACTGCAGATGTTGGAGATCAGAGTCAAGAGCGTGTTGCTGGAAAAGCACAACAGGTCAGGCAGCATCCGAGGAGCAGGAGAATCGATGTTTCGGGCATAAGCCCTTCATCATCAATGCTATGACCAATGCAGGCAAACGTGCCAAAGGCTTCTTCGCTACACAGTCTATCTGTGACACTACTTTCAAGGAACTATGTACCTGAGCCCCTACAACATTCGCCAACCTACAACATTACTGTATAAATCCTGCCCTGGTTTGCCTTACCAAGATGCAATACTTCACATTTACCTGAATTAACTCCACCTGCCATTCCTCAGTCCACTGGCCCAGTTGATCAAGATCTCATTGTACTCTTAGATAACTTCTGCACTGTTCAATATTGGTGCCATCGACAAACTTACTAATCATGCTTCCTATGTTCCCATTCCAATCATGTAAATAAATTACAAACAACTTTGGACCCAGCACCAACCTCTGCGAAACACTACTGGTCACAGGCCTCCTGTCTGAACAACAACCCTTTACCACTACCCTCTGTGGACAAACATCAAGCCAATTTTTTATCCAACTGGCTAGCTCTCCCTGGATCCCATGCAATCTAACCTTACTTAACAGTCTACCATAAGGAACCTTGTCAAAGGCCTTGCTAAAATCCAAGCAGACAATATCTATTGCTCTGCCATCATCTATCATCTTGGTCACATCTTCAAAAAACTCAATCAAGTTTGTGAGACACAGTTTCCCATAGACAAAGCCGTGCGCTGACATCCCTCATCAGTCCTTGCTTTGTCAAATGCACGTAAACCTCGTCTCTCAGAATCTTCTCCAACAACCTACCCACCATTGACATTAGGCTTACCAGTCCCTTATTTCCTGGTTTATCTTTCCTTCTTAAATAAAGGCACCCATCAGTCTTCCAGCACCTAACCCATGGTTGTAGATAAAACAAATATTTCTGCTAAGGACCCCACAATTTCTACTCTTGCTTCCTGGAATACATTTGATCAGGTGCCAGGAATTTATCTACCTTTCTGCATTTTAAGGCCTTAATCGCATCCTTTTTTGTACTGTGGACTCTTTTGAAGATGTCACTATTTATTTCCCCAAGTTCCCTAGCTTCCATATTCTTCTCCACAGTACATATTGATGCAAAATATTGGTTTAGTTTCTCTCCTATTTCCTGTGGCTCCACACAGAGATGACCTCATTGATTTTTAAGGGATCCTATTCTCTTCCTAGTTACCCTATTGCCCTTAATGTCCTTACAGAATCTCTGGTTTCTACATAACCTTATCTGCCAAAGCTCTGTTCCCTTTTCATCCTCTTGCTTTCTCTCTTAAGCGTACTCCTATTCACCCTTATATTCTTCTAGGGATTCACTTGTTCCCAGCTGCCTATACCTGATATATGCCTCCATTTCCTTGACCAAAGCCTCAATATCTCTAGTCACCCAGTGTTCCCTACTCTTACCAGCCTTATCCTTCATTCTAACAGGAACATACTGTCTGTGAACTCTTGTTATCTCACTTCTGAAAGCTTTCCTTGTCAGTCGTCCCTTTCCCTGCAAGCAGCCTACCTCAATCAACTTTTGAAAGATCCTATCTAATACCATCAAAATTGGCCTTGCTCTACTTGAGACCTTTAACTTTAAACAAAGCTTATCCTTTTCCATAACTATTTTAAAACTCATAGAATTATGATCACTGGTCCCAAAGTGCTCCCCAATAACACTCCAGTCACTTCCCTGCCTAATTTCCCAAAAAGTCAAGTCTCGTTCCTTCTCTAGTAGGTACATCCACATATTGAGCAAGAAAACATTTTTGAACATACTTGACACATACCTCTCCATTCAAGCCCTTAAAACTATGGCAGTACCTGTCTATGTTTGCAAAGTTAAAATCCCCTACTATTATAACTATTATTCTTATAGATATCTAAGATCTCCCAACATTATTTGCTCCTCAATTTCCCAATAGTACAATCCCACCAAGGTGGTCATCCGTTTTCTATATCTCAGTTCCACCTATACAGGTTCACTGGATGATCCCCAGAAATATCCTCTCTAAGCACTGCCATGACGTTTACCTTAATCAAAATGCCACACCCCTCTTCTCTTGACTCCCTTTCTATCCTTCCTATAGCATCTCTACCCTGGAACATTGAGCTGCCAGTCCAGTCCATCCTGAGCCACGTTTCCCTAATAGCTACAATATCCCAATCCCATGTTCCCAACAATACCGAGTTCATCTGCCTTACCTATAAGGCCTCTTGCATTGAAATAAATGCGGTTTAATTTACTTTAATCAGTCTTACCTCATTCCCTGCTGTACTCTTGCTACTGCTTTGTCTATTTGACTTGCTCCTTTTATCTTCTCAACTTTCTCTCTTTTCTCACTGCTACTTAGGATCCCACCCGAAGAAGGTAATGAAGTGTTGTTAATGCCCATGGAACTGCATGCTAAGAAACCGTAATCACTAACTAGGGACATAGACTAGGGGTAGAAGGATATAAAAAATCATTGTGCAATCAGAATAAGAGCTTTAGAAACACCACCTCAATAGCATGACTATAACTGAGCTAAGGATCAAATGAGAAGTTATGAAATTTTCCATTGCTGAAGTTGTTCTTTTAGTTATGCTACTTGTAAAGGTTGCAGAAAATTGCAGAAAATTCTCAAGGCAACTTCACATTTGTGACTCACTGCTGCAACACACTATGTAATTTAAGAACTAGTTACCATTAGGCTTTCTTTAGCCTGCAATATTCTGATTCATGAGTTTGTTCAAACATCTGCTGAGTAGTGTGCACTGCAGAAAACTGAATTGCTGCAGTTCCAGTTTCAGTTCTCAATGATCAATTAAAAATAATTCTTTGTAACAAGATATCGCATAAACATATTTTCTTTTTGATCTCCAGCATTGATTTTTTTAATTGAGGGCGTAGCTAACCCTGATGTACAGGTCAAATTAGAGTGTTTAAATTCTGTTTTAAGTTGTTGAGTACTAATCCCCCTTTGGGAACAATTCAAAGGAATTTACTTGCCAACCTTACATCTTTGTTAAGTGCCTATTATCGAAGAATGCCAATGATCTAAAATTTTGTGCATTTTCCTTTGTGTTCTGTGGCATCTTTGGCAGTGCTCCTGATGCCCTTGAACATTTATTGTTTGGTGTGCTTGCCTTTAATTTTATGTTTGTGCTTTGGTTTAAAACATGGGAAGTCTCACAGCTGTCCATAGCAGAATCTTTAGGTTGGTGCAAATGCTTTTACTTTATAAACATATTACAGTTAACATCAGAGTCTGTCATCACTAAAACTTCAAATGATTGACCTCTGTCTCTGTTATTTTCAAATAAATATTTTAAAAGGATTACACACATGGAGTAACCCTGTCCAAACCCACACTGCTACAATCATTCCCCTTATTGTCCTTGTTTTCCCTTGCCTGATTTGTTTGTTTGCTCTTTCTACTCTCTGCTTCTACCGCACCTTAATCTTTGGACTTGCAAGCCAGTAGATGGCCTTTTGAAAACATACCTCTCGTCAATTCTTTGTGTTGAACAAAGTGAGAATTATCAGTGAGGTCTGAAACAGTACATGTCTTCACTCTGGCAGTCAGTTTAAAGTTGTATTCATATTTGCATGCTAAATAATGCAGAGGGGCACTTGGAGCGATTATCAAAGAGCTATTAGGAAACTTCTGAAATTAGGGAGCAAAGTGGCAAGATAGTGGGACTTGGAGAGAAAGTTTCAGCAGAGGGAGACATGAGGGAGAACCTTGTCAGCAATGTGTGTACAGAATTTGTAATTCACTCTGTCAGGGTGATGGATATATATTCAACAAGAACTAACAAAGATAATTTAATAAAATGTAAAGGAAAAAAAGTGTAAAGATAAGGGAATGAGCTGGATAATGGAACTATAGATTGCTCTTCAGAAGAGTGAGTTGCAGACCTGATGGACTGAATGGACTCCTTATGCACCATGCTATTCTTTCATTCTACAAGATCAAACGAGACAAGGAGATACGATCAGGGAGAAAAGGATGACAAAGAGAATGAGAAGTTCTTCCCACATACCAGAGGTACTCTACCATCCGATAATGCACATTCTTTTATCCTCTCTTCCGTCCCTTTATAGATGATGTCACAGACATAACCCTGGAAAACAGAAGAAGTAGAATCTATTTGTACACAACCCCATCCCAATCCCAATCCCAGTCATCCACATGTGGGAGCCACTCTTGTGCTGGCACCACCTTACTTCAAAGATGAGGAGACCAGCTCATCCTCCTTACAGATCTGGACATGGGAAACTGACTTGATGCTGCTGAGGAAGGGATAAGGCAGCAATTCTGTGGGTCAACTCCTGGTACGATTTTCCAGACCTTGAACCTCAGGCCCTAGCAATGGCCTCAACTTAATCCCCACTTAAACGAAGTGAGCTTACATAATGCTGAGCTCTTCCTTTTTACCCTCTCCATACCTCAATCTTTATGTCAGGAGTCTTGCTGCACACAGTAGAATCCTTCACACACTTACAGAATTCCATTCCAGCTGGAACTCTTCTTTCTGCATCTTACCCTCTTTATAACTTTCCTTTTTGAACTGCTGCTGTAACCTCAGGCACATCAATTTTTCTGCTCTCCCTCTGAATTTGCAGCCCAATGTTTCCTTAGGTTTGACCCCAACCTTGTGCCCATTGTCAAGGAATATAGGGGTGCAGATGGGTGAAACAAACACAACCGAGCACAGGTTGATCACTAACTCCTCTACACTCCCACCTAACTCCCCTGAACCATTGAGGGTTGAGCCAGACTGTCACTTACTTTATCTGGGGATAATTTTCCGACTGCATCCATAGCCCATGAAAACCACACAATTCACTTTTAACTTCTTCCCAAGATCCACAAATAGCACACTTCCTATCTACAGTTCATCCATTACTCTTCTGATATCCTCTACCATTTTAACTAACGCAAGTTTCTTGTCTCTTTTCCCCACAGACATCCAATTTCCTCACACTTCCTTCCCTTACCAGGGCACTATGAGGGTTCTCCATTTTTTTCAATCAGTGGAGGTCCAAGCAGCTTTCAGCCACCACCCTCATCCGCCTGGCTAAGCTTATTCTAACAGTGAACACATCTCCTTTAATTCACATCCAATAAAATAGGCGGCATACAGGCTCAGTGGTTAGCTTTGCTGCCTCACAGTGCTAAAGACCCGAGTTGGATGACTGTATGTGTGGCGTTTGCACATTCTCCCCATGTCTGCGTGGGTTGCCTCCAGATGCTCTGATTTCTTCCCACAGTCCAAAGATGTGCAGGCTGGGTGTATTGGTCATGTTAAATTGCCCATATTGTCCTGAGATGTGCAGGCTAGATGGACTAGCCACAGGAAATGATGGGTTATGGAGATAGGGAGGGCTGGGTGAGATAGTCTTGAGAGGATCAGTGTGAACTCAATTGGCTGAATAGTCTATTTCTGCATTGTAGGGATTCTTATGGTTCTTCTATGATTCTATGAATAAAAGATGCTGCAATGGAAACCCATGTGGGTCATGTCCATGATTCACTTTCATATGAAATTTCCTTTGATTCAGCTCATCTCAGTTTCTATTTTTGTAAATGATGTTGACTTGGGATTCAAAACAATTTCTACACTATTAAACATTAATAAAGTTATAGAGACCGTGGTGGAGCACTGTACCAAAACAAACCAAACCACAGTCAGTGGAAACTTACTAAAATCAAATCAAATATCATTGTCCAGGGTGTTGAATCACTTGTAGTGCCAACTAGTGTCTAAAGGCAACAGTGGACACTGTATGCTCCCTCTTGATAAACACTGGAGCATGGACACAACTACAGAGGAGGGGCAGACAGTTTGACACTAGGATACCCTCCACAGCCTACTGCCTGGTGCATCTGGCAAGACCCAGAAGCAGGTCTGTGAGGAGGCCTTCCACTCAGTAGAATTCCTAAATTTGTAAAGAAAACACCAAACTGGGAGCTGCAGCTAATGTGAAGGAAAACTGCAATAAAATCAGACTTGAATCAACCTGTAGAATTGGCACTCAGTTGGTTAGTTAATGTCAATTCATTTTTGGCAGGAAGAATAAGCAAGCCATACTCTGCTTGGTTAATGCAAGTTGAAATGGGGTAGAGGAGCAAAGGGATAGAATCATTGAATCATACAGCACAGAAACAGACTCTTCAGTTCAATCAATCCATTCCAAACATTATCCCAACTGTCTGCTCCTGGCCCATATCCCTCCAAAACTTTCCTACTCATGTACTTGTCCAAATGTCTTTTAAACATTGTAATTGTACCCACATCCACTAGTTCCTCAGGAAAATCATTCCACACATGAACCACTCTCTATGTAAAAAAATTGCCCCTCACGTCTTTTTTACAAACTCTCTCCCCTCACCTTAAAAATGTGCCCCCTTGTCTTGAAATTCCCCACCCTAGAACGACAATGCAGCTTAATAAGGTCATTAAAAAAATCAAAGTATGAGGAATGGAAGCAACAAGCGAGAACTAATGCTTTTATTGAAGCTTGGGTAGACCTAGAGCAGAATGAATAGTTCTGGAAATAGCAAAGATCTATTCATAAGCATGTTGGAAAAATTCAGAAGATGGAAGAACAGAAAAGTTTGCCAATAGTGTAAGCTGAAGAGGGATGGAAGATCACTCATGTAGACCATAAATGCTGATGGAGTAACTCCTCAGAGGCCGGTATCCATTACAAAGTCACCCTTTATTTACATGTAAACAGTCCCTGACTATAGAACTGCCCTATTCAGAGTCAATTACCAGAGTATCAGCTTCTCTTGACACTTCCCCTTTTATAAATCAGGCAGGGATCCCTAAATGGAGCTGTTAATTAGGAAACCCATAATATGAGGTCCAGCTAGCTGACTGCAGTACAATCACTACAGCTGGCAAAAAACAGATGGGCCGAGTGTCTGTTCTTGTGCTGTAGACTCAACGTTTTCTTGGAATTGAGAGACAGAGAAAGTGGGCTCTAAAATGATGCTTGGAGTACTGTGCACGAAGGATTCTTACCTCTTGGTCAATGAGGTAGACGCCATGATTCCTGGCATAACTGACTGTGCCAGGGACAGACACCACTTTGACACCACTAAATCCTTCCCAGCAAATATCTACAAAAAGAAACCAGAACATTTATAGGCCATTAAAATAACACATTACTAGTCCAACAATCTAGAATGCAGTGCAATGAAGTCTCTATCTTGAACATTTATGACACAGCAGCCATCGAAGCAGAGGCAGCAAGCTAAATGATCTGGTAGGGTTCAGGCCTTTATACCTGTCATGATTAAGTTATAATTTGGAGTTATGATTAAGTTAGGTGATATTGAAGAGGGAACTGCTGGTTTTGGTATCCCAGAGGAATGACATAGACTGCTCGGGTAGGGAGGAAATTGTGTTTTGTTGTGCAACCAGATAGTGAAGCAGAAACCAGATGTTAAACTGATACTTCATACTATATTTAGAGAATGCAAAATATATATATATCTACTTGTTCCCTAAAAATAAATACCCAGTATTCTCTTTATACTATTTTTAAAACATATAAGCGAATAACCAAATTAATTCACAAACTAAAGGATTCTCTTTTAGAAGCTGCTGGGGTTGTAAAAAAGCTGCTATATCTTCCTTTGCTACAGCTGAAAACTGGGGTTCTCTCTCTCTCTCTCAAAATTGTCTTTTGACGTTGTTTCCTCTTGGATTAGAATACTACATGTGAGACAGTTAGTGGCATTGTAGCAAAAAAGAATTCAGCTGAAACGTACAAAGTGAAATAAAAATTTGGTCCATGAGAGATGATGTATCCCACCCCAAAGTGCCCACTGTTTGTGGAAGACCACAATTGTATCAGTGAGTACTCTGCGCACCCTCTCTAGGGGCACTTGGGTATTGACATAATCACAAAAGACAGGCAGACCTCTCAGAGTTGGGTTTAATGGCCAAAATTTATACAATTACAGAGTCCTTTAAGAACCAAGCAGAACCCTGTCACCTCACCAGAAGACAAAATACTGCTGTGGTTGGGATTTGAACCTGTATCCTTCCAACATTAAAAACAACAAATCCTGGAGATCACAGCAGGTCAGGCAGCATCCAAGGAAACAGAGCAAGTTAATGTTTCGAATCTAGATCACTGTTTATCAGAGTTGATGCGAAGTGTGGAGGGAGCAATGACCTTCTTGTTATGCTATCACCTTCCAAGTGTCTCTTCACACATCCATAACTTCCACATTTTCATCAGACCTTGAGGTAGGATTTAAAATTAAACCTTCTGGCCCGTGGATAATGATACTACCACTGCGTCAAAAGAACCCCAAGGGGCTGTTTATACTTCTTTGCAGAGGTTTACCTTCAAATTCTTTTGAGAGAACAATTAAACCAATTGACAGCTCCTTAACAGAGCACTGTAGAGAAACAAACTTTAAAAGAAACTTACAATATGATAGCAAACTGGTTCTATTTACACTCTCTTTACACTTAGAGTCAATAAAAACAATTGATTAAACGAATTCACTAAATAAAGGATTGAGAGCCTATAAAAGGGGCAAAACAAGCACCCAGTGTGGGGGCAAAGATCACAATACTGGGATTAAGAGTTCACTCCTTTGTGTAATGATACTGTGGCTTTAAGGGATGCGTTTTACCCTGGTTTCTTTTAGAGGGAGATTGTTGGCTAGATAATGAACTATCTGTGATAAGATAAACAACTTGTGAAGCCTTAGGTGTTTTATTTTAAATTTGGGTGTGATCAAGCTCCTTCCGACAGAAACAGGGATTTTATGTCCCAAAAGAGAAAATGCTGGAAAATCTCAGCAGGTCTGGCAGCATCTGGTCAGTTAGACTCGAAACGTCAGCTCTTTTCTCTCCTTACAAATGCTGCCAGACCTGTTGATATTTTCCAGCATTATCTCTTTTGGTTTCAGATTCTAGCATTTGCAGTAATTTGCTTTTATCCAGGGATTTTAGGTGTAACTTTCAGTAGAAGCTGCTGGGGTTGTGAAAAAGCTGCTATATCTTTTTTTTTGCTACAGCTGAAAACTGGAGTTCTGTCTCTCTCAGAATTGTCTTCTGATGTTCTTTCCTCCTGGATTGGAGTGCTACATGCAAATCAATCTGTTTTCTGTATCTGCCTTTTGCCAAGGATTTGTTAATGGGATATTACAATACTGGAACAATTAATTAGTAATAGTTACTGTATTATTCTGTTAAGTTTTCCAATAGAATTAAGTTATTCCATATTCCTCTTTCTTTTCTTGTATTTTAACTATAGTGTTTGAATAAGTTGTGTTTGTTTAATGTTGAATAGTTTGACCAATCGAATTGCATCTGAAACACAGCACCTCACATTTACATTTAAAATAAGAAAAAGTTAGGGTCCACGCTACCTTCTTAAATTATTATGAGGGAGTCTGGTCTGGTCCATAACAATTGATTTTAGCATGTAACTCACACTGATAATTCAGTGCAGAACAAAAAGTGTGCTGACACTAAGAGGTGCTATGTTCTGAAGGAGACATTGAATCCGGTAAGTGCTGTACAACTACAGAATAACATCTGAAGAATTCTAAATTAATACTAATTAACTAAAAAGGAGAGGGCGGATCCTGTCGAGCGGTTCCCTGAGCAGACTGTCAAAGCCATTTGGCAGAATGCCTCATCGCCAGAACTTTCCAACAAGCACCAAGACGTGGCTTGGCTGGTGGTGAGAAGGGCTCTGCCTGTGAGATCCTTTATGCACGCCCGGACTCTCTGCCGCACCGCACGCTGCCCTCGAAGTGGCTGCGGGGGGGACGAGACTGTCACACACCTCCTTCTGGAATGTGCCTATGCAGAGGAAGTCTGGAGAGGAATGCAGTGGTGCTTGTCGAGGTTCGTCCCGAGCAGCGCCGTGACGCGGGACTCCGTGCTCTACGGCCTGTTCCCCGGGACTCACACCGAGACGAACATTAACTGCGCCTGGAGGGTCATCAACTCGGTGAAGGACGCTCTCTGGGCGGTCCGAAACCTGTTGATCTTCCAGCTGAAGGAGTTGACCCCGACCGAGTGTTGCAGACTGGCACATTCCAAGGTCCAAGACTACGTGTTGAGGGACGCGCTGAAGCTTGGGGCAGCTGCCGCCAAGGCGCGGTGGGGAAAGACCACCGTGTAAGATCGGCCTGCCGAAAGAAGAACAGGGGGCCCATACAGACGTTTTTTTGGGCTCTGCTGATGCCTCAGCCAAATATATGTATATATACAAGATTGAAAAAATGCACAGGATTGTAAAGGACAAGAATAAAGTCGAATCTGTGTTTGTAAATATGGACATATGTATGGCATGATCCAATGTACAGACCATCAAATCATTTATGAATAAAGTATATTTTTGAAATAAAAAAAAAATTAACTATATTAAAACCAATTTCAGAATATCAGTTAAACTCATAACGAGCCGAATTTATACTTGCTAGAAATGACATTCACTTGTGAACATGAACCCTTCTTTTGCAACCGAAAGAAATATGTCTAAGACTCGTGGCTCTCTCAGTTATTTGGCAGCTTGGTAAGACTGTGGTTCTTGTGTTTTGTCCTGAAGAGTGAAAGACAAAAACCTTTGGCAACATAACTCTCTTTTCAGCATTATTCAAGTCCTGAACTGCCAAGCAACTGTAACATTAAACGTGCCTCATAGAAATGAAGTGGCAATAGTGACTAGCCATAATTACCATATTCAAAATCCTGGTTCATAGAAAATTTAGCCTGTTTCATTATTGAGCAGGTTTGTTACTTCTCCGGTCTGAATTTATCAAGCTGAGAATAACTATTCAAATTCATCATCCTGTCCTCGTTACATTGAGAATAACCTTGAGATTCCAGGTGCAAAGCTAGCACAGATTTCAGGCCATAATAAGTGCGTAGTGTTGAGGTGAATTGACAGAAAAGAATCTGTCAGGATATGATCTAATCAAGCAAGCAATTATTTAATAAGGAATTTACTATTTTAATGATTGGTCAAGTACTATAATTACTCTGATTTCTGTATGGTGTTATTAAGAATTAATATCAACATTCATTAGATCATGGTCAGATTTATTACATATTGTACAAGTGGTGTCAACAGCAGGAGGATATTGATCACATGGGTGTCAATGAAGCAGCACCCCATCTTCTGGTATTACAGTGTTATCTCTAGGCTCTTAATTAGCCAAAATTATTTTTGTTTTGCTGATTTCATTAACTATATCAACAATTTTCACAAGTGTTTACTCTCTTGGACAGTGAATGCAAATTTAACTTTAGGCTTGATCAAGGTATCTCTTGATATGTTTGCAAGCAATGCATCACCCTAATGATGTTGCCATTTGTAAGATGAATACTGAAGCCCCTCATCTAACTCAGAGACAAATCACCCAGTTAAAAATGCTTGCTGACTTATCAGAAAGTGATGTGGGTGATAAACAGGCTGACATGAATTCTGCTTCTAACAGGAAGCCAGTCAACCATCTCTTGGGGGAGCCATGACAGACTACATTGGTTCTTTAGAGACAGCCAGACTATCACTCAGCACCTTTCATTGGATGGAACTCATCAATCTTGATAAAGGGAAAACAGAGCTGATTAAGCAGTGCTGTTTCTCCTGACGATCAGACACCAAATGGACATCATCAGCATCCTGATACAGCTTACTGCACTGCATGTGATCGGGGCTTTGAATTCAGTCACAAGAAACCTTCAAGCTGATGGAGATTAAAGAGCAACATTTGATTAGAAGGGCACCTTTATCAAATTGCTGCCTGTCATGGTAAAGCTGATAATGTACACAACTTAAAATGCTTTGTGTCAGGTGCCTGGGTGAGAAGAGTTACTAAAAGAAAAAGAAAGACAGTGGTTATTGTGAAACAAACAGAGTATGAATGCTAGGGAAACATGGCCTCATGCACACTGAACTTAAGTGTGGTACTCAGAGAATGAGGCATTATGGTGATGCTGTCTCTTGAATGAGATGTTAAACCAAAGCCCAGTCTGCTTTTCTAGCTAGAAGTGAAAGGTCCCATGGTACTGTTTTAAAGTAGAGCATGGGAGATCTCCCCATAGACCTGGGCAACATTTATCTCTTAATCAACAGCACTAAAACAGAGTTATCTGGTCATTACTACTTTTCTTGGAAGCATTTTATGGTCGCAATTTCCTTCATTATAACAGGTATTATGCTTGAAAACTATAGAACATAGAACATTACAGTGCAGTACAGGTCCTTCGGCCCTTAATGTTGCACTGACCTGTGAAACCAATCTGAAGCCCATCTAATCTACACTATTCCATTCTTGTTCATAAGCCTATCCACTGACCATTTAAATGCCCTTAAAGATGGCAAGTCTACTACTATTGCAGGCAGTGCATTCCGTGCCCGTACTACTCTCTGAGTAAAGAAACTACCTCTGAAATCTGTCCTTTATCTATCAGCCCTAATTTAAAGCTATGTCCCCCATCGCCATCCAAGGAAAAAGGGTCTCACTGTCCACCCTACCTAACCCTCTGATTATCTTATATGTCTCAATTAAGTCACCTCTCAACCTTCTTCTCTCTAATGAAAACAGCCTCAAGTACCTCAGCCTTTCCTTGTAAGACCTTCTATGTAATTAGCTATCAAGCTCTTTGGGGTGTCCTGCAGCAAGACTGCTTTTTCCCTTTTCTTCTTTTGAAGGGAGTTTCTGACTGTAAGAATCCCTTACTAAATTAAAACCTTGACATTTTTGAATACTCCTGAGAAATTTAGGCAACTATGATGTCAGGCACCTGTATCTTTTTAAATTGAGAAATCCGGAAGAAAGCTCAAGGATTATAATACAATACAATAAAATGAACAGTAGAGGTAACAAGTTGAATTAAAAAGTGGTGATTATATGATGCTTAATCTGGATTTGACATTAATGGAAGGAGGAGAGTCAAGAAGAAAGAGCAGACGATATAAAAAGTGAGGAAGGTGACGGTGAGGGAGCTTAGGACTTGTATTGTTCTGAGGTCTTGCAAAATAAAAACTCAGAACATGAGACTATGTAATTTTACCTGCGTACAGTAAGAATTCAGAGGAGTGGGGTCTGTGTAAATTTGCAGTTTTCAAACAGGCAGCTACATTTTTATTGAGTCATAGCTATACAGCTGTACAGCACGGAAACCGTTATCATCCATGCCGACCAGATATCCTATATTAATTTAGTCCCACTTGCCAACATTTGACCTATATCCCTGTAAATCCTTCTTATCCATATACCCATCCAGGTGCCTTTTAAATATCCTAATTGCACCAGCCTCCGCTGCTTCGTCTGGCAGCTCAATCTATACTCACATCGCCTTCTGTGTGAAAAAGCTGCCCTTTTAAATCTTTTCCCATTCACCTTAAACCTATGCCCTCTAGTTTTGGACTCTGAGGAAAACAGCTTGGCTACTCACCCTATCCATGCCCCTCCCTAGAGCTTAAATCCTGCAACCTCGGCAAATCTTTGTAAATCTTTTCTGAACCCTTTCAAGTTTCACAACATTCTTCCTTCAGCAGGAAAACCAGAATTGAATGCAGTATTCCAAAGGGAGAGCCCAGTTATGGGGCAGAGATTGAATATAATTGAGCTATTTTATTAATTAATCTCATGAAGGGAATTAATAATCACAGGTAAATAAATTTCAAGACATGCCTCCATCAAACTTCCCATCTCTATATTAAACAAATATTACATAGACATTATTCAGTATGGCCAATTTAATTCACAAAAGCCTCTCTGAGACCTCAGGAAAAGAACCATTGCATTCTATACAAGTCTAGACTGTATTTCGAATCTAGATAAAATGTATTTACATACTTAATTAGAAGTCTCCCAGTATTTTTAAAAATGAAGTTAGCAAAACCTTATAAGTCTATTACAGAATTTTACCCGACTGAAAAATCTCTAAACTTCCAGTTTCACATTATCATAGGGTCCATTCCCTTTCCTAAAGGGGTGAAATCACAACTACAAAGGTTTCATCAAAATCCAGACTGAAAGATCTATCTAACTCCAGAGAGAAGCAAAGCAAGGTTTTGTGGAGTAAAGAGTCTTGCACTGCTTTAATTTCAAATCACCCTAGATTGTAATCCCAGTGCAATGCCAAACTGGTTGTATGAAGTGGCCGTGACCATTTCTCTGCCTTAGCAACCAGCCTCACAACTAGCAGAAAGTTACCTTCACAATCAGGTGAAGTGTCCAGAGGAATGCCAGTAGCAGTGACAATCACACCAGCAGGGGTGATAAGCAGCAAAGCACAGGAATACCCAGCAACCCCCCCCAAAGTAGTGACCGAGGGGGGCAGCAGGAAGAGACAGAGTTATTGTTGTGTGAGTATTATACTGTCCAGTTCTCCAAGTGAGATCTTCAGTTGTGGACAGTAATTATTTGGCTTTTGGAAGATGATGGTAATTTAACTAAATAAATAGATATTCACAGGAATTAACAAGGAATGCCTAGTGATTCTACTCTGTACCCCAACTGTGCTCTGTCTAAGTGTTCTGTGGTGTACTCTTCTAATCATTTCAGCCTTGCACCCAGTTTGGTATCATTTGCAAATCTTGATACTAATTATTTGTTCCAAGGTCCAAATCAATAACACAAATAGTCAATAACAGGGTTCCATCACTGATCCTTTTGGAACATTGCTTTCTACCTTAATCCAATCTGATTAAAACCTTTTAACCCTATTCTATATTTTCTATTTTTGGCCAATTTGCTGTATCTAAAGATGTTTATTCCTTAACTCCACATGCCCCAACCTTTGTTATGAGTCTTTGTCATACAACCTTTTATTAAGGATGTTTTGACAATTCAAGTATAAAATGTCTACTGCATTTCCTTGGTCTACTCATTTGGATACCTCAAAGAGGTTTTTCAGGTTAAGTTAAACTTGACTTTTCCTTTTGGAATCTATGCTATTTGTTAATAGATTTTGCATCTCTAAATGTGCTATCACTCCCTTTAATATAGATTTCAGTACCTTTCTCATATTAAATCTTCAGTGGAGGGGCTATAATTCAGAAGTTTATAAACACATAAAAATTGGTTAGATCTTTCAAAAGAAGAAAAAGAACTGTAGATTACAGTAAGATATTAATGGACTAGAAAGGTGGAAAGAAAAGGTGGAAAGAAAAGGGGCAAATGGAGTTCAATCCAGAGAAGTGAGTGCTAATGTAATTGTGCAAGATAAAGGAGATGGGGCATACATGATTAATTAACATAAGAACATAGGAATTAGAAACAGGTGTAGGCCATTCAAACCCTCAAACCTGGTCAGTTATTCAATAAAATCATAGCTGATCTGACTGTAACGTCAATTTCATATAGATGGAAATATAGAAGAACAGATGGACCAAGGGGTTCGTGTCCACAGAATCTTGAAGGTAGCTGGATAAGCAGATAATGGACATTAGATAAGCAACATAATATTTTTGCCTGGAGGTTCTGCTGAAACTGTATTAAACACTGGTTCTTCCACAGCTGGAGTCCTGCAAGAAAATCTGGTCACTGTACAAGGTGATGGTGGCATTGTGATAATAATTACTCTGGGACATTGGTTCAAATTCCACCACTGCAGCTGACAGAATTTACATGCAATTAATTAATCTGGAATATAAAGTTAGTTTCCTTAACTGTCACTGTAGCAACAGCAATTGATTGTGTAAACACCCAACTGATTTTCTAACGTGCTTAGTGAAAGAAATCTGCTGTCTTTATCCGGTCTGGCCTACATGTGCCTCCAGACCTACAGCAATGTAATTGACTCTTTCTTGCCCTGTGAAATGGCCGAGTTAGCCACTCAATTTAAGGACAATTGGGATCGACAACACACACTGGCCTTGCCAGCGAAGCCCACATCTCAAGAGAAAAAAAGACTTTTGAGAAAAAAGCGACTGTATGAGAGAGGATACAGATGAGGTATACAATGAACTGCATAATTTTTAATGATCAGATAAGCTAGGGTTGTTTCCTTTGGTAAAGCTGAAACCAAATGAAATGTATTAAATTGTAAAAGTGCATAGATCTGGATAGAGTACATATGAAGGTCCCATTCTTTTGGGTGGAGGGATTTATAAGCAGAAGGCACAAATTTAGAAATGGATTGGAGGTTTCAAGAGAATTCAAAAGGAATTTGTTTCCAACTATTAAGTGGTGATATCTGAAATTCACTGATTGAAAGAGCAGTAGAGTAAGAGACCATCATAACACTTACAAAGTACTTGAATTTTGCTACAATCCCCAAACTTTTAAAAATACATCAGGATTTCTAGTGACGAACTGCAAGGATCTCACAAGATTTTGACTTCTTAAAACTTTACTATAATAAACTAAAAGCAGTATTGTTTGAACATTATTCAGTAAGCAGTGTATTCTCTAATCCACTGACAACGAATTACCCATTTGGTTCTTAACATGCAATGGTTAGACTAGATTAGATTAGATTACTTACAGTGTGGAAACAGGCCCTTCGGCCCAACAAGTCCACACCGCCCCGCCGAAGCGTAACCCACCCATACCCCTACATTTACCCCTTACCTAACACTACGGGCAATTTAGCATGGCCAATTCACCTAACCTGCACATCTTTGGACTGTGGGAGGAAACCGGAGCACCCGGAGGAAACCCACACAGACACGGGGAGGACGTGCAAACTCCACACAGTCAGTCGCCTGAGGCGGGAATTGAACCCGGGTCTCTGGCGCTGTGAGGCAGCAGTGCTAACCACTGTGCCACCGTGCCGCCCGTTATCTCTTAAGCAGATACCTCATTCTCCAGGAACCAGTCCAAAGCAATTCTCAGCTCCCAGACTTGCTTCTTGTTTTTCTTTCTTTCTTGGATAACTTTCACTGTAGATTTTTCTCTCTAGCCCAAGCTAGGAGAACTTTCCAGCCTCCTTTAATTCCTCGCAAACTCCATCCGTTCAATCTGCACGTAACTTCTCACGCACTTTATATGGTGACCAACAGAGCCACGGTTCCTTTGCTTTAGTGCAGGGCCAGCTGCCTGTCTTCCCACGCTCTGTCAGATTCTTGCAGACTGATTAGTGTCTGTGGGGTTCAGTGATATTTTAGGAAGACTGTAACCCACTGTTACAATGGCTTTCTATTGTCTTTTTCCCTCTCTAAGTCCAACTCCATGGCTACGTGAGTCATATGATCCAGGAAGAAATACTCCTTACCTATCTTCCACAACCTCTAGTCCATTATCTTGGAATTAGACCCGTTAAATTATAACTGTTTATAAAGCCTCATGCTCCCAGTGGCCCCGTTGAGAGACTTGGGACTGGATTTTAACATTTTCTAGTGGGGTGAGGGGTGTGAAATGGGGAGTTCGCTTGTTCCCAACCCCATTGTTTCAGCATTCTGAACTGAGTGTCAGCTAACCAATTAGCAACCACCCAGCAGAAGATTGACAAATTAGCTCGAGGAAGGGGGCTCCTTTGGCAGAATCTTTCAAACCCATGGCCCCCACCAGTGAGACGGCTGCAGGTGCAGGGAAAACCATGCTCCCCTCCAAGCACCTCACCATTCCAATTGGAAAGTGCTCCTTAATGAAAATCCTGGAATCCCCTTCCCCAAAGACAGCAATTATCTTAAGGGCAATTAGGAAGCAGCAATAATGGACAACCCTAGCCTACCCCATTATTCACAATAATGGTGAAAGAAGTGGTTATGCAGTTCAATTCTGGTGTGAGAGGATTTAGTTACATGATGAACCAGAGGTTAGTCACAACCACTCATTTAAAGGCATAATGGCTTCAGGCTGGTGGCAGCTTCAGAAAGAAAATATACACATAATGATTCTTGTAGGTTGAAATGAGTCTAAAATGATGGTACATCCACAGCTTAAACAGCAGACCTGAGAGCATGCTTCTCCATTCTGATGGGCACTATGCCTGCAGGATCTGATTCAAGACCCTTGCCAGGGGGAAAGAACATACTAATCCCCTTCTGAATAAGAAATGTTCAGAAAGAGAGTTACATTCCTAACTTTGAGTCAGTTTGTTCTTCTGTACAGGCTGATAGACATCCTGCCTATCAACAGCATTGTCAGCTTTGAACCCTCACCATCCATTGCGGTTACCAGGTAAGGGGAGAGTTCAGACCATAGACAGCCCCAGGATTAAATGATGATAAGTCCTCCTTCAGGCTGTGATTAATCAGCACGAGTTTCTCATACAAAGCAATGGCAAGAGGTGATCTCCCTGTCACAGAGAAGAAGCCTGGATAGAGCCTTCAAGGAAGGCCAGGAGCTGTGGGTCATTCAAAGGTCCTGGTTACTTTTGTGTAAGAAGCTGAATGATTGTTAATGATGGCAGAGGTAAATTCCAACTTTTTGAATTTCAAACTGGTGTGTGAGAGCGTGATGTGCACCAAGTGTGCAGAGGCAGAATGGAGCAGACAAGTCATCCTGTGTAGGCATGCGAGATTCTAGGGCAGACTTAAGTTGGCCAGCAACTAATGGAGTAGAACTTTAGCTGTGCAGAGTGTGGAGAATGGTCTTAGGGTTATGAGATTCCAAGAGGCCATACCTCGCTGATGGAAAGATTATGCCACTGGGGAAGGGCAGGGAGAAAATTAGGAAAGGGTGCAGCAAAGCTGTGTGGTTGAGATTGATTTTGATTGTTTACAGTATTTAGAAAAGACTGTGCAACTCAATTTTGAAGGGAGTGAGAGTGAGATTATGTTTAGCATTTTCAAAATTAATGTGTGTAGAAATGTGTATCTCTGAAATCTGCTGAAACGGTGAAGGAGTCCTTCATAATTCTAGTCCATTTTCCTCACGGGTAAAACATTAGCAACAGCAGCCACCAACTCTGGGAGACTGACATTAAGCTCCGAGGAAGAAAACGTAAACTGAAGGAAAACGTAAACTGTCATATCCTCAGGCAACAACTAGTACTATTATAGACACAAGCAGCTCAGTGGGAATGTGCAAATTTGCTGAAAGGGTTACGCACACTGATGCAAGCATATCACAGTCACTGGATCAATCATTTAAACAAACAAAATTAGGAAGAACTGTGCAGACAACGCTCTCAGAAACAGACCATCTATGACACCTGGATTTTTTTTCCTACAGTAAATTTAAGATTTGTATTCAAACTTTGATTTTACTTCATATTAACAGAAGGGTAGGCCAATTGACCCATCAAAACTGCTTCACCATTTATTAAGATCATGGTTGATCTATCCAGCATCTCAGCTCCTCCTACCTGTATTATTCCCATAACCCTTAATTTCCCTACCATCCAACTGTGTCTTGAATACATTTAATGAAGCTGCCCCTACTGCTTCCTTGGGCAGAGAATTCCATTGACTCACTACTCTCTGGGAGATGCAGTTCCTCCCCATCTGTCCTAAATCTACACCCCCTAAACTTGAAGCCATGTCCCCAGTCCCAGTCTCACCCACCAGCAGAAACAATTTGCCTGCCTCTGTCTTATCTAGCCCTTTCATAATTTTATATGTTTCCATACGATCCCTTCTCATTCTTCTAAATTCTAGCACAGTCCCAAGTGGCTCAATCTCTCCTCATAGGATAACCCCTTTATCTCCGGAATCAACCTGCTGATCCTCCTCTGCACTGCCTCCAAAGCCAGTATATCCTTCCTCAAGTGAGGAGGCCAGAACTGGGTACAATACTCCAGGTGCAGCCTCACCAACACCTTGTACAACTGCAACCGAACTCCCTGCTCTTAAACTCAACCCCTCTAGCAATGAAAGCCAATATTCCGTTTACCTCCCTGGTTAGCTGTTGCACCTGCAAATCAACTTTTAGCAATTCACGTACGAGTACTCTTCAGTCCCTCTGCACAACAGCATGCTGCAATCTTTTACCATTTAAATAATATTCTGACCTATTTTTACTTCTAAAGTGGATAACCTCACATTTACCAAGTCAGAGTACTTAATGTATATGTTTTAAACAAATCCATAGGTCAAATTATCTTAAAATCCTGACTTAAGAGCTCAAATGAATTAAACAAAGCGGCAATTCGATTCAGTTGTCAATATATATGACATTGAGCAATTTTGATGAATATTCAATAAGCGAAGAAAGGCTGACCATATTCAAGTTCAAATTAGAACATAATTTGCAGGATAAAAAAGACACGACAAGAAGGATGGTGCTTTGGGGAACAACAGTCCATAGCTAAAAGTATTCAGATAATTCGGGGCAGCATGGTGGCTATCACTGCTGCCTCAAAGCACCAGGGGACCAGGATTTGATTTCACTCTCATGTGACTGTCTGCGTGGAGTTTGCACATTCTCCCTGCGTATGCATGGGTTTCCTCCGGGTGCTCCAGTTTCCTCCTACAGTCTAAAGATGTGCAACTCAGGGTGAATTGGCTATGCTAAACTGCCCATAGTGTTAGGCGCATTAGTCAGAAGGAAATGGGTCTGGGTGGGTTACTTCTTGGAGGGTCAGTGTGGACTTATTGGGCCGAAAGGCCTATTTCCACACTGTAATGAATCTAATCTAATTTAATCATCAGAGGAGAGCTGCACATGAACTAAGTACTGAACCTCAGGCTGATGACAAAAGCCTCCAGAGTCAAACAGCAGAGGCTAAACATATAGCAGGAGGTATGTGGAGATGTAGCAGAGCTTCCAGAAGGTTTCTGCACACTAGCATAGATCACGGAGGAGATCCTGAGTGCTCCAATCGCGCATTCTTCAGAATGAGTAGTTTCGTTCATATTAGAGACTGTCAATGGAACTGCAGATTCATAAGCTGATGGATGGGATACCTGGCATTTGACGTGAGCTGCATTCCATTGTCCTGCATCTGAGTGCCAGTGCCACTGTCTACGTGAGAGAGGGATGAGTTGCCTGGACTCTCAGCCACAGCCTGGTTTCCCTCAGGAATTCCATCCTTGAGGGCTTTGTCAGTCTACCTACAGCATGTGGACTGCAGCTGTTCAAGAAGGCAGCTCAGTACTACCTTCTCAAGGGGCAACTGGGGATGGCAATAAATGCTGGCCCAGCCAGCAAAGCCCCACATCGCACAGGTGAATAAAAAGAAAAACAAAGCTGAGATGGCAAAAGGGACCTTAGGACGGTGAGTGAGCTGCTGTTTTCACCATGGGGATGGGGTAACTCTTAGAACGTTCCTGATATGGACAGCTTTCCCACCCCTCTGCCATTGACACCAACCCCTCTGCATGCATGGCAACAGATAAGACTGCTTCTGCCATTGTGCAGGAGACCCTCACTGCCTCGTAACCAGGAAAACCGGCATCAGCCTCTCTCCAGCTCGGCTGATAGCAAAGGACAACACTACGCTGTAGTCTGTTGTAAACCAGGTTCTGCTGTTGGCCGGCATGGCTTCTTCTCCTCATCCTCAAATGACATGGCTCAGTCCGCTAGATCACCCTCTGGAGGTCCAGGTCATGTAAGAGGCAGGACACTAGGATGATTTCATAGAAGCATACAATCCCTAAAGCATGGAAACAGGCCATTGGGCCCAACAAGTCCACACTGACCCTCCAAAGAGTATCCCACCTAGACCCATTCCCCTACTCTTTCACTTTTACATTTCCCCTGATTAATTCATTTAACCTACACATCCTGAACACTATGGGCAATTTAGCATGGCCAATTCATCTAACGTGCAGATCTTTTGACTGCGGGAGGAAACCAGAGCATCCAGAGAAACCCCACGCAGACACGGGGAGAATGTGCAAACTCCATATAGACAGTCGCCCGAGGCTAGAATCGAACCTGGATCTCTAACGCTGTGAGGCAACAGTGCTAACCACGGAGCCACCGTACTGGCATATTTGCTCAATTCAAGTCAGAGAATAACACAGTCACCTTGACGTCCAAAGCATTGAAATCTCACTGGTCTGCTGGATGTTAGCTTTGGTAGATATGTGATTCTCATTGTAACACAAATCAGTCTCTGTCGACTGATTTCTCACTGATCTCTCTTTAGTGGGCAGTCTAACCCTCCAATAGCTCTGGTGAACAGAACCTCCATAGCAGCCAGGAGCATCTAAGGGTCTAAACACACCTTGTGATTCTTTGAAACAGCCACCACACAACCGGACCTGGACAGAAGGAAACCTTTATGACTGATCAATGACCCTAGCTGGCCCAATGGAGCCTTGAGGGCAAGTGTGAAATCTATCACATCATGAACTTTCAGGAATCTAGCAATTCATATTGTGTCTGGCTCTCTCAGATGACTGACATCATTGATAGTGAATGAGATGAATTCGTTGCTCACTTGAACATGTATCTGTGATGGTGAGCTGAAGTGTAAGGGAAGTTGCAAAGGTCACCAGCTGCTGCCTGGAGTGAATCTGATGCATAAAAATGCAAAGCCACAGCCAACTTGTGAGCAAGCCAAAGCGTGGCCGTGAAAACAATTTAAATAGGCTCCTCACAGCAAAACCACCATCTCTAGAGAGAGACAGTCTGCAAAGGCACCAGTGCTCTGAGGAGTGGAAAGTAATTCATCCTTTGTCTGTAAACACTGTGCAGAATAATATCTTCTACCATGGACTGACTGTTGCTGTCATCTGTCTTGTTTTGGCGCTGGCGCAGCATCATTTACGCCACAGGATGGACTAGTCCCTAGAAAGCTGGCCACTCCTACTCTGTATTTTCTTCACACTTAGAGCAGCTTCCTCCAGAGTATACAATCCTCATGGGAACAGTGAGTTCTTGTTCTTCTGCTTGTGCTTTCACCCTCTGGGATAGCCCTGTCTTCAGGCTCTCTTCCCTCTCAGTCTCTCCTTATTTTTAATGTGAGCCTATAAACACTAATTAAATAAAGTCTACTAACAGCCAAACACTGCAACTTCAGAGGCACAGAAAGGAGTCTTTGGGGATTCAATGCATCAAAACTGTTGTGATCCTACTGAAGAAAGGGATGTGCTGTTTTTAATGCTCACTACATTTTAGAACTTTATAGTTTCCAACAAAAGCAATCTGAAGGATGAATCTGGTAACCGGGAAAGACCCTATGCTCCAGTGACCGAGTTAGAGAATAAATAAAAGGAGAACGTGCTGAAAAAACTCAGCAGGTCTGGCAACATCTGTGGGGAGAAAAACAGAGTTAACATTTCAATTTTAATATGACTTCTTTGGAACTGAAGGGACTAAAACAAATGGTATTTATGGAGGAAAGAGGAGTGAGTGTAACAGATAGTGAGGGTACCAGAGCAAAAGAAAAAGGGATTTCTCATGGCACTTCATTTTCCACAGAAGCACTTTACAGCCGTCAGGATTCATTATTGTGCTCAACAGTTTCAGAGCATGAACACTCACCTTCACTTTGATGACATACCAACCTGCATCTCTCGCAACTACATATTGTGGTTGCACAGATTGTGGGTTACCTATTTTGTATTACTCACACCTATCTTAAAGACTGTTCTACATTTATATTAGTCCTCTACTACCATTTGCACTCCCTGAACTTTCCACGGATGCTGCCAGACCTGTTGCAGCAATTTCTGGTTTTATTTCAGATTTTGACAATCTACAGTACTTTGCTTTTATTCAAGTTCAATGATGTTGATTTGAAATGCTGCTATGCGTGTAGGGATTGACATGGGTGACAGTGGTTCAGTGAGATATACCTATGTTATATGGATATCAATGTGAAATTTTCCTTTTTACTTGAAGCACTGTCAAATAATAATGATTTTGGCTTACATGTCACAGTAAAAGTTTTAAAAAGTAAAAAAATTGTCCTTTGGTTTTTTCGGTTGTTGTG
Source organism: Chiloscyllium punctatum (assembly GCF_047496795.1). NCBI lineage: Eukaryota > Metazoa > Chordata > Chondrichthyes > Orectolobiformes > Hemiscylliidae > Chiloscyllium > Chiloscyllium punctatum. The sequence continues at coordinate 71,577,917 of NC_092764.1, read as the reverse complement.
GTTGGTTTCTTTTCTTTCAATAAGTTTTTGTTTTTTTCAGGGAGTGAAACAGCAGCCTGCTAGACTGTTAAATATACTGGTTAACCTTTCCATAACATTCCAAAGGACATGATAAACATAAAATGACCAAACTGTTCACTTATTTATCTCTGAACACCACATGGCTAGATCTCAGGCCTCTATGCAATGTAACGATGAGAATGCAATGATAAAAACAAAAATAATTATAAATTCACCAGAGTATCCAGCCCTAATTCCACCAGATACTCTGTTACAAATTGAAAGGAGAGATATCTAACACAGAATGTTACTGACCTAGGTTCCACTCCTGGTTTCTGCTGAAGTTAGCTGGATATGGGAGTTTCCCTGCTTTGGCGAAGGAAACTGTAACCAGTATTTCCAATTTCTCACTGAGCCCGGCATGCCAAGTGAAGACAGCAGCATTGGTACACTCAATGATACAACTGATACGTATTGTTTAAGCTCATGGGCACAGAACACATCGGATGAATATTTGATCATGTGAGAGGTAGCATCTGTATACTCCAGGCTTCAGGCTCTGAACAGATTTTGTCAATACAATCCTATAATTACTTGTGTTTCTTTACCTGGGTAGGAGGGGACAGTCAGGATCATATCTGTGCTGCAGACCCACACGCCTGGTGGACAACCTGGTCCCAACTGTAATGGGCAAAATCAGAAAATATAAATCAGCGATGCATACTATCCTTTACTTCTTTTGTTTTCGTACATGATCCAGCAACTGTGATGACCTTTTTCACTCCATCACCGCTGTACTCAATGACCTACACTGGCTCCCTGTCCAGTAACACTTTCAATTTTAAATTCTCATCCTTAATTTCAAATCCCTCTCTAACTCTGTACTCTCCTCCAGCCCTTTAACCAGATGCTCCAGCCCTCGCAAGAACTCTGCCCTCCTACAATATCAATTCTGACTACACTCTCAATTTTAATTGCACGACGATTGGCATCTAAGCTGCTAGCTACCCAGGCCCTAAACTCTGGAATTCCTTCTCCATATCTCTCCATCTTTCTCTCTCTCTTCTCCATAACTCCTCATATTTTGACAACGTTTTTGCTCATCTTGACATCATGCTTGATGTCAAGTTTGGCTGATTACAACCCTAGAGTGCCTTGGGATATTTTACTGCATCAAATGTCCAATATTATTGCATGTTGTCACATGAGTCAAATCCTCCTAGAAAAGCTCAAAATACACAGGGTTGGGTTAAACTTGCCCACTCTCCCACTGTGTATATATTATCATAAGCTCCTCAAGGCATGCGCTGAAACTACCCCAGAATCTATGGTGAGGTATCACTGAGCCACACAGACCTAAAAGCAGAGATTTGATTCCTCATCTGAGGTATAGCTGTTGATCTACTTAGGCTGACAGTGGAGATGCTAAAACTGAGTGTGCTTGAATGAGGGGAAAGTGGGGAAAGAAAAGGCCAGAATCCTACACTGATTGTGGGTGATAGAGAGGATTAACAGGGAGGTAGTCACACCTACGTTATAGGACAAAGATAATTGGGTGACTGTCAGGAGAGGGAAAGGGAATAGACAGACAGTGCAAGGTGAAGGCCACAGCAGTAAAAGTGAGGATTGCAGATGCTGGAGATCACAGTCAGGATTACAGTGGTGCTGGAAAAGCACAGCAGGTCAGGCAGCATCCAAGGAGCAGGAAAATCGACATTTCGGACAAAAGCCCTTCATCAGGCACTGAGCCTCGCTCTGTGGCTCAGAAGGGAAGAGGGGAGAATAGGAAAGCAATAGTGATAAGAGATTCAATTGTGACAGGAACACGCAGGAGATTCTGTAATTGTGAACGAGATTTCGGGATGTTGTGTTGCCTCCTGGGCGCCAGGGTCAGGGATGTCTCGGATCAAGTCTGCAGGATTCTTAAGGGGGAGGGAGAGCAGCCAGAAGTCATGGTACACATGGGTACCAATGACATAGGTATGGAAAGGGAGGGGAACCTGAAAAGAGAATATAGGGAGTTAGGTTGGTAGCTAGGAGGCAGGACGAGCAGATTAGAAATCTCAGGATTGCTGCCGGTGAGGCGAGGAATAGAGAGCGAGTGCAGATGGACACGTGGCTGCAGGGCTGGTGTACGAGGGAGGGCTTCAGATATATGGATCATTGGGATCCCTTCTGGGGAATGTGGGCCTTGTACAAGAAGGGCAGGTTGCACCTGAACTGGAGCGGCACCAATATCCTGGACAGGAGGTTTGCTGGAGCTCTTCAGGAGGATTTAAACTGGATTGGCAGGAGAGTAGGAAACTGAGCTGCGGATCAGATGACAGAGTAGATAGTGAACAGCCAGATACAGTGTGCAGAGAGTCTGTGAGGAGAGATAGGGAGTTGATAGGGCCAAGGTACACTCGTTGTGATGGGTTGAAGTGTGTCTATTTTAATGCAAGAAGTATCAGGAATAAGGGTGACAAACTTAGAGCATGGATCAGTACTTGAAACTATGATGTTGTGGCCATTGTGGAGACTTGGATATCACAGGGACAGGTACAGTTGTTGGATGTTCCGGGATTTAAATGTTTCAAAAGAATGGGTGGGGATGAGGTAAAAGAGGTGGAGAAGTGGCATTGCTGATCAGGAATAGTACCACAACTGCAGAAAAGGAGGTCGTCAAGGGGGGTTTATCTACAGAGTCAGTATGGGTGAAAGTCAGAAACAGGAAAGCAGCAGTCACTTTACTGGGTGTTTTCTACAGGACCTCCAGTAGCGACAGAGACATGGAGGAGCAGATTGGGAGGCAGATTTTGGAAAGGAGTAGAAGTAACAGTTTAGGGTGAGAGGGGAAAGATACAAAAGAGACCTAAGGGGCAACTTTTTCACCTAGAGGGTGGTATGTGTACGGAATGAGCTGCCAGAGGAAGTGGTGGAGGCTGGTACAATTGCAACATTTAAGAGGCATTTGGATGGGTATATGAATAGGAAGGGTGTGTAGGGATATGGGCCGGGTGCTGGCAGGTGGGACTAGATTGGGTTGGGATGTCTGGTCGGCATGGATGGGTTGGACCAAAGGCTCTGTTTCCATGCTGTACATTTCTATGACTCTATAACAAGGTTGTTATCATGGGTGACTTTAACTTCCCTGATATCGATTGGAAGAAAGTGAGGACTGCAGATGCTGGAGATCAAAGTCGAAGAGTGTAGTGCTGGAAAACCACTCCAGGCAGCACTCGAGGAGCAGGTGAGTCTACACTTTGAGCATGATCTCTTCATCAGGAATGAGGGGGTGACCCAAGGGCGCTGAGAGATAAATGGGAGGTGGAAGGTAGCTGGGAATGTGATAGCTAGATGAAGGTGGGGGTAAAGGTGATAGGTCGGAGAGGAGGGTGGAGTAGATCGGTTGGAAGGAAGGTGGGACAGATGGAGGGGCAATTGTGATCTTTGAAGGAGGAGACCATCTGGGAGTAGATGAGGTGGAGGCAGAAGAATTGGGAATAAGGGATTGCGTTTTTATAGGAGGCAGGGGGGAGGCGGTGTAGTCCAGGTAGTTATGGGAGTTGGTGGGTAGATGGCCGTGTTGAGTTGGTCACCGGAAATGAAGATGAAGAGGTCCAAGAATTGGGAGGGAGGTGCCACAGTGATGGTCCAGGTGAACTTGAAGTTGGAGTGGAAGGTGTCTGTGAAGTTGATGAACTGTTCAACCTTCTCATGGGAGCATGAGATGGTGCCAATATAGTCATCAGAGGAAAAGGTGGGGACTGGTGCTGGTTTGGCTGCAAAAGATGGACTGCTCCACGTACCAGACAAAGAGGCAGGCATATCTGGGGCCCATTCGGGTACCCTTGGCTACCCCTTTAGTCTAGAGAATGTGGGAGGATTTGAAGGAGAAATTGTTGAGGGTGAGGGCCCAGTTCAGCCAATCAAATGAGTGTGTCAGTGAGAGGGTACTGGTTGGGTCGGTGGGAGAGCACAAAACGGAGGTCTTGGAGGCCTTGGTCATGGCGGATGGATGTGTACAGGGACTGGATGTCTGTGGTGAAGATGAGTGTTGAGAGCCGGGAAAACGAAAATCATGGAGGAGGTGGAGGGCATTGGTGGTGTCCTGAATGTGTGTGTGGAGATCCTTGACTAAGGGGGACAGGACAGTTTCAAGGTATGCAGAAGTAAGTTCGTTGGGGCAGGAGCAGGCTGAAACAATGGGTTGACCAGGGCAGTCAGGTTTGTGAATTTTGGGTAGGTGCGAGGTTCCCAGACTATGAGGTTGGAGGCTGTTGGTGGGAGATCCGGTAGGAGGTAGAACCGGGCGGTGTGGGTTTATTTGATTGGAACTTACTTAGTTCAAACAGTTTGGATGAAGCAGTTTTATCAGGTGTGTCGCTGGACTTCCTTGGCAGGTAGGATTAAGGAAAACGCTAAGGTGTTCTACACTTATGTGAGAAACAAGAGGATGGCCAGAGTGAGGGTAGGGCCAATCAGGGATAGTGGAGGGAACTTTCACCTGGAGTTAGAGAAGGGAGGGGAGCTCCTTAATGAAAGCTAAAAGGTCTTAAAATTGATAAATCTCCTGGCCCCGATGGGCTACATCCTAGAGTTCTGAGGGAGGTGGCTGAGGAAATTGCGGAGGCGTTGGTTGAGATCTTTCAAAAGTCACTGGAGTCGGGGAAAGTCCTGGATGATTGGAAGATCGCTGTTGTAACCCCATTGTTCAAGAAAGGATCAAGACAAAAGATGGAAAATTATAGGCCAATTAGCCTAACCTCGGTTGTTGGTAAAATTCCAGAATCCATTGTTAAGAATGAGGTTTCTAAATTCTTGGAACAGCAGGGTCAGATTAGAACAAGTCAACATGGATTTAGTAAGGGGTCGTGCCTGACAAACCTGTTAGAATTCTTTGAAGAGGTGACAAGTAGGTTAGACCAGGGAAACCCAGTAGATGTGGTCTATTTAGACTTCCAAAAGGCCTTTGATAAGGAGCCACACGGGAGGCTGCTGAGTAAGGTGAGGGCCCATGGTGTTTGAGGTGAGCTACTGGTATGGATTGAGGATTGGCTGTCTGACAGAAGGCAGAGAGTTGGGATAAAAGGTTCTTTTTCGGAATGGCAGCTGGTGACAAGCGGTGTCCCACAGGCTTCAGTGTTGGGGCCGCAGCTGTTCATGTTATATATTAATGATCTGGATGAAGGGTCTGGGGGCATTCCAGCAAAGTTTGCCGATGATACAAAGTTAGGTGGACAGGCAGATAGCACTGAGGAAGTGGGGAGGCTGCAGAAGGATCGAGACAGTTTGGGAGAGTGGTCCAGGAAATGGCTGATGAAATTCAATGTGAGTAAATGCGAGGTCTTGCACTTTGGAAAAAAGAATACAAGCATGGACTACTTTCTAAACAGTGAGAAAATTCGTAAAGCCAAAGTACAAAGGGATCTGGGAGTGCTAGTCGAGGATTCTCTAAAGGTAAACATGCAGGTTCAATCAGTGTTTAAGAAAGCGAATAGAATGTTGTCATTTATCTCAAGAGGGTTGGAATATAAAAGCAGCAACGTGCTACTAAGACTTTATAAAGCTCTGGTTAGGCCCCATTTGGAGTACTGTGTCCAGTTTTGGTCCCCACTCCTCAGGAAGGACATACTGGCACTGGAGCGTGTCCAGCGGAGATTCACACGGATGATCCCTGGAATGGTAGGTCTAACATACGAGGAACGGCTGAGGACCCTGGAATTGTATTCAATGGAGTTTAGAAGATTAAGGGGAGATCTAATAGAAACTTACAAGATAATCCATGGCTTGGAGAGGGTGGACGCTAGGAAATGGTTTCCATTAGGCGAGGAGACTAGGACCCGTGGGCACAGCCTTAGAATTAGAGGGGGTCAATTCAGAACAGAAATGCGGAGACATTTCTTCAGCCAGAGAGTGGTGGGCCTGTGGAATTCATTGCCGCGGAGTGCAGTGGAGGCCGGGACGCTAAATGTCTTTAAGGCAGGGATTGATAAATTCCTGACATCACAAGGAATTAAGGGCTACGGGGAGAATGCGGGTAAGTGGAATTGAAATGCCCATCAGCCAAGATTAAATGGCGGAGTGGACTCGATGGGCTGAATGGCCTTACTTCCACTCCTATGTTTTATGGTCTTATGGAATACTTTGCTTCAGTAGTCATTACTAAAAGGGATCTTGATATTTCTGAGGACAGCGTGAAACAGACTGATATGTTAGAACAGATTGATGTGAGGAAGGAAATGTGTTGAAAATTTTGAAAAACTGAAGGATATATACATCCCCTGGGCCAGACGGGATAGGACCTAGATTACTACAGGAAACAAGGGAAGAGATTGCTGTGCCTTTGGTGATGATCTTGGTGTCCTCACTGTCCACTGAAGTAGTGCCAGATGATCAAAGTGTGGGAAATGTTCTTGCTTTGTTCAAGAAAAGGAAAAGGGATAATCCTGGGAATTACAGACCAGTCAGTCTTACATCAGTGATGGGCAAGGTATTGGAGAAGATTCTGAGAGACAGGATTTGTGATTACTTGGAAAACCATTGTTTGATTAGACATGGTCAGCATGGTTTTATGAGGGGCAAGTCAGGCCTCACAAAACATACTGAATTCTTTGAAGATGTGAGAAAACACACTGATGAAGTTAGAGCAGTGGATGTGATGTATATGGAATTTAGCAAGGCATTTGGTAAGGTTCCCCATAGTAGGCTTGTTCAGAAAGTAAGGAGGCGTGGTATACAGGGGGACCTGTGTGTGTGGATACATAATTGGCTGGCCCATAGAAGATACAGTGTGGTGGTAGATGGAAAGTATTCAGCCTGGAGCTTGGTAACCAGTGGTGGTCTGTAGGGATCGGTTCTGATACCTCTGCTCTTTGTGATTTTTATAAATGACTTGGAGGAGAAAGTGGTAGGGTGGGTTAGTAATGAAGGTTGTTGGAGTTGTGGATAGTGTGGAGGGCTGTCATAGGTTGCAACTGGACATTGACAGGATGTAGAACTGGGCTGAGAAGTGGCAGATGGGGTTCAACTTGGAAAAGCGTGAAGTCGTTCATTTTGGAAAGACAAATTTGAATGCAGATTATAAGGTTAAAGGCAAGATTCTTGGCAGTGTGGAGGAACAGAGGGATCTTGGGGTCCATGTCCAAAGATTCCTCAAAGTTGCCACCCAGGTTGATACGGTTGTTAAGAAGGTAAATGGTGTGTTGGCTTTCATTAGCAGAGAGATTGAGTTTAAGAGCTGTGAGGTTATGCTGCAGCTCTATAGAGCTCTGGTTAGACCACACTTGGAATACTGTGTTCAGTTCTGGTTGCCTCATTATTAGGAAAGATATGGAAGCTTTTGAGAGGGTGCAGAGGAGATTTACCAGGATGCTGCCTGGACTGGAGGGCATGTCTTATGAAAAAAGATTGAGGGAGCTAGGGCTTTTCTCACTGCAGCAAAGAAGGTGACTGATAGAAGTGTACAAGATGATAAGAGACATAGATAGAGTGGACAGCCAGAGACTCTTACCCACGGCGGAAATGTCTATCACAAGGGGGCATAATTTTAAGGTGATTGGAGGAAGGTTTAGGGGAGATGTCAGAGGGAGGTTCTTTACACAGAGTGCTGGGCACGTGGAATGCACTGCCAGCAGTGGTAGTAGAGTCAGACACATTAGGGACATTTAAGTGACTCTTGGCTAGACACACAGAAGATGTTGTGGTTCCATTCGCCGAGCTGGGAATTTGTGTTGCAGACGTTTCGTCCCCTGTCTAGGTGACATCCTCAGTGCTTGGGAGCCTCCTGTGAAGCGCTTCTGTGATGTTTCCTCCGGCATTTATAGTGATTCACAGGAGGCTCCCAAGCACTGAGGATGTCACCTAGACAGGGGACGAAACGCCTGCAACACAAATTCCCAGCTCGGCGAACTGAACCACAACAACGAGCACCCGAGCTACAAATCTTCTCACAAACTTTGAACACATAGAAGATAGTACAATGAAGGGTATGTAGGTTAGTCTGATCTTAGAGTAGGATAAAAGGCCGACACAACTTCAAGAGACAAAGGGCCTGTACTGTGCTGTACAGTTCTATATTCTATTATTGATTTGAAATGGGAGGACCATATATGTGAGCACTGAATTGGTCCTGGATCAGGCTTGGTTTTGACAGTCTCCAAGTGTAACTGTCTGCTCACCGTCTGGGCTTGACCCTTTGGGAGGGGAGAAAACTAAGAATTTGAAGTTTGTTGCAGGTTTTGAAGTGGCATTCCTATGGATCTCTCCCAAGGACCAAGCTGAAACAGTGCCTTATGGAACACAGCAACAAGAGTAGGCCATTCTGCCCCATCAGCCTATTACACTACTCAATCGGTTGATCTGTTACTCAACTCAACCCTTCACCTTCACATTCCTGATGAAGGGCTTATGCCCAAAACATCAATCTCCTACTCCTTGGATGCTGCCTAACCTGCTGTGCTTTTCCAGCACCACACTTTTTGACTGATCTCCAGCATCTGCAGTCCTCACGCTCTCCTCTACCTTCATACCCTTGCTGAACAGAAATCTAGCAATCTTAGTTCTGGCATTACAAACTGATACTAAATCTCAGCAGCATTTTTGTGGAGAATATTTTCCTGATTTTCACCATGCTTTACAGGAAGATGTGTTGCATGATATCACTCCTGTCTAACCCAGCTCTCACTTAAAGGTTATGCCTTGGCATACTGGACTGCCCACAAGAGGAAATACCTAATAAGTTCTGTAAATTTTGAGATGATTTTAAAGAACCTCAATTAGATCATGCCTAACTTTCTATGTTCAAGGGAATGTATTTGCAAACATCCTCATTGTAATTGAACACTTTTAGCACCTGGATCATTCTACATTGCGTTCTCTCCAAAGCCTGTTTATGCTTCCTGAAGTGCACAACCATAATTGTGCTCCTCATGGGGTCTAAGTACTCTGTACAGGTGTAAATACCTTCCATTCCTCTTCATTCCAGCTCTCTCAAGATAAAGGCCAACATTCCAAAGTTCCTTTTAAAATTATTTTTCACACCAGCCCCCACTAGCATTTTGGGGGCATCTGTACAAGGGACTTCAAATCTCTTTGGTCTTTAACTGTTCCAAACATTTTGCCATTTAGAAGAAACTCGAATCTACATTTTCTAGATCTGAAGTATATGACCTGACTCTCCTCCGCTCCCATTGGAGATGGCTTACGCGTGACTGACCTTATATGTCATGACGTGCAGCAGAACATCGATGTTACAGACGAGGGCTTCTGCTTTGCTGTCGCAGTTTTCCATTGGCAAACAGGTGAACGAACGTCCACAGTCATCAAAGGGAAAGTCTCGGCCCTAAAAGTGACAACAGGGAAGAAAAGAAAGACTTTTTTTTAACATTCCTAATTTATTGTCATCCTCTGGGGCACAGTTTCCACAGACACAGAAACACTTCTCTCCCTTACTAAATGGGTCACCTTCATTTACAGCCTTCAAGGAATACGAGGATATAGCAGATGAATATATGGCTGAGGAGCTGGTGCAGGGGAATAGGGCTCACGTTTTTGGATTATTAGAATCTCTTGTGGGGTAGAAGAGACCTGTATAAGAAGGATGGATTGCATCTGAATTGAAAGGGGACTCATATACTGGCAGGTAAATTTGCTAGAGCTGCTTGGGAGGATTTAACTGAGTACAGTGCGGAGGGTGGGTGGGGGGGGGATAGTGGTCAGAGAGATAGTGAGGAAAGAGATCAGACGAGACTGGTACAGGGAAAAGGAGCAAGTCAAACAGTCAGGGTATGCAGGAACAAAACAGAGAAGGAGGTAAATTAAACTACGTTTATTTACAAATGTAAGAGGCCTAAGGGCATGATCAATAACATGGGACTGGGATATCATAGCAATTGCAGAGATGTGGCTCAGGGATGGACAGGGCTGGCAGCTGAATGTTCCAGGGTACAAATGCTATGGGAAGGATACAAAATGGGGCAAGAGAGGAGGGGGTTTGACATTTTTGACAAAGGATAACATTACTGCTGTACCTCGGGTGGATATTCCTGGAGAATATGTCCAAGGATTTTATTTGGGTGGAACTGAAAAATAAGCAAGGGCTGATACCTTATTTGGATTGTACTATTGCGCCCCCCCCCCCAAAGTAATCAGCGAGAAATTGAGAAACAAATTTGTCAGGAGATCTCAGTTATCTGTAAGAATAATAGAGGGATAATGGGAGGGGAATTTAACTTTCCGAACATAGACTGGGACTGCCATAGTGTTGAGGGTTTAGATAGAGAGGAATTTGTTAGGTGTTGTCACAATGTTGGTCTTTTTACAAGGTTACTATGCACTTGAGTTTTTTTCCAAAGAGGTGGTAATTGGCAATGCTCCAACTAGGCTGGGTTTGAAAAGTTTATTGGGCTGATTTTGTTTTCCCCAAACAGAAAATGCCTCCAGCCTAAGGCTTCCATGTCTTATAAAAACCGGTTTAATCAAAGGGGAGTGGCCAGCTAGGTGTGTAGCGAACCTTCATTTAGATTAGAGTATTTGATTCAGGTCAGCAGCAGTGTGTGTGAAGAAAAGCTGCTGGGGCAAGTCCAGCTGGTACTCCCTCTCTCTCTAACTTCAAGTCTGTAAGCCCTGGTTTGTTTCATTTTTGTTCTTTGTGCTAAGGGACGGGTTTATTGGGACTGTTGCAAGTATTTTCTGAACAGCATCATTAAATCTGTCAGGCTTTTGGCTAGGATAAGTTATCTGGTATTCTGTTTTTTGTTCTTTGTGTTTCATTTTGTAATTTTGTCAATAAATTCTGTTTGTTTAAAACTTTGCAGTCAGACCAGCTAATTCACTCCGGGAATATTCACTATACACTTATCGAAAACAAATCGCTGTTTTCCCTGGAGCGTTGGAGGCTGCAGGTTGACCTTATAGAGGTTTATAAAATCAAGAGGGGTAAGGATGGAATAGATAGTCAAGGTCTTTTCCATGGGTTGGAGTAATCCAGAACTAGAGGGCATAAGTTTAGGGTGGGAGGGGAATGATTTAAAAGGAACCTAAGGGGCAACGTTTTCACGCAAAGGGCAGTACGTGTGTATGAAATGAACTGCCAGAGGAAGTGGTGAAGGCTTACAATTAAAAGACGTCTGGATGGGTATATGAATATGAATAGGGAAGGGTTTAGTGGGATATGGGCCAACTGCTGGCAAACGGGACTAGATTAATTTAGGATATCTGGTTGGCATGGACAAGTTGGATCCAAGGATCTGTTTGCGTGCTGTACAACTCTATGACTCTGTAACCAGTATATTGGAAGTGAGAAGGGCAGAACTAGGGAGGGATAGGTGGGTCAGCTCAGCTAGCTCAGTGCAGATTGGATCAAAGACTTTCTATGCTGAATGACGAGAGCTGTAGGTCAATAGTAGCATTTCCATATCTGAGTCAGAAGGTCACAGGCTCAAATTCCACACAAAGACATCTAGACTGACACCTCAGTGCCATTTTGAGGGAGTACTGCACTGGTGATGGTGCCAACATTAGACTGATGCAACATTAGACTGAAGCCTTGTCTGCCTGTTCAGAGAGAAGTTGGAAAAGAAATTCCAATGGCACTATTCAAGAAATGGGGACATCTCTCAATGTTCTGGCAATATTTACCTCCCTACCAAAATCACCGAGACAGTTTCACAGTTAGTTATTTGCCTTATTGCAGTTTGTGGAAGTTTGCAATACGCAAAGTGACTGTCCATTTCTTACATATTTACAAAAGTGACCACATCCGAGTAGCACCTATTCGGCTGTAAAGCACTTCGGGATATCCTGAGATTGTAAAAGGCCCTGATATAAAAGCATGATCTTTATGATGGTCCAACACTTTGTATAGTGGTGCCTTTATCCATTTAGCCACTGGCAGAGCTCTTTAACAAATTTAATGAGCTTACAGAGCCAAATAATTCAACAGTAATGAAATAGAGAACTGCTGATTCTGATGGCTGTGTGGAACATTGAGCACTCATCGCCCTGAGTGATTCGGTTCCTTCTGATTATCTGAACCAATAGTGGACTCAAGAAGTCGATGCAGCTGTTTGGAGTTTGCTGACTCTCACAGGACATTCATTTTACAGTCACTTCACTGCCAATCAGAAAAATCCATCACTCAGCTTTAATGAGACATGTACTCGACATTTACTGCATAGTGGCCAGTGTAAAATATAGGCCTCTCAAATGGGTTCATAGAAATGTTTAAAAAGTCTATCCAAAAGGAGCAAGACAATTGTCAACTGAATCAGAAGCTTATTACTATGCTTCCCCCAATATCACAGCAGGTAGGTCTACTGGGGCACTGAGGTATACAGGCAGATATCAGTAATCACCTATGGCAGAAGGATGCTTTAATTTGCCTAAGCACCCCAGGGTAGTGAGTGGAAAAGACATTAAGCTAGACTCCCCGTGCTAATTATTCAATACCAGAAATAGTATGCTAATTATGCAGTTTTCCTCAACTGATTAGCCTGCAAACCCTAGATATAGTTGGACATAACCAAGATTAACTCTCCAGTGCACTATTTAGGGAGTGCTGTCCTGTCTGAAAGAGCATTTTCTGTTGAGGAATGTTTTACTAAGGCCTCATACCTTCACAGGCAGCCATCAAACATCCCTTTCCACTGTTCATGAAGTTGTTACCATGGTAATCGGAGGCAATTGAGAACTTTGAACCCATCCTGGCTCTCCATAGAGCAATCCGATCTATTCCATTCCCTCATACTATCCCTCTAACACTACAGCGTTATTTCCTAAAAGTATGCATTCACTTTCCTTACAAATTACTTTGCACAAGACATCAATATAAAGGAAACACAATATACTGTATGAGAAGAGAGTGTTGACTGGCAGGTAAGTATAATATGGTTGGTACAGGAGATGCCACAAAGAATGGACCAGTTAGACGATGACTGACAGTTAACTGCCTAGTCTATTTAAATTTTAAACCATGCAGGTTACCACTGTATGGTCCCAGCATTACTCTGAGTAATGAACAAGAGAAAGAATGTCACCTATTTTGTTGAGTTAAAGTGTATGTACACGTTTATTCTGCCTGCAACATTTAGGGCTTGGTGTAGTAGTATATGTAGCTAACAGTATGTATAAGAGTCAATCACATAATGAACTTAAATTGGGTGTCAGTGTATGTATTTGCACACTTCGCTGTATTTAGCAAATGCTATCCAATTGCAGAATCACTTGACATCAGAAATGATGTTTTTTGCAAATAAGGGTTGGTTCGATATGGTCAGCACCTTTTCAGTTGTGAACAACTACAGGGATGACTGTTATTTGACAGAATCTGATAGTCTTTAGTATGTATAGCCTAAATACCTGCCAACCCCTCCCAACACTGAAATTCATACACCACATTATTAATCTGTGATAGGCACAATCTTGTTAACAGTGAACACCACACATTGCTATTACATCACAGCAGCCTTAAACAGCTAGCTTCACTTGGTTTAGTTTATTCTTCCTGGGATGGGGGTGTTGCTGGCTAGCCTAGCATTTACTGTCCCTGTCTAATTATCCAAAGGGCAGTTAAGAATCAATCACTTTGCTGTGTGCCTGGAGGCTAATATAGGTCAGACCAAGTAAGGATGGCAGGCCATCGTCCTTAAGGGATTTTAATGAACCAGATGGGTTTTCATGACAATTGACAGTTTAACATGGTTGCCACTGGATTTATTCCAGATATTTATTGAGTTCAAATTTTACTATCTGCCATGGTGAGATTCACAGCCATATCCTCATAGCCTGGCATGCTGGATTAATTGTTCAGATATATTACCACAACATTACCTTCTCCTCGTTGGTTTGTCAATCAATGTTATGAGGTTGCCAATAAGGCTAACCTTCTTGTGCGTCAAACTTCTGGAAGAAATGTTTCAATAAAAGGTGTCTTTTATTCAGCAGTGCTCAAATTCAGAGCTACCATATAACTAATATTCATTCCTCAATCAATATCAATGAAATAGATCACGTGGTCTTTATCACATTACAATTGTAGGACTTCGCCATTGAAACAGTGTAACAGTGACTACACTTCAAAAGTATTTCATTGCTATATAGCACTTTGCAATGTCCTGAAAAGCTCTTCTATTCAAATAATATCTTCCATTCTGTCTTTGAGAGTCAATACATAGAGTTCACATTGAAGGATAACAACTTGAAAGAGCTATCACACTGTTCTCAGTACCTGTATCCCTCGAGTGCCCAATAACATTGGGGTAGCAAGGTAGCTCAGTGGTTAGTAATGCTGCCTCACAGCACCAAGGACCCGGGTTTGATTTCAGCCTCGGGCGACTGTCTGTGTGGAGTTTGCACATTCTCCCTATGACTTCATTGGTTTTCTCCGGGTGCTCCTCTTTCCTCCCATAGTCCAAAGATGTGCAGATTAGGTGAATTGGCCATGTTAAACTGCCCATAGTTTTCAGGGATATGTAGGTTACATGCATTTGTCAGGGGAAATGTAAAAGTGATAGGGTAGGGGAATGGATCTGGGTGGGTTACTCTTCAGAGGGCCGGTGTGGACTTGTTGGGACAAATGGCCTGTTTCCACACTGGAGGGATTCTATGGCTCTATGAAAATTAAATGGTTTGATATTAGCAGGAATTCAAACCTCACTAGAAGGGTGGCTCACTGTTACATCAAATTTCACTCATCTGAGACAGCACATTCTTCCAATACAATAGCTTAAATCCATCTATCATTTAAGACGATGGAACGCTTTGGGATAAAGCATCATTTCATTCAAGTCTGATCAATGAAAAGCCAATTACAAAGTTAATTGAGACAAAGAACCAGGAGGAAGATAATGATCATGCTTTTATTTTGAAACGGTGACTTAGTTATTTTTATGATACTGCCTGAAAAGATTGTGGGAGCAGTTTCAGCTGTAACCTTCAAACAGAATTGGATAAATGCTTTCTTTATACTTCATTACGGTTTAACACAACTAAGTAACTTGCTTGGCCATTCCAGAGGACATTTAGAGGTCAACCACTTTGCTGTGTGTCTAGAGTTATATGTAGCTCAGAGCAGGTAGGATGGGACATGCCTTTTCCCTCAAGGGCATTAATGAACCAGATAGGCTTCACAACAACTGACAACTGTCACCATTAGAACAGCTTCAATACACAGATTTATTAATTGAATTCAAAATTCACTATCTCTGCCACAATGAGATTTGATCTCACATTCCCAGAGCAACAGTGTGGGTCTCTGGATTACTTAAGTAGTTACTGACAAATGTAACTTGAAAAGGAAAGATTTGCAAGACTAAGCAGAAAGAGTTACTCAACCGAAAATCTGATACAGGCACAACAGACCAAATAGCTTCCTTCTTGCTGTCAGTATCTGTAATGTTAAGTACCAGCAACCGTACCCTGAGCACTGCATGGTAATGTCTGAGCAAACAGACTCAGCTTTTACAATGGATGAATGGAAATTACGATCTGTTTGGATATGAATTTCCTGCAAAGTAGTTCCTCAAACAGAGTACAAAGTTAGATGTTTCATGTCCTCTTCATAATTATGTAACTTCCTTGAGTATAGGCAATGCACTGGGGCTCTTTTTGCTCATAGTCTAACACTTATAAAGTCTCAAATAAGGCTTGCAACATAATAAAACTTAAGTAGCTTCAATTAATGCATATACTTGATGGCCTCAGCCTTTCCCAAAGACATATGCTTGAAAAATTTGTTCGGAGTCAGTTGAAGGCAGAACCTGCAGTCCGAGAATGTGTAATCTACCGGCATAATTTAGTCAGCCAAGTAATACTAAGAGCTCAGTTTTATAAACCATGCAATCATTTACCGTACTTACACTTAGAGCGACTTTTAATGAGACTTGCACAGCCACTTTCTGTTAGTCAGTAACAACACAATACTTTCTACAATCTATCTAGACCCATGTGAGGACATGCAAGTATCTTCTTAGCCAAGTATATTGAATGATTATTAATGAGTAACTCAGGATGTATCACTGAAAAGAAGATACAATTGCATTCATATAGCAGTTTTAATAACCATGGAATATCTCAAAACACTTTACAACCAACAAAGTATGTCAAGCGAGATGACTACTGTAATGTAGGAGACATGGCAGCCTATTATGCTTTCCCACAAACAGCAGTGTAATAATCACCCGACAAGTTGCTTAGTGATGGTGATTCAGGGGTAAACATTGGTCAGGGCACTGGAGATAACTCTCTTAACCTTCTTCAAAACAGTACCACAGAATCTTTTCAATCCATCTGTCACAACTCACTAGGTAGTGCATTGAAATCAAGCTCTAATATCCCTGAAGTCATCAGGAATGTAAAAATTTGATTAAACCACTGAAATGCACAATTTATCAAACTGTATAATTCAACTTGAAAGCATATGCACAACAGGTTTTTCCCTTAAAAATAACTATTTACTGTAATCAAACAATTTTTAACTTTCAGCAAGAAAGAAACAAAAGGAACATAATTGTTCCTGGAATTACTCATGCATTTTTGCCAAATTTACTAATTAAAAGATAATTTGAATAATTCATACCCATAAACTCCACAAACAATCCTAAGAGGGGAAATCAAATTTATCACAGGAGATAGTAGAATCCATTCAGTTCTTAAGGGACTAAATCACCAAAGACATGGGAAACCACTGTTTTTTGTCATTTACACAAATGATTTAGATGAGAATATAGAAGGCATGGTTAGTAAGTTTGCAGATGACACGAAGATTGGTGGTACAGTGGAAAGTGAATAAGGTTATCTACGGTTCCAAAGAGATCTTGATCAATTGGATCAATGTGCTGAAGAGTGGCAGATGGAGTTTAATTTGGATAAATGCGAGGTATTGCATTTTGGTAAAACAAATAAGAACAGGAATTAAATAATTAAAAGTAGTGCTAAGGGTAGTGTTGTAGAACAGAAAGATCTAAGAGTTCAGGTACATAATTCTTTGAAGTTTGCATCATCTATGATAGGGAGGTTAACAAGGCATTTAGCATGCTTGCTTCCATTGCTTAGACCTTTCAGTATAGGAGTTGGGTCATTATGTTGAGATTATATTGGATATTGGTGAGGTGTCTTCTGGAGTACTGTGTCCAGTTCTGGTCACCCTGTTATAGGAAGGATATTATTAAGCTGGAGAGAGTTCAGACAGATTTACCAGGATGTTGCCAGGAATGGAGGCTTTGGTTCATGGGCAGAGGGTGGTTAGGCTGGGACTTCTTTCACTGGAGCATAGGAGGTTGAGGGGTGACCATAAGGAGCATGGATAAGGTGAATGGCAGGTGTCATTTCCCAACAGTGGGAGATTTCAAGACGAGGTGGCATATTTTTAAAACGAGAGGACAAAGGCTTAAAAAAAGACATGAGGGCATTTTTTTTTACACATAGAGTGGGTAGTGTGTGGAATGAACTTCCAGAGGAAATGGTGGATACAGGTAGTCTTATAATATTTAATAGACATTTAGATAAATACATGAATTACAAATGCCTGGAGGGATATAGGCCAAGCACAGGCAAGTGGTACTAGTTTAGTTTGGGATTATGGTCAGCATGGACCGGTTGAACTGAAGGGCCTGTTTCTGACCTGTATGACTCTGTGACTCTATAACAGAACATAGGAAGAACACCAAATGCTGTGGAACAAAGAATTTTCACAGAAACAGTTATTGCTCTACAACTAAAAGGAATGTAACATAATAGGTCACTTTCAGATAATGTGCTGAAGTAGGAAACGTTGGCAGAAAAGTAACAAACCAAATAGTGACCCAAACAATGAGGTTAATGAGATAAAACAGTCTACAATAGAAAATAGGTTTTAACTGTGTCTAGGGAATATAGGTGGTCCAAACAAAGCCTTTGGCAAGATGATATTTATGTCAATAGTAACCTCACTAATTTGAAATTTGATTCAGGGGTGAGTATCGTTACATTGTCGGACAGTGTGTTTTCAGCTATGGTTCACTATCTACAGCTGATAACAGTGCAACTACATGGTCTAGGAGATATATCATTTCAGATTAGAAGGTATGCTACAAGTACTTCTCCAACACCTGTGTCAGATAGTATAAAACTTCTATGTACATTACAACCAAGAATTCTTACTCTTAATTACTAATCATTGAATAATAGAATCCCTACAGTGTCGAAAAAGGCCATTTGGCCCAACAAGTCCACATCAACTTTCTCAAGAGTAACCCACCCAGAACAATTCCCCTATCTTATTACTCTACATTTACCCCTAACCTAATGCAGCTAACCTACACATCGTTGAACAATATGGGTAGTTTAACATAGCCATTTCACCTACCCTGCATATCTTTGCATTGTGGGAGGAAACCCACGCAGACACAGGGAGAATATGCAAATTCCACACAGACAACTGCCCGAGGCTAGTTTCGAACTCATGTCCCTGGCCCTGTGAGGCAGCAGTGCTAACCACTGACTCACCAAGTTGCCATGTGAAGACGTATGTTAATCTCAATCATCTTCAGGTAATGGAAGGTGTCAAACTAGTTTGAGTCAACAAATAACTGGTCTGGAAACAGCCAGTTATAGAACAATAAGTCAAGAAAATTTAGTTAACAAACAGCCGGTTGTGGAACAAATGGTCAAAGGACAACTGGCAAACAATTTCATAGGACTCCCTAGACTCAGGGAAGAACATAAGCAGACAATTGACATAACTGAGATTAGCTCCAGTGTATAAGAAATGTAATTTATATTGTCAACAAGGTGGAAACCTGTCTATATTATGGATTGGCAGAAATGCTTTTCATTGCTATCAATACTGAAAAGAGTTCAGGCTACTTTGCAAGCAAAAACGAACAACCAGATAGTCAATGAGCAGCTTACCTGACTTGAACTCGCCGATGCATCCTCAGCTGAATTCACTCAAAGTGTAACAAAGCTTGGTGAACAAATAGTTATGACGGATTGAAATACTGAAGTGCTTGGAAGATACATGCTCAAACAGAGAAATTAATTTCCCTATCCTCCCTGAAAAATACGCTCAGCAACAGCAATGTTGATCATGCCAAGTAAGAAGCAATCCACGAATAGCAGAACTGAGAAAATGAATGTGGTAGTTTCTGCAATCACTGAGGCCCAATATTAAAAGTGACCAAGCTAAACACCAGGTTAACATAGGAAGTCTATACACTTCAGCATGGGTTTACTGGCAGGTTATAAATAAATACTCAGCTGACAACCACTGAAGATGTGGTACATACAATCCATTCGAAGCCTCTAACAAGATGGGGTGACCAATGTCCAGACAGCTAAGATATGGTTAAGAAGAAATTACCTAGTTCAAAGATTCAGGAAACTATAACAAGAAATAGCCCATTTCACAAAGTCAAACATCTTCTGAGAAGGAAATACATGGACTTAGAAGTCTTCCAAATGCCGCAGTGCAATTGCCAGATTCATCTAGAAAGACATCCTCCAAGAGATTAAAGGTCCTCCAGCTTAAAGGAATTTTCAGCTCACACACTGTCAGGAACACCATCAAAATCAACAATCTTCAAACTGTTGATTAACTGAACTTCCAAGTCTAAAGAAAATGTGTTCT
The DNA here is from genome assembly GCF_047496795.1 of Chiloscyllium punctatum. Taxonomy (NCBI): domain Eukaryota; kingdom Metazoa; phylum Chordata; class Chondrichthyes; order Orectolobiformes; family Hemiscylliidae; genus Chiloscyllium; species Chiloscyllium punctatum. The sequence goes on along the minus strand of NC_092764.1, from coordinate 71,558,329 downwards.
GGGAAAATAGTGAAGCCTCCAGATCACCTGAATTTGTGATTTCACATACTTTTGGTGGGGGAGGTGGAGGGGGAGGAGTGCAGCAGGTTGTAGAAGGAGCTGTTATACACAGAATATATTATATTATTGGTGGAAAGGAAAATGGCTTGAGGGAAAATGTTGGAAATGGGTGTAAAGGTTTAGTGGAGTGCTTTAAGCTACACCCACCATGATGATGCCACATGGACATGGGAAAAGAACAGATGAGGTTCTTCAAGGAGTGAGACCTGCCATGGACCAATGTCTGTATCTCAGTGTAATTTATGACACATGCTGACATACAACAAACTTCAGCTTGTTTAAATCAAGGGCCTCTTCTGATCAGACTAGCAATTGGTTTCCCTGGCTCACACCAGACCTGGCTGGTCCTGGAGGTCCTTGCCTTAAAAGGGCATGGTGGCAGCAACACAAGCCCTTGGTAAGAATAGGAGAAAGTGAGGACTGCAGATGCTGGAGATCAGAGCTGAAAATGTGTTGCTGGAAAAGCGCAGCAGGTCAGGCAGCATCCAAGGAACAGGAGAATCGACGTTTCCATTCCTGAAGAAGGGCTGATGCCCGAAACGTCGATTCTCCTGTTCCTTGGATGCTGCCTGACCTGCTGCGCTTTTCCAGCAACACATTTTCAGCTTGGTAAGAATAGTACTGACACTGCAGACACCATGTTGATCAGCGGATAAAATTGCTCATATAACAGCGAACTGAAGTGAGAAAGAGAATGGGGAAGAAAAAGTTTCTTTAACGTTTATAAAAAAAAACTTTTGCTCACCTGGTGAGGGATCATAGAATCACAGAACCCCTACAGTGTGGAAAGAGGCCATTCGGCCCACCAAGTCTGCACCTCCCCTCTGAAAAGCATCCCATCCAGTCCCAGCCCCATACCCTATTACCACAACCCTGCACTTACCATGGCCAATCAACTTAGCCTACAGATCCTTGGACACCATGGACAATTTAGCATGGTTAATTCACCTAACCTGCACATCTTTGGACCGTGGGAGGAAACAGGAGCACCTGGATGAAACCCACATAGACATGGGGAGAATGTGCAAACTCCACACGGACAATCACCCGAGGCTGGAATTGAACTTGGTTCCCTGGCGCTGAGAGGCAGCAGTACTAATCACTGAGCCACTGTACCACCAAAAATTGCATACTGGAAAACTGAAACTTTCTACTTTGAGCACATGGATCAGCATTGAGCACTCCCAGCTCAAGTTCATCCCAGGCATCCAATGTTTTATCGTCCAAAAGCTAAGTTTCCTTGCAGCTTTGTTTAATCAGATTGTTAATTGGTGCATAATAATAAGCTGTTGTCTGTTGAGAACTTAGAGGAGTGAATTGAGACCACCCAGGCTCAAGCCTATTATGTTTTGACCTTTGCAGTTAGTAAAATTAAAACTTCTAACTCTTTCTAGGCCCGAGGAGCGAAAAGCCTAAATTTCTAAAGGCATATTAATTTATAATTTGGATGTGTGTGCGTGGTGCGCAGGTGTGTACATGTGCGAATGGGGGAATCCATATTTGTCGGTGTGTTTATGGGTGTGGATGTGAAGGAATTGGGGGTGTGTATGTATGTGAGGGTGGTTGTGTATTTGTGGGTGTGTGTGTGCAGACGTCTGTGGTGGTGTGTGCGAGTCAGTGTATGTGTATGGGGATGTGCATATGTTCATATACGTACATTTGGCTGTGGGTTGTGCGTGCGTGCACATGTGTGGCGGTGGATGCGGGCGTGTGTCCATGGAGCACACTTTTGGGAAACATGAAAAAGAAAACTCAATAAAAATGGAATACATTTCATTCTGTGCAACAACTGTATCAGACCATAGCTGGTTTAAAGCTCCCATAGTGCCAGCCAGCTAATCCTTTAATTGACAGAGTACTTTTTGAAGTACCATTGTGGCCAGAATTTCACTAGGATTGCTAATTCCCAGGATTTCCAGAGATTTCAGGAATTAAACATTAATTTCCAGGGCTGTTTGGGAGAGATCTGGGAGGAAAATCTGACAGGCATTAAAGAAGTTCTGTTTTTTCATTTTCTTTGATCACCTGCATTTACTTGCTATATAACTTTTGGAGATGCTGATAAAAGCCATTTGACTGGGTGGGGTATTAAAAAGCGATGAAACCTTCAGGTATAAGTCCAAATGGAGATAGCAACCTTGGATCTTGCATACAGCAAACATATATCATGGTTGTGGAGAAAGTGAGGACTGCAGATGCTGGAGATCAGAGCTGAAAATGTGTTGCTGGAAAAGCGCAGCACGTCAGGCAGCATCCAAGGAGCAGGAGAATCGACGTTTCGGGCATTAACCCTTCCTGAAGAAGGACTCATGCCCGAAACATCGATTCTCCTGTTCCTTGGATGCTGCCTGACCTGCTGTGCTTTTCCAGCAACACATTTTCAGCATATATCATGGTTGTGCCATACAGCCTGGTTGCTTGCAGAATCATGCAATATTTATTCTCTACTCACTGTTAAGCATGACAGCACATTCACAGGTCACTGAGATTTATAGACTGTCACCAATCAAATTGAAAAAATGAAAATGAAAGCAGGTGGATATTTCTCACTGGAGCATGGCTATTAAGGAAGAATGTTTTCCTTTTCAGAACAGTATTCAACTATAAATTTTCAGCCACGTCATTCCACATAATGTAAAACTACCTCATGCAGGAACAATTACAACTGGAAGGGACGGCATTGGTCCTTTAGAGAGTGAAATCTGTCGTCCTTATCTGACCTGGACTACATGTGATTCCAGATCCATGGCTTCATTAACTGCCCTCTGAAATGGTCCAGAAAACCACTCAGTTTAAGGGTAATTAGGGATGGGTAACAAAGACTGGCATTGTCTGTAATGTCCATATCTCCCGAAAAAAAGAAAATCAGGATGGCATAACCCTCAAAGCACTCTAAACCACTATGATGCAATTCTGATTCTTTCTCACAACACTAACTGGGGTCTCAGTTTCTCAACAGGACTATCAAAGGAAACAAAAAAATCAACTAACTGTAGTTTATGTCAGGACTTCCACATCCTCAGTATGTCCCAGTGCATTTCATGGCCAATGAATGTTTACAACTGTAGTCACTGCTCTCAGACTGGCAAAGATAACGCCCAATTTATACAAAGTAAGGTTCCACATCAAACAGATTAATGACCAATTAATCTATTTTAGCCAAGAAATAAATGCTGGTGAGGAATTGGCAGAAAAGGTTTCAAATAATCTCACGAATGACAGAAGTGATCTGGTAGAAAGTCTCATCTAAAAGATGACAGCTCCATGAGTTGTGATGTCCCTCACTGACTGCTCAAGTGTCAGCCAGGATTACATAGGTAGGAGCATAGGAACTTTAGTTAGTTATTCAGCCTATAAGACTGCTCTGCCATTTAATTACAGCATGGCTAATCATCTCTCTCAATGATACTTTCCCACACTGTCTTTCAGTGATATCCTTTAATATCATTAGTTTCCAAAATCAGTTTGATGAGTTGTTGAGTCTGAGAAAGATATTTTTTCATATGCAAATATATTGAGAGATATTGTCCAAAGACAAGTATTTGGAGTTAGGCCACAGAACAGCCATGATCTCATTGGATGATGGAACAGGCTCGAGAAGCTGAATGGCCTACTCACCTCTTATGTTCCCAAACCTATCAATTTCTTTTTTGAGCATGCCCAATATAAGAGCTTCATTCCTTAGCCCTCTAGGATAAGGAATTCCTAAGATTCACTTCATGTATCTATCACTTAAGCCCAAAACCAAATCATTCTATTCCACATTTACCTCACATACTTACCCTTTCACTGAGACTGTCAAATTGGCAGGCTTATTTTGTTGAACATTTAAACCACAGATTACTGCAAAGGTCTGCTGTAAAAAGGATAATTATTTCCACAAAATTCACCGTCACTGTTGGATTCATGAATTCCTGTTCAGGTTCATAACAGGAGGTCCCTGTCCAGAAATCTCCAATACAATCCTGTGACGGCAACTGGGTAATTTTTAATCCAATCAGGGTCGGAAATAGGATTTACAATCCTGATTGGAATATCTTGCACTGGGTCTCTCTCCCTCATACTGTTGAGGTGCTTGCCAGGTTGCTGGTGTGGTTGGACACTGTAATTTTCTGACACCAGATTACTGTCACTGAACCAGTGTGATACTTGGAATCAGCAAGTGCAGCCAAGAAATTGGAGAGAAGATTCACCCTGTATTGATTCTGTGGTTGTTTATTTTCAGTAATCTTGCTGATCATGAAGCAGTTGGTATTCCCTCATCCATTCATGGCTGAGTGATTTGATCTGAAAACTGATGAAGGGCTTCTGCCCGAAACGTCGATTTTCCTGCTCCTCGGATGCTGCCTGACCTGCTGTGCTTTTCCAGAATCATTCTAATCTTGACTCTGATCTCCAGCATCTGCAGCCCTCACTTTCACCTATAATCAACACTGGTCATGTTATAAATGGAAGTTCTGCTTTTTCAAAGTAGCTGGCCCATATGAAACACAGGCATATGGGAACGACTTTTCCCAGTTGGTCAATATCATGTGTCTACAGGCTTTGCTTTAATACAATCTTCAAAAAGGCTTCCTTTGCTGGTTATTTGCAGGCAAGCACCTTTCCTGCTGTCTCTCTACTGCTAGCCTACTGAAAACGTGGAACAATCCTGACGGCGACACGATGCTAATACAATCTACAGGACCGTGATTTTCAAACCTGGCCTACATTGGGTCCTGACCATAGAGTTGCTTTGGCACAGATGGAAGCCATTTGACCAACTGGGTTGATATCATCTCTTTATAGAGCAATCAGTTCATTTCCATTTCCCCCTCTATTCCCATCTCCCTGTGTACATTTTTTTCCATCAAATGCCCATCCAATATCCCTTTGACATTTGTAATTGTCTCTGCTTCCACCAGCCTCACAAGCAGCAAGTTAATACCATTTATTGCATAAAAGAAGTTCTCCTTCACATTCCTCCAATGCCAAAACTGTCCTCTACAATTTGCATCAACTAATAAAATAGAGATAGCTGAATAAAGATGTATTGCAGCTGTACTATATGGGAGTTAGTGAAAGCTGGTTTGATTCATGGCAATTACATATGCAGAAAGTGTTGGCTGCTCGATCAGCTTCATCTCAGAACTGATGAGGTAAAGTCCAAGTTGCGGACATTGCAGCACATCAGGATCTCAAAGGTGTTGTTGTCCTGAACCTTGGCACCATGTGGGCTGAACAGAAACTTGGAGTGGAAGGGTAAAAAAAGAGGATGCAGAAATGCTTCAGTGTGATTTGGAAATGTTGCACGAGTAAGCAAATGCATGGCAGATGACGTATAATCTGGATGAATGTGAGGTTGTCCATTTTGGTGGCAAAACAGGATGGCAGATTTTCATCGGAATGGCAATAAATTGGGAAAGGGGGAGGTGCAATGAGACTTAGGTTTCCATATATAGTAGTTGCTAAAAGTAAACATGCAGATGCAACAGGCAGTGAAGAAGGTAAATGGTATGTTGACCTTCATAGTGAGAACATTTATTTACAGGAGTAGGGATGTCTTGCTGCAATTGTACAAAGCCCAGGTGAGACCACACCTGGAGCATTGTGTACAGTTTTGGTCCCCTTCTCTGAAGAAGGATGCTCTGGATATCATAGAAAGCTATAAAATTCTAATAGAAGTAATGATGTGGAGGTGCCAGTGTTGAACTGGGGTGGACAAGGTTAAAAATCACACAATAAAGGTAGGCAGGGTAAATGCCAGAAGGACATTCTTGATGATTGGGAATCCAGAACAGAGGTCACAGTTTTAGGATACAAGATAGGTCATTTAGGTCTGAGATGACGAGAAGTTTCTTCACCTAGACAATGATGAGCCTGTCGAATTCTCTGCCACACAATGCAAAACATTGAGACTAAAACATTGAATATTTTCAAGTAGGAATTAGACATAGTTTTTCATGCTAAAGGAATCACAAGGTATGTGGAGAAAGCAAAAAAGGGTACAGAACTGGATTAAAAAAGCCTGAAATTTCTGGAGAACCTCAGTAGGTCTGGCAACATGTGTGGAGAGAAAGTTGAGTTGGATCATCAACCAAAATTAATCACTGACTTCCATTAAAACACTAGGAATTTTTTAAAACCACCCCTTCCAGCTTCTGTTTTCTTTGTATAATTTGGAAAGCAAAACTATTCAGAGTGCTTCAAATATGTCTTCTCTGCTTTTCAACTCTACCTTCAAGATATAAACCTTCATGATTTCTTTGCTGTTACATAGATTAACTAACTTGAATTGGAATTCCTATTTGTTTATTGTTATACACAGATGCCTTTGCACTGAAACTTTCCTTCAACACACAGACCTTTTGTGAAGCTTATTTGCCAATGCAGTTTATCATTGTCTATCTGTACACTTTCATAATCCTCTCCATTATTAACTACACTTGACAATCTGGTATCATCTGCAAAGTTTGAACCTGGACTTTTAATTCCAGAGTATGAATTGTTTACTTGAATGGTGATACCACACTAATCCTCGTGGAATACCATTTCTCACATTTTGCCAAGCCAAGTGACTATCTTTAACTTTCACATTACTGTATATGTAATTCACTGTCCACTATGCTACTTGGTTCTTTTCTCCATTGTTTAGGCTATAGTCACGAGTCCTCCTTGCATGCTCCTTAAGGAATGTAAATAACCATAAGAGATACCACAGTGATTCATGTTTTTAAAAAGCGATCAACAAACTTAACAAATCGTTTCGAAGAGGTAACAAATTTTGTATGTGCAGGAAATGTAGCCGATGGAGCTTTTTAGATATGCTGACTCAGATACGTTTGGGATGATGGCATTTAACCATTTCTGAGATTTATGGGTTTTTGCCAATTTAGTCAAAGTATTAAGGTTGAACTTCACTAGTTTGAAATTATGACTCTTGTCATTTGCAGAGCCACTGGGGACTACAAGTTTGCTTTTTACACACCACCCGATATAGCTTAGATCAACATCAAATGCAAGGCACAATTTTCTACCCATAGACGGGGGCTCAGCACTTTTAGGAAGAGTATATGAGCAAATGGAGAATAAAAAGGCTGAATGAAATATAAATGGCTTCTTTGTATTTCCTGTTAAGATGATTTATTATTCAATTTACAATTTCTTCCCAGCTATAAACCTCCTGTGAAATTTGTTTCCGGAAGTGGAGATATATAGTACTTGTTGTAGTGGTCCATGAGTAAAGTTGACAAGATGGCCTCCTGGGGCTTTATAGCTGCCACAAAATGTCTGAAAGGGGTTGGTAGCTACATTTAGCAGATGTTTACAGTCTGACTTGTGGTCTCCCATATAGAGATACTGGATAAGATGTTTCTTTCTCCATAGAAGGAAACATTAGAGATGTTACTTAGGTTTCTGTAAACAGTCCTAAACAAATAAGCATTTTAATAAGGGACATTTTTGAAAGGCCTTGTTTAGCCACAGTCTCAAGTTTGTTACTTAGTAAAAAGTTGACAGAAAAGTCTGATCCTACAGTATTCTGAACTTTTTAGGCAACTGTAAAATTAGAAATGTAAACAACAAATTAATGTGAAAAGATTGGTTGCATTCCTTCAGCAAATGTTTATAGGCAGTAGAGAGTCCCTTTGCATTATTAGGGAGCTAAGGCAATAAATGATGTAAACAGACAACCTCTCTGTGGACTGTGTTCAAGACATCGATATTTATTTCCCCAAGTTCCCTCATTTCCATGTCTTTCTCCATCGTGAAAACTGATGCGACATATTTGTCTGAAAATTAGCTGCCACATTAAGTACATCACAAAAGTGACTATGGTTCCGAAGTACTTAATTAACTGTGAAGCTCATTGTGACATCCAGAAGTCAAAAAGGTTTTTTTGAATGCAAGTTATTTTCTTTCTCAGTTGAGGCTAATTCCAATTATTTCAAAATTTAGTCATTATCTAATATAATCCTCTTGCATGCACATCACAAGTCCCATTCTTCAATATGTTATCTATTAAGTACATTCCAAAAGAAATGATGTTTTCACCAAGGTGTTTTTTTCTTCGCATTTTCTTTCATAATACTTTCCAGCAGTTTTTCTTTGTTTTATTTGAATTCTAATTGACCTCCTTCTCCACTTCTTAAATCACTGGAGAAAAATCTTTTAATTCAGCTGAGTTGCCAATTAACCAGATGAAATCCAAATCAACATAGCAGAAAGTATATTTTTCCTTTCATAAAAAAAATAGTGAAAAATGGATACTAGCTTTATACTAAAATACCCTCCAGAATTCTTCTAGTACACATGGTACGTGCGTTATTTTTTCATGGATTTTGGACATTACTGGGTATTTTATTACCCCCTCCTAATTCATTTTGTGAAGGTCATGCTGAGTCGTCTTCTTGAATTGCTGCAGTCCATGTTGTACAGACTTAACCACAATGTTGTTCAGGTGGGAATTCCAAGATTTTGACCCAGTGACACTGAATGAACGGCGATATATTTCCAAGTCAGGATGATGAATGGCTTGGAGGGAAACTTGCAGGTCACAGTGTTACCATGTATCCACTGTCCTTCAAAGTGATAGAGGTCACACATTTGGAAGGCACTGTCAAAGAAGCTCTGTGAGTTGTTGCAGTACATTTTGAAGATGGTGCAAATTATGTGTTAATGGTGAAGGGAGGGAATGCTGAAGGTGGTAGACAGGGTACCAATCAAAGATGCTGCTTAGCCCTAGATAGCATTGTTGGAATTGCACTGACCTCAGCAAGTAGACTGGATTCCACCATCAACTGCTTTGAGCTTTGTAAATGGTGGATAGGCTGTGGAGAGTCAGAAGGGGAGATACTTACACCCAAAATACCAGCCTCTGACACATTACTACAGCTGCTATTTAGCTATTGCATTCTGATCAGTGATAACCACCAGGATATTTGTGGTGGGAATTCAGCAACAATAATAACAATGGGAGGTAGCGTAGCTTTCGCTTCTTGGAAATAGCATTGTATGCAGGTGCAGCAAGTAATCAGGAAAGCTAATAGAATGTTATGGTTTATATCAAGGAGAACTGAATGCAAGAGTCAGGAGGTTATGGTTCAGTTAAACAGGGCATCGGTGAGACTGCATCTGGAGCATTGAATACAGTGCTGGTCACGATACTTACAGAAGGTTGTTCATGCATTGGAAGCAATTCAGAGAAGGCCTAGTAGACTAATATCTGGAATGAGCAGATTGCCTTTTGTAGAAAGGCCAGACAGGCTAGTCCTGAATCGTTTGGCATTCAGAAGTGTCAAAAGCGACTTCATTGAAGCATATAAGATTCTGAGGGAACTTGACCAGTTGGATGTTGGAAGGATGTTTCCTCTTGTAAGACAATCGAGAACTAGGAGTCATAGTTATAAAATAAGACGACGTCCATTTAAAACAGAAATGAGGAAATACTTTTTCTTAAAGTTTTGAGAATCTTTGGAATTCCCTTTCTCAAAAAGCAGTGGTTAAGCATCTTTCAAAGTTTTCAAGGCAGGAGTGAGATAGATGATTGTCAAAGTTTAAGATTAAAATTAGATCGTCCAAGATCTTGTTGAATGGTAGAGCAGACTTGAAGGCCCAAGTGGCCTATTTTGTTCCTTGCTCTTTTTTTGTAGATAATCATTGCAGAGAGTGGATGCAGACATGGGGATTGCTGGGTACGTGAACCAATATAGTCAGGTTGGGGCTAAACCTGAGACACTACACATGTAGTGTATCCAACTAAAAAGAAACAGAGTCTGTAGAGGGTTGGTAAAGTAAGGCTTTTCTTTTTCATTTATTCAATCTCTGTTGGTCATTTAGAGAAGAGGGGATGGATGCTAGGGCAGTTGCATGTTCCTCTTGCAGGATGTGGGAGGTGAGGGTCACCGCTCGTGTCCGCGCTGACTTCGCCAGCAAGAAGAGTACCCAACTCCAGCTCCTCGCAGACCACAATAGGGAACTGGAGCTGGAGCTGGAGCTGGAGCTGGAGCTGGATGAACTTCGGATCATTCAGGAGGCTAAGGGGGTGATAGGGGGAGTTATTGGGAGGTAGTTACACTTAAGTTACAGGATAAAGATAGATGGGTGACTGTCAGGAGAGGGAAAGGGAAAAGAAAGACAGACATACTGTGGCCATTCCCCTCAATAATAAGTATACCATTTTGGATACTGCTGGGGGAGATGACCTAACAGGGAAAGCCACAGTGGCCAGCTTTCTGGCACTGAGCCTGGCTCTGTGGCACAGAATGGAAGTGGGGAGAATAGGACACCGTTAGTGATAGGAGATGCAATTGTGAGAGAAACAGACAGGAAATTGTGCGGTTGCGAGTGAGACTTCTGGATGGTATGTTGCCTCCTGGGTGCCAGGGTCAGGGATGTCTCAGATCGAGTCTACAGGATTCCTAAGTGGGAGGGAGAGCAGCCAGAAGTTGTGGTACACATTGGTACCAATGACATAGGTAGGGAAAGAGAAAAGGACCTGAAAAGAAACTAAAGGGAGTTAGATTGGAAGTTAGAAGTCAGGACGGGCTACCAGTGCCATGGGCAAGTGAGGCTAGAAATAGAGAACGAGTGCAGATTAACATGTGGCTGTAGGGCTGGTGTAGAAGGGAGGACTTCAGATATGTGGATCACTAGGATACCTTTTGGGGAAGATGGGACCTGTACAAGAAGGACGGGTTGCACCTGAACTGGAACGGCAACATTATCCTAGGCGGGAGGTTTGTTAGAGCTCTTTGGGTGGGTTTAAACTAGATTGGTGGGGGGGGAGGGGGGGGTGGTTAAGAACAGAAGCTACTGATCAGATGATGGAGTAGGTAGTGAACAGTCAGATACAGCATGCAGGGAGTCGGTGAAGAGAGATAGGCACTTGATAGGGCAAAGTTGCAGTCAGTGTCTTGGGTTGAAGAGTGTCTATTTTAATGCATGTATTATCAGGAATAAGTGTGACAAATTTAAAGCATGGATCAGTACTTGAAACTATGATGTTGTGGCCATTACGGAGACTTGGATATTGCAGGAGCAAGAATGGTTGTAGGACGTTCCACAGTTCAGACGTTTCAGAAGGAATGGTGGGGTGGGGTGGGGTGGGGTGGGGGGACGTATAAAAGAAATGGGGGAGTGATATTGCTTATCAGGGATAGTATCATAGCTGTAGAAAAGGTGGTCATCAAGGAAGGTTTGTCTACATAGTCAGTATGGTGGAAGTCAGAAACAGGAAAGGAGCAGTCATTTTATTGGGAGTTTTCTATAGAACCCCCAATAGGAACAGAGACATGGAGGAGTGGATTGGGGGGCAGATTTTGGAAAGGTGCAGAAGTAACAGGGTTGTTGTCATGGATGACTTTAACTTCCCAAATACTGATTGGAACCTACTTAGTTCAAACAGTTTGGTGAAGCAGCTTTTGTCAGGTGTGTCCAGGAAGGGTTCCTGACTCAATATGTAGACAGGCCAACGAGAGGGGGGACCATGCCAAGTGTCAGATCTCTCGGTGAGAGAGCATTTTGGTGATAGTGATCACAACTCCTGAACCTTTACTATCCGCATGGAGGGAGATAGGAACAGACGGTATGAGAAAGTATTTAAATGGGGGGGGGGGGGGGGGGGGGGGGGGGGGTGGGGGGTGGAATTACTATGCTATTAGGCAGGAACTGAGGCAGCTACATTGGGAATAGATATTCTCTGGGAAATGCACAAAAGAAACGTGGAGGTTGTTTAGGAAGCATTTGCTGATAGTGCTGGATAGGTTTGTCCCACTGAGGCAAGGAAGGGATAGTAGGTTGAAAGAACCTTGGATGACAAGGGATGTGGAACATCTAGTCAGGAGGAAGAAGGAAACTTACTTCCGGTTGAGGAGGCAAGAATCAGACAGAGCTTTACAAAGTTACAAGGTAGCCAGAAGGAACTGAAGAATGGTCTTGGGAGGGCTGGAAGGGGGTAGGATTCAGGAAAACTCTAAGGCATTCTACACGTATGTAAGGAATAAAAGGATGGCCAGAGTGAGGGCAGGGCCGATCAGGGATAGTGTAGGGAAATTGTGCCTGGAGTCGGAGGAGGATGGGGAGGTCCTTAATAAATACGTTGCTTCAGTATTCACTACTCAGAGGGACCTTGATGTTTCTGAGGACAGTGTGAAACAGACTGATATGCTTGAACAGGTTGATGTTAAAAAGGAGGATGTGTGAAAATTTTGAAAAACATAAGGATAGATAAATCCTGTGGGCCGGAGGGGATATATCCTAGGTTACTACAGGAAATAAGGGAAGAGAGTGCAGCGCATTTGGCGATGATCTTTGCATCTTCACTGTCCACTGGAGTAGTGTCAGATGGTGACAAATGTTATTGTCTTGCTCAAGAAAGAGTATAGGGATAATCCTGGGAATTACAGATCAGTCAGTCTTATGTCTGTGGTGGGCAAAGTATTAGAGAGGATTCTGATAGACAGGATTCATGATTACTTGGAAAATCATAGTTTGATTAGAGATAGTCAGCATGACTCTGTGAGGGGCAGGTCATGCCTCACAAACCTTATTGAATTCTTTGAGGATGTGACAAAACACATTGATGAAGGTACAGCAGTGGATGTGGTGTACATGGATTTTAGCAAGGCATTTGATAAGGTTCCCCATGGTAGGCTCATTCAGAAAATAAGGAGGCTTGGGATGTAGGGAAATCTGGCTGTCTGGATACAGAATTGGCTGGCTCATAGAAGACAGTGTGGTGGTAGATGGGATGTATTCAGGCTGGAGCTCGGTGACCAGGGACCGGTTCTGGGACCTCTGCTCTTTGTGATTTTTATAAATGACTTGGATAAGGAAGTGGAAGAGTGGGTTAGTAAGTTTGCCGATGGCATGAAGGTTGGTGAAGTTGTGGATAGCATGGAGGGCTGTTGTAGGTTGAAACAGGACATTGACAGGATGCAGAATTGGGCTGATAAGTAGCAGATGGAGTTCAACTGGAGAAGTGTGAAGTAATTCACTGTGGAAGGTTGAATTTGAATGCAGAATACAGGATTAAAGGCAGGATTCTTGGAGGAACAGAGGGATCTTGGGGTCCACGTCCATACACCCCCTCAAAATTACCACCCAGGTTGATAGTCAGAAAGTGTGGTGCTGGAAACGCACAGCCGGCCAGCCAGCATCCAAGGAGCAGGAGAGTTGGCGTTTTGAGCATAAGCCCTTCATCAAGAATGGGGGTGCTTATGGAGCTGAAAGATAAATGGGAAGGGGGAGGTAGGGCTGGGTGGAAGGTAGCTGGGAATGCGATAGGTGGATGATGGTGATAGGTCGGAGCGGAGGGTGGAGCGGATAGGTGGGAAGGAAGATGGGTAGGTAGGACAGTTCAAGACAGCGGTGCCGAGTTGGAGGGTTGGATCTGGGATAAGGTGGGGGGGAGGGGAAATAAGGAAACTGGTGAAATTGACATTGATCCCATGTGGTTGGATGGTTCCAAGGCAGAAGATGAGCCATTCTTCCTCCAGGCGTCAGGTGGCTAGAGTTTGGCGGTGGAGGAGGCCCAGGACTTGCACGTCTTGGCAGTGTGGGAGGGGGAGTTGAAGTGTTCGGTGGGGTTGTTTAGTGCATGTCCCTGAGATGTTCACTGAAACATTCTGCAAGTTGGTTGTTAAGAAGGCGTGTGGTGTGTTGGCTTTCATTAGCAGGGGGATTGAGTGTAAGAGCTGCGAGGATATGCTGCAGCTCGATAAAGCCCTGATCAGACCACACTTGGAATTTTGTGTTCAGTTCTGGTTGCCTCATTATGGGAAAGATGTGGAAGCTTTAGAGTGGGTACAGAGGAGATTTACCAGGATGCTGCCTGGATTGGAGGGCATGTCTTATGAAGAAAGGTTGAGGGAGCTAGGACTTTTCTCATTGAAGCAAAAAAGGACGAGAGGTGACTTGATGGAGGTGTACATGCTGATGGCAGACATAGAGAGAGTGGATAGCCAGAGACTTTTTCCATGGCAGAAATGTCTACCATGAGGAGGCATAATTTTAAGGTAATTGGAGGAAGGTTTCGGGGAGATGTCAGAGGTAAGCTTTTTACACAGAGTGCTGGGTGTGTGGAATGCACTGCCAGCAGTGGTAGTAGAGTCAGATAAGTTAGGGACATTTAAGCGACTCTTGGATAGGCTCAATGGAAGATAGTATAATGAAAGGTATGTAAGTTTAGTCTGAACTTAGAGTAGGATAAACTGTCCTGGGGTAAACAGGAAAAGTTACCTCCAGACCAGTCAGGTGATCAAATATAATCCAAATGATGACTTTAGACCGGATTTGCATCAATGCATTCCGACCTCCTTTACGAGATGATCTTTCCTCAAGTAAAAACAAGTTCAGCTCTCACTTGATGGAGATCGGTGTACCAGCTTTCAACCATTTAGCCAGAAATCTATTCTACAAATGAACCAATCCCCACTTTAATGAATGTGTACAGCAGTCAATATGATACAGATACTTTCTTGGGGGTGGTGGGCAGACAGATATAGGCATCAGCCTCCCCAGTGCTCATCAAATGATTGGGTTGTTACAATAGAGAGGTGCTGGAAAAACACAGCAGGTCAGGCAGCATCTGAGGAGCATGAAAATAAACGTTTCGGGCAAAAGCCCTTAATCAGGAATGAAGGCAGGGAGTTCTGGGGTGGAGAGATAAATGGGAGGGGGGTGGGGCTGGGGAGAAGGTAGCCAAGAGTTGGCTGCGGTAGCAAGTCTGTTTCAGGACATGGTTGAAGAGCTTCAGGGCAGAGGAGACGACCTGGGGGTTGCAGTGAGACAGAGACTCACTGAGGTTCTTGTAGAGAGAGGAGGAGAACTTCTTCAAGGTAAGCATCCTTGCAAGAGGATTCGCAGGAAGGTTAAAATCAACTCCGCAAAAGTGAGGACTGCAGATGCTGGAAATCAGACTCTAGATTAGAGTGGCGCTGGAAAAGCACAGCAGGTCAGGCAGCATCCGAGCAGCAGCAAAAGCCCTTAATCAGGAATGAAGGCAGGGAGCCTGCATTGTTACATTGGTAATGTTTGAGTGGTTAGAGCAAAATCTGATCCTTACCTCACTTGACATCTATTTTGCAGCAGACAGCAGTGGAAACGAAACAGGAGAGCTTGTTAATTTTTAATTCCTTCAGAAGCTACGACTGTGAACTCCAACTTTAGCTTCTGTTTGCCAGATTTAGATTAGCTGACTGAGTATGAACTTGGACTTAAATGTGAGACCACTCGAGGATGTAGGACACTGGGTAGTAAACTGCTGCAACAAACTATCTGGGCATTCTGCCCCAAAACGTTTATTATCAAAGTGTTATTCCTTCATAAGTACCAGCTGCAGTTTTGAGGTAGCATTCACTTTGTTCAGAAACCTATGTTCAAATCCCTCTCTTGAGGCTTGAACCTATAAGCAAGGGGAGGGAATAGTTTTGTGGTATCATTCCAGACTATTAATCCAGGGACTCAGGTAAAGCTCTGGGGAGCTGGGCTTGTATCTTGCCATAGTAGATGGTGGAATATGAATTCAATTAAATTCTGGAATTAAGATTCTAATGATGACTATGAAATTGTTGTTGATTGTTGGGAAAACAAAATCTGGTTCACTAACATTGTTCAGGGAAGAAAACTGCTGTGTTTATCTGCTCTCGCCTAGAATGTGACATCAGACTGTAACTAACCTCTGTCTATAAATGCTGGCCCAGCCTGTGACACATGAATAAAAAGGTTGATACTCCAGCACTGAGGAACTTTGAACAACAGGTGCTGCCATGAGACATTACATGGAGGTCCCAACTTCTATCTTAGGTCAATGTAAAAGTGGCAGCTTTAAAAGTAAGAATAGGCCAATTCTCCAGTGTCCTAGCTAATATTTATCTTTTAACCAATATCATCAGAAAACAGATTACCTGGTCATTATAACATTCCTCTTTGTGAGATCTCGCTGTGAGCACATTGGCTGAAGCATTTGCTAGATTACAACGCTGAGTGCATTATATTTCAATGACCATAAAACGCGTCAGGACATTGTACGATCATGAAAGATGCTGTGGAAAGCTGCATAGAGATAGCCTGGTTTAATCTGTCACACAAATTACAGGAAAAACTTGTAAACTTGTCACATTAGAAATATGTTCACTGTAGAGAAATGACTGCAATAGAAAGTCTTCAGAGAAATCCTCAATGGAAGGTGACTAACTTGAGTGATGCATTTTGTCTTTTTGTTACTTAACACTTTGTGACCCACATGATACTTATGGTTCTCACATTACTTAAAGGTTGAACTCTGATGACTCACCATGTGGAGGATCAGTATTCTTGCTGTCTGCAGTACATCAGAGGTGACAACCTGAAACAAAGAGTTGAGACAGTGTTAGGATTCATGCCGTAATTCATCTGACTCAACTTTATTTCCACCTATGTGTCCTCCATCTTTCTTGAAACTGCAGGTTAATGCAGGGGTATTGTTTTATAGTGGCTTTCCTTTATATTCAGTCATGGGAAGTTGGCATTGCTGGCTTGACGAGCATCTATTGCCCATCCCTAGTTGCCCAAAGGGCCATCAAGAGTCAAACACATTATTCATCTGGAGTCACACGTACATCACTGGTAAAGGTTTTTTTTTAAATGACAATCGACAATGGTGACACAGACACCATTAAGCAACTTTTCTAATTCCAGATTTCTTTTAGAATTTTTGTGTAATACTGGACTGGGAGTGTCACTAAGATCCACCATAAAGGGTGGAAAGAGCTGTACTCTCATATTAAATTTGAACTGATCCTCAATTGGTATTACCTTATGAAATATTGGCAATAAGCATTAGTAGTAAGAATGTTGGGAATTTTTTTGAGGAAAAGGAATGATCAGTTATGTATTTAATTGCTGGCAACGTGCAAGTCAGCTAGCTTCAGATCTTCATTCTTCTCATGCTGAACCCGATGCATTTTTCTCTAACTCCAGTCTCTTCCTTCATTACTCAGATTAATGTGCCACATAAAATTTATAGAATATAAAAGGAAAGCTACAATAAATGTGTTATATATATTCTCTATCATAGATAACTTCTGTTAGCACTCCATGTATTTTACCACAATGGAATTTTTTATTTTACAATTTGTTTTTGTTCTATCTTTTCGGGACCAATGACTCTTCATTTCCAATTGTTCGTGAGAAGGTGGTGGTGAGAAGCCTTCTTGACTTAATGCAGTCCATGTGGTATAGGTACACACATAGTTCTCTTTGGGAGGGAAGGTCAGAAGACACATGACACCAGGTTATAGTCCAACAGGCTTACTAGAAATCACAAGCTTTCGGAGAGCTGTTCCTTCATCAGGTGAAGTGGAGGGAGGGAGTTCCAGCATTTTGACACAATGATAGTGAAGAAATTGGTATATTATTCCAAGTTGGAGGGAAACTGGAGCTTGGTAGTTTGCCATGTCTCTGCTGCCCTTGCTCTTCCACGCGGTTTAGAAGATGCTGTCAAAGTATTTTCCATTGTGGAGGTGTGCATACTGTTGCCAGTGCGTGTTGGTATTGGAGGAAGCAAATGTTTAAGGAGGTGGATGGAGTACCACAAGCAGGTTTTGTCCTGGATGGTATCCAGATTCCAGGAGTGGTTTGAAGCTACACACACCTAAACAAGTGGAAAACGTTCCAATGTACTCCTGATTTGTGCCTTGGAGATGGTGGGCAGGCTTTGGTAAATCAGGAGGTGAGTGATTTGCCACGTAACTCTGACCTGTTTCTGTAAGCAAAGTGTCACTAATCAGTTTCTGGTCAATGATAACCCCAAGATGACACTGAGGATTCAGTAATGGTATTGCCATTGAATGTCAACAAATCATGGTTAGACTCTCTCTATTGTCATATGGTCTATGCATGTGATACCAATGTTAATTTTCACTTATCACCTCAAGCATGAATGATGACCAGGTCTTGCTGCAAATGGACAAGGGCTGTTGCAGTATCCAGGCAGCTGCAAACTTTAAAAAATTATTTTAGGGGACAAGGGCATCACTGGCCTGGGAGAAAGTGAGGACTGCAGATGCTGGAGATCAGAGCTGAAAATGTGTCGCTGGAAAAACGCAGCAGGTCAGGCAGCATCCAAGGAGCAGGAGAATTGACGTTTTGTGATTCCTGAAGAAGGCCTCATGCCCGAAATGTCGATTCTCCTGCACCTTGGATGCTGCCTGACCTGCTGCGCTTTTCCAGCAACACATTTTCATCACTGGCCTGGCCTGAATTTGTTTCCCACCCCTAATTTCCCTGGAAATTATTGATTTATTAGACTATTTCAGAGGATAGTTATATTAGCATGAATGGAGGATTGGCTAACTAACAGAAGCTATGATTTGGAGATGTCGGTGTTGGACTGGGGTTTACAAAGTTAAAAATCACACAATACCAGGTTATAGTCCGACAGATTTGATTGGAAGCACGAGCTTTCGGAGCGCTGCTCCTCATCACGTCAACCACCTGATGAAGGAGCAGTGCCACGAAAGCTAGTGCTTCCAATTAAACCTGCTGGACTATAACCTGGTGTTGTGTGATTTTAACAGAAGCTAAACTAACAGTCAGTGGGACAAGGAGGTCATTTTTAGGATGGCAACCTGTTACAGTGAGGCAGCAGTGCTAACCACTGAATTAGCATGTGTGTAACGCCTTTTCTATTTATTGATCCTCTGGCTGTAGGTGTCACCACAAAGCCAACATGTATCCCATTAGAAGGAGGCAGCAATTTGATAGAATTGAGGCATTTGCTAGGACACTTCAGAAAGCACAAGACCATAAGAAATAGGAACAGGAGTGGGCTGTTCAGACCCTTCAGCCTGCTCCATCACTCAATAGGATCATGGCCAATCTGACATTCCTCACTTTCACTTCCCTGTAACCCTTGATTCCCTGCCACTGTTGGAATATTGCGTGCAATTTTGGTCTCCTTCCTATCGGAAAGATGTTGTGAAACTTGAAAGGGTTCAGAAAAGATTTACAAGGATGTTGCCAGGGTTGGAGTTTTTGAGCTATAGGGAGAGGCTGAACAGGTTGGGGCTGTTTTGCCTGGAGTGTCAGAGGCTTAGGGATGACCTTATAGAGGGCTATAAAATCATGAGGGCCATGGATAGGATAAATATACAAAGTAGGTAAAAACAATGACTGCAGATGCTGGAAACCAGATTCTGGATTAGTGGTGCTGGAAGAGCACACCAGTTCAGGCAGCATCCGAGGAGCAGTAAAATCAACGTTTCGGGCAAAAGCCCTTCATCAGGAATAAAGGCAGTGAGCCTGAAGCATGGAGAGATAAGCTAGAGGAGGGTAGGGGTGGGGAGAAAGTAGCATAGAGTACAATAGGTGAGTGGAGGAGGGGATGAAGGTGATAGGTCAGGGAGGAGGGTGGAGTGGATAGGTGGAAAAGAAGATAGGTAGGTAGGACAAGTCATGGGGACAGTGCTGAGCTGGAAGTTTGGAACTAGGGTGAGGTGGGGGAAGGGGAAATGAGGAAACTGTTGAAGTCCACATTGATGCCCTGGGGTTGAAGTGTTCCGAGCGGAAGATGAGGCGTTCTTCCTCCAGGCGTCTGGTGGTGAGGGAGCGGCAGCGAAGGAGGCCCAGGACCTCCATGTCCTCGGCAGAGTGGGAGGGGGAGTTGAAATGTTGGGCCACAGGGCGGTGTGGTTGATTGGTGTGGGTGTCCCAGAGATGTTCCCTAAAGTGCTCTGCTAGGAGGCGTGCAGTCTCCCCAGTGTAAAGGAGACCGCATCGGGAGCAACGGATACAATAAATGTTATTAGTGGATCTGCAGGTAAAACTTTGATGGATGTGTAAGGCTCCTTTAGGGCCTTGGATGGAGGTGAGGGAGGAGGTGTGGGCGCAGGTTTTACAGTTCCTGCGGTGGCAGGGGAAGGTGCCAGGATGGGAGGGTGGTTTGTAAGGGGGCATGGACCTGACCAGGTAGTCACAGAGGGAACGGTCTTTGCAGAAAGTGGAAATGGGTGGGGAGGGAAATATATCCCTGGTGGTGGGTCTTTTTGGAGGTGGCGGAAATGTCGGCGGATGATTTGGTTTATGTGAAGGTTGGTAGGGTGGAAGGTGAGCACCAGGGAGTTCTGTCTTTGTTACAGTTGGAGGGGTGGTGTCTGAGGGTGGAGGTGTGGGATGTGGACGAGATGCGTTGGAGGGCATCTTTAACCACGTGGGAAGGGAAATTGCGGTCTCTAAAGAAGGAGGCCATCTGGTGTGTTCTGTAGTGGAACTGGTCCTCCTGGGAGCAGATACGGTGGAGGCGGAGGAATTGGGAATATGGGATGGCATTTTTGCAAGAGGTAGGGTGGGAAGAGGTGTAATCCAGATAGCTGTGGGAGTCGGTGGGTTTGTAAAAAATATCAGTGTCAAGTCGGTCATCATTAATGGAGTTGGAGAAGTCCAGGAAGGGGAGGGAGGTGTCAGAGATGGTCCAGGTAAATTTAAGGTCAGGGTGGAATGTGTTGGGGAAGTTGATGAATTGCTCAACCTCCTCGCGGGAGCACGAGGTGGCGTCAATGCAGTCATCAATGTAGCGGAGGAAGAGGTGGGGAGTGGTGCCAGTGTAATTAAGGAAGATCGACTGTTCTACGTAGCCAACAAAGAGACAGGCATGGCTGGGGCCCATACGTGTGCCCATGGCTACCCCTTTGGTCTGGAGGAAGTGGGAGGATTCAAAGTAGAAATTGTTAAGGGTGAGGACCAGTTCGGCCAAACGAATGAGAGTGTCAGTGGAAGGGTACTGTTGGGGACGTCTGGAGAGGAAAAAACGGAGGGCTTGGAGGCCCTGGTCACGGTGGATGGAGGTGTAGAGGGATTGGATATCCATGGTGAAGATGAGGCGTTGGGGGCCGGGGAAACGGAAGTCTTGGAGGAGGTGGAGGGCGTGGATGGTGTCTCGAATGTATGTAGGGAGTTCCTGGACTACGGGGGATTGGACAGTGTCGAGGTAGGTAGAGATGAGTTCAGTGGGGCAGGAGCATGCTGAGACAATGGGTCGGCCAGGGTGGTCAGGCTTGTGGATCTTGGGAAGGAGGTAGATCCGGGCAGTGTAGGATTCCCGGGGGGAGATCTCCTGAGGTGATGAGGTTCTGTATTGTCTGGGAGATGATGGTTTGGTGATGGGGGGTGGGGTCATGGTCGAGGGGGCGGTAGGAAGAGGTGTCCTAAAGTTGGCATTTGGCTTCAGCAGTGTAGAGGTCAGGGCGCCAGACTACCACTGCGCCCCCTTGATTGTGAGGTTGGGATTGGAGCAGAGGGATTGGAGGGCTGCGTGTTGTGAGGGTGAGAGGTTAGAGCGGGGGAGGGGGATAGACAGGTTGAGGCAGTTAATGTCCCGGCAGCAGTTCCACCTATCCACTCCACCCTGCTCCCTGACCTATCACCTTCATCTCCTCCCCCACTCACCTATTGTACTCTATGCTACTTTCTCCTCACCCCCACCCTCCTCTAGCTTATCTCTCCATGCTTCAGGCTCTCTGTCTTTATTCCTGATGAAGGGCTTTTGCCCGAAACGTTGATTTTACTGCTCCTCGGATGCTGCCTGAACTGCTGTGCTCTTCCAGCACCACTAATCCAGAGTAAATAGACAAAGTGTCTTCCCTGGGGTGGGGGAATCCAGAACTAGAGGGTATAGCTTTAGGGTGAGAGGGGAAAGATATAAAAGAGACCTAAGGGGAAACTTTTTCATGCAGAGGGTGGTACTTGTGTGGAATGAACTGCCAGGTGAAGTGGTGGAGGCTAGCACAATTGAAACATTTAAAAGGATCTGGATGTGTAAATAAATAGGAAGGGTTTAGAGGGATATGGGCCAGGTGCTGGCAGGTGGGACTAGATTGGGTTGGGATATCTGGTCAGCATGGACAAGTTGGTCTGATGCATCTATTTCAGTGCTGTACATCTCTATAACTCCATGACTCTCGATCAGTGTCAATGCAAGATTTCAATTTCTGCTTTCCGTGTAACTTGTACAAGCTTCTGGATGACTAACCCAGTCACAACCACAGCATGAACATCAATCAAAACAAAACTTCATTAAGTCCTGGAAATCCAAAATGAGAAAGATAAACTATATAACATTCCAGCTGAAAATGTGTTGCTGGAAAAGCGCAGCAGGTCAGGCAGCATCCAAGGAACAGGAGAATAGACATTTCGGGAATAAGCCCTTCTTCATTCCTGAAGAAGGGCTTATGCCCGAAACGTCGATTCTCCTGTTCCTTGGATGCTGCCTGACCTGCTGTGCTTTTCCAGCAACACATTTTCAGCTCTGATCTCCAGCATCTGCAGTCCTCACTTTCTCCTCCTATATAACATTCCAGGTTTGATTCTGATTGAGGATCATTGATCTAAAACATTAATTATTTTTTGTTCTTCGTAGGCACTGCTGAACCTGCAGAATGTTTCCAGCATTTACTGAATTGCATAATGATTAATCCCTACTTTATATTTAAGGTTCTAGCTTTGGCTATCTCAAAAAGTCGAAACAGCCTTCCTGCATCTACCCTATTAAACTCATTCATAACTTTAAAGACCATTATAAGGCAACCTCTCAGGCTCATTTCTACAGAAATCAGCACCAGACCAGTTCAGTCTTTTCTAATTACTAAAAGATCTCAGTTTTGATACTATCCTTGTGAACTATTTTTTCTCTTTCTCCAGAGCTTTTTGACCCCAGTGATGTTAGACATTGGGGAGGAAAGTTGAGGATCAGGAATACAGACCTAACACATTGGGCTTCATGAACAAGGTATGTTCACTGACAGCAAGTGGTTAATACACAAATTTAAGAAGGTAGATGTTCAGTAAGGATTGAATGGACCAGCTGAGCAACTGGCCTCAATTCCAAGAATTAGTTCTCTGTATTTTGCAGTAAGTATCAAAAATACACAATTCAATCGGGAGCATAAGGCATGAGTCAGCCTGTATGTTTTTCCTTATGAAGGGCTGATTCCTGATGAAGGGCTTTTGCCTGAAATGTCGATTTTCCTGCTCCGTGGATGCTGCCTGACCTGCTGTGTCTTTCCAGCACCACTCGAATCTCCAGCATCTGCATTGCTCACTTTTGCCTTTTATTTCCTTCATGTCCATCCATTAATTGTTGTAATGTGGTATGTGCTTTTTGCAAAATTAATGCTTTATTATCCATGTTGAGGATAGAGATTCCAAGAAAACATTTGAGGTGAGGAAGAGTTTGAAGTCATTCCTTACTTCAATAACCACCCTTTAAACAACTGTAAAGACTTGGCAGTGGAAAAGTGAAAGAGGTGGAACTGGACATGGGCTGGTCAGATGTCAATACCCAAGTCAGTAGCTTAACATCAGAATGAAGTCAAAGTTACTGTACTTCTAAGCATAGCTCCTACTGAGAGGTGGGATCAATCTGTTATAATTCACTACTTGATATAATTTACTCTATTTTTTAATCTGTGAAATTCAGTAGCTTCTATTCAATTCCTTTAATTCATTACTTTATTAAAACAAAATTACAAAGGATTAAACTCAAGACTGTGTTTGGTGCTGAATTGCAATTTAATATGTTGAGCTATGCTTGCATCTAATTTTGTGTGATTACTTGTATTATATATCACCATCTCAGATAAATTGAGGTTGAAATGGATGAGTTTAACTATCATGAATAATCAGGATTGCGATAACATTGGCCTGGGTTTGACCACTTTCAAGTAGTGTAATTATCTGCTGATCATAAAACTCTAATACTGCACTTAACAGCAGCTTTAACAAATGAAACAAAAGACAAAATGTTAACAAGATGTAACTGTGCCTAAAATACAAATGCATAGAAGAACAGGAGCAGAGTGTGTTCCATAGATGTTGGGATCATCTTTGAAAAATATCATGATTTCTTATCTGCACTTCTTGCCTTTGCTATGTGGGTGCAGAATCGAATAGCTATATCAAAAGTAAGCAATCTTTTTGCATTTCTGTTTAAATCATCCAAAGCATGACATGATAAAGAAGGATTTGTGGTTAGGTTCATAGAGTTATGGAGACCTACAGCAATGAAAAAGGCCCTTCAGCCCATCATGTCCACAACAGTCAAAAGCAACTACCTAAATGACTAGTTCCTTTGTTTGCAATTCTTGTGTTTGCTGATGGAAGCAGGCAGTTCATTTAGGTTTCATTTTCTTAAACCATTCGTGGGACGTGGACATTGCTGGCTGACCCAGCAGTTATTGCCTGACCCTAGCTGCTCTTGAGAAAATGGGGATGAGCTGACTTCTTGAACTGCTGTAGTCCACTTGTTGTGGGTTGACCACAATGCCATTCAGGAGGCAATTCCACAATTTTTACCCAGTGACAGCGAATGAATGGTGATATATTTCTAAGTCAGTATGGGGAGTGGCTCAGAGGGGAACTTGCAGGTAGTGGCGTTCCCATGCATCAGCTGGCCTTGTACTTCTAGATAGAAGTGGCCATGAGTTTGAAAGAAGTTGTCTCTTGATAAATTACATGAAGGAGAAACAGCTAGAAGATGTGTTGCAGTTTATAGCTAATGGAAAAATCATCAGTTTGGAGATTCCAAGCAAAAAGTGGCAATTTGAATAGTTAGTTTGGAAACAGCTGCATTTTATTATCTGAAGGAAGGTCTCAGACCTAATGGGTTGAGGGAACAGGTGATGGATATATTAGTTAAAGTTTAATGGAATATGAATTGGTTGAAAAAATATGAGAAGCTAGTCATCAGTGGGGTGCGAATAAAATGGAGTATAGAGAATTGAAATGAAGTTCTCACTATAAGTGCGGCTTTGGACTCTGTTTAAGTTATCTCCTAATGCTCCAGTTTTGAGGATCACTGTTACAATTGACAGTTTATGAGATGACAGACAAAATAATTCTGACAGTAAATAGGAGGTCACCGGTCGCAAAGGACAATGGCCAAAAGTGGGTACTATGTCAAATATATACCAGAAGAGGCTAGCTATTGGAGAATTGCGACTATAAGTAGGTCAGAGAAGGTCACTGGAAAATATAATGATGGGAGGAAGGAGGTTAATCCCATGGATTGAGAATGTGAATTCCAAAGACATGTGGCAAGAAAATGCAAGTTTAAGCTCAAACAGTGGGTTCAGAACAAACATGTTCCTAGATAGAGATTAAGAACAATTGAAATAAATTGTTTTAATGGAAGGAGAAGGTCAAACAGTAAAAATCCATAAGGAGATAGAAGGCAGAAGCCCCTGTGATTAGAACATAGAACATTACAGCACAGTACAGGCCCTTCAGCCCTCAATGTTGCACCAACCTGTGAAACAAATCTAAAGCAACCTACACTATTCCATTATTTTCCATATGTTTATCCAATGACCATTTAAGTATCCTTAATGTTGGCGAGTCCACTACTATTGCAGGCAGGGCATTCCATGCCTGTCGTACACTCTGACACATGTCCTATATGGTTGGGAAGTCTTACTGGTTACCAGAACCAGTATGAAAACAATGTTTTAAAAAAAGCTGCCAGGGAGATCCAAGATGGTGGCGACCCAGCAAGTCTGAGTCTATAGTGCTCCTCCCCAAGACTTGGGTAAAGTGGGTCACCTACCCCCACCACACTCACCAAATCATTCAAAATAGCTTTTACTAAACATAATTATTTGCTAAGTACTGAATTCAAACAATTTAATCTGCAGTAAAAATGACTAAAGGGAAGGGAGCCCGCAGTTCTCAGCAGGCAGGAGCCCCTCCCTCACCCGCAGCAGAGGCGTCCGCAGCTGCCCTGGGGGACTTAACTGCGGTAGCGAGCCTCACGGAAATAATCTCTAAACTCGATGCGAAGATCGATGCCTTCAGTGAAGAGTCCCGTAACCGATGGGACTCACTCTCAGCCGCGATACAAAAGCACGACCGAGACATCAAGAAAATCGAGCGTCACGTCGGAGGGGCGGAGCTAAAGGCCGCGACCTCCGAGACTACAGCAGAATCGGCCATGGATCGTGTCTGGACTCTCGAACAACGACTCCATGTATAACTTTGGATCGCCGGAAAAGGCCAAGGAATTTTTGGACTCTCTTAGATAAATTGTAAGTGTTAATTGATGTTGTTTTGCTCTCCCCTCACTCTGGTTTACATCCCCCTTTTTTTATATTAATGCCTTTTTTTAATCTTACTGATTAATATTATCTTCAGGGGATGGGGAGAGGGATTTATTTATTTGTTCTCTACTTAGTGATTTTCTCCCACCTCGCTTTTTAAAATATATATATAGGCCAGGGGGTCTAGCTAATGTCGGTGGGGGGAGATGGTTGCCTTATCCTGTTTTATTTCTGTCTTTAGGAGCAGGGTTGTCTTCCCCTGTTATTTTGTATTATTATATTTAATTATTACTTGTTGAGGCTGTAATTTTATAGTTATATATGTTTATACATGGTATTAACATTACCAAATATATCCAGGTGTTGGTGTGGGTAGGGTGGGGGGGGGGGGGGAGGGGTAGTGTGCTCACTGTTAACTCTAACTTTGTAGTATATTTGAATTTTCTTCATCCTATCGAGGAGCGCCTGGGTCAACGGTGGGGCACTGGTGGGGAGAGGATACGATGGATTGTTGGAAAGGAAGTGATACCCCCTGGGAACAAGGGGGAAAATCTCCATTGAAATACTTTTTTTAAATTTAGAAATAGTTTTTTATTATATCAATGTGAGTGTATTAAAGAGCCTTTATTTTTGTAAATTTTATATGCTCTATTCTCGGGATGTTCTGGATAGGGTTTCCCCTCCCGAGGGGTCTAGGACTTGCCCAGACGATTATGGTTGATCAGTCAGTTAAGTGGTGTACCTGGAATGTCAAGGGGAGTAATTCACCAGTCAAAAGGAAGAAAATATTATCAAACCTCAAGAAAGAAAGGTTCGATATAGCTCTCCGACAGGAGACACACAGGAGACTGGATAAAGAACACTTGAAATTATGACAGGGTGAATTTGATCAGGCCTTTTTTTCTTCTTTCAGCTGTTATTCTTGTTGGGAAGAATTTCCCTTTCAAAATCCTAAATCAGATAAAAGACGAATCTGGACGATATATTCTGATTAAAGCCCTTATAAATGGAGAGAAATATAGGAACTTAAATTTGTATTGCCACCCGGCACATCCTTTTAAATTTATAATGGAAGCCTTCTCAAAATTGATGGCTCTCGGTGCTTGTCATACAATTGTAGGGGGAGATTTTAATTGTATTATGGATCCGGAAATAGGTAGGATTCCCAAGAGTACTGCAGGAGTATCTCCCAGATCTAGACAATTGGTGGATCTGTACAAAGAATTAGGATTAGTAGATGTATGGAGATGTCTTCATCCTCAGGGCAGAGATTTTTCTTTTTACTCCAATCCACATAAGTGATCCACCAGAATCGATATGTTTTTGGCCCCCTCGATTTTTAAAAATTCCATATCATCCTGTAAAATAGGCAGTATAGCAATTTCCGACCACGCTGCTGTATATATGGAAATCAAGGTGAGGAACAGTGAGACATCCCCCCGGCATTGGTGTACGGACCCCTTCCTAATGAAAGATAGTAAATTTGTAAAGTACTTCTCTCAAGAATTTAAAACTTTTTTTAGAAAGTAATTCAGGTACGGCTAGCAACCCATCAATGATGTGGGAGACCATCAAAGCTTATGCGCAAGGTTTGACCATCTCATACTCAGCGACCCAGAAAAAATTAAAGGGAGAACAACAGCGTCTGCTCGAAGCTCGCTTAAAAGCAGCTGAAACAGCATATGCTGATAGACCTTCTATTATCAAATTACAAAGGATTACGGCCCTTAGGACAGCTCTAAAGACCACGCTTACCCAAACGGCTAAGAGGGAGATATTATTTGCAAAACAAAGGTTATATGAATTTGGTGATAAACCTGGTAGATACTTAGCATTTCTCACAAAGAAAAAGAAGGCCCCTCAAACTATCACGTCTATCGTGGAAAGTACAGGTATTCTGACTCATGATCATAAAAGGATTAATGCAATCTTTAGAAAATTTTATTCTGATTTATATAAATCGCAGGATTGCGCAGACAGGACTAGGAGGATGCAGTCATTTTTAAAAAACCTGACCTTTCTGGACCTAACTCCGGAACAGGTATCGGTCTTGAATGTTCCCCTAACAATCCAAGAAATACTTGATGCAACCAGGCAACTTCAGAGCGGTAAGGCGCCTGGCCCAGATGGCTTTCAAGCTGAATTCTATAAAGAATTTACAGGAACATTAGCTGGTCCACTTATGGACATGTATAACTATTCATACAGTCAGGGCTATCTCCCGCCTTCACCTAAAGAGGCAAATATCTCTCTTATCCTCAAAAAAGGAAGGGACCCAGAAGATTGCGCATCACACAGACCAATATCCTTGCTAAATTTAGATTTTAAAATCCTCTCTAAAACGTTAGCATTGAAGCTAGAAAGGGTATTGCCACATATCATAGAGGAGGAACAGATGGGGTTTATTAAGGGCCGTAGATCATCCAATAATATTAGAAGGGTTTTGAATGTGATTCAAGCCTGTCATCAGGGAAAGATACCAGGAGTAGTAGTTTTATTAGACGCGGAAAAGGCATTCGATAGGGTTGAATGGTCATATTTGTTTTACACATTGGAAAGTTTGGCATTGGAAAGGTGTTTACCAAATGGGTCTCAACATTGTATAGTGATCCCAAAGCAGTTATGGTTACCAATGGATTAGGCTCAGATAGCTTCAGTGTGGGTAGGGGCTGCCGTCAAGGATGCCCTCTCTCGCTATTGCTAATTACGTTAATAATTGAGCCACTAGCAGAAGCTATACGGGCTGACCCTAATATAACGGCCCCGAGGATTGGTACAGGTAAACATAAAATTACCCTTTATGCAGATGTTCTTCTATTCCTCAGTAATCCTCTGATGTCCGTACCTCACTTAATCCAAGTTATTAATACATTTAGTGTATATTCAGGCTATAAAATTAAATTCTCAAAATTGGAGGCTATGCCAATGGGTGGCCTTGCTCGTATATCCCACTTATTGGATGAATCCCACTTTCCCTTTCGGTGGTCCCTGGAGGGTTTCTTATATTTCGGCATTTTTATTACCCCAGTACTTGGTCAGTTATACAAGGCTAACTTTGTGCATTTACTGGAAAGGATAAGGCAGGACCTCCAGCGATGGGGAGACTTTCCAATTTCCTGGCTGGGTAGAATAGCACTAATTAAAATGAATGTCCTGCCCCGTCTCCTATACCCCATGAGAATGCTTCCGGTGATGCTGCCGAGGCTGGCACTACGTAAATTATATGGCTGGTTGGGTTCCTTTATCTGGAATCATAGACGGCCCCTCATTAAGCTGAAGAAGCCACAGCTTCCACAGGCAAGAGGAGGATTGGATTTCCCAGATTTTAGGAAATATCAGTTAAGTTCCTTATTAAGTTAAATAGCTGATTGGGTCTTGTCTGACCCGCAATCAATCTGGCTGGACATAGAGGCTTCTCAAGTAAAATGCCCACTTATTAACCTTTTATTTTCAGACAAGAGGAAAATCATCACAGATCACTATAAAAACCCTATAATACTAAACACAATTAAAGCTTGGAATATAATGCGGCAAAACAAGGGCAACTCACATAAAACATCCCCCTATGCTCCGATAGTGGGAGCATGGGGATTCCAACCGGGGTTTACAGATGCCACTTTCAAACTCTGGAGATCCAGGGGTATCTCATATTTAGGGGATCTGTTTAAAGAAGGGGTCCTGATGTCTTTTGAACAGCTGCGTCAGAAATTTGGATTACCTAATGGTTACCTCTTTTGATATTTCCAAATTCGAGACTATATACAGAAGAAGACTACGTTATTAGATAGTCTTTATAAATCAGATAGAGAATGTAGAGTGCTATGGCCAATGGGGGTATCTTCCATCAATACTATTTATCATTTATTACATTATGAAGTGTCCAGAGATATAGACAATCTGCTGAAAACATGGGATCAGGATTTGGGACTGGAAATCTCTATAGAAAAGTGGAATGACATTTGGGAAAACGCAAGAATCACCATCTGCAACAGAACTTAGGCCATTCATTTGAAGATACTTCATAGGGCCAATATAGCACCGGACCGATTGGCAAAATTTAAGGCAGGAGCATCTCCAATGTGTCCCAAATGTAAAACAGAGGTGAGCACTCTTGTACATTGCCTATGGACCTGTCATAAGATCCATAGATATTGGACTAAAGTAGCAAGTGCTCTGACAGAAATCTTAGGAACGGAAATTAGAGTGGACCCTGTATCTCTCCTTTTGGGCTTTTCGAACTTACCCTCCCTGGATATGCACGGGAAGAGATTATTTTTTATTCTCTCTTTCTGTGCAAGGAAAAATGTTTTGGTAAACTGGGTGGCAGAGGACCCCCCTGGACTTTCGAATTGGTACAGGTTAATCATGGAATGTATTCCCCTTGACTTCCTTATAAAGACCGCATTATTCCATAAAATATGGCAGCCCTTCTTGAATTACATAATTACAGATACTTCAGCCATCCTAACAAGGGCTTTTATTTAATTGAGATGGCGAACCTGGCTGGTCCGGGGACCAAGAGGAATCCCGCACGAATACGGGTTTTTTTACGATTTGACGTTAATACATTCCGAGCATGTATCTCACTACCCAATTTCCGTGTTATCCGTCGGTTTTTTTTCTCTTCTTCGAATAATGTAAGAGACTTAATTATACACTCTGGTTAGTTGTAGGTTACATTAGTAGTTAGTTGAGCTTTGTTTTTTTTCTCTCGGTATCTTTTTCTTTGTTTGATGAATTTTGGTTATTAGTTATTTAAGATTTAATTGTATATCGATGTTTATACTTGGGTTTTTTTTAATTTGTAAACTTGCAAAAATATGTTAAATTTTCAATAAAAATATCTATTAAAAAAGCTGCCGAATAACAAGAACGAAAAAGCCGGATAGAATTTGGGGTGCGTGCCCATGCCAGACAAAGGAATGCAGTTTTGTCACGTGGGTAGACATGCATGGAAAATTGTCACCTGGTGGGACTTATAAGACTAAAGCAAGACGAGTGGCACAAGGTTTTGAAAAAAATAACTAGGGGACCAAGATGTGAGCGTTGATTCACTGATGGCAGGAAAAACTATTTTGAAAATTTTCTTGGCTTCATTTGCAACAAATGCTCGGGTTGAGATCAAGTGACATTAATACTGGAGTCGGGTGGTGGAGGTGCTCGGAGCGGAAGTCT
Source organism: Chiloscyllium punctatum (assembly GCF_047496795.1). Classification (NCBI taxonomy): domain Eukaryota; kingdom Metazoa; phylum Chordata; class Chondrichthyes; order Orectolobiformes; family Hemiscylliidae; genus Chiloscyllium; species Chiloscyllium punctatum. Next base: position 71,527,049 of record NC_092764.1, on the reverse strand, counting down.
CCTGGCTGCAGTAGGCCCAGAGCCTGTAGACTTGGCAGTGTAGGCAAGGCGGCAGCAGCAGCAGCAGTGGAGCCAGGGGCATTGGCGTCGTTGATGCTGCTCCTGGAGCGGGACTCCCTGTGATCCAGAATTCCTTGCAGAGATCTTGCAGGGGCTGTGCTTGAAACCCAATTTGACCAGAAGAAGAACTCTTATTTAAGTAATTCTTTTTATTCCTTATGTAATTCAAAATGGCACTAGATTCTGGTGACAAAACACTTTTGACTGTACCTTCCTAGACATATGTGACAATAAAATCATTCATTCATTCATTCTGCAGGGAGATCAACTTAGGAGGGAAGTGTTTCTTTATCCTCCAAAAGAACCACCAGAGTAGGGGCACTCTGAAAGCTAAATAAATGTGAATATGGCCTAAATGATCCCTCTACAGTTTGCTACTGCTCAGTAAAGTCTGTCTTGTCAAAACTGACTTAGTTCAAAGCAGATTTTTTTTACTGACTAGGGGCAAATTTTAAATAGATCGGAATGGTGCTGGAAAAGCACAGCAGGTCAGCAGCACAGCATCTGAGGAGCAGGAAAATTGATGTTTCCGGCAAAAGCCCTTCATCAGGAATAGGGCTTTTGCCCAAAACGTCGATTTTCCTGCTTTTCGGATGCTGCCTGACCTGCTCTGAACTCTGGTTTCCAGGCATCTGCAGTCCTCACTTTTGCCGAGCAAATTTTAAATATCTTTGTGATGCACATAGTTGATTTTTCTGGGGTGGAATCAGTAAATTTGTACACATTATCCAAAATGGGATTAAAGCAAAATTCCAAGTTGGAAAGCTTATGGGGTATTTAAGTGTGTTGGAACTGAAATTAGGCAGAATGGATCAAATGTCACTTTACATCAGCATTTGGAAAATACTGGTTCCATTGCTACTGGTCAAAAGAAGCCCTCATAAAAGATGCAGAGCTTTCCAAAATTGAAATGGAGGAATTACAAAATCTAATTTGCCAGCTGAATTAGCTGGGCACTCAACAAGACCAAATAAAAGAATTAGACTTCAGCATAATTGTGAAACTTACTGTTTTTAGTGATGCTTTTTATGGAAATCCTTGTGATGGGTTCTCAAATACACGAACATTGATAGGTCTTATGTGAAATGGAATAAATATTGTCCTTCACCTTGGGAAGCTAAAAAGATTAGAACAGTCTTAAAAGAACTGTAGTGGCAGAGGCGCTTGCTTTTAGTGAGTCAGTAAAAATGCCATTTTCCTCAGTGAAAATATTAGAAAAAAATTCTAAAGAAGAGTTAACAGAAATGCTCATTGAACTTGGAAATTTGTGTATTCGTTATAGATAATGTGCAAAAAAAAATTAAAGAAGATCGACGATCAAAAGTGCAATTTAAAACCAAATACTGGCGAATGGAACAGTCTCAAAATTGAAATGGATGAGTAGCAACAGTCAACTATCTGATTATTTTACAAAGAAAGGAGCAAGAAACATGGTGGGAGAAAAAGATGCTTTGAACTTCAATGTGCAAATAAAAACAAGGAAATCAAATATGCTTTGTTTACTTTGTTATGATATATTGATTTATTTTACAAAAAAGGTAATCTGTTAGTATTTAATATCGGAAAAAGAATAGAAAGGAGGTGGGTAAAGGGGGAGGGGTTGCCTTGCTATTTAAGAATGAAATTAAATCTATGGCACTGAATGACATAGGATCAGATGATGTGGAATCTGTTTGGGTGGAGTTGAGGAACCACAAAGGCAAAAAAAATCCATAATGGGAGCTGTATACAGACCTCCCAGCAGTGGCCAGGACTAGGGGCACAAGATGTTCCAGGAAATAGATAGGGCATGTCAGAAAGGCAAGGTCACTGTGATCATGGGAGACTTCAATATGCAAATTGACTGGGTGAATAACGTTGCCGCTGGATCCAAAGAAAGGGAATTCATGATATGCTTACAGATTGGCTTTTTAGAACAGCTTGTGATGGAGCCCACAAGGGAGTAGGCTATTCTAGACTTAGTGCTATGTAATGAGTCAGATTTTATAAAAGATCTTAAAGTAAGGGAACACTTAGGAAGCAGCGATCATAATATGGTCGAGTTCAGTCTGCAGTTTGAAAGAGAGAAGGCAAAATTGGATGGAATGGTATTACAGTTAAATAAAGGTATGACAAGGGCACGAGAGAGGAACTGACGAAAATCGACTGGAAGCAGAGCGTAGTGGGGAAGACAGTAGAGCAAAAATGGCAGGGGCTTCTGGGTGTAATTGAGGACATAGTAGAGACGTTTATCCCAAAGAAAAGAAAGATTATCCGGGGAGGGGATTAGACAGCCATGGCTGACAAAGGAAGTCAGAAAATGTATCATAGAAAAAGAGAGATCCTAGAAAGTGGCTAAGAGCACGGGAAGTCAGAAAATTGGGAAAACTACAAAAACAAACAGAGGATAACAAAGAGAGAAATAAGAGAGAAATAAGGAAGGAGAGGATCAAATATGAAGGTAAGCTGGCTAGCAATACTAGAAATGATCGTTAAAGTTTCTTTCAATACATAACAAACAAATGTGAGGCAAAAGTAGAAATTGGGCTGCTCCAAATTGATGCAGGAAGGGTAGTGATGAGAGATAAGGAAATAGCTGAAGAACTTAATAAATACTTTGTGTCAGTTTTCAAGTGGAAGACATGAGTAATATCCCAACAATTAAGGAGAGTCAAGGGGCAGAGTTGAGTATGGTAGCATTTACAAAAGAGAAAGTGCTAGAAAAGCTAAAAGGTCTAAAAATTGATAAATCTCCTGACCTTGATGGGCTACATCCTAGAGTTCTGAGGGAGGTGACTGAAGAAATAGTGTAGGTGTTGGTTGTAATCTTTCAAAAATCACTGGAGTCAGGCAAAGTCCCAGATGATTGGAAAATTGCTGTTGTAACCCCCTTGTTCAAGAAAGGATCAAGACAAAAGATGGAAAATTACAGGCCGATTAGCCTAACCTTAGTTGTTGGTAAAATTCTAGAATCCATTGTTAAGGATGAGATTTCTAAATTCTTGGAAGAGCAGGGTCGGATTAGAACAAGTCAGCATGGATTTAGTAAGGGGAGGTCGTGCCTGACAAACCTGCTAGAATTCTTTGAAGAGGTCCAGTGAAACCCAGTGGATATTATCTGCCAAGACTTCCAAAAGGCCTTTGATAAGGTGCCTCATGAGTGGCCGCTGAGTAAGGTGAGGGCCCATGGTGTTCAAGGTGAGCTACTGGGATGGATGGAGGATTGGCTGCCTGACAGAAGGCAGAGAGTTGGGATAAAAGGTTCTTTTTTGGAATGGCAGCTGGTGCCAAGTGGCATCCCGCAGGGTTCAGTGTTGGGGCCGCAGCTGTTCACTTTACATATTAATGATCTGGATGAAGGGACTGGGGGCATTTCGGCGAAGTTCGCCGATGGTACCAAGTTAGGTGGACAGGCAGGTAGTTCTGAGGAGGTGGGGAGGCTGCAGAAAGATTGAGACAGTTTAGGTGAGTGGTCCAAGAAATGGCTGATGAAATTCAATGTGAGCAAATGTGAGGTCTTGCACTTCAGAAAAAAGAATACAGGCATGGACTATTTTATAAATGGTGAGAAAATTCATAAAGCTGAAGTACAAAGAGATCTGGCAGTGCTAGTCCAGGATTCTCTAAAGGTTGACTTGCAGATTGAGTCCGCAGTTAAAAAAGCAAATGTAATGTTGTCATTTATCTCAAGAGGGTTGGAATGTAAAATCAGCGATGTGCTACTGAGACTTTATAAAGCTCTGGTTAGGCTCCATTTAGAATACTGTGTCCAGTTTTGGGTCCCACACCTCAGGAAGGACATACTGGCACTAGAGCGTGTCCAATGGAGATTCACGTGGATGATCCCTAACATACGATGAACGGCTAAGGATCCTGGGATTGTATTCATTAGATTTCAGAAGTTTGAGGGTAGATATAATAGAAACTTACAAGATAATGCATGGCTTAGAAACTGTGGATGCTGGGAAGTTGTTTCCGTTAGGCGGGGAGACTAGGACCTGTGGGCACAGCCTTGGAATTAGAGGGGGTCAATTTAAAACAGAAATAAGGAGACATTTCTTCAGTCAGAAAGTGGTGGGCCTGTGGAATTCATTGCCATGGAGCACAGTGGAGGCCGGGACGTTAAAATCTTCAAGGCAGAGATTGATAAGTTCTTAATCTCTCAAGGAATTAAGGATACGGGGAGAGTGCGGGTAAGTGGCTCTGAAATGCCCATCAGCCATGATTGAATGGTGGAGTGGACTCGATGGGCTGAATGGCCTTACTTCCACTCTTATGTCTTATGGTCTGAAGGAATGCCTGAAACATAGTGGAATGAGGGAATAGATGGTAGATATATTAATTAAGGGTTGATTGAGTGTGGACTGGTTGTACACATATGGTAATAATCAGTGGGGCTAGTATTTTATGGAGTGTGAAAGCTCTCGCAAATGTGTGACCATGGGCTCCGTTTAAACACATTATCTTCTCATGTATAACATTGTATAGTTATCCAAGCAATCTGGGAGAATATACCACAGCCAATGTCCAAGGCTAAGACACAGAACTGAAGAGTCCGCAGTTGAGAGGTCTTTGAAACTTGGAGTATATTGTTTAGCCAATAGCTTATGGAAAGATCCTCATGAAATTGGCACCTCAAAGACTAGCTAGAGTAATAAAGAGAGTTCAAATAAATTTTAGAAGCCTCTTGTATACTTTTTGTGTTGGCCCCAACATAAGTAGATGAACCTTCAAGATTTCCTAATATAAGGGAACTCCTGCGGGTGGGGGAATTGGGAGGAAGGAAGTAAAAAAATAGAATTGAGTTTATAGCACAAGTCTTATGTAGCTATGGTGTGTTAGTGGAGTTGCTTTAATGTGTACATAGATATAAATGAAACTAAGCTGGTTTTTGATTAAAAATATGAAATATGTTATAGCGAAAACGGTATAGCGTTATCTATTTATTGCTGGGTTTTAAAATTTCTTCTTCAAACATTAACAGGATCATAAGACTATCTGATGGTTATCACGTTGCTGTTTGTGGGACCTTGCTGATGCTTTCTAGATTCTACAGGAGTAATGACCAATTTACCAAAGTCTTCAGAAATTATAAAGATAATTAAAAATTACCATCTAGAATACAGAAAGCAGAAATTAAGGACCATGAAGATGATTTTTCTGTTTGGCCTCATTTCAACTAAATATGATAGACCTGCCAGGATAACAAGAGCATGTCGTGCCTTGTTTCTCTCTCCTTGTCTGAAGGCTCCTGTCATCTGCTAGGGCACAGTTCAACAGGCAGATTTCTTGTGGTTAACCCAAGTGACTGTCAGTGATACAACAGCCTGTTGCAACTGACTCCAATTAAAGAGATATATCTGCAGCTTCCTGTCAAGATCCTGGTTGACACTAATGACCTGAATATGGAACTCTGCTCAAATACCGCAAAACAAACCCAGAATATTGGTGCTACGGTACAATGTCTGACTGGGTGTACTGTGACCAAAACAGGAGTTGAATTGGATAAACCTTTTACAGAATAACTTTAAAATTAGGATGGTGTTTGAAGCAGTGATGCAACACACTGAGGACTGCTCCAATATTCTACAATGTCTTTCCTAAATCTTGCACTCCTCTCAGTATCTCAAAATACACCAGACACATGGATGTTCTAATACCCTTGAACTCCAATGCCAAATACAATCTCTCACTCCCTGAATTTCAAACTCTAAGCTCCTAGGCTTGGAATTTCAACTGTAAAGTAGGAAACATGAAACATAAGAAACAGAAGAAGGAATAGGTTCCTCGAAGTGGATTTCACCATTCAATAAAATCATAGCTTTGATTGTGGCCTTAATTCTACTTGACTGCCCAACACACATAAGCCGAAATTCTCCTGCTAATCAAAAATCTGTCGAACTCAATCTTGAACATATTCAATGATTCATTGGGGAAGAGATTTCCAAAGACCAGTGAGCCTCTGAGAGAAGAAATTCTACCTTATCTCCCTCTTAAGTAGGAGGCACTTTCTTTTTAAACTGTGTACGTAATTTAAGATTCCCCCAAGACAGAAAAAATACTTTCAGCATCAACATTGCCAATAATGTTTAGAATCCTAAAGAGCTCAATAAGATCACCCCATTCTCTCTGCACTCGAACGAGTATAGATTAAACCTTTTCTCATAAAACAACCTCCTCAGCTCAGGAATCAGCTTAACAAAACTTCTGGGAACTGCTTCCAACACATTTCTTTAAGTAAGGTGACCAGCACTGTACATTGTATTCCAAGCATAAACTCACCAACACCTGTACAGTTGAAACAAGACTTTCCAATTTTATACTCTAATCCCTTGCAAATAGCAGCCAACCTTCTGTTTGCCTTCCTAGTTGTTTGTTGTACCTGCATCTGCTGAGTGTGGTTTATGTAACACCATGAACTCATTTCTTTGGAAGTAACCTTTTATGTTGTGCCTTGTCGAATGCTTTTTAGAAATCCAAATACAAAGACATCTTCTTCAGCTACCCTATTTGTTATATCAAAAATTTAAGTTGTCAGACACTTTTCACTAAACCAAGTCCACTATTAAGTGTGGGTGGATGGGAACCATAATAATTTTCTAAATATGCTGCTATCTCTTTAGTAATGGATTCTAGCACTTGACAAATGACAGATGTTCTACCAACTGTCCATTTTCCAATGTTGTGATTCAGGGGGTGGCACGATGGCTCAGTGGGTAGCATTGCTGCCTCACAGCACCAGGGACGCAGCCTTGGGCGACTATGTGGGGTTTGCATATTCTTCCTGTTTCTGCGTGGATTTCCTCCAGATGCTCCAGTTTCCTCCCACAATTCAAAGATGTGGAGATTAGGGGAATTGGCCATGCTAAATTGCACATTGTATCCAGGGGCATGCAGGCTAGGTGAATAGGTCATGGAAAATGTAGGGTTACAGAGAATGGGGGGGGGATGGTCTTCGGAGGATTGATGTGGACTCGATGGGCTGAATGGCCTGCTTCCACATTGTAGGGATTCTAAGATTCTATACTACTCTCACGGCATAGAGTTGAGGTCAGGCTGAAGTTTATGCCTCCCTCTCTTGAAGCAGGGCTGAAGGCAGGAACGGAGACAGGTGAATACTGAGGGTGGCAGATTACAAAGCCTATCTCTATCCATCAGCCCAGTTCTGAAAGCTGGTGTCACTTAACTTAGCGTTCACTCCTCACTCCATCCTCAGTCCACACTGAGCTTCATATCACCCATGTCCTCCATACCTACTCAGTGTCCACTATGGACAGACTTGCCGAAAATCGTCAAACAATTTCACTGTCTCTTCACGGAGACTTAATTCCAATGATTCAAAGCATGACTTTGAGCATACAATATAGAGATTGTGTTGCACAACAGACGTCAGCCGATCTGTACATAGGATGTAAATGGCTTCTAACAATGATGTTAGATCAGTCATCAGACACTCTGGTAAATGACTAATTACCAAACCTGTGTATTCACAGACAGTAAGTTGTAATAGTAGCAGTTAAAAACCAGTTATCAAACAACACAGCAGCTTTCAATCTATTCATAAACAAATTAAAGCAAACAAAATTAGAGAATGATAAAAGATTAAAAAAAAGTCAACACATGCTTTGCAGCAATTTGAAATCTCTCATTTCTACAGACACAGGCTTTCTTGGAATTATCGAGTTGCTCCAGCTCTACCACTGTTTTGTCTATAATTAACTGAAATTGCAGCAAAGACGAAAGAATCTAATGACTTTCTTGACCATTTCAGAGGGCAGTCAAGAGTCAACCATATTGCTGTACATCTGGAGTCACACGTAGGCCAGACCGGGTAAAGATGGTAGATTTTCTAAACCAGACTTTTTTTGGAATCAAAGATACAGGCAGTTTTTCTATAACACAATAGTTGTATCTTGATGCAACCCCACATTATAGAAAAATTGTGCTTTAGAAACAGTGTGTAAAGTGTTGGCAATGTAATCATATTACAGCCATCACATGTTTTAAAAGTCTGCACTTCAGAAAGTGTCCCCAATTCAATCATGTTCCAGTGAATTTGTGTTAACAAAACATGTTATAGCAGAATGACCTATAGTCTCATTGATGGTGACCATAAGACTCTCAATTCTATATTCATTAATTTATTAAATCTAAATCCCAGCAATTGTCAGGTGGGATTTGAACTCACGTTCCCAGAGAATTAACTTGGGCTTCTGGATAGGTAATGCAGTGACATTATCGAAATGCTACTTTATTCCCATACACCATACAAACATATGTTGACATTCCCCTGAGATTAGTTTGCAACAATATCAATAACCTGATGTTACATACCACAGCTCAATGCTTTTAAGGCATGTTGGTGGCTCATAAGGTGGTCCTGATTTGGTCCTTTCTGAGATTGTTTTAGTCACAGCCAAAAGGTAAAAGCCAAATCTCCAGCACGCAGTTCAAGAAACTATTTTGAAACTGGTCTTTTGTCAGTGAACCAGTTTTCTGAAGCCAAGTAATGCAAGAGAAAAAAAATCCTTAAACACTGAACAATGACATTCAATTTTTATCATTCTTTTTAGCAGATTAAATAAATCTAAACCTGGCATCAAAGACATTCTAAAATTGTGATTAAAATGAACATCATATTCAATTAAAAAAGACAAAGTGGGCATTTGGTAGATCTAATTAATTCCATTCTTTTGGAAACTTCTTTCTTGTAAGTATTTATTCAATTCTCTTTGGAAGACATAACTGAAATTGCTGTTATGATCCTTTCAGACAGTTCATTTCAGATCACAGCAACTGACTGTTTAAAATAATACTTTGTCTGGATCTTCAGTCAGTCACCTCAAGTCTCTATCCTCTGGTTACCAATTCTTCTGCCACTGGAAAATGTTTCTTCCTTTCTGAACTATCAAAACCAAACATAATTTTGAACAGCAAATGTTTCAGGCCTGCGTCTTTTCATCAGAACTGGGGAATGTTGGAGTTGTTTTTGGCTTTAAGCAAATGGGCCAATGACAAAAGGTAGGCCATTGGTAACAGGGAGAAAGACAGGAGAGACTGAATGACAGATTTACAGACTGTCAGGGCAAAGGGAATGCTGGCAGGGCAGAAAAAGAAAACAAAAGAAATAGGAGGTACGCCTAAAATAGTGTGCCGTTGATTGAAAAATGTAAGCAAAAGAGCGGAAAGAAAATGAAACAGAATGGCAGGGTGGCACCGTGGTTAGCACTGCTGCCTCACAGCGCCAGAGACCCGGGTTCAATTCCCGCCTCAGGCGACTGTCTGTGTGGAGTTTGCACATTCTCCCTGTGTTTGCGTGAGTTTCCTCTGGGTGCTCCGGTTTCCTCCCACAGTCCAAAAATGTGCAGGTTAGGTGAATTGACCAGGCTAAATTGCCCATAGTGTTAGGTGAAGGGGTAAATGTAGGGGTCAGGGTGGGTTGCGCTTCGGCAGGTTGGTGTGGACTTGTTGGGCCGAAGGGCCTGTTTCCACACTGTAAGTAATCTAAGAGTAGGGATTACAGTCGAAAATTATTGAACTCAATGTTGAGTCTGGAGGGATGTAAAGTGCCTTATCAGAAGATGAAGTGCCGTTCCTTAAGCTTATTTCATCTCAAAGCAGTTTTTTTTTGCAGTTTTCATATGGATGCTGCTTGATGTGTGCATTCAGGAATTTTAGTCTTTGAAAGGCATCAGGGTGGAGAACTCATTTCTCTATTTTATGCCTCTCGATATCCAGGAATAAATGTGGATATTGTGCATCCTTGCACACAGTACCTACACTGACACTGATGACATTACTAGTCATTTCTGAAACAGTTTCCTTTTTGTTAATTTCCTTCTGAAGATACTGATTGACTATTGTTGGTTAATGGTTTTACCTGTATCAACTTTCCTTCACGCAACCACTTATTGCATGAATTCAGAGAGAGAAGGCTGGCTTGCTATTCATTAATGAATTCTGTCATTCCTTGATAGTTACATGTGTGTCAAGATGCTTTGTGAATCTTGTGGATATTGTTTCACTCCTCTCTCAAAAATGACACACCACCCCAGCTGTTCTCATTTCTCCCTGCAATTCCCTGCTTCCACCACTCTCTAATTTTACAGCTGGACCTGTGAACAACTCTGCAAATTAACTTACCTAGGAAAAGCAACTGTCCCTCGAAAAATCTTGCGGCTGAGATTAGTCTTTCCTGGACTTGATTTAACTGGTGAAAAATATCTGGCATGTATTAAACTTAGTCTTCCATGATAACAAAATTTCCACATGATCTAAATAATATTTAATCTTCAATCAGCTCTGATTCTTATTCACCCAGATTCAGCTACAGCTACATTGTGCTTGCATATTTATACTTAATCCTGACTCTCATATGTTCCCCTTTTTGATGGCATATTCTTCTTTTGCTTCAAAAATCATATCACTGACATGAACCACACACAGAAAATGCTGGAAACACTCAGCAGATCTGGCAGACTGTAATGCTGAATTTTTTATTTCTTTATTTTTCTAATTTATTCTTAAGATCCTGTACCTGGTTACTTTTGCACCTAACATGGCACCATAAATGGCAACTTTGTAAACTTTTCACTGCACTCACGTGAGTACGTGTGACAATAAACCTAATTCTAATATTCTGGTCCTAATATTCGAACTGACAAACATAACCATATTTTTAAAGCACGTGCATTTCCAGCATTTCTGCTTTTATTTCCAGAATCCACAATATTTTGTTCTCGCCTGATAAATAGCACTTTGCTAGTAAATTAATAACTAAGGATAGCTAATGTCCCAAACTTTGATTTATCACCTACCAACTGCTCAGACGTGGCATCTAAATAATGACCATGTCAGCCCTTTTCAGAGGGCTAAGCTTCAAATACAGACGTTACAGATGAATCACAATGTCAACGAATTCATTCATTCACTTTTAATTTTAGTTAAGCTCCAATTTACACTCAATTAAAGGATAATTGCAGTTTGTTGAGGGATGAAGACAAAAACAGCATTCCTCATGTCAAACATGGGCAAGTTTCAGATTGGAAACCTGAGTGAACTATTGCTTTCTTATGAAATCCAAAAAAGGACAAGTTTTTTTTTGCCAGTGTGACAAATGGTTTCAGACAATGAATGAGGTGCTGTAGAAGTTCTAGTAATTACAAGTGTTTTCAATCTGATACTGTAATATATTATTTTGGTGTGAAGGTGCCAGTGTTGGATTGAGAAGGCTACAAAAACAAACAGAGGATAACAAAGAGAGAAATAAGGAAGGAGAGGATCAAATATGAAGGCAGGCTAGCCAGTAATATTAGAAATTATAGTAAAAGTTTTCTTTCAATACATAAGAAACAAACAACAGGCAAGAGTAGACATTGGGCCACTTCAAACTGATGCTGGAAGGCCATTGATGGGAGATAAGGAAATAGCAGGACAACTTAAATAAGTACTTTGCATCAGTCTTCACAGTGGAAGACATGAGTAATATCCCAACAATTAAAGGGAGTCAGGGGGCTGAGTTGAATATGGTTGCCATTACAAAAGAGAAAGTGCTAGAAAAGCTAAAAGGTCTTAAAATTGATAAATCTCCTGGCCCCGATGGGCTACATCCTAGAGTTCTGAGGGAGGTGGCTGAGGAAATTGCGGAGGCGTTGGTTGAGATCTTTCAAAAGTCACTGGAGTCAGGGAAAGTCCCGGAAGATCGCTGTTGTAACCCCATTGTTCAAGAAAGGATCAAGACAAAAGGTGGAAAATTATAGGCCAATTAGCCTAACCTCGGTTGTTGGTAAAATTCTAGAATCCATCATTAAGGATGAGGTTCCTAAATTCTTGGAAGAGCAGGGTTGGATTAGAACAAGTCAACATGGATTTAGTAAGGGGAGGTCGTGCCTGATAAACCTGTTGGAGTTCTTTGAAGAGGTGACAAGTAGATTAGACCAGGGAAACCCAGTGGATGTTATCTACCTAGACTTCCAAAAGGCCTTTGATAAGGTGCCACACGGGAGGCTGCTGAGCAAGGTGAGGGCCCATGGTGTTCGAGGTGAGCTACTGGTATGGATTGAGGATTGGCTGTCTGACAGAAGGCAGAGAGTTGGGATAAAAGGTTCTTTACGGAATGGCAGCCGGTGACAAGCGGTGTCCCGCAGGGTTCAGTGTTGGGGCCGCAGCTGTTCACATTATATATTAATGATCTGGATGAAGGGACTGGGGGCATTCTAGCGAAGTTTGCCGATGATCCAAAGTTAGGTGGACAGGCAGGTAGTACTGAGGAAGTGGGGAAGCTGCAGAAGGATCTAGACAGTTTGGAAGAGTGGTCCAGGAAATGGCTGATAGAATTCAATGTGAGCAAATGTGAGGTCTTACACTTTGGAAAAAAGAATACAAGCATGGACTACTTTCTAAATGGTGAGAAAATTCGTAAAACCAAAGTACAGAGGGATCTGGGAGTGCTAGTCGAGGATTCTCTAAAGGTAAACATGCAGGTTGTGTCCATGATCAAGAAAGCGAATGCAATGTTGTCAATTATCTCAAGAGGGTTGGAATATAAAAGCACTGTTGTGCGACTGAGACTTTATAAAGCTCTGGTTAGGCCCCATTTGGAGTACTGTGTCCAGTTTTGGTCCCCACACCTCAGGGAGGACATACTAGCACTGGAGCGTGTCCAGCGGAGATTCACACGGATGATCCCTGGAGTGGTAGGTCTAACATATGAGGAACGGCTGAGGATCCTGGGATTGTATTCATTGGAGTTTAGAAGATTAAGGGGAGATCTAATAGAAACTTACCAGATAATACATGGCTTGGAGAGGGCGGACGCTAGGAAATTGTTTCCTAGCGAGGAGACTAGGACCCGTGGACACAGCCTTAGAATTAGAGGGGGTCAATTCAGAACAGAAATGCGGAGACATTTCTTCAGCCAGAGAGTGGTGGGCCTGTGGAATTCATTGCCACAGAGTGCAGTGGAGGCTGGGATGCTAAATGTCTTCAAGGCAGAAATTGATAAATTCTTGATGTCACAAGGAATTAAGGGCTACGGGGAGAATGCGGGTAAGTGGAGTTGAAATGCCCATCAGCCATGATTGAATGGCGGAGTGGACTCGATGGGCCGAATGGCCTTACTTCCGCTCCTATGTCTTATGGTCTAAACACTTTGCCTAATGAAAGGAGCAGCGCTCCAAAAGCTTGAGATTTCAATTAAACCTTTTGTGACTATAACCTGATGTCATGTGACTTCTGATATTATTTTGGGATTGAAGGCTCAAAAGTATAGCCAGTGTTATTAGCAGATAAATATTTACAGCATTTCTGAGTCACGCCTACATTGGTGATTTTAATGGAACAGTTTTCAAACCAGTTTATGCAGAGGAGACGAGACCAAGTGAATTCCCTGGGAGTTCAATTGCATTCAAGTCTAATCCAGCCAATTCTTGCCTGAGTGGGGCATCATGTGGCATACGCCATTCATTAGACATTTTCACCCAGCTTCATTTCAAAAATAACAGGTACCTTACAAACTGATATCAGCATAGCAAGGATAGCTAGGTAACTGACAGCTTGATGAATACTGACACTAACACATGAGATTAGATTCCCGATAGCATGGAAATAGGCCCTCTGGCTCAACAAGTCCACACTGACCCTCTAAAGAGTAACCCACCCAAACCCATTCCCCTACCCTATATTTATCCCTGACTAATGCAACTAAAACTATTGGCAATTTAGCATGGCTGATTCACCTGACCTGCACATCTTTGAATTGTGGAAGGAAACCGGAGCACCCAGAGGAAACCCACGCAGACACAGGGAGAATGTGCAAACTCCACACAGACAGTCGCCCAAGACTAGAATCGAACCCGGGTCCCTGGCGCTGTGAGGCAGCAGTGCTAACCGCTGAGCCACCGTGCCACCCCAATTATATTAAAGCATTGAGAAAGAAACAGTAATATTCGACAAGGAAGGTAAGTAAAAAGTTAATTTATATACATAGGATTACATTGACTATACAGCACAGAAACAGCCATCTGGCCCTACTAATTATGCTGATCCAGCCTCTTTCAACCAGCTTCTTGAAATCAAATGCAGTCACAGAGTCATAGAGATGCACAACATGGAAACGGATTTTTTGGTGCAACTTGTCCACACCGACCAGATATCTTAAACTAATCTTGTCCCATTTGCCAGCACTTGGCCATTTTCCATCTTTCCTATTCATATACCCATCCAGATGCCTTTTAAATGCTGTAATTGTGCCAGCCTCCACCACCTTCTCTGACAGTTCATTCCATACAAGCACCACCCTCTGCATGAAAATCAACGGGTCTGTTTCCGTGCTATACGACAATGGTCTAAGAGGGAAAAAAACCATTGCCCCTTAGGTCCCTTTTAAATTTTTCCCCTCTTACACTAATCCTATGCCCTCCAGTTCTGGACTCCCCCACCCAAGGGAAAACACCCTGTCTATATGCCCTAGCCATGCCCCTCATGATTTTATAAACCTCTATAAGGCCACCCTCCGAAGCTCCAGGGAAAACAGTCCCACCCTATTCAGCCTCTCCCTTTAGCTCAAACACTCCAACACTGGCAAGACCCTTTTATATCTTTTCTGAATCCTTCCAAGTTTCCTAACATCCTCGCTGTAGGAAACTAGAATTGCACACAACATTCCAACAGTGGTCTAACCAATGTCCTGTATAACTTCAACATGACCTCCCAACTCTTATACTCAATGTTCTGACCAATAAATGAAAGCATGCCAAATGTCACCTTCACTATCCTATCTACCTGCGACTCTACTTTCAAGGAACTATGAACCTGCACTCCAAGGTCTCTTTGTTCAGCAACAGTCCCTTACCATTAAGTGTACAAATCCAACCCTGATTTGCCTTTCCAAAAGGCAGCACCTCGCATTTAGTTAAATTAAGCTCCATCGGCCACTCCTCGGCCCATTGGCCCATCTGATTCTATTGTACTCTGAGATAACCTTCTTCGCTGTCCACTACACCTCCGATTTTGGTGTCATCTGCAAACTCATTATCTACACCTCCTTTGTTCATATCCAAATTATTTATATAAATGATGATAAGCAGTGGATTCAGCACCGATCCTTGTGGCACTCCGCTGGTCACAGGCCTCCAGTCCAAAAGGCAAACCTCCAGCACCACCATCTGTCTTCTACCTTCGAGCTAGTTCTATATCCAAATGGCTAGTCCTTCCTATATTCCATAAGATCTAACTTTGTTTACCAGTCTATCATGAGGAACTTTGTCAAACGCCTTACTGAAGTCCATACAGACCACGTCCACCAGTGTGCCCTCATTAATCCTCTTTTTTACCTCTTCAAAAAGTTAGTGAGACATGATTTCACAAGCAAAAAGTCATGTTGACTATCTCTAGTCAGTACTTGCCTTTCCAAATACATTTAAATCCTGTCCCTCAAGATTCCCTACAACAACTTGGGCGGCACGGTGGCACAATGGTTAGCACTGCTGCCTCACAGCGCCAGAGACCCGGGATCAATTCCCGCCTCAGGCGACTGACTGTGTGGAGTTTGCACGTTCTCCCCGTGTCTCCGTGGGTTTCCTCCGGGTGCTCCAGTTTCCTCCCACAGTCCAAAGATGTGCAGCTCAGGTGAATTGGCCATGCTAAATTGCCCGTAGTGTTTGGTAAGGGGTAGATGTAGGGGTATGGGTGGGTTGTGCTTTGGCGGGGCGGTGTGGACTTGTTGGGCCGAAGGGCCTGTTTCCACACTGTAAGTAATCTAATCTAATCTAATCTAACTTGCCCACTACAGTTATCAGGCTTACTGGTCTATAGTTCCCTTGCTTTTCCTTAGCACCTTTCTTACTGATGATCAAAATATCTCAGCAAGGGGCCCAGCAATCACTTCCATAGCTTCCCACAGAGTTCTACGGTGCACCTGATGAGGTCCTGGGGATTTATCCACGTTTATGCGTTTTAGATTTCAGCACCTTCTCCTCTGAAGTATAGACATCGTTCAAGATGTCACCATCTATTTCCCCACATTCTATATCTTTCATGTCCTTCTCCATAGTAAACACCGATACAAGTATTTGTTTAGGATCTCCCCCATCCCCTGCGGTTCCATGCATAGGTTGCCTTGCTGATCTTTGAGGGGCCCTCGTCTCCTCCTAGTTACCCTTTTGTCCTTAATGTATTTATAAAATCCCTTTGGATTCTCCTTAATCCTATTTACCAAAGCTATCTCATGTCCCTGTTTTACCCTCCTGGTTTCCGTCTTAACTATACTCCGAATGCCTTTATACTCTAAGGATTCACTCAATCTCTGCTGTCTATATCTGACATGCGCTTCCTTCTTCACAATTTATATAGATGATTTGGATTTGGGGACCACGTGTAGTCTGTCAAAGTTTGCAGACGGCACGAAGATGAGTGGCAGAGCAAAGTGTGCAGAGGACTGTGAAACTTTGCAGAGGAACATAAATATTTTGAGTGTGTGGGCAAAGGTCTGGCAGGTGGAGTACAATGTTAATAAATGTGAAGTCATCCATTTCGGTAGGAATAACAGTAAAAAGGATTATTACTTGAATGGTAAAAAGTTGCAGCATGCTGCTTCGCAGAGGTGCCTTGTACAGAATCATAGAAGGTTGGTCTGGAGGTAAACCAAGCAATTAGTAAGGCAAATGGAATTTTGTCCTTCGTTGCTAAAGGGGTTGAGTTTAAAAGCAGAGAGGTAATGTTGCAGCTGTACAAGGTGTTGGTGACGCCACACTTGGAGTACTGTGTGCAGATTTGATCTTCTTACTTGAGAAAGGATGTACTGGCCCTGAAGGGGGGAGGGGGTGTGCAGAGGAGTTTCACTTGGTTGATTCCGAAGTTGAGGGGATTGGCTTATGAGGAGAGACGAAGTAGACTGGGATTTATATTCATTGGAATTCAGAAAAATGAGGGGGGAGTCTTATAGAAACATATAAAATTATGAAGGGAATAGTTAAGATAGAAGTAGACAGAATGTTTCCACTGGCAGATGAAACTAGGGCAAATGGTATAGGCTCAAGATTAGAGGGAGCAGATTTAGGACCGAATTGAGAAGGAACTTCTTCACCTAGAGGATTGTAAATCTATAGAATTTCTTGCCCAATGAAGTAGTTGATGCTATTCAGTAAAAGATTTTAAAGCTAAGATAGATTTTTTTGAACAATAAAGGAATTAAGGATTATGTGAGTAAGTAGATCTGAGTCCATGAAAAGATCATCCATGATCTTACTGAGTGGCAGAGCAGGCTTGAAGGGCCAGATAGCCTACTCCTGCTCCTAGTTCTTAAGTTCTTTTCCTTGACCAAAATCTCCATCTCTCTAGTCATCAAACACTCCCTACACCTACTATCCTTGCCTTTCACCCTGACACCCTGAACATACTGTCTCTGGATTCTTGTTATCTCATTTTTGGAGGCTTTCCATTTTTCCGCCATTCCTTTACCTGCGAACATCCACATCCGATCAACTTTTCAAAACTCTTGCCTAATACTGTCAAAATTGGCCTTCCTCCAATTTATAACTTTAACTTTTTGATCCAGTCTATCCTTTTCAGTCACTGCTTTGAAACTAGTAGAATTATGGTCACTAGCCCCAAAGTGCTCCTCCCCAACACCTTGGTCACTTGCTCTGCCTTATTTTCCAAGAGTTGGTCAAGTTTTGCACCTGCTCTAGCAGGTACATCCACATACTGAATCAGAAAATTTTCTTGTACATACCTAACAAATTCTTCTCCACCGAACAACCCTTAACACTATGGTAGTCCCAGTCTATATTTGGAAAGTTAAACCTAACCTTAACCACTATACTCACTATTATTCTTACAGACAACTGAGATCTCCTCACAATTCTGTTTCTCAATTTTCTACTGTCTATAGTACAATCCCAATAAGGATTGATCCAAGCATCAGGGAAGCAACACACCATTCTGATTTCTCAGTTCTTATTTCTCAGTTCAACCCAAATAACTTTCCTGGACCTATTCCCAGGTATATCCTCCCGAAGTACAGCCGTAATGTTATTCCTTATCAAAAATACTACTCCCCCTCCTCTCTTGGCGTTCCTCCCCCGCCCCAATCCTTTCTATAGCATTTGCATCCTGGAACATCAAGCTGCCAGTCCTGTCCATCCCTGAGCCACGACTCTGTAACTGTAATGATACCCCAGTCCCTCTTAGATCCCTTGCATTGAAATAACTGCAGTTTATCTCTGCTTTGTTCCTGGTCTGCCCTGACTGTTTGACTTCCTCCTTATCCCAACTGTCTCAGATTGATCTCTTTCCTCACTATCTCCCTGGATCCCACCCCACCTATCTTTTAGACAAAATCCTCCCGAGCAGCTCTAGCAAATCCTCCTGCCAGTATATTAGAGTCAAAGACTGTGGTGCTGGAAAAGCACAGGCGGTCAGGCAACATCCGAGGATCTTCATCAGGATGAAGAGCTTTGCTCAAAATGTCGATTCTCCTGCTCCTCGGATGCTGCCTGACCGGCTATGCTATTCCATCACCACACACTTCAATTCTGATCTCCAGCATCTGCAGTCCTCACTTTCTCCTGCCAGCATATCAGTCCCCTTCCAATTCAGGAGTGATCCATCCTTCTTGTACAGGTCACTTCTACCACTGGAAGAGATTCCAATGATCCAAAAATGCGAACCCTTCTCCCCTGCACCAGCTCCTTTGCCACACATTCATCTGCTCTATCCTCTGATTCCTATCCTCAGTAGCTCATAGCACCAGGAGTAATCCAGATGTTTCAAGCCTCAAGGACCTCCTTTTAAATTCCCATCTAACTTTCTACATTCCCCCTTCAGAATCTTATCCTTTTCCCTTCCCATGTTGTTAGTTGCAATGAGCACGACTTCCTGCTGGTCCCTGTCCCCCTTGAGAATAATCTGCACACTCTCCAAGATATCATTGATCCTAGCATCAGGGAGGCAACACACCATTCTGATTTCTCACTGCCGTATACAGTAACATCTATCTGTGCCTCTGACTAGAGAGTCCATTATCACAATCGATTGCTGCTTGTTACAATTGAGCCAGAAACTTGACTGATTATGCTACATTCTCTTCACCCCCTACATTATGAGAAGAAAAGAGAGGAGAAAATATTGGACTGAGGACAAAGCAAAAAATGACAAATTAAGAAAATGATGTAAACACAAACTGTAAAAACACGCAGGAATTAGTTTCTGCTGCTTACATTTCTCTCATTCTGGGCTGCAAAGGTTGCGTAGTATTGTATTAACAATTACCGCAATCAAAAAAAACTGCTAAGAATGGCCCTTAGCGTTCTGCATCTCTTTTTTTAAATTAAAAGGGAAGGCTTATAGCATGATGCATTTGAGTGAATCAAATGATGAAGCAGCATAAATCGATCAGCAAGTTCTGGGGAGTCGCAACTCAAGAAGTACATTTTAAGTCAATAAATTTGATCGTTGATTTGTGCACTAATAAAGTAATGCATTGTTAACAAGTAGCTGCTTTTCCAACTGATTTCATTACATTTGGCTGTTTTCACTGAAAACTCAACATAAGCCAGTTTTCCACAGTTCTGGGAGAGATGCTTTTAATGCTAAAAGGACAATACTGCACAATGTACAATAGCTGCTATTTTATGAGAGTAAGTCATCTTGGGATTTCTAAACGTTGCCTCAAAATATTTTATGAATGTTTTTACTAACAGTTTTTCCTCAGTAACTGAAATTTGTATTGAAACCACAAAATAACAGTCATATAAACCTTAACTATGCAAAACACCTGCAATCTAATGGTTGGCAGAAAGAGTGCAGCAAGTTCAGCAACACACTTACATCCAAGTCATTTTGTGTATTCATCAGTGCAGTCAGGACCACCTAAGGTTCAAATAATGCAAAAATTGTATCTGTAAGCATAATCAGATAAAATTTGACATTGAGCCAAAGGAAGAGGAAAAGAGATAGCCAAACACTTGATTAAAGAGGCAAGATTTAATCAATGTCTTAAAGGAGGAGAAGGAGATCTGGAGGTGGTGAAGAGCTTAGGGAGGAAATTGCAGAGTGTAAGGGGTAAAGCAGCTGAAGGTGCAACAATCTATGGTGGAGCAAATGAAATTGGAGAGTTCATATAGGCTAGAAGTGGAGGAACATGGGAGTACTCAAATGATTGTCAGGCAGAAGGAAAGTTATACACAATTAAGATCAAAGCCATGGAGGGATTTGAGCAAAATAGAAAAAGAAAACAAGATATTACCATGGGTGATATTGTGTCAGTGACTGCAGAACCTCATGTCAACGATTTTCAGGAATGCTCGTTGCATTAAATGCCGACCGGATTGCCGAATTTCAGACCTTCCTCAGGATCAAGGACACCAGGGGACAAAAATCTTACCTGGCAAGACTGCCAGCTGTGTAGTGCTCAGCAGCATCACCAGGAAAGCAGTGGCAACAGCAGGCAGCAGGTGAAGCAGCCAGATAAGGCTCAGCATTGTTGACAGATCCAGACCACAGGTATATAGGAGACACCATGTAGTGGTTGTTGGGGCATGTGGAACAGGATGATCAGTAGCAAGGAACTGGGCCCTTAACTCCATCGTAATCACCATCTGCAAAGAAGGCATGTGCTTTCTGCACCAGGAAACATCGAGACTGATTTGCAAAAGATCCAGAAGCTATTAAATTGTAAGTACAAAGTATTCCTACACTGGCAACACCACCAGTTCTCAAGGGAAAGAAAATAGGTCTACAGACAAATTAAAGCTGAGGTCCTGAACACCTGCGTTCTCATGGTGGGCAGAAAGAGTGCAGCAAGTTCAGCAACACACTTACATCCAAGTCATTGCATTATTCATCAGTGCAGTCAGGACCATCCAAGGTTCAAACAGCCATGGAACCTCCCACTCAGAGATAAGAATGAGTGGTGTTCATCAAAGACAAAGAGGCAATAAGTATTTATTGGAAGAAGCATTTCAAGGATCTCCTCAACCAAGACACAGTTCTTAATACGTATGTTCTCAAACACTTCCCACAGTGCAGTACAGTCATAACATTAAAGGCCGATGGACAACTGAAAAACAACAAAGGGAAACACTGCATTTTGAATCACTGCCAAATACTAAAATACAACGGGGAAGCACTCTTGATTACATACACCTCCTCATCTGAAAGGGGAAGAGCTTGCTGGGGACCTCCAAATCACTGTAATTGTAACCATCATCAAGACAGGAGATCTACCTGACTGTAGTAACTACAAAGGAGTATTTGTGCTGTGGTTAACAGGAAGAGCAGTTCTCAATTGTCTCCTCCCAGTGGCTGAAGAGCTCCTCTTAAGTCATAATGATTCTGTCCATTAAGGGTCACAGTGGACATGACCTTCACCACAGGATACATCCAAGATAAATACAGAGTGCAGGAGCAACCTCTAAACATGGCTCACTAATGCCCTTCAAGGAAGGAAATCTGCCATCCTTATCTGGTCTGGCTTTCATGTGACTCCAGACAAGAGCGATGTGGTTGACTCTCAACTGTCCACTGAAATGGCCGAGCAAGTAATTTAGTTGTGTAAATTGCTACAAAGCCTCAAGAAAGAAACAAAACCAGATCGACCACTTGGGATCGACGTAGGCACTGGAAAAGACAGTGGTAGAAACAGCTCTGGTGGCCCTGCAAAGTTCTCCTTACTAACATCTGTGGACAAGCACCAAAATTGGGAGACTTGTCTCACAGACTGGTCAAGCAACAGCCTGACGTAGTCATATTCACAAAGTCATACTTTACAAGGTCCCAGACACCACTATCACCATGGATATGTGTTGTCCCATCGGCAGGAAAGACTTTGCAGAGATGGCAGCACAGTGGTATATCGCTGGGAGGCAGTTGCTCTGGGAGTCCTCAACATTGTCCCTGGACTCCATAAAGATTCATGCCTTCAGGAAACTTCCTGATTACCACGTACTGTCCTCCCTAGGCTGATGCGTTAGTGTTCTTCCATGTTGAACAACACTCAGACAAAACACTAGGATGGGAAATGTGTGTAAAATGTACTCTGGGCAGGGGATTTAAATGTTCACCATACGAGGGGCATGGCAGCTGTATTATTGATCAGGCTGGTTGCATCCTAAAAGGACACAGCTGCTAGAGCGGGTTTAAGGTGGTGGAAGGGGAATCAACAAGAGGGAAAATTGTACTCAACCCCATCCTTATTAATCTATCAGCTGCAGATACATCTGTCCGTGACAGTATTGATAGGGGGGACCACTGCACAGGCCGTTTGGAGATGAAGTCCTGCCTTCACATTGAGAATACACTCCATCATATTGTGTAGCACCATGATAAATGGGTTAGAGTCTGAACAGATCTAGCAACTCAAGATTGGGGTGTGATGAGACTTCTTGAGCCATTAACAGCTGCAGAATTGTATTCCAGCCAAATTTGCAACCTCGTATCTCCCACTGTAGTATTAGAATCCTCGTATCTCCCACTGTAACATTAGAATCGAGTCAGGGGATCAACTCTTGTGCAATGGAGAGTGCAGTAGGATATGCCAGGAGTAACATCAGGCATACCTGAAAATGAGGTGACAATCTAGTTAAGCTACCAAACAGGATTACTTATGTACCACACAGCAAAAGCAGCAAGTGATAGACAGAGCTGAGTGGTCCCACAATCAACAGATCAGATCTAAGCTCTGTAGTAGTGCCATATCCAGTCGTGAATAGTAAAGGGCACTTAAACAACTCATTGGACGAGAAGGCTCCATAAATATCCCCATCCACAATGATGGAAGAGCGCAAAACATAAGGCTGAAGCATTCGCAATAATCTTCAGCCAGAGATGCCGAGAGGATAATCCACTTCGGCCTCCTCCAGCGGTCTCCAACATTACCAATACCAGTTTTCAGCTAATTCAATTCAGTCCACATGATACCTAGGAATAGTTAGAGGCACTGGATACTGCTAAGGCTATGGGCTAACATACCGGTAATAGTACTAAAGACTTGTGCTCTAGAACTTGCTGTTCTCTGAGCCAAGCTGCTCTAGTACAGTTACAACACTGGCATCTACCACTGTGGGTCAACCTACAGCATGTGGACTGCAATGGTTCAAGAAAGCAATTCACCATCACTTTCTCAAGGGGAATAAGGACAGGCAAAAAATGTTGGCCAGCCAGAATTGTCCATGTCCCATGAGTGAATAAAAAAACAACTGTGTCTTTGACACAGTCAACTGGGAAGGATTATGGAGCGTCCTCCTCCAATTTGATTGCCAACAGAAATTCATTGCCATCTTCCACATGCTGCACAATGGAAAGCAAACAGTGATTCTCACCAATGGCTCTTCTCCATCTTCCTTGCTGCAACACTCCATGAAGCTTCCAACGGTGTGGAGTTAATCTACAGGACACGTGGGAACCTGTTCAGCCTGCACCATCTCCACTTGAGAACCAAGAGAAAACCCTGTCATCAAGTCACAGTGTGCAAGTGACACTTGTGTGCACCCACTCCAAGCATGAGCTCCAAAGTATCCCCAGTGCATTCACAGCGGCATCTGAAAGAATGGCGTTGGGAATACATTTGTGTATTCAAAGTGTATCTGGGGGAATACTGGGAAGGATTTAAAATATTTGGTCATTCCTGGATTGAGAGGGATTATCATGGAAACACAAAGGCAACATTTTAATGTATGTTGTGAACCATCTGCTGTTTTACTGAAATTAAGCAGCTTTGGAGATGCTGCTAAGCACAGCTTCAAGGACGTAAAAAACTAGAGCATAGGAACAGGCGTATGTCAATCAGCCCATCAGGTCTAGAGAATGTGGATGTGAGGTCATCACATCTTATTCTTTGTTTCCAGAATCTTAGATCATGCGTGCTGTGATATTTCACTTTTATCTTTTTTTCAAAGCATTAGCTCTGCAGTCTTCTTGCCGTGTTCTGACAGTGTCACTATGGGTGATTAAGGGATTATATTTTTAATTTTGGATTATCGCTGAGGTATTATTCAGCAGTTCCCACTTGTCTTAAGAATGTGCTTTAATTTTTAAGAAACATGTTATTTTGAATTCATTAAAGAAGTATAATGGACATTTATTCTGGATAGTTGTATATAAAGGATGAACTTGGCCATTTTGGTAACTAAATCGACATATTTATCCCAATGGTATAAACTAGTAGAATGTTGAGGCTTGATGATCAAATCATTCCTCCCATCATAGTCTTAACAATGGGCCTTAGGCTAAACAGTGGAAGGAAAGTCTTCTACTAGTCTACTCCTGATCGCAACACTGTTCCCATGAACTATGGTGATTCACAGCAAGCAACTGGACATTGTGGATCAACTACCATTCCTTGGAAGTCTCCTCTCAGTGACAGCAGAAATAGACAATGGAATTCAACGTTATTTCCAGTGTGCTTTTACAGTCTTTGAGCTTCTGAGGAGGAGTGTTTGATAACAAATACCTTTAAAACCTGATACAAAACTCATGACTTACAGAGCAGCGGCATTACCTGTCCTCTTGAATGCATCGGACACGTGGACAAAATACAACTGACACCTTAAACCCCCTTGAGAAATCTCAGTAGGCACGGCCCTGCAAAATCCAGGATAGGTGCTCTTCTATAATTCATTAATAATTGTGAAATTGAAAGCTGATCTCAGTATAATGACAATGAAACTACCAACAATTGATATAAAAAATCCACCTGGTTTATTTATGTCCTTTAAGGATGAAAATCTGCTGTCCTTACCTGGTTTGGCCTACAAATAACATCAGAACCACACTATGCAGTTGACTCTTGACCGAGTTCTGAAATGGTCAAGCAGCTGAAGAGCAATTAGGGATGGGCAACTAATCCTGGCCTGAACAATGATGACCACATCTCCTAGACAGTTTTAAAAAAAAAGACAGCAGGATCTGATCAAATATCTGATCAAATATCCCCTGCCAACAAACTTATCAAGTGGGAGGGCAATACATTTTGCCTAATTTTTCATTATAACATGGTTATCTTTTTCTAGTGAATGTCTATCGTTTCTTGATTCCAAAAAGATAGTTTTGAAGATCATGGCTTCTTCCACAAGCTCACACCTAGACTGGATATTAATTGTGCCTGGAGCGGGCATTTTACGCTGGGAGTAGGGTTGTGAAAACAGAACAAGAAGGGTGGGAATGCAAGTGAGAGGGTGGAAATGACAATCTGAAGAAGAGTTATACTGGACTTGACATGTTAACTCTGTGTCTTTCTCAACTGATGCTACCAGACTTAGTTTTTCTAGGACTCTATCTTTATATAGTTCAGATTTCCATCTTGTACAGTATTTTGCTTTTATACCAGACTGGATGTCTACCTCAGCCAGTTCTGATCAAAGGAGACCAGTGAAAACCATTACACTTGACTTGCGTACAAATGACTCCACAGTTATCTAACGCAAGGAACACAATGCTTTCTGATAAGAGATCCTCAAACCACCTTGCTAGCTTAGTTTCTCAGTCACTTGACCAAACTGTTTAACCACCCTTTATTATAAATCTTTGACTTGTGTTCATCAGTCTGCTTGTAATATTCAAACAACAGCAGATAAAGAGATGAAGTGGTTAAAGCACAGCAGGTCAAGCAGCAGAGGAGAAATGGAATCAACATTTCAGGTCGGAACCTTTCATTGGAATTGGGGGAGGGGAGGGGGGAGCTGCAAAATGAATAGAGGGAGGGCGTGGTGCTGGGGAAAAGATGGGTGGGATGGCAATGGGCAGATGCAGGTAGGAGATGGCTGTCATTGGTTGGTGGGAAGAGTAGAGTAGATAGGTAGGAAGGAAGATGGACAGGTAGGGTCAGGTGAAAGGGGTGGGTTGGAGAGGGAGGGCTGGGCCTGGAATGAGGTGGGGTGGGGAGATTTGGAAGCAGTAAGCAGCTCTAGACTTAGCCAAACACCTGCATATGATCTCAATCTCTCTCAAAAGGCCAATTACAGAAAATAAATATTTGTTTTCCTTGAGAAACAGAGCAAGTCACACGTTATAACTATTGTACCTTCAATGGTAACTTGATTGTATCTAAATTCAGATGGAACACTGTGTACAGTCAACACAATAAACTCAACTGGACTTTGACTCACTAGACTTCCAAATTTATAGAAATTAATTTTAATATATTTAATTTCAAGTACTGTAATCTGTAATTTATCACCTTTGCCTTTTCTTTCTTTCTTGGATGCATAAGACCATAACACCAAAAGGATCATAAGAGAGAGGAGCAGAATTTAGGCCATTTGGCCCGTCAAATTTGAGAAACAAATTTGTAAGTAGAATGCCGTTATATGTAAGAATAATATGGTGGTTATGATAGGGGATTTCAACTTTCCAAACATAGACTGGGACTGCCATAGTGTTAAGGTTTTAGATGGAGAAGAATTTGTTAGGCCTGTACAAGAAAATTTTCTGATTCAGTATGTGGATGTACCTACTAGAGAAGGTGCAAAACTTGACCTACTTTTGGGAAATAAGGCACGTCAGCGACCATCATTCTATTAGTTTTAAAATAGTGATGGAAAAGGATAGACTAGATCTAAAGTTGAAGCTCTAAATTGGAGGAAGGCTAATTTTGACAGCATTAAGCAAGAACTTTCAAAAGCTGACTGGAAGCAGATGTTCGCAGGTAAAGGGATGGCTGGAAAATGGGAAGCCTTCAGAAATGAGATAATGAGACTCCAGAGACAGCATATTCCTGTCATATTTAGAGTCAAATTGCTGTGACTCTAAATCTGCCATGCCATTCTATCATTGCTGATATGCTTCTCAATCCCATTCTTCTGCCTTCTCCCTATAACTTATGATCTCCTTACTAATCAAGAACCTATTGCTGTCTTAAATGCACTCAATGACTTGACTTCCACAGCCCTCTGCAGGAATGTATTCCTCTGGTTTAAGAAATTTCTCCTCATCTCAGTTCTAAAGTGTTGTCCTTTCACGCTGAGGCTGTGTCCGAAGAGCCTAGTCTCTTTTATTGATGGAAATATCGTCTCCACACCGACTCTATCCAGGCTGCTCAGTATTCTGTAAGTTTCAATAAGCTTCCTACATCATCCTTCTAAACTCCAGTGAGTACAGACCCACTACTACTTAACATATGACAAATCATAGATTCATACAGTATGCAAACTGACCTTTTGGTCTGATTAGTCCACACCGATCATGTTCCCAAACTAAACTAGTTCCACCTGCCTGTGTTTGGCCCCTATCCCTCCAAACGGTTCCAAATTCATGAACATATCCAAATGCCTTTTAAATGCTGTAACTGTACCTGAATTCACCACTTTCTCTAGTAGTTCATTCCACACACAAACCATTCTGTGTAAAAAGGTCATTTTCTAAATCTTTCTCCTCTCACCTTAAAAATATGCCTCTTTTGAACTCCCCCACTCTCGGGAAAAGAACCTTGTCGCTCACCTTATCTATGCCCCTCATGACTCTATAAACCTCCACCCCTCAACCCCCTACATTCCAGTGAAAAATTTCCCAGCCTTCCCAGTCTATGTTATATCTCAAACCCTCCATTCCTGGTAAATCCATTCTGAACCCTCTCCAGTTTAATAATATCCTTCGTGTAACAGGGCAACCAAAACTAGACACAGTAGACTCCAGAAGAGGCCTCACCAATATCCTGTACAACTTCAAGATGACATCCCAAATCCTATATTCAAAGGACTGAGCATTGAAGGCTAAACACCACCTCATCAATCCTGACGCAAATTTCATAGAATTATGTACCCGAACTCCTAGGTCTCTCTACTCTACAACACTACCCAGGGCCCTACTATAAATTGCATAAGTCCTGTCCTTGTTTATATTACCAAACTGCAATATCATACATTTATCCAAATTAAACTCCATCTTCCAGTCCTCATCCCATGGACCCAATTGAGTAAGATCTCTTCATAACCTGAGATAATCTTCTTCACTGTCCACTACAAACAGTGACCTCTGGGATGGATCTTTGCTTCTCGAAATTTAACTGTTATGATACGGGGTAAACTCCTCCTTCTAATTTAAACCTGACACACGGAGAAGCTCATTTTGTGCCGTAATCTGTTAAATTATGAGAGGCAAAGAACCATCTAGGAGGACACTACATAAAGCAAAAATTAAAAATTTTATTCTTTAAGTCCAACAGAGAATATTAAAACCAACAACTATTTACAACTCCTTTCTCTTAAACCTATCTTTTACTTCACTACTTGACAATACTGGTCCGATAAAAATCCTGGTTAAGATTTACAAAAACAAATTCAAATTTCAAAACCAGCTAAATGTCGACTTTTCTCTCTGTATCTTCGTCTGTAGATTTTCCTCTGTTGTCTTTTCTTTAGTATTCTGCCTCATTGGTCTTTCATAGGAACAGGTACCTTTCAGAGAGCTATTTGGCTAGCAGTTTATATTTGTTGGTTTCCTTGGCAGTTCTCCCCCTAACTGTTCAAAATGTCCAGGTTTATACCCCACAATATTGGATCATTTCATTGGTTTGAGGTCGTCAAAACACTGAATTCAAATTTGATTGGATTTTGATAACTGGGGCATTATTTAAACTGATTGGCTGCATTTAAATTTGTTTTTGCATCATGGCAACTCAGCTGTGTACTGGTTCCACAGTTAAATGTCACATTTTAAATTCTTTCAGCACACTGTGTGCCTTTCTAAGTCTGTGCCAGCTTCCAGTCTCTCTTCAAGGAACAGTACACACTGAGACCTTCATAACAATACCACCAATTTTGGTGTCATCTGCAAATCCTTCATTCCCAGGATCATTTTTGTAAACCTCCTTTGGACACCTTCCAATGCCAGTTCATCCTTCCTGACATGCAGGGCCCAGAATGGCTCATAATATTTCAAATACGGTCTAACTACAGTCTTATCGTAGTATATCTCTCCTCTTGTCTTCCAGCCCTCTTGAAATGAATGCTGACATTACATTTGCCTCTGGATGTAGGTTTGCTCACTGAGCTGGAAGGCTCATTTTCACAGTGAGCAAACCTATATTCAGAACCCCAACCTGAGGTATATATCTTTTCAAAACTCGCTATTACATTTACCGTCCTAACTGCCAACAGAACCTGCATGTTAAATTTCAGAGAATCCTGAACTAGGACTCCCAAGCCCCTTTGTGCTTCGGATTTCTAGGCATTATCCTATTTAGAAAATAGTCTATGCCTCTATTCTTCCTAGCAAAGTGCATAATCTCAGACTTGCCCACATTGTATTCCAACTGTCACTTCTCTGCCTACTCTTCAAGCCTGTGCGAAGTCCTTCTGTAGCCTCCTTGCTTTCTCAAATCTACCTGCCCCTCCAACCAGCCTTGTGTTATCTGCAAACTTCGCAACAATGCCCTCAATACTTTCAACCCAATGGTTAATCTATAACATGAATAGCTGTGGTCCCAACACAGGCACTTGCGAAGCTCCAGTAGTCATCAGTTACCATCTTGAAAAAGACCCCTTTATCCCCACTCTTGCCTTCTGCCAGTCAGCCAATCCTCTACCTATGTCAGTACCTTGCCCCTAACACCATGGGCTCTTTAGCAGCCTCCTCTGCAACTCCTTTCAAAGGCCTTTTGGAAATCCAAATAGATTGTGTCCACAGGCTCTTCTTTGACTAACTTGCTTGTTACCTCCTTGGAGAATTCTAACAGATTTGTTAGGCATTGACCTCCCCTTGATGAGCCTGTGCTGACTCAGCGCTAATTTACCATTCTGAACTAAGTACTCTGCAACGTCACGCTTAATAATGTCACTCTAAAATCTTACCAATGACTGACGTCAGGCTGAGCGGCCTATAATTTCCAGTTTTCTGCCTCCCTCCCTTCTACAACAGGTATGTTACTGGACATTTCCCAGTCCTCTGAGACCCTCCCTGGCTCCAGTGATTCCTAAAAGATCACCACCAATGTCTCTACATTCTCCTTCACTATCTCCTTCTAGGATGTAGTACATCTGGTCCTGGTGATGTGTGTGTGAGTATGTTGCAAAGTATTTCCCAGTTTGAATGCAATAATAAACCATACTTTGTCTTAACCCTAAAGAATATGCAAAGGGCTATTTTTATACAGACTTCATAAATAGTGCTAAGAAAACACATTGCTGCCTATTTTTGAGACCGAGATGAGAAAAATATTATTATTAATAAACAAAACTTCTTATGGACAGAGAGGGGTACAGTAAAAATGATTCAATTCATCTCTCCTTCTTGTTCATGACATTTGGCAAGTATGATTTTAAATGCAGCTGGGCAGTATAACGTCAAAACAGGTAAAGAAAAGGTTGCTGGAATACGAACCGATAAGCCAGTTCGTGCAAAAGATCGTGTCTTTCCCAAATGAACCAGAGATTGCAGTAACATTACCTGAAATCTTTGCTGTTGCCTTGATAAACCAGAGTTCTGAGACTGAAACTTATGATACTTCAGCAAAGGAATAAAGAGGTAGTCTTTCCTATTATTACCAGACCTGGCTATTTATTGGTAAAACCTTCCCCCTTCTGGTTCCACATTTGTTTCATTCTCCATATTTGAAACAATACAGAAGAGCTGTTTAATGGATCTTCTAAAAAGCCCAAGGCTTATTGCAGAAAAACTCAGCTGAGCTCTCTTGTGTTTACATTCATGTTTGTGTCAATCTCAAACACAATAAACCCAACACCTACTTAAAATCTTTCAGGACTGTCTATTGCCCAGAGCGACTAAATTTCATTAGGTAAAAGATGCTACACAGTGGATCTTGCCACCTCAGTCAGAATACTGGCCTCCAAAAGAAAAGAAAGTTTTGTTTTGATCTTTATTATTTACTTCAGTCCTTCTTTTCGGCCTGGAGACTGGGACTTGCATTCTCAGTGGGTGGAAACTCTCGAGTACAATATCAGAATGATCGCTCTTTAAGAGCTGAGACAATAAACCTGAGACCATTCAAAAATATCCAGGTATCAGAAAACTATGCAATTTATGCGTCAATGGCACAGATTTACAATATCATAAGACAATGGCATAAGGACAGATCCTGTTTGATTTGTTGGTGCTTAGGTCAGCATCGGATGTTTGGCAGTTTTGCGATGTGGGACTCTGCCCAGAAACAGGTGAATGTTAATCATATTACCCTCAGCATTTGCTGCTTCATGCATGACAACTTCACATTTCTCAATGCTTCCCAGTGACCTTTAGAAGGATGAAACACGCCCTATTTTCTGAGCAATAGTTGTTACATTCTGTGATTCATATGTCCAGTAGCACAGACACCCTGGACAGCTCTTGTGAGACACTAAGTACCCAATGTAAATGAGAGGAGTGTAGGGTGACAGGTAAGTGATACAGTGTTCAGAGTGGCTGGGAGGTATGTGGTCCAGCAAGGAAAGGGGTAGTCTTCATCTCACAGGACAGGGGATTTGGTCCAGGGTAGAAGGGATGTCGGAGTGTGGGATGTTGGTTCCCTGATGGGGTTGGGTGGGTATGAAGTGAGCATGTCAGGTCTTCTTGAGGGATCTGTGGGAAATGTGGTTGAGGGGCATGTGGAGAAATGTCAATTAATAGTTACCCAGGAGTTAGACTTGGAATGTAGTTGCCCAATGTTTCCTGGATAACTATTAACTGCAACGGAATCCTCTAAATTCCCAAATTTTAATTGCTACATTTGGAGGATTCCAGGCAGGGAAAACTCCATCAGAATATTTAGTTTCTTGGGAAGTTCCGTTGGAGTCTGCCACATCGGGGATTGTGTACAGCCCTGATTTACAACTCTCATCTATACTGCAAGAACAGCAAACAGGCCATCAAAAAGTCTGGGCCAGAGTGTGGAACCAGTCCATCTTCTGACTACTGACTGTGCAAAGATAGATATTTTTGCTAACCTCCAAATCACTCCCCTCTTCTAGTTATTTTTTGAACACTAAAATCTTTGTAATAGTTCATGCAAGGATAGAGCCTCACAGCAAATAACATTGTATAAGAGAGGGGTCTAATCTTTTCTCAGAATGCAATCATCACACAATAACTACATTCAGTTTTTAAACTTTGCTGCACAACTTTGCAGCGTTTTAGCTCCAATCGTGTGGTAATTATGACAGACGTACACAGTACTGATGATTGTTAATTTGTAGCCAAAATGACAAAGTCTTAAAGAATTAGATAACCGTGTTGCCTTCAATGTGAAGTTAGTCCTGAAAATCCAAGCATTCACGTGAAAGCTCATCAGTCTGAAACTTATCAATTCTATCCCTCTTCCATAAATGCTACCAGGTTTGCTGAGTTTTATTATCGAAACATTATATTAGTTTGACTTGCACCATATTCAGTAGCCAAAGATGACTTATCCTCAATCACAGCAGGCCACCTCTCTCCACTGAAGGCAGTTCAAACTGCTCGAGGTTGCCAGGCCCAACTCTCATCACAAACAGGATAACTTTACCCCTAGGGCATCTTCAAAGTGGCTCAGAAGGCCAGTAAATCATTCATCTCCAAATACATGTTTGATTTTGAGATTCACAGAGGCAGCAGGCTCCTACTTAGAGTAGTTATAATTCATTAACACAGGCTTCCAGATATCAGAAGGAATGCACAAAGCAGATGTTTCAAGACGGGTTCAAAACCCAGATGTTACTTGAGTGCCTGGTTTAATTATTAGAAGTGCAGTTAGTGAGGATGAGTATCAGTGTTTAATGAAACTAGTCATGAAAGAGACTTTGATTTACATATTGCTCCTCATGACCCATATAACTTCACAGCTTTGTAGTAAATGGTAGAGTGTATGAAATATAGCAGTCAATTTGTGCACAGCAAGGTTCCTTGAAAAATCTAAATAAATTACCTTTTGTTTTGAGTGATTTGGTTGAGAAATAATTAGCAGGCAACCTTAGAGGGGAATTGTCCTATCTCTTTTAAAACAATCCATTGGAGAAGGTAAATAGGATTTCAGTTAAGAAACTCATTTGAAAGACAGTCATCTCAAACAGCACTTCCTCAGTATTGCACTGTAATGAGAGTTCAGATTACTGCCTCAAGACTCTCAGATTAAAAACTGAACGCACACCTTTCAACTCATGTGAGAATCCCACCAACTCAACCACAGTTGAATCGACAGAACCATATTCTGGAAGTTGTGTAAAAGTTTAGTTCTTACATGATCTTCTCACAATTTCAAAATGCTGTGTTTAAAGGGGAAGCTTACGAATAAAATAATTACTTTTAGTGGTGAATTTTGATTAACACTACATTGAACCTACAGTTCAGAAATAGGCTATTAGGTCAACCTGGTTCATATACAAAAAGCGCATTCTCCCAATCTAATGATTTGTTCCAATTCTGCCCTATAACAAACCCAATTCCTTTCACTCTCACATATCCAGCAAGCCATCTTTAAATATATCCAGTTCACACACTTGCCACTCTCCTTGTGAAGAAATTACTCCTGAAATCTTCATGTGATTATCAAGGTGACAATGACGGAAATCAGCCCAATTTCCATATTTGAGGCACACTATCAACTATTCTCTCCAGACCCAGAATGACAGCTGCATGCAGCATCAAGTTCTCATTACACTTCATAAACTTCACACTATCACTGGCTGCTTTAAGACTTAATTTTTCAATCCCCATATCAGTCATTGAGAGTGGTTACTATTGCTTAAGAAATGGGATCTGTCACTTCTGAATGGCTTCTTTTCTCCTTTCTAACCTTTGATATGAATTCTCCATGAATCCCTAATGAACCATAATTCTTGATCTCCACTCCCCTCCAACCACCCACCACCACTTCCTGCTCTCTTCCAGCTGCACCTCTTTCACACCAATGTTTCTCTCGAGTGGTGACTCAATCTTCTCTTAAAGTCATAGAGATGTATAGCATGGAAACAGACCCTTCGGTCCAACCCGTCCATGCCGACCAGATATCCCAACCCAATCCAGTCCTACCTGCCGGCACCCAGCCCATATCCCTCCAAACCCTTCCTATTCATATACCCATCCAAATGCCTCTTAACTGTTGCAATTGTACCAGCCTCCACCGCTTCCTCTGGCAGCTCATTCCATACACGTACCACCCTCTGCGTGAAAAAGTTGCCCCTTAGGTCTCTTTTATATCTTTCCCCTCTCACCCTAAACCTATGCCCTCTAGTTCTGAACTCCCTCAGCCTGGTGAAAACACTTTGTCTATTTACCTGATCCATGCCTCTCATAATTTTGTAAACCTCTATAAGGTCACCCCTCAAGCCTCTGACACTCCAAGGAAAACAGCCCCAGCCTGTTCAGCCTCTGCCTATAGCTCAAATCCTCCAACCCTGGCAACAGCCTTGTAAATCTTTTCTGAACCCTTTCAAATTTCACAACATCTTTCCAATAGGAAGGAGATCAAAATTGTACATAATATTCCAACAGTGGCCTAACCAATGTCCTGTACAGCCGCAACATGACCTCCCCACTCCTGTACTCAATACTCTGACCAATAAAGGAAAGCATACCAAATGCCTTCTTCACGATCTGATCTACCTGCGACTCCACTTTCAAGGAGCTATGAACCTGCACTCCAAGGTCTCTTTGTTCAGCAACACTCCCTAGGACCTTACCATGAAGTGTATAAGTCCTGCTAAGATTTGCTTTCCCAAAATGCAGCACCTCACATTTATCTGAATTAAACTCCATCTGTCACCTCTCAGCCCATTGGTCCCTGTCCAACTCTTTTTTCACCTTCCATACAACACTGTTTTGCTCCAGTGCACCATTGGCCCCACACCTTTCTATTCTTCATTCTGGTTGTACATTTGCAAGTGTTAGTCTGTTATCCTCTCCTTCCCTCCCATGCTATGTTGGATATGACCTTTGTGTTTTTGTCCTCTGTCTGGTCTCATGCTGATGAGGTCCTTTCATTTCCCTAACCTGAATGCTCAGCATGTCCAGGGACGTGCAGGCTAGGGAGGAGATAGCAGAACCTTTGAGTCATTATTGTCTACAGATTTAGTATCAGAGGACTGGAGGATTGCAAATGTTGCGCCCTTGTTCAAGAAGGGCAGTAGAGATGACCCAGGTAACTATAGACCAGTGAGCCTTACTTCTGTTGTAGGAAAGGTTTTGGAAAGGATTATAAGAGGTAAGATTTATAATAATCTAGCAAGCAACAATTTGATTTCAGATAGTCAAAGGTTTCGTCAAGGGCAGGTCGTGTCTTACAAACCTCATTGAGTTTTTTGAGAAGGTGACCAAGCGTCTAGATGAAGTTAGGGCAGTTGACGTGGTATACACATGGACTTCAGTAAAGCCTTTGATAAGGTTCCACTTGATTTAGCAGTTTGGATTAGAAACTGGCTTTCTGAAAGAAGGCAGCGAGTGGTGGTTGATGGAAAATATTCAGCCTGAAGTCCGGTTACTAGTGGTGTGCCACAAGGATCTGTTTTGGGACCACTGCTATTTGTCATTTTATAAACGACTTAGATGCAGGCATAGGTGGATGGATTAATAAATTTGCAGATGACACCAAAGTCGGTGGAGTAGTGAACAATTTGGAAGAATATTACAGGTTGCAGGGGGACTTGGATAAACTGCAGAATTAGGCTGAAATGTGGCAAATGGAGTTCAATGCAGCTAAATGTGAGGTGATGCACTTTGGGAAGAATAACAGGAAGGCAGAGAACTGGGTCAATGGAAAGATGCTTGGGAGTGTGGATGTGCAGAGGGATCTTGGAGTCCATGTATATAGATACCTGAAAGTTGCCACCCAGGTTGATAGTGCTGTTAAGAAGGCAAATGCTGTGTTAGGTTTCATTGGTAGAGGGATTGAATTCTGGAGCTGCAATATCATGCTGCAACTATACAAAACGCTAGTGCAGCCACACTTGGAATATTATGTACAGTTCTGGTCGCCATATTTCGGGAAGGATGTGGAAGCGTTGGAAAAGGTGCAGAGGAGATTTACCAGGGTATTGCCTGGTCTGGAGGGAAGGTCTTACGAGGAAAGGCTGAGAGACTTGGATCTGTTCCCATTTGAAACAAGAAGGCTAAGAGGGGATTTGATAGAGACATACAAGATGATCAGAGGATTAGATAGGGTAGACAGTAAAAGTGTTTTTCCTAGGATGATGACATCAGCTAGTATGAGGGGGCATAACTACAAATTGAGGGGTCATAGATTTCAGTCAGATGTCAGAGGCAGGTTCTTTACTCAGAGAGTGGTAAGGGCGTGGAATGCCCTACCTGCCAATGTAGTTAACTCAGCCACTTTAGGGAGATTTAAACAAACCTTGGATAAGCACATGAATGCTGAAAATGTGTTGCTGGAAAAGCACAGCAGGTCAGGCAGCATCCAAGGAGCAGGGGAATCGACATTTCGGGCATGAGCCCTTCTTCAGGAATTGGGCTCATGCCTGAAATGCAATTCTCCTGCTCCTTGGATGCTGCCTGACCTGCTGCGCCTTTCCAGCAACACATTTTCAGCTCTGATCTCCAGCATCTGCAGTCCTCACTTTCTCCTAAGCACATGAATGATAAAGGGACAGTGTAGGGGGACGAGCTGAGAATAGTTCACAGGTCGGCGCAACATCGAGGGCCAAAGGGCCTGTTCTGCACTGTATTGTTCTATGTTCTGTGTTCTACTATTCAGAGTATACTTATTTTTCATTTCCCAGCTTTGGACTGCAATAGACACTTACTGTCTGCTAATCCACTGATGTATTCCTGAAGTCTCTTATCTAAATTCACTGACTACTCCCAAGCCACGTGTTAAATTGATGACGCAAAATCATCTTTTAACAGGCTGACTGTTCTTGATTAACCCATCCTTCTCCAAGTGCGAACTAATGTCATTCTGGATTCTGAGTACTGGATACATATTCCCATTGGGCTAAAACCAATTGCGTATAATTTTGTGGATTATTCTTTCTGTGGTAGCATTTTCTCCTCCAATACACTTGTACAGGTTCCACTTCAAAATCAAGGCTAACACTCTTGGTGTCTGACTGAAAGCCTGCCGTTTTGTTCTGGTTGAGATGTTGAACAGAGTCCCTTTCTATTCTCTCAGGTAGACATAAAAGATCTCTTGGCATAATTGGAAAGAGAGTGCAGGAGTTATGTACAGTGTCATGGTGCTTAAACAAGATGATCTAGTTATTATTATTTGCTATTCTGGAAGTTTGCTATGTGCAAATTTGCTGCCATATTTTCTGGACTACCACAGTGACAACACTGCTAAACTGCTTTACGGGCTATAAAGCGCTTAGATTTTTTGAGGTCTCGAAGGGCATTATATAAATGCAAATCTATTTCTTTGTGACATTATGGTAAACTCACCCACATAAACTTGATTCATGTACAAAGCTAAGTGGGAGGATGAACTGTGAGGAAGATGCAGAGATATTTCAGTGTGATGTGGACAAGTTGATTAAGTGGACAAATGCATGATAGATGAAGTATAATGTGGATAAATATAAGACTATCTACTTTGGTAGCAAAAGATACGAAGGCAGTTTGTTATCGGAATGGTAATAGCTTAGGAAAGGGGAAGGTAAAACGAGACCTGGGTGTTCTTGTACACCAGTCACTGAAAGTAAGCATGCAAATGCAGCAGTTGTTGAAGGTATGTTGGCCTTCAGGGTGAGTGGATTTCAGCACAGGAGCAGGGATGTCTTGCTGCAATTGTACAGGGCCTTGGTGAGATCACGCCTGCACTATTCTGCGCAGTCTTTTCTCCTTATCTGTGGATGAATGATCTGGCTATGGAGGGAATGCAACAAAGGTTTGCCAGACTGATTCCTGGGATGGCAGGACTGATGTATGAAGATTCAGTGGAGCATAGAAGAAGGAGACCTTTGAAATTCCAAACTGACTAGATAGGAAAAAATGCAGGAAGATTGTTTTCATTGATTTGGGAGTCCAGACTGGGTTTCCCAGTCTAAGGATATGAAGTAGGATAATTTCCTATTTTCTATATTCCTATATCTTTGTCAATTTAAAGACTAGGGCAATCGGACCCTTTGGAAGGACAACCTCTAAAGTCACACTTTGGTGCTTTTTCAAATGCTCCAAAATTTATGAGCATACTTTATTTTAATTGTTGTTATATACATTTTGTAGCAAAACACATTATTGCTTATTACTGCTTATAACTAATCAATCAATTCAAAGAGAGCTTGGAGCAAGGCTGCTTACAATTATTGCAACAAAATTCAACACAAGTGATAATTCAGAGCAGTGCTTCTCAAACACTTTCAAGCCAGACCCTGCAAATATAACTCTCAGTTTTTCATCTCCCCACCAAGTCAGCAAAAAAAATGGTTGTAAACATAATAGTATCAGCAATCTTTCACTTCAGTATTTCTGAAAAAAAGAGACATGTTTTCAAAGCTTTTTGTCTTGCACTCTTCGCAACAATACCAATTCAAGGGAAAAGTCAACATTTATATAGAATGAGGGGTGACTGCAGACTGATTGAGACAAGTGGGCTTCGATTGTTAAGAGACATTGCATGCAGGACACACTCATTAATATTGATTGACAGCCTTTGTTTAAATTTTAAACCAGGCAAGGTGACTCCAGTTACTCAGTGTATCACACTGAAAAACATGGCAGAGAATGGCTGCACCTATTTTGTTGAATGTCTGAATGTCTTACTTCAGTTCATTTCTCTTCCATTTCAATTTTGGATTTTTTTCTCCCTCTCCACATTTACTTCTTTGTCTTTTCCCCACCATTTCTGTTCTATTATTATATCATTACTTCCTCCATCTCTCCTTTCCACCACTGCCTCACTATCTTATTTTCTTCTCTTTCCTCCTCTTTCATTCGTGATTCTTCTATTTGTTTGCCCCTCTGTATTAATGTTCAGTTTCTATAAATAGTCCCTTGCTCACTTATTTCCTGCAGATATCTGACATCCAATCATTGAGCAAAGATAACACAAGCTATTGGTCAAAACAGAGGCTGTCAAGTTGATTCCTTTTTTCTGTTCTATATTTTCATCTATGAGTCGTGATCCAATTCCATGGGGTTTTACTTGAGAAGCATGTTTCTAAATGCAGCCAAAGTTCAAGCAAAAAGTATATTAACCATTGGAAAAGTTCTCATCCCTTGAATGGCAAGAATATTCAAAATCAGTTTGAAAAGAAAAGCCACTTCCATTCTATAACAATGACAAATGGTTTCAGCCCAATGATTCTTGGAATTCAAATTATACCGGCTACGTGCTGAGCTTTTAAACTGTAGGTATGATTTCTCTCTCTCTCTCTCTATATATATATATATAAATGAAGAATATTCTACATTTGATAGTAATCACTGGTCAGGACTCTGTCCGTGTCTTTTCACAGTCAAGTTCCTTGTCAAAACCTTCCTAAGCAGACCATTCATCCTGCCAAAGAGAGCATAGCAGATATTTTGAGAACGAATGACTATCATATTATTACAAAATTGCAGTTATTGGGAAGTTGAATTACAAAATACTGACTCTTCCAGAAAAGATCAAGAATATCTTTAACAACATTAAAAATTATGGGAGTGGGAGGTAGAGGGTAAAAGATTAAACAGGCTGGAGGTAACTTGTTAACAAAACTCACTTTAAGCATCATTGCTTTTACTTTGTGTTTACGAACAAAAATCTGAGGAGAGAACAGTGGGTTGAGGCAGCAGAGAGTAACTTAGGATCATCAAGCCTTCCCAGTTGGTCAGAAGCTTTACGGAATTGAAGTCATTAACCGTACATTTTTGCAAAATTCTTTCAAATGAGTTTGAAAACTCAAAGTTAAGTGCAGGTTTAAGTTGTTGAAATCATTCAAAACCACAAGAACAAAAGGTTTGCTCTGAAGATTCATTCCTGAAGAAGGGTTTATGCCTGAAACGTCGATTCTCCTGTTCCTTTGATGCTGCCTGACCTGCTGCGCTTTTCCAGCAACACAGTTTTAAGCTCTGAAGAGCTTTGGAAACGTTAAAAACAGGATGTGCAGATAACTCATTCTAACGGTTTGGAGATGATTAATACATCAAAGCAGATTCACCAAGTGACACAACATTCAAATTAATAGAAATAGGATCGGTTCATAAATCTTCAAATATGTAATATTATTGGCAGACAAAACAAGATCTAGCTTGCTAATACTTTTCATTGTCCGTACCTTAGAATTAAAAACTACAGAAAAAGCCCGAAATTCTTCTAGTGTTTAAGGGCCTCTCAATCCATCATCTATGATTAAAGGCACAATTGGTAGGGATATTGCATGGAATGGAATGACAAATTATTCACATCAATTTGGTCCTAAATATCAACTAGTTCTTCAACAGCACACAATTCCATTTGTGCCAAGATCAAAGACCCCTCAATTTCATTCATTTCCCAATTAATCAACCTTGCCTAATTCTTACAGACAATCTGACCCTCATCTAAACCTTCAGAAGGAGAAGAGCTTCCAATTAAATCGCTGATAATTTAATGGAAGAAGAAAGTGTATGAAATGAGAGTGAATGTTTTTCCAAACTATTAGTCACAATCTACTGCATCAAATCATGGTTAATTGCTTGAACTTCCCACACAAAGTGATAGAGATAGCTGCATTTTGTGAAGAGAGCAGATTTCCCATGAGGACTGATTTAATGCAAGTACTGTACCATCTGCAAATAGGCTTGATATGTAAGGCATAAAACTAGAAGTCTATCCAGTTATTCATTCGTCAATTCACAGCCAGGCAGATGACTCTTAATGCAGCTACTGAGTATATACAGACACACCACAAATTAAATGCCCATCAGTGCCATTATCTTCTAAAATATTAAACAGAACAACGGTGGGAAAAGTGTGGTGCTGGAAAAGCACAGCAGGCAATGCTGGATGACTAAAGAAATTGAGGGTTTGGTTAAGGAAAAGAAGGAAGCATATGTCAGGTATAGACAGGATAGATCGAGTAAATCCTTAGAGTATAAAGGCAGTAGGAGTATACTTAAGAGGGAAATCAGGAGGGCAAAAAGGGGGCATGAGATAACTTTGGCAAATAGAATTAAGGAGAATCCAAAGGGTTTTACAAATACATTAAGGACAAAAGGGGAACTAGGGCCCCTCAAAGATCAACAAGGCGGCCTTTGTGTGGATCCGCAGAAAATGGGGGAGATACTAAACGGGTATTTTGCATCAGTATTTATTGTGGAAAAGGATATGGAAGATACAGAATGTAAGGAAATAGATGGTGACACCTTGCAAAATGTCCATATTACAGAGGAGGAAGTGCTGGATGTCTTGAAATGCATAAAGGTGGATAAATCCCCAGGACCTGATCAGGTGTACCCTAGAACTCTGTGAGAAGCTAGAAAAGTGATTGCTGGGCCTCTTAATGAGAAAATTGTCTCATCAATAGTTACAGGTAAGGTGCCGGAAGACTGGAAGTTGGCTAACTGTAGTGGTAAGGATAAGCCAGGGAACTATAGACCAGTGAGCCCATTATCAGTGGTGGGCAAGTTGTTGGAGGGATCCTGAGGGACAGGATGTACATGTATTTGGAAATTCAAGGACTGATTAGGGATAGTCAACATAGCTTCATGCGAGGAAAATCATGTCTCATTTGATTCAGTTTTTTGAAGAAGTAACAAAGAGGATTGATGAGGGCAGAGCAGTAGATGTAATCTATATGGACTTCAGTAAGGTGTTCGATAAGGATCCCCATGGAAGACTGATTAGCAAGGTTAGATCTCACAGAATACAGGGAGAACTAACCATTTGTATACAGAACTGGCTCAAAGGAAGAAGACAGAGGGTGGTGGTGGAGGGTTGTTTTTCAAACTGGAGGCCTGTGACCAGTGGAGTGCCACAAGGATCGGTGCTGGGTCCTCTACTTTCTAGCATTTATATAAATGATTTGGATGTGAGCATAAGAAGTACAGTTAGTAAGTTTGCAGATGACACCAAAATTGGAGCGAAGAGGGTTACCTCAGATTATAACAGGATCTTGACCAGATGGACCAATGGGTTGAGAAGTGGCAGATGGAGTTTAATTCGGATAAATGCAAGGTGCTGCATTTTGGGAAAACAAATCTTAGCAGGACTTATACACTTAATGGTAAGGCCCTAGGGAGTGTTGCTGAACAAAAAGACCTTGGAATGCAGGTTCACAGCTCTTTGAAAGTGGAGTCACAGGTAGATTGAATAATGAAGAAGGCTTTCTTTTATTGGTCAGGGTATTGAGTACAGGAGTTTGGGAGGTCATGTTGTGGCTGTACAGGACATTGGTTAGGCCACTGTTGGAATATTGCATGCAATTCTGGTCTCCTTCCTATCGGAAAGATGTTGTGAAACTTGAAAGAGTTCAGAAAAGATTTATAAGGATGTTGCCAGGTTGGAGGATTTGAGCTATAGGGAAAGGTGAACAGGCTGGGGCTGTTTTCCCTGGAGCGTCAGAGGCTGAAGGGTGATCTTATAGAGGTTAACAAAATTATGAGGGGCATGGATAGGATAAATAGACAAAGTATTTTCCCTGGGGTCCCTGAGTCCAGAACTAGAGGGCATAGGTTTAGCGTGAGAGGGGAAAGATATAGAAGAGACCTAAAGGGAAACAATTTTACACAGATGGTGGTAAGTGTTTGGAATGAGTTGTCAGAGGAAGTAGCGGAGGCTGGTACAATTGCAACATTTAAAAGGCATTTGGATGGGTATATGAATAGGAAGGGTTTGGAGGGATATGGGCTGGGTGCTGGCAGGTGGGACTAGATTGGATTGGGATATCTAGTCAGCATGGACGGCTTGGACCGAAGGGTCTGCTTCCATGCTGTATATCTCTATGACCCTAGGTCAGGCAGCATCCAAGGAGCAGGAAAATCGACGTTTCGGGCATAAGCCCTTCATCAGGAATGTGGGGGAAGCCTAAGGGGGCTGACAGATAAATAGGAATGGGTGGGGCTGGAGGAGGAGGGAAGGAAGGCATTAGGTGAATGCAGGTGGGGATGATGGCGATGTGTTGAAGCAGAGAGTAGAGGAGATAGGTGGGAAGGAAGATGGACATGTGGGAGAAGTTCAATAGGGCGGTGCCAAGTTGGAGGGTTGGATCTGGGATAAGGTGCGAAGAGGAGAGTTGAGGAAACTGGTGAAATCGACATTGAAGCCATGTGGTTGGAGGGTCCCTACACAAAAGATGAGGCTTGATTCTTCCAGGTGTCGGGTAGCTAGGATTTGGTGGTGGAGGAGGCCCGGGGCTTGCATGGGGTGGGACAGGGAGATGAAGCAGTCGGCCACAAGGCAGTAGGGTTGTTTGGTGCCTGCTTCCTGGAGACGATTTCTGAAATGTTCCGCAAATTGGCATCCTGTCTCCCTAATGTAGAAGAGACCACATCGAGAGCAACGGACACAGTAGATGAGATGTTTGGATGTCCAGGAAAATATTTGCTGGATGTGAAAGGATCCTTTGAGGCCTCAGATAGAGGTGAGGGGGGAAGGGTGGGTGCACATTTTACACATCTTGCGATGGCAGGACAAGGTGCTGGGAGTGGAGGGTGGGTTGTGAGGTGGTGGGGGGGTGAGGGGGGTTGGGGGGGGCGAAGAGGGTGGGCCTAACGAGGGCGTTGCGGGGGGTATGGTCTCTTCGGAATGTTGATAGGGTTGGGGAGGGAAATATATCTCTGGTGGTGGAGTCTGGCTG
Source organism: Chiloscyllium punctatum (assembly GCF_047496795.1). Taxonomy (NCBI): domain Eukaryota; kingdom Metazoa; phylum Chordata; class Chondrichthyes; order Orectolobiformes; family Hemiscylliidae; genus Chiloscyllium; species Chiloscyllium punctatum. Next base: position 71,483,400 of record NC_092764.1, on the reverse strand, counting down.
TAGGTGGCGGAAACGAGGAGGATGATGCATTGTATCCGGAGATCGGTAAGGTGGAAAATTAGGAGTAGGGGGGCTCTATCCTTGTTGTTGTTGGATGGGTGGGGTTCAAGGAAAGTGGAGGAGATGTGGAGGGCATTGTTGAACAGGTGGGAGGGGAAATAGCGGTCTGTGAAGTAGGATGCCATCTGGGATGTTCTGGAGTGGAATTGCTCCTCTTGGGAGCAGATGCAGCAGAGGTGGACAAATCGAGAGTAAGGGATAGCATTTTTACAGATGAGGGTTTGGGAGGAGATGTATTCCATGTCGGTGTGGGAGTTGGTGGGTTTGAAATAGATGCTCGTGTTGAGTCAGTCACGGGACATGGAGATGGAGAGGTCCAGGAAGGGGAGGGAGGTGCCTGAGATGTTCCAGGTGAACTTGAGGTCAGGATGGAAGGTCTTCATGAAGTTGATGAACTGTTCAAAGTCCTCCTGGGAGCATGAGGGGCGCTGATACAGTCATCAATGTAGTGGAGGAAAACGTGGGAAATAGTGCCGGTGTAACTGTGGAAGATGGACTGTTCCACGTACCCAACGAAGATGCAGGCGTAACTGGGGCCCATGCAGGTGCCCATGGCTACCCCTTTGGTCTGAAGAAAGTGGATGGATTCGAAAGAGAAACTGTTGAGGGTGAGGCCTCCAAATTCATAGTCCCAAAAGGATTTTCTTATCTGACGTTCGTCCGATAAGCCATACTTGGTAGATTCACTGCCGGGATATCCCGGAATGAACTGTTGTCCCTGTGCTGGCGCCATCTTTAAAAGACCACTGTGCTCATCATATACGGGAGAAATTGAATGAGATTCTGGGAGAAACTGGACGACATCTAAGAGTATTCGCGGAATAAATATTGATAAAGACCAGTCAGTGCAAAGCAGCAATTAACAAAGTAAACACAATCTTGAGTTAAAGGGCAAAATCAGCAGTATTCGATGTGATCCAATTCTCCGTTTACGAAACATGACCCTAAGCTACTGGTGGCCTGCCATTTCAATTCTCCACCCTGGTCTCATGCTGATATCCATCTAAATCTTTTGTTCTGTACATTCTTGCTTACTATGATCTGCCTGTACTGCTTGTAAACAAAGCTTTTCACTGTACTTCAGGACGCATGACAATAAAGAAATCAATCAATATTCCTGTCTGTGTTACAATGGGAACAAAACTGAACCCTAGGGTGGAACTTATTGCTCCCAGGAGGCAGAATTGAAGGGGGGTGGGGAGGTGGGGAAGGAGTGAAGAGAAGTGGAATTTGACTGGGTTCCCTACTGATCCATTATCGTCACAAGCATGAAATCTGCAGTGGGAAGCTGCCAATTACTTTTCCACCCAGATGCTGCTTGAAACCTATAAATGGACTATTAATATCTAATTAATTCCTTTCTCCCAATATTCAAATAGTGACTAATTGAACTGTAAAAAACACTGCATTGGACAAAAAAGCAGGAAACTTGCCACCAGGATACATGAACATCAACTAGCCACCAAAAGACACAACCCACGATCACTAGTTCCTATACATACAGACAAAGGAGGACACCACTTTGACTGGGACAACACACACGTCCTAGGACAAGTGAAACAAAGACATGCACAAGAATTCCTAGAGACTTGGCATTCTAACCGGAACTCCATCAATAAACATATCGATTTTGACTCCACCTACCTTCTCTTGCAAAAAAAAACTGGAAATGACATCACCCGCTTTAAGAAACCAAGACCTACAAATAGAGAAGCGGGACATACCACCTGCGCTTCACCAGAGACTCTCACTGATAATGTTACCTAGTCATGGACATGAAACGTCTGAAAACAAATCCCCCCAGTTCAGTGAGTTAACTTAAAATCCATATCATCAACTTGAGCTACAAATCTTCTCATAAATCGCTAACTATGATAAGGTGTTATTTGAGCTTCTTTGTAGGCTTGTTGGCAAGACAGGATTAAGAATTCTAGGGGATCCGGGCACCATTGAAACATATGCATGTTGACTGGCACAGTTGGAGTTAGACCCCATGGTCTTCGACAGTAGTCTGTCCCTGCTAGATGGGCACCCTGGTACATATTTATAAAGACGTAAATTCATGGTTTAGCTGCTAGTCTGGAAAGGAGAACATGAAAGGCACAGTCTAAAGATAAATGATTCAATAATCAATACTGAAATGAGTAAAATTTATTATTCAGAGGGTTATGAATTTTTGGAATATCTACCTCATAGGGAAATATCTGCTTCTATCGTTCTTTGAATTTAACAAGGGACACAGACATTTTGCCTCTCAGACAATCAAGGGCTACAAAGATATTCAGGAACATGGAGTTAAAAATTAGAACATTTATATTAAATAGCAGAGCAGGCTCGATGAGCTGAAGATCTATTCCTAGGCAACAGTGAGGACTGCAGATGCTGGAGATTAAAGTCAAGAAAGTGGTGCTGGAAAAGCACAGCAGGTCAGGCAGCATCCGAGATGCAGAAAAATGGATGTTTTGGGAAAAAGCCCTTCAAACAGGAATGAGGCTGGGAGCCTTGGAGGTGGAGAGATAAATGGGAGAGGTGTGGGGGGAAGGTAGCTGAGAGTGCGATAGGTGGAGGCAATGGTGATAGGTGGAGCAGATAGGTGGGAAGGAATATGGACAGGTGAACAAGTCATGAGAGCGGTGCTGAGCTGGAAGGTTGCAACTGGGATAAGTTGGGGGGGGGGGGAAATAAGGAAACTGGTGAAATCCACATTGATGTCATGGGGTTGGAGGGTCCCGAGGCAGAAGATGAGGCATTCTCCCTCCAGGCATTGGTTGATTAGGGAGTGGTGATGGAGGAGGCCCAGGCCCTGCATGTCCTTGGCAGAGTGGAAGTTGGAGTTGAAGTGTTCGGCCACGGGGCAGTGGGGTTGATTGGTGCGGGTGTCCGAGACGTTCCCTGAAGCGTTTTGCAAGTAGGCGTCCTGTCTCCCCAGTGTAGAGAAGATTGCATTGGGAGCAATGGATATAGAAAATGACACGTCTGGAAGTAAAGGTGAAACTTTGATGGATGTGGAAGGCTCTTTTGGGGCCTTGGATGGATTTGGGGGGGTGGGGGTGTGGGCACAGGTTTTGCAATTCCTGCTATGTCAGGGGAAGGTGCTGGGGAGGGAGGGTGAGTTGTGGGGAGGTGTGGATCTGACGAGGCAGTCACGGATGGGGTGGGGAAGGAAATATATCCCTGTTGGTGGGGTCAATTTGTAGGTGGCAAAAATGGCAGAGGATGATGCAATATATACGGAGGTTGGTGAGTGGAAGGTGAGGACCAGTATGGAGGTTGGTGAGTGGAAGGTGAGGACCAGTACTGAGATTGGTGGGGTGGAAGGTGAGGACCAGTACAGAGGTTGGTGACAGGTGGAAGGTGAGGACCAGTACTGAGATTGATGGGGTGGAAGGTCAGGACTAGTACAGAGGTTGGTGGGGTGGAAGGTGAGGATCAGTACGGAGATTGATGGGGTGAAAGGTGATGACCAGTGCAGAGGTTGGTGGCAGGTGGAAGGTAAGGACTAGTACAGAGGTTGGTGGGGTGGAAGGTGAGGACCAGTACAGAGATTGATGGGGTGGAAGGTGAGAACCAGTACAGAGGTTGGTGGGGTGGAAGGTGAGGACCAGTACAGAGGTTGGTGGGGTGGAAGGTGAGGACCAGTACAGAGATTGATGGGGTGGAAGGTGAGAACCAGTACAGAGGTTGGTGGGGTGGAAGGTGAGGACCAGTACAGAGGTTGGTGGGGTGGAAGGTGAGGACCAGTACGGAGGTTGGTGGGGTGGAAGGTGAGGACCAGTACGGAGGTTGGTGGGGTGGAAGGTAAGGTCCAGTACAGAGGTTGGTGGAAGGTGAGGACCAGTACAGAGGTTGGTGGGGTGGAAGGTGAGGAACCAGTATGGAGATTGATGGGGTGAAAGGTGAGGACCAGTACAGAGGTTGGTGGAAGGTAAGGTCCAGTACAGAGGTTGGTGGAAGGTGAGGACCAGTACAGAGGTTGGTGGGGTGATGGTTTAGATCTATTCCTGCATCTCTTTCTTAGCTGATCTCAGTCAATGCAGAGTGAGGAGGCCCAAAGTGGCCTCAGAGCCCAGAGTAACCGACATGTGTGCTTGGAAGTATAAATGTCTGAATGCTAAATGAGGACAGACATTTTAATGGAACTGTACCTGAAATAATTCTTCAGAAATATTGTAATCCTACCGGCTGACAAAGGGCACTTCACCATCATTCTGAACAGAACAATGCATTGAAAAAGCTGAAAAATGTGTTGCTGGAAAAGCACAGCAGGTCAGGCAGCATCAAAGGAGCAGGAGAATCGACGTTTCGGGCATAAGCCCTTCTTCAGGATTTCAGGGTTTCCTGAAGAAGGGCTTATGCCTGAAACGTCGATTCTCCTGCTCCTTGGATGATGCCTGACCCGCGGTGCTTTTCCAGCAACACATCTTTCAACTCTGATCTCCAGCATCTGCAGTCCTCACTTTCTCCTAATACATTGGAAAAGCTAACCACTCGCAAATACCAACACCTATCAACAGGTGGTGATGAACCCGACTCCACAACTAGAAAGCTGCATGACAGCAAACACTGAAGCGCCTCCACAAGACAGATGAAATTAACAAGACAGACCTCCAAAGAATGAAACCTGAAGGATCCAACACACCCCATTTCTACAAATTACTAAATACACACAAACCAGGGCCAGCCCCCCAGACCCATAGTTTCACTTCCCAGCACACCAGCATACAGACTAGCAAAGAACCTCACTGTAAACTGAAATGCCTCGTAGAAGACTCGCACGACTCCAACCATTCCACCCATGAATTCCTGAACATCATCAAAGACACCATGATAGAGGATGATGAGGTCATGGTGTCCTTTGACATGACAGCCCTAGTTATATCAATAAACATCACCCTGGCCAAAGAACCACTGGTTACACTACCGGACGAACCAAAGACACAAACAACAGACAGCACCAACTCCATTAGCAATGACAGCATCCTCAAACTAGTAGACCTGTACCTCATAACCCATTTCACCTTCAATGACAAGGCCTACAAACAAATCAACAGGACACCCGGGGATCAGCAATGTCATGATTCTTGGCAGAAGCAGTTATGCAGAGGTTGAAACGAACAGCTCTCCCCATGATCCAGCCCAAGCTTTGGGCCCGCTATGTGGATGACACTTTTGACATCACAAAATGCAACAAACTAGAAGAAACCCATTAACACATAAACAACATCCTTACTGGTATAACGTTCACCAAAGAGGAAGAGAACAACAGACTCTCCATCCTAGGTGTCACAGTGAACAAAACGCCAAGGGAGAGCTGCAGACCAGCGTCCCTAGGAAAGTTACAAACACAGACCAGATACTCAGCTACAGGAACAATCATTCCAGCACCCACAAACAAAGCTGCATCAAGTTATTAGTTATATGAGCCACAACACACTGCAGCACCCAGGATCTACCAGAAGCCAAAGAACAAGGAGTACCCGATAAGCACAGTCTGCCAATTCTTACACAACAAACCTAATCAAGAAGACACAACATGCTCCAAGATCTATCTACACTACCATACATTAAAGACATCTTGGAGATGATGACCAGAATACTCTGGCCCCTTGGCATCATGGTAGCCCACAAACCTACCAACACACTGAAACAGCTCTTGATATGACTAAAGGACCCTGTACCAACAATGAGCAGAATGAGCGTCGTTTACAAAATACCCTGCAAGGACTACGACAAACATTATATCAGACAAACTGGCAGGAAACTAGCCATCAGGATACATGAGCACAAACTAGTCACCAAAAGACATGACCAACTATCATTAGTATCCTTACACAGAGACGATGATGGACACCAGCTTGACTGGTTCAATACATCCATCCTGGAACAGGCTAAACAAAGACACGCACAGGAATTCCTCAAGGCCTGCGATTCAAACTGGAAATCCATCAATAAACACATTGATTTGGACCCCATTTACCAACCTTTCAGAAAAAGAACTGAAAGTGATATCACCCACCATAACAGACCAAGACACATAAATAGAAAGCAGGACAGAACACAAGCACTTCAGCGGAGGCTCACTGATGATGTTATCTAGCATGGTGACGAAACATCGGAGGACAAATCTTCCAGCTCAGCAAGCAAACTTAAAACCATCACTCTTCAGAGGTTGGCATCCCATCACCAATCACCCTTTATGTACAAATGCTTAGCCTTTGTCAATCGCACAACCTCTCACTGAGTCAGACATTCAGGGGCCCGTTTTCCCTGACATTCATCCTTTTATTGTCAGAGCTGTGGCACTGGAAAAGCACAGCAGGTGCAGGAATCCTGATGAAGGGCTTTTGCCTGAAACATCAATTCTCCTGCTCCTTGGATGCTGCCTGACTTGCTGTGCTTTTCCAGCACCACACTCTAGACTCTGAACTTCAGCATCTGCAGTCCTCACTTTCTCCTATTCATCCTTTTATGTCAGCCAGGACTCCCTGATGAATTAGCCCCAATCAGGGAACTCACATTCTATGAGATTCAGCTAGCTGACCTCATTACAATCACTACAGTACCCCAATAAGACTGAATACTTTTAATAGAGGAAGAGAAACCAAAAATGTACATTAAAAATATTGAGCGTCAGTTGACATTGAACATCACAGTTTGTTACTTATGCAAGTAACAAATCTTTAAATTCTGGGCAATCCTGAGATTCAAACTGAAACTGACAATCACATTTCAGTTTGCAAATTTGCCGAATAAAATAAATAATAAACTTTTGTTATGAAGTTGAAGGCATGTACTGTTCCTTTAAGAGAGAGTGAATGCTGTTCTGTACTGAGAGCTGACAAGTACCTGTTATATGACTAGATAGCAGTTCCAGACTGGACTGGGAAATTGAAAATATGTAACATTTGGCTGCGAAATGGACACCTGAGTTGATTGCTGTTTTGACAACAATTCAAATTTAGCCAGTTTAAGTTATGCCCCGGGCCGCACAGTGGCACAGTGGTTAGCACTGCTGCCTCACAGCACCAGAGACCTGGGTTCAAATCCTGCCTCGGGCAAGTGTCTGTGTGGAGTTTGCACATTCTCCCTGTGTCTGCGTGGGTTTCCTCCCACAGTCTAACAATGTGCAGGTTAGGTGAATTGGCCATGCTAAATTGCCCGTCGTGTTAGGTGAAGGGGTAAATGTAGGTGAAGGGGTAAATGTAGGGGAATGGGTCTGGGTGGGTTGCCCTTCGGAGGGTCGGTGTGGACTTGTTGGGCTGAAAGGCCTGTTTCCACACTGTAAGTAATCTAATACTAAAACCCAATTGAGTTTGAATTTATTGTTTTGCCAACATCGAACCAATGAAACAATCCAATGTTGGGGATATAAAAAAGGTAGGCATTTTGAAAATCAGACAGAGCAACTGCCATCATCACAGATCCAAGAAATTAGGAAACACTCAAACTATCAAATGTACCTGTTCATATGAAAATACTGGCAGCAAAAAGAAAAAAGATGACCCAGGGGGATCTTCAACCAGAAGAAGAAAAGCACCGAAGTTGACAGTCACACTGTGATTTTGAAATTAAGTTGATGTAATTTTAATAATTATCTGATTGGAACAGTATATTGTTATAGAGTTGGAGGCAGGTAATAAGCAGTTAAGAGAAAGATGGGGAGGCCTAGAGTTTTGATTAGTTGTTTAATGTTCACTTTTATATTAAAGAATAAATTGATTTTAATTTCTAGAAACTGTGGAATTTGGAGTTCTCTGTGACTCATATTTTAACAGATTACAAGGTGAGGAGAAAGTGAGGACTGCAGATGCTGGAGATCAGAGTCAAAAGTGTAGCACTGGAAAAGCACAGCAGGTCAGGCAGCATCCAAGGAGCAGGAGAGTTGATGTTTGGGGCATAAGCCCTTCATCAAGAATGTGTAGGGGGTGGGGGTGCAAGGGAGCAAAGCGATAAATAGGAGGGTTGGGTGGGGCTTGGGGGGAGGCAGCTTTAAAGGTGATAGGTAACTGAAGGTGGTGATGGTGATAGGTTGGAGTAGAGGGTGGAGTGGAAAGGTCAGAAGGAAGATGGACAGTAGGACAGTTCATGAGGGTGATGTCAAGTTGGATGGTTGGATCTGAGATAAGGTGGGGGGAGGGGAGATGAGGAAGCTGGTGAAATTGACTTTGATGCCATGTGGTTGGAGGGTCCCAAGGCGGAAGATGAGGTGTTCTTCCTCCAGGCATCGGGTGGCTTGGATTTGGCAGTGGAGGTGACCTAGGACTTGAATGTCCTTGGCAGAGTGTGAGGGGGAATTGAAGTGCTCAGTCACAGGGCGGTGTGGTTATTGGGTGCATGTGTCCCAGAGATGTTCCCTGAACCGTTCCACAAGTTGATGTCCTGTCTCTATAATGTAGAGGAGACCACATCGGGAGCAATGGACACAGTAGATGAGGTGTTTGGGATGTGCAGGAAAATCTCTGCCAGATGTGGAAGGATCCTTTGGAATGAGGTGAGCTTTTCTGGGAGTTTGGTTTAATTAACAGAAGGGTTCACTGCTGTGTTGTAACACTCTCTTTAAACCCTTTTACTGCAGACACAACAGACTACTTTAGGCATAGATGTAGCTAACCAGCACAATAATACATGCTAATATGTTATGAAACATACCATCTAATTTAATGTAATGGCATAGGAAATGTCTACACATAAATAAAAATATTCATACTTATCAACAAACACATAGCATCTGGGCAGGACTGGGATCAACACCCTCACTGTGGGGTGCTTTGCTAGTGTTGTCACGGAAAGTTTAAACTAGAATGCAGGGGGAGTGAGCAGGGAGTCAGAGAAGAGTAAGGAGGAAGGATAAAAACTAAAGACTGAAAAGTAAGAAGCAAAAAAGGAAGACAAAAAAAGGTGAAAAAAATGGGGTCATAGTGCAAAATAAGAACATAAGAAAGAGGAGGCCAGCTAGCTCGTCAAGCCCACTCAGCCATTCAATAAGGTCATGACTGATCTTTTCATAGACTCAGCTCTACTGACCTGCCTGCTCACCATAACCCTGAATTCCTTTACTGTTCAAAAATCTATCTATCTTTGTCTTAAAAACATTAAACAAGGTAGCCTCAACTGCTTCAGTGGGCAGGGAATTCTACAGATTCACAACTCTTTGGGTGAAGAAGTTACTCCTTGACTCAGTCTTAAATGTGCTCTCCCTTATTTTGGGCCATTATCTTAACTTCATTAGTGGGGAAAATGCTTGAATCTATAATCAAGGAAGAAATAGCAAAACATCGGAATAGAAATTTTCCCATCCGGCAGACACAGCATGGATTCATGAAAGGCAGGTCATGTTTGGATTGGCAGTGAACAGGAAGTGCTAATAATTAACTTACATTTGCATGAATTAGAAGAATTATTCATTCACATTTGGCACAAAAGTAAAACAGTAAAGATGGCTCAATTATACATTATAAAATAAATTCAGGCTATTATTAGATTCGAAGAGGAGACATTTAAATTGCCAGAAAAAGCAGCCAGCCTAAGTACTGGGAGCAGTTTAGAATTAAGCAAAACAGGACAAAAAGAGGGGGAAAACAGAGTATGGGAGTAAATTTACAATGGACATAAAAAGCTAATCATAAAGCTACTATAGGTATGTGAAGAGAAAAAAGATTAGGGGAGATCAATGTAGGCACCTTACAGCTAGAAATAGAATAACTAAAATGGGGAGTAAAAAAATGACAGAAGATTTGAACACATAATTTGGTTCTGTCTTCACAAATGAGGACATCAATAATTTCCCAGAAATGTTAGGGAACCAAGGGTCTGATGAGAGGGAGAAATTTAAGAAAATCAGTCTGAGCACAAAAATGGTGCTCGAGAAATTAATGGGTTAAAGGCTGACAAATCCCCAAGGCTTGATAATCTCCATCTCAGTGTAACAAACAAAGTGGAATAGGAAATATTGGATTCATTGGTAGTCATGTTCCAAAATTCTATAAACTCTTGAGCTGTTTCTATAGATTGGATGGTGCCAAATTTAAACCCAATACTTAAAAAGGAAAGGGAACTAAAAAGAGAATTACAGATGAGCTGGCTGAATATCAGAAGTGGGACAAATGCTAGAGTGTATTGCAAAAGACATGAGAATAGAACATTTGGAAAGAATCAGTGGGATTAGGTACAGTCAGCATGAGTTTAGGAAAGAGAAATCATGCTTAATTAATGCTGTGAAATTTTCTGAGAATGTAACTAGTAGGGAGAACAAGTCGATGTAGTATATTTGGACTTCAAAAAAGCTTTAACCAAGATCCCACAGAAGAGGCTAGTGGGCAAACTTAAAACACATGGCACTAGGGAATTGGCTGACAAATTAAAACAGAGTTGGAATAAGCAGGTTTTTTTTGAGGAATAAGCAGGTGATGACTAGTGTCGTACTGCGGGTTCAGCGCTTGAGCCCCAGCTATTCATGATATCTATAAATGACTTGGATGAAGGAACCAAATGCAACATTTCTGAATTGCTGATGACACAGATCTAAGTAGAATTATGAATTGCGAGGAGATTGCAAGGTTTCAGGATAATCTAGACAAGTTGAGTGAGCAAGCAAACACACAGCAGACACAGTGAAGCATAGATAAACATGACGCCCTACACTTTGCTGGAAAAAAACAGAAAGGAAGAATATTATATAAATTATGTTGTATTGTGAATTGTGAATGTACGAAGGGATCGAGGTGCTTTTGTATAAGAATCAATGAAAGTAAACGGACATGTACTGCAAGTAATTAGGAAGGTAAATTTTATGTTGGCCTTTATTTCAAGAGGATTTAAGTATAGATGTCTTACTATAACCAAACAGGGCCTTGTAAGGTTGGACCTGGAGTAGCATGTGCAGTTTTGGTCTCCCTGCCTAAGAAAGGATGCACTTGCCATATAGGGAGTGCACCAAACTAATATAGAGGATGGCAGGACTATTGTATGAGGACACAGTGGTTCAACCAGGCCTGTATTCAATAGAGTTTAGAAGAATAAGAAAGGATCTTATTGAAATGCACAAAATTCCAACAGGGCTGGACAAACTAGATGCAGGGAGGATAGTCTCCCTAGAGAGTCTAGAACTGGGGGTCACAGTCTCAAAATATGGAGTAGGTCATTTATGACTAAGATGAGGTAACATTTCTTTACCCAGAGGATAGTGAACCTGTGGAATTCTCTATCACACATGGCTGTGGAGGCCAGGTTACTGAGTATATTCAAGAAAGAGATTGACATTTTATTAGATAATAAAGGCATCAAGGGGGAGAAGGAGACAGTGAGAATATGGCGTTGAGTTAGAGGATCAGCCATGATTATGTTAAATGGTGGAACAGGGTCGAAGAGCTGAATGGCTTACTTCTACTCCTAGTTTCTGATTTTTAGGTTCTGTAACTGAAGTAAGCAACCTGTGTGGTAAAGACAGCACAGGGTCAAATAAGATTTGGAGAACCCACTCTCACTTAATATTTATCCTCAGTACAGAAAGTTTTAATGAATATACAGGTCATTCTGTTATAATGTGCGTTTCATCACTGTGACACGCTTGATGAATGGGGGATGCTATTTCCATAGTGCAAACTTTTAAATCACGTGTTGGCTGTAACGAGATTACAGTTACCAACACTTTAAGAGCTGTGTCCAAAGTATGATTTTTCTATAACGCGAGGTTGCACAAGAACACAACCATTGCGTTATAGAAGAATGGACTGTAATTACTGGATTAGTGGTGCTGGAAGAGCACAGCAGTTCAGGCAGCATCCAACGAGCAGCGAAATCGATGTTTCGGGCAAAAGCCCTTCATCAGGAATAAAGGCAGTGAGCCTGAAGCATGGAGAGATAAGCTAGAGGAGGGTGGGGGTGGGGAGAGAGTAGCATAGAGTACAATGGGTGAGTGGGGGAGGAGATGAAGGTGATTGGTCAAGGAGGAGAGGGTGGAGTGGATAGGTGGAAAAGAAGATAGGCAGGTCGGACAAGTCAAGGAGACAGTAACTGAGCTGGAAGTTTGAAACTAGGATGAGGTGGGGGAAGGGGAAATGAGGAAGCTGTTGAAGTCCACATTGATGCCCTGGGGTTGAAGTGTTCCGAGGCGGAAGATGAGGCGTTCTTCCTCCAGGCGTCTGGTGGTGAGGGAGCGGCGGGGAAGGAGGCCCAGGACCTCCATGTCCTTGGCAGAGTGGGAGGGGGAGTTGAAATGTTGGGCCACGGGGCGGTTTGGTTGATTGGTGCGGGTGTCTCAGAGATGTTCCCTAAAGCGCGCTGCTAGGAGGCGCCCAGTCTCCCCAATGTCGAGGAGACCACATCGGGAGCAACGGATACAATAAATGATATTGGTGGATGTGCAGGTGAAACTTTGATGGATGTGGAAGGCTCCTTTAGGGCCTTGGATAGAGGTGAGGGAGGAGGTGTGGGCACAGGTTTTACAGTTCCTGCGGTGGCAGGGGAAAGTGCCAGAATGGGAGGGTGGGTCGTAGGGGGGTGTGGACCTGACCAGGTAGTCACGGAGGGAACGGTCTTTGCGGAAGGCGGAAAGGGGTGGGGAGGGAAATATATCCCTGGTGGTGGGGTCTTTTTGGAGGTGGCGGAAATGTCGGTGGATGATTTGGTTGATGCGAAGGTTTGTAGGGTGGAAGGTGAGCACCAGGGGCATTCTGTCCTTGTTTCGGTTGGAGGGGTGGGGTCTGAGGGCGGAGGTGTGGGATGTGGACGAGATGCGTTGGAGGGCATCTTTAACCACGTGGGAAGGGAAATTGCGGTCTCTAAAGAAGGAGGCCATCTGGTGTGTCCTATGGTGGAACTGGTCCTCCTGGGAGCAGATATAGCAGAGGCGGAGAAATTGGGAATACGGGATGGCATTTTTGCAAGAGATAGGGTGGGAAGAGGTGTAATCCAGGTAGCTATGGGAGTCAGTGGGTTTGTAAAAAATGTCAGTGTCAAGTTGGTTGTCACTAATGGAGATGGAGAGGTCCAGGAAGGGGAGCGAGGTGTCAGAGATAGTCCAGGTAAATTTAAGGTCAGGGTGGAATGTGTTGGTGAAGTTGATGAATTGCTCAACCTCCTCGCGGGAGCACGAGGTGGCGTCAATGCAGTCATCAATGTAGCGGAGGAAGAGGTGAGGAGTGGTGCCAGTGTAATTATGGAAGATCGACTGTTCTACATAGCCAACAAAGAGGCAGGCATAGCTGGGGCCCATACGTGTGCCCATGGCTACGCCTTTGGTCTGGAGGAAGTGGGAGGATTCAAAGGAGAAATTGTTAAGGGTGAGGACCAGTTTGGCCAAACGAATGAGAGTGTCAGTGGAAGGGTACTGTTGGGGACGTCTGGAGAGGGAAAAACGGAGGGCTTGGAGGCCCTGGTCATGGCGAATGGAGGTGTAGAGGGATTGGATATCCATGGTGAAGATAAGGCGTTGGGGGCCAGGGAAACGGAAGTCTTGGAGGAGGTGGAGGGCGTGGGTGGTGTCTCGAATGTATGTGGGGAGTTCCTGGACTAGGGGGGATAGGACAGTGTCAAGGTAGGACTGCCTATTCTGTCTCCCTCCTGGCTTATCTTTTAATTTTTAATTGAGTTACCTCAAAAATCTCGCCATCCTAGTGTAGGGTGCCTATTAAACTCGAACTTACTAAATCAATCAGAGAAGTTGTGCTCCTTGCATTTTTGTGCTGTCTCCTTGTTCTGTTAAATGTGCAGGTGTGCCATGCTGATGGCCATGAACTGAAGACTGTCACAAATGATTGAGTGACAGAAAATAATTGCCCTAATCTACCTAATGGCTCATGTGACTGCAGACTAAAATCACAACAGAAATCTGATTGTAATCTTCTGCTTGGACCCATACCTTTGTCAATCAATCTGACAATCCAGGCAGCCACGCGCTGCTGCTTTCATTAACATTGGTGAAAAAAATAGGCAGCTGATAAAAGTCAATCATGACTTCTGCTGATTTATATTCAAGAGTTATCTTGATAGGAGGTGCAGAATAAGCAGCTGTACTAAGGCAGCAATATTGATTTGCTTTATGACCAGGCCCTGGGCGAGGTCTTCAATTTGTTAGGGTTCCAGATGGAACCTCAAACCATTAAGCTCTCAGGTAAGCAGAGTTGAACTAGCTGCTGTTCTTTCTTCACTCTCCCCTTTGGTTAATTGCAACAAGGTTAATTTTAAAAGGATACCTTCCGAGACCAAATTAATTTGTTTTAAAAGGAGCCAATTTAACCAGCCTTCCATGAATTAACAAAACAGTAAGATTATTAATTAACAAAACAGTAAGATTATTAATTACTAAACTGGAGAAGAATTATTAACGCAACACATATAAAACAGTTGAAATGAGAGGTGAGCCCAAAAAGATAAAAATTTTTTAAAATACAAATTAATTTCTAAATTTTTTGTGAAGGTCCTTGAATATGTTATTTGTAATGACGATGCTGGAAGTTGGACAGTCAGTTTTCAGATTGTCGCCTTTGTAGATTGATTGAAGCTTTCTTGTCCGTATTCCTTTCAGCACTCAGAATTCTTTGCCTTTGGTGCAAGAGTGTTTAAATGCTGGTTCTCTGAGCTGTGGCCGTCACAGCACACGAGTCTGCATATTAAGATGTCTGGCCACTAACAGACATAGACTAATGCTGCTATTTGTTTTTAACCCCTCTTGATTGTATATTCCTACAAGACCATAGCACAAACATTATTTTATAGATGGCTTTCTGCTATGCAAGGAGAGTTAGCCCCCTTGTTACCTCTTCCTGTTCTGCTTCTCTCTCCAATTGAGGTTTCCCTGAGACTCTACACATATCCATGTGACATTCCACAAGTTCTGCACAAGATTTTATCTGACAATGGCTGAATTTGCACCTGCAGTTATCTGCTTGACTTATTTTCAAATACAAATGTTTGACATAAAAGTTAACAATGTTCAAGGTACTTTGGGATTCTGCTATGAGAATGTGAAACAAATATTCTCCCTCTGTCAGTTTCCTGCTTTCATCATCTGCAGATGGCATAGTTATCACATCGGCAGGATTTCACATCTCCAGATCTCTGTACCTCACCCTAGTGGACCTTTTCCAAAGGGGCAACAGGTAGTGCCAGCAAGCTATCCAATTACTGTGGACAGACTAGAGGAGTACACTGTCACTGTAATCTCACTATTCCACTGGTCACAGCATAACATTAAAATTCTTTACCAGTTACCAAGATGACCAATTATTTATATCAGATTTTAAACAAAAATATCTATCAACTAGCTTTCTTAATAGATACAATTTTAAGTTCATATTAAACTGAAACATATTTAATAAATATGTAATTGTTGGCTAAAATACACAATCTATAAATGGAAGTATAAATGCTTTATCCCTCTAAATGTACCCAAAATACACACACACACTTAAGGCAAAGGGGAAAAAAATTGCAGAGTTTGCTCTTCTGGAAAAACACAACATTTTGACAAAGGTTCCATTCCTGTAGGCAAAAGCATAGTGTGTCCCAGAGTCTGTTGTTCTGATGGTTGGCACGTGGGAGCAAGGCACTAAATATGCACAGTTGTCCCTGAAGTCTTGCAGACAAGGCTTGCTAAGGAAATAAAATTTTAAAATGCTCTTTCAATTTTACATAGAATCCGTACAGTGTGGAAGCAGACTGTCTGGCCCATCTCAGAAGAGCATCCCCATCTCAGAAGAGATCCACACCCCATACCCTATCCCTGTAACCCTGCATTTTCCATGCCTAATCTACCTCCATGCATATCCCTGGACACTATAGGCAATTTAGCATTGCCAATCTTTGCACATCTTTGGATTATGGGAGGACAACATGGGCAAGAGTGCAAACTCTACACAGGTAGTTACCCGAGGATGGAATCGAACCTGGGTCCCTGGTGCTGAAAGGCAGCAGTGCTAAACACTGAGCTACCATGCCACCCTTTCAAAACCAAAGGTATATTCACCCTGAATTGATATAGAGAGTCTTCTTTTCAGAAATGGGAGTGATCAGCTCGGTAGTTTGTTCACAGCAAGCATACCTCCAACTGAACCAGATAAAACAAGATAGTCATTGTAAAAAAAGTTGCCAGTTGACTCTACAGCAAAGCAGTTATCTGTCATGTAAATTTCTAGGAATGCTTGTTCAGAGAAGTCTTCAGTGTCCACAATCAACTTTCGAGCTGAGTAAAAAAAAAAGAAACTCTCTCTAGTATCCCAATACAGATACTTGTAATAATTTTTTTCTTCAAACTTTACTCATCCAAATAACATTTAAGTATAAAGCATTTTGGTAACATTACAGAAAACTGCATAGCTGAGCACAATCTTCTTTCACAGATGATTATACACACCAGGCTTGTTAGAAAATACAGGAATAATTACAGGGAACCGTAGCAACCTTTTCATTTCCTTAAGTGTTAGGTCAAGATGACCGTGGAGTAAGTCAGCACAGACATCTCAGGACAAATACTTGAGAAACAAAATCAGGCAGCCCACTGACAGTCTAAATCAGTTTCAGTCATATTCTCAAACTGCTCTAGCGATCTAAGATATTCATCTCAATTACTGTTGGTTGATTCACTTTCTTTCCAAACTTCATTTTCCTTTTACATAATCTTGGTCATACTCTCACGTTTGCCTTCAATTATGTGCCTTTCAATTAAGTGATCATACAAAATGTGCTGAAACTTCCCACACGTTTTGTCAAGTTATTTTTTTATGTGAGCTCATTAGAACTTTTGTGCTTTCTCTTCAATTTTGAGTTCCTCATGTTGCCTTCCAAATATATCCTCAGCTGTCTTCAACAGATATCATTTACTACTTTATTCTGAATAATTTTCTTGCCTCTCTCCTTTGCCTGTGCCACGACCCTTTGTGCCAAAATTTAGCATTGCTCCAACTGGTCCACCTTATGGCTGCCTTTCAAAATCTGCCTAATATGATGCAAAGTCTGGGTCTTGGGGGAGACATTAAGAGCGATCCAATGATTTTGCAATTTTGGTTGGTCTCGTTAATCTAGTTAAGACTAAAATGGTTGATTGTTGACGATCCATTTGGCTTCAGGGACTGACTGCTATGAACTGGAAGGCACGGAGAATTTCCTGGACATTTTGCTTTTCTCCCTCAGAATTCAGCAGCTTTCATTTTTCTTTGTTGAAGCCAGCCACCAGGCTGTCATCACATGGCTTTCCTTGATGCTGTACTCAGTACTTCCACTTTCACAAAAGGTTGTGCTCTAGTCCTTAAGCCTCATTTTTTTGTACATATTCAGGTTTTAAATAGCCAAGCCAATGTTCAGATTTGCAGCTGAAACTCGCAGGCACTCTTCATGACCTGACTTTTTTCTGTTTTGCGTGGTGTGACGGCCTCCCAGCAGGGCGCCCTCTTGGTCCAGTGTACTGGTCTTCCAGCAGTACGGGGCAGTCTCTTGGCCTGGTATGGCCTCAGCATGGTTTCCCAATCTCGGGGAGATTCCAGTGATGTCCCAGCCTCATGAACCTCGAGATGAAGCCCTGCGCAGTCTGGAGCCAAGGCCTGGTGCAGACTGAAGGCTAGGTGCCAGTGTGATCTGGGTTAGAAGACTGTTGTTCTGAACTTGTATTTCTACAATGCTGGATCTTTTATTTCTCTATTTTCTAAGATCTTGCAACTGATGAAGTTGTACCTAGATATGTTTGTACCCAAGATGGCGCTGTAAGTGCTGTAGTGATTTTGTGACAATAAAGTTAATTCAGTTTTATTTCAATTCAATATAGATGTAGATTTAATTATGTCTCCTGTTCCACGGGTAGCTCTTTTTTTCTGCACAGTATTCTTTAGAAGCTTTTAGAAATTAGTATGTATTCTGAAGGTTAATTAGTCACAAACAAGTCAATTCCTAGCTAAGAATCCAAACCCTCAATAGGCAAACTGGAAATTACATCAATGGTGACAAGATCAGTGACTAAGTCACATTTTAAATTAATCCTATACAAGAGAACCTGTAAGTAATTTTCATCTATACCGCACATGGATACTTTTTCATTCACAAGCTTCCTGGAGAGAAATTTGTGTCACTTACCAATATCAGTGATTCAATTGTCCTTGTACCTCTAAAGATATCAATCAATCAATTTACAAGCCTCACTGGACAAACTTGAGGAGACTTCACCCTCAAATAGAAAACTCTGATAGAGTTAAGAGGCTGCAGAAGACATCAGGGAAACTGAGGACACGTTAGGAGAGTATTTTATGGAGAACCACTGTGTAAATGTACAAAGTATTGTTCCCAAAGGGACACTATTTTTTAATTCATCAGAATCATTTTGATAAGGTTCTTTAATTGGAAAAAGTCAGAAGGCTTTCTCAGTTTGAAAGGGAGAAAAGCCAGTCTGAGACTCATGTTGTAATCATAATTAAAGGCAGCATGTGGTCACGAATGCTGAGCTCATCAGTGAAATGGGGTATTAGGCTAGGAAATTAATCAACAGAAAATCAATGGCAGACATTTAAAGGAATATTTCAGAATATTCAGAATAAGTTCATTCCTACCATAAAAGGATATATTTTAAAAATCGTGGTTAACAAGTTGAGGAAAGCATCAAGTTTAAGGAAAAAGGATATAAGTGTGTAAAGACGAGTGATTGGTCAGATGATTGGACAGAATATAACAACGGGCAAAGAATGACTAAAGCAGTGAATGGGGAAAGAATTAGAACACGCGGATAGACAGCTGGAAATGCAAGAATAGACAGCAAGGTTTTACAGGTATTTAAAAGATTAGGTACAGTGAGTGTTCATATCTAAAGAGTGAGAATAGGGAGGTAATAGATAACAAGGAAATAATGAATGAAATGAACAAATGTTCACTGCAGAGGTTACAAAACATATTCCAGTAATGGCTGTAAACCTGGAGATGGAAGGAAGAGAGGAACTTGGTGAAATTATAATCACTAGGAAAGTGATACTGAGCAAACTGCTGCAGGCTGACATGTTTCTGGGTCCAAATGGACAAGAAAGGTTCTGGAAAGGTCCTGAAGAAGGTTACACCTGAAATGCTGACTTCGCCACCTCCTGATGCTGCCTGGTTTGCTGTGTTCTTCCAGCATCCTGCCTGTCTATTTTGGAAAGGTTCCATCAGGCTTGCAAGTACCAAATTTAACCTCGCTATTCAAGAATGGAGAGTGGCAGAAACAAGGAAATTACAGGCCAGTTAGCTTAATGCTTACTGTGAGGTATGTATTAGGATCAATTATTAAGGAGGTTATAATCAACTAGGTAAAAACAATGACTGCAGATGCTGGAAACCAGATTCTGGATTAGTGGTGCTGGAAGAGCACAGCAGTTCAGGCAGCATCTGAGGAGCAGTAAAATCGACGTTTTGGGCAAAAGCCCGATTAAGGAGGTTATAGCTGAGCACACTTAGGGAAAAAAAAATGAAGCTAACTGGAAAAAGTCAGAAGGCTTTGTCAGAGAGGAATCATACTTAACCAATTTATTAGAGTTCTTTGCTGGAACAGCATTTGCTGTGGATAAGAGGGAGTAGGGTGCTATACAGAGCTTTCCAGAGATCAAGGCACCACATAAAAGGTTTCTGTGCAAAGTAGAGTACATTGGATAGTGTATCAATATGGATAGATGATAAGCTGACTTGCAGAAAACAAAGAACATGCATAAATGATATTTCTCTGATTGACAGAAAGTGATAAGTAGGGTTCTGTAGGGCCTATTGGGTTCATGCTAGGGCCTCAAAGTTTTGCAATTTACATCACATTTACATAAGGAGAAGGACGGCATGGTTACCAAATTTCCACATGAGACAAAGGTAGGTAACAAGGTATGTTGTGAGGAGGACAAAGAAGTTTGGAGATCAATAAGTTGAGTGAGTTGGTCAAAATCTAGCAGATGGGTATACTGTGTGAAAATGTAGAATTGTTCACTTTGGTGGGATCAGTTAAAAAAAAAGCTACATTACCTGAACAGCGAATGACTGCAGAATTCCAAGTTGTAAAGGGATCTCGGTGCTCTCATATATAAGTCACAAGGTGTGAGTTTGCAAGTGCATCAAGTAATTAAGATGTCTAATGGAATACTGTCCTTCATTAGAAGAGGAATTGAACAAAGAGGAAAGGATATTATGCTTCAGGCACACAGGGCACTAGTGATACCATCTCTCTAACACTATGCGCAGTTTTAGTTTTCTTATTTAAAGAAGGTTGTTACTGCATTAAAGGTGTTTGAGAGGAGGTGCACTGGATTAATCCTGAGAAAAAGCAGGTTACCTTCTGAGGAAAGGCTGAGCTTGTTTTCAGTGGAGGTTTGAAGATGGGGGGGGGCGGGAGCGGAGCGGTGATTGAAGTATATAAATGGCCTTGAAAAGGTGGATGTGAAATTGTTTCTTCTTGTGGATGAGTCCAGAATGAAGGGTGACTTTTTTCTCACAGAAGGTAATGCAATTTTAAAACAGTCTTCTGACATCGGAAGCAAAGTCATGTAATGTTTTTAAGAGATGCAAATAAAACCAGACAGCTAAGTGAAGTTATTCTCTAATCTTTATGAAGTTGTCAGGGGTAGATGGAAATGTGAAATTTGAAACATAGAGGCATACAGCATGAAACTTAGCTTTTGAGTGTTGCTTAACAAAGAGACCTTGGAGTGCAGGTTCATAGTTCCTTGAAAGTAGAGTCGCAGGTAGATAGAAGATAGTGAAGATGACGTTTGGTATGATTTCCTTTATTCGTAAGGAGATGGGAGGTCATGTTGCAGCTGTATAGGACATTGGTTAGGTCACTTTTGGAATATTGTGTGCCATTCTGGTCTCCTTCCAATCGGAAGGATGTTATGAAACTTGAAAGGGTTCAGAAAAGATTTACAAGGATGTTGTCAGGGTTGGAGGATTTGAGCTATAGGGAAAGATTGAATAGGGTGGGGCTGTTTTCCCTGGAGCGTGGAGGCTGAAGGGTGACCTTATAGAAGTTTATAAAATCATGAGGGGCATGGATAGGTTGAATAGACAAATTATTTTCCCTGGGGTAGGGGAGTCCAGAACTAGAGGGCATAGGTTAAGGGTGAGAGGGGAAAGACATAAAAGAGACGTAAGGGGAAACATTTTCACGCAGAGGGCAGTGCATGTATGAACTAAGCTGCCAGAGGGAAGTGGTGGAGGCTGATACAATTGCAACATTTAAAAGGTATGTGGATGGGTATATGAATAGGAAGAGTTTGGAGGGATATGGGCCGGATGCTGGCAAGTGGGACTAGATTGGGTTGGGATATATGGTCGGCATGGACGGGTCGGACCAAAAGGTCTGTTTCCGTGCTGTACATCTCTATGACTATGACTCTATAACTCATCCATGCCGACCTGATATCGTATATAAATCTAGTCCCATTTGCCAGCACTTGGCCTATATCCCTTTAAACCCTTTCTATTCACATATCCACCCAGGTGCTTTTCAAATGCTGCAATTGTACCAGCCTCCACCACTTCCTCTGGCAGCTCATTCCATACACATACCACTCTCTGCGTGAAAAAGTTGCCCATTCGGTCCCTTTTCAATCTTTCCCCTCTCACCTTAAACCTATGCCGTCTAGTTCCCTCTAAGGGAAAAGACCTTGCATATTTAGCCTATCCATGCCCTTCATGATTTTATAAACCTCTATAAGGACACCCCTCATCCTCTGATGCTCCAGGAAAAATAGACTCAGCTTCGCCCTTCAGCTCAAACCCTCCGACCCTGGCAAACATCCTCGGAAATCAGAATTGCACGGAATACTCCAAAAGTGGCCTAACCAATGTCCAGTACAGCCTTAACATGACCTCCCAACTCCTATACTCAATGCAATGATGAATACAGGCAAGCATAATAAATGCTTTTTTCACTATCCTATTTACCTGTGACTCCACTTTCAAAGGAAATATGAACCTGCACTCCAAGGTCTTTTTGTTCAGCAGTACTCCCCAGGACCTTACCATTAAGTGCATAAGTATGACCCTGCTTTGCCTTTCCAAAATGGAGCAGCTCACATTTATCTAAATTAAACTCCATCTGCCACTCCTCAGCCCATAGGCCCATCTGACCAAGATCTGTTGTACTCTGAGGTAACCTTCTTCACTGTCTACTACACCTCCAATTTTGGTGTCATCTGCAAACTTCCCAACCATACCTCCTATGTTCGCATCCAAATCATTTATATAAATGACAAAAAGCAGTGGACCAAGTGGTCTACTTCTGAATTCTTAAGCTTAAACACCATATTGTTCTCTCTACCAAATTCCACAAAGGCTTAGCCCTGCTTCTTTTCAAATTCCTGAATTTGTGTCTGTAGGCATATGACAATAGCTATATTTACATGATCACAGTCACCAGAATGTTCTTCTGAAAGGCAGAAATACACTTTCAAAGCTTTCCTTACAAACATCTCTGTTGATGTATAGTCCAAGATGTTCAGGTCATTTCATGTTCATGACAATTTTCTTGAATGACATAAAGTACATGCCTGCCCTTTTCTCAATACATTTAAGTACTTTGCATATATTTTTTGCCAAGTCAATGAATGTGCCCTTGGTCATCCTTACCTTTCACCACTGATATGTACATGTGACATCATAATCTCTTTCCCTCCTTCCAATTCTACATCTAAACTTTCTGTGGTTAGCTTTCCAATGTCATCGCCTCTATTTTTGACTTGTTTGACTAGGTTGAGACATTTTTATCTGAGCACCACTAGGAACATACTTTTTTTCATTGAGTGTGTGGTGCTGGAAAAGCACAGCAGGTCAGGCAGCATCTGAGGAGCAGGAGAATTGACGTTTTGGGCATTAACTTCCTGATGAAGGGCTTTTGTCCAAAACATCAATTCTTCAGTTCTTCAGATGCTGCCTGACTTGCTGAGCTTTTCCAGCATCACACTCTCAACTCTAATCTCTAGCATCTGCAGTCCTCACTTTCACCTTGTTTTCATTGAGCTACAAGTGATGAACCAATTCTTCAATGATCTTTGTCTTGGTAGCTCCAGATTTTGAACCAAACCCCAACGCTTATACTCCTGCATTCAAATTATCCTTTGCCAATTGTTTTAAGGCACAAAGAGAAAAGATTCCCCTCTCCGCAAAGGCATTAGCATTGACTCCCCTCAAATACAAACATACTCCAGCAAACAAGTTTCACAGTCTCATTTGGTTCAGATTCTGGAAATGCCCTCAGTATTGTTAAGATTCCAAAAATGAGACCAATAAACTAAAAGGACCAAATTTCCAAGTGACCTCAGTGAAAAAAGTTGGACTAGATTTCAACATTTTACAATTTTTAATTGACAAATTGCAGTCAATACGAACTACTCTTTAAGCAGCAGCAAAAGCAAACAAAGATTTCATAGATTTACTTGTAGTCTACTCAGCAGACATGTCACTAATTCCAACTCCAAATCCGTCAAAGTGTTAAACTTCCTCAGGTTGAAATCCAGCTTCTTTTCTTTGAGGCTTTATTCACCAAGTCCCACCTGACAACTTTCAATCCAAGTTTCACAGGTATGATATTCATTAAAAGGCATGTATTGACAGGTCCTTGAGCTCGACTCTCAGATTCAGCCTTTTCCGTCTTATCAGATGTGCCACAACAGACTTCACCTCGTGAGCTAAGTCACATGAGTCCAAATGTCTCTACAAAGTCAATGGGAGATGGTTGGATTCTCTCATTGGAGGCGACCATTGCCTACAATTTATGGCACAAATATTACTTGACACCTAACAGCACAAGCATATGTTTGATTGTTCTACAGAAGAAGAATTTTCTTATGTGCTAGGTATCACTCCAACTAGGGGAGGGTTTTCCCCAGATTCCCACAGACCCTAGCTTTGTTAGCATTCCTCAATGTGACACTCAGTCAAATATGACCTTCATGTTAAGGCAGTCCCCTTCATCTCACTCCCAGAGTTCGGCTCTTTTGCCCATGTTACTATCAAGGCTGTAATGAGGTCAGGAGCTAAATGACCCTGGTGGAACCCAACTGAGCATCAGTGAACAAATTATTGCTGAGCAAATACTGCTTTGAAAGCAGTTTATGATCTCTTGCAATGTTGTCCTGATGACTGAGAGTAGACTTATTGGGTGGTAATTGGCTGGATTAGATTTATTCTCTTTTTTTTGCCAGCCAGTAATGGTCCCCATTAGTAGCTGTAGATTCCTCCATGCTGATCTTTATCCATTCCTTTGTCTGCCCAAATGCTGTTCTCTCTCTTTGGACTCCACCTCGCTTACACTTCCCCCTCAGCCACCCCATCTTCAGCATATACACCAACCTTTTCCTAGTGATAATTAATTCTGAAACAGGGTCACTGGACCTGGAATGTTGACTCTGCTTTCTCTCCACAGATGCTGCCAGACCAGCTGAGTTTCTCGATAATTTCTGTTTTGCTTCAATTTTACTGCTTTTTGTGTAGGAAAATTACCTTGGCAAATATCCAGACTGCTGGGTAGATATCAGTATTTTAGCTGTACTGGAACAGCTTGACTAGAAGCGTGGCGAATTCTGCAGCACCAATTTTGAGTGCTATTGCATCATATAATTTTGTTAAATTCCATAGTTTTTGATCCTTCAGCCAATTCTTCCTATCAAAGTGGAGTGAACTGAGTTGACATTTGTGATGCTGAGAACCTGAGGAGGCCAAGATGGATTATGCACTAAGCACTTCTAGTTGAAAATGGAAATATTTCAGCCTTGTTTTTTGGACTAGTGAGTTGTCTTATTGTTGACCATCATTCATT
Source organism: Chiloscyllium punctatum (assembly GCF_047496795.1). NCBI lineage: Eukaryota > Metazoa > Chordata > Chondrichthyes > Orectolobiformes > Hemiscylliidae > Chiloscyllium > Chiloscyllium punctatum. Next base: position 71,458,595 of record NC_092764.1, on the reverse strand, counting down.
GGATTTCAGAGCTTAGATCTGATCTATTGGTTGTGAAAACACTTAGCCTTATCTATTGCAAGCTTCTGCTGTTTGGCATACAAGTCAGTTTCACCAGGTTGACCTCTCATCAGCCTGACACTGTACCCGGCGTACCATCCTTCAGACCAGATTGCTGCCGCAGATTGGCCATGGTGGAAGGGGAGTTATGCAGGCCATGAGATTACACAGATTGTGGCTGAAAGTTTGCTGCTGCTCTTGGTCCACAGTGCCTCATGAATACCTCATCTGATTGAAATTTATCCGTTTAGCATAGTAATGATGGAGGGTATCCTCAATGTGATGAGATTTTGTGTCTACAATGACTGTGTAGAGCTCACTCTTATCAATTCTTTCCTGGAGAGATGCAATTGTGTTTTTTCGATTGGTGAGTATATGGTTAAGTAGGTTTTGTTCTCTTGTTGGCTATGGTGCCATCTGCCTCAGATCCAGTCTGGCAACTATGTCTTATAGAACTTGGCTAATTCCATCAATAATGGTGTTACTGACATATTACTAGCTGTTAACAGTATACCCAGAAGTACATTCTGTGGCCTTACAGTCCTTAGTGCTTCTTCAAGGGGTGTTCAACATGGAGGAGCATTGATTCGTCAACTGAGGAGTGATGTACAGGCTGTATTCAGCAGGTTTCCTTGTCTATATTTGACATGATGCAATGGGGTCCAAAGTCAATGTCAAGACTGCCAGAGTAAATCGCACTGACTGTACATCTCTGTGCTGCCACATTTGGTGGGTCTGACCTACTATGAGGTAGGACATATCCGAGGATAGTAATGGTGGTGTCTGGGACATTGTCTGTAAGGCATGATTCCATGAGTATGAGCTTGTCAGGCTGTTGCTTGACTAATTGTTGGGACAGCTTTCCCAAATTTGGCACAAAGCTCAGATGTTACCAAGAACAAATCTACTGGGTCAACGGGAATGGGTTCACAATTGTTATTTCAGGTGCCTAGGTCCACCAGTATTACTCCTTGCTTTAGTGTTGGTAACAATTGGATCCAACCTAGCAGTTTTGTAAGGCCATTTTACAGGGCATCAAGAGCAACGTTCCCTCTTTCTTTCTCAGTCAGTATGGATGTGATGGGCTTAAAGGATTTCTTCCACCCATAAATCATTCTACATTTATATTTCTTCATGGTATCTCACCACTTTTACCAATGAATCATTGGTGAACCTCAAAATCTATACTTAGAACAGAACATTGTATCAACAGAAGTTTTTAAGTGTTCCTTGTTGTACCAGAGGATAACTTTCTGAAATATGTTTAATAAACAGGAAAATTACCGAAGCTTTCCATGATGCACTCATCGAAACAAACACCAGGATGCCAAATTTCAAACAACTGAAACAACTTGAACCACAAGGCTTAATTGGTTTGCAAATCAATTCTGGTTATCCTTGAACAAACAATGGGGAACAATAAAGGCTTCCCAAATGATTCAAAGAAAGTGCAAGGTTTGATCCCATTATTTTATTTGCACAAAACAGGTCACTGCACATGAATATACATTACTTCTAGCAAAAATGAAACCCAATTTTGACCGATTATCTTAAACCGGTTGTTCGCTTAGCTACCATCACACTCAGGATTGCTTATCAAGTGCTGCTTGATCACAGAATCACAATTAACAACAGACATTTTGACTTGAGTTTTACAAGTGTCGACGGGTTAAGTATGGTCTGTAATCTGCATATTATAAGCAAGAGAAAAATCATGTTAAATAAAAACTGAAAAAACTGCAGATGCTGTAAATCAGAAAAAAAATCAGAAGTTGCTGGAAAGTTGCCTGTGAGGGTGACCGGGTCCAAAACGTTAACATTGATTTCTCTTCACAGATGCTGCCAGACCTGTTGAGCTTTTCCAGCAACTTCTGTTTTTATTTCTGAAAAAACATGTTGCTTGATTCATTCAGACAATCATTGTATGTCCCTGGCAACAGACTGACACTAAAATGTATGCATGGCATTAATCAATGATATGTTGGAGACAGAATGTCTATTTGGATTAAAGACAGCATCCTGTTGGTTGAAAATGCCAGTCAGGTTGCCACTGTAAGGCCTTTCCAAGATAATTTGAGGAACTCTGAACACTTTTCAAGTTTGCAAGTAATGAGTGGTGTTTCCTGCCAACCAATTGGCACCCTTTTCTCCTGTACTGTAAATTATTACAAATGTTTGAAATTTGGGATTCTTGAATTTGCCCTGATGGTACAAGACAATGAATTCCAGCAACATTCAAAGTATCGATTACCAAACAATAATTTTCTTGTAAACGATGGGATAAAATTAGAAACTTTCATTTATGGGGGGAGAAACAAGATATTTCGACAGCTCCCTCAGAATTACTGAGTAATTCACCAAATAGTGGTGTACTGAGCCATACAGTCCAGAAGATTTGCAATTCCATTGCTCATGTTTTAAGTTTATGACATGCTTTCAATATCTTTTCAGGAGTATCCTCACTACCCAAAATATACGTATCCATTAGTATAATTCAAGGATCTAATAATAACCTTGAAATCGAAATAACCTCAATTGCTCAATAGAAGCTGGTATTAAATCTACCTTCCAAATATTTTCTTTACTTGACATCTTTGATAATTGTCATGGTGTGTCATGTTATGTGTAGAACACAAAACAGTGAGAAACAAGGAGTGAAAATAAATTTGGATAATAGCATTGAACAGGCAATAATGATCCAACTCACCCTGTTAAAATAAATCTAGATGCAAAGGAAAGTCAGGGGATTCTCCAACAAAGTTTTGTGTTATTTTCAAAGATCAAATTTACCCTTAGAGGTTTCTTCTGTTCCCATTTGGCCCTTAGCTTTTTAAAACTGAAATTTTAATGGCTGAAGCACGTTGAAGTAATTGTCATTGTCACACGCAGTTACAAAGTCACATGATGTGACTTTTCAGGAGATCAAGCTCAGCTACCCTGCTAGCCAAGAACAAGCTTACTAATTATTCTTAACTGGAAATATAGGTTTTGTTTTTCAGTACAAGAACTTAAATATTACAGTTCACAATCTTAAGTGAGGTAATTAAAGAATGCCTGCACTTGGTTAACCTAAAAGGTGCACATTACATAGAGCTTACGTTTTATCCCCATCTTTCATCACATTATAATTCTGAACACAATGTGAGACACAAATATATACAATGTGTGACAAAGGCCAATAGTCATGGATGATACTCTATTGGAAAGTCTTGCATTTACAGCCTTTCATGACCACATAATGTCTAATAAGGTACTTTTTAATGTAATTAATGTAATAACGTAGGAAACTTGGCAGCCAATTAGTGAACAGTAAACTTCTGTGAACAGCAATGTAATTGTGTTGACTTTTCTTTAGCCTTCTATGTTACTGTTTGAGCGATAGAGGTTGTCGAGACGAGGAGGGTTTGTCTGTTTTGAGGAAGGGTCACACATCACAAAATATTAACCCTGATGACTCTCCATAAATGCTGCCAGACCTGCTGAGTTTTCCTGCAATTTTTTTTCTTGTTTCTAATTTACAGCATCTGCAGGTCTTTCGGTTTTTATTTAACAAGTACAATTTTCCTCCATATGCAGAGTCGACCCAACCAGCCCTTGCTGAACAGAATCCCAAACTAAACTAGCTCCATCTATCTGCTCCTGGCCCTTATCCCTCCAACTTTTCCTATTCATCTACTTATTTAAGTGTCTTTTGAACATAATTGTGTCCACATCCATTACTTCCTCAAGACGTTCATTCCACACACGAACCATCCTCTGTGTAAAACATTTGCCCCTCATGTCTCTTTTAAATCTCTCTCCTTTCACCTTAAAAATATGTCCCCTACTCTTGAAATCCCCTATCAGAGGGAAAAGACACCTACCATAAAAATCCTATCCATGCTCCTCATGATTTTATAAACCTCTATAAGGCTAGCTCTCAATCTCCTATGCTCCAGTGAAAAAAGTCCCAGCCTATCTTCACAACTTGAACCTTCAATGTCTGGCAACATCCTGGTAAATCCTTTCTGTACCTTCTCTAGCTTAATAATATACTTGCTACAAGAGGATCTGGAGGTGTTGGACTGGGGTAGACAAAGTCAAAAGTCAGTTCAGGCAGCATCTGAGGATAGGAGAATCAACGGTTTTGCCAAGATATTTACACTGTTTTTAAAGCAGTATTTAACCTGCATTACCTCTCCAGGTGTTAGAACCTTTGCTGATTCGTTCATAATTTTTTTTTGTCAATTTTGAATTATCAACTGGAAATGACTGATGGACTTTGGGACAGCTTGGGTTAAAAAGAACAGTCAAGGCAAGCTTTTCTTGTTTGTGAGGCCAGGGCCTGAAGACTAACTGCAGGCTGAGCCTTGTTTAAAAGGTCCTAACAGACACTATGACCCCGGGAAGAGGATTGTGTTTAAACAGATAGCAAATGTTGACTATTATCGAGGTCAGTACCTGGGAGTTGGTTCCAGAAAGAGACTGTATGCTCAAGCAGATGGCAATTATTTAATGGTGACTGGGGCCTTGGAGAGAGTCGATCAGTCTATTAGAACAGAACAGAATTAAAGTTTTTTTTTACAATGCTTTCTGGGAGATGGTTCTGGGTTGCTGCTGAGACAACACAAGAATTTGAAAGCTCCCAGCCTGATTTAGCACACCAGCTTCTGGAAGCCCAACGATTTGAAAGCTGAGTTAGGAGTTCTGCAGCCTTTGCCAGGGTGAACTGAGAAGGTGACCTTGATCAATGTTTCAGGAAAAAATAGTCAAGGTGTCCACAATTATGCCTGTGACACAACGCATTGTGAAAGCCGTTTAAGTAATCTCGCTAGTTCTAATATTTTATTTTATTTAACCCTTAACTACGTTTGTCTGTCTGTCCGTCTTTTGTATGAATGGGACTGAAACCAAATGTTTTGGGTTTAAAGCACAGACATTAATTAGCTTACAGTGCTGTTTAATTTTCTCTCTGTTAGTTTGTATTGAATAAATTAAGTCTTTATTTGAGATACAACCTGGTGTCTGGCATTTAATTAATAATAAAGTGTGGGATTGGTTATTTAAAAGTCTGTTAGGAACCATGGGGGTGATTATTTTGGGGTTTTCAACAGTTCAATTTTACTGTGGTGTGAACACAGAGGAAGAAAGACTGATTTGGTTTGGCTGTCTGTCTCTGTGTTGTAACATAAGTCAGTTCCCAACAGCAAAAATCTGTCTTTTGTTCTCTTTTTTCAAAAAGCACAAGCTGCTGTTCAAAGTTCAATTCTCAACTTCAACTCTCAGTTCCAAATCAAAAATGAGAAAAATAAAAGCATCAAAGATCTCAACAGTAGGCCATTCAGCCTTTCAAGCCTGCTCTGCCATTCAATATGATCATGGCTGATCCTCCAACTCAGTATTCAGTACCTGCTTTCTCTCCACACCCTTTGATCGCTTTGACCCAAAGAACAATATCTAACTCCTTCTTGAAAATATTCCAAGTTTTGGCTTCAGCTACTTTCTGAAGCAGAGAGTGCCATAGGCTCACCATTCTCTGGGAGAAGAAATTTGTCTTCACCTCAGTCTTAAGTCGTCTAACCTGTTTACCAAGACTGTGACCCCTGTTTCTGGACTCAGTAGTCATCAATTATCATGTCTACTCCTGTGAGAATCATGTAGGGTCACTCATTCTTCTAAACTCTAGCGAATACAGTCCTAATCAATCCAGTCTCTCTTTCTATAGTCAACATAGCACACGGCAGCCAAAAAAAACCATGCACTAAGTAACGACAGGATGTTCTGGGTCAGACATCTCTTATTCAAACAACAATTTGTACAATAAAATATAATGAAATTAGTGTTCCTATTTGACAGAGTCTGTCAACTGCTGTCTATGCATTCTCAAAATGTTTTGGTATCATATCCTTGATTGATGTACAGTGTATCAGAGCTTTGAAATTTCCATAATAATTGATGAAACCATAGCAAAGAGTAAACTAAGGTACAAACAAGTAATCATTAAGATTTTAAAAGAATTGGTTAGGCACCAACTTAGAGAATGTGTTTCACATGTGAAGGTGATTAAAACTAGCAGCCATAAATATAACAAAGTCACAGATCAATTCATTAAAGAATTCAGGAGAAATAGCTTTTAGCAGACAGAGGTCAGAATGTAGAACTCTCAATTTCAGAAATGCATTTTAAGGATAAGCTAGAGACATAGTGAGGGAGAAGAGAATAGAAAGTTATGATGATAGTTAGATGAAGAAGGATGGTGAGAGACCCATATAATTCTAACAGACCTGGCAGGCATGGCCTTCCCTGATGAAACCATGCTGATTGTGACCTTTCTTACCACGCACTTCTAAATACTCCATTATCACATCCTTAATAATGGACTCTAAAATCTTATCAACAAACTGAGGTCAGGATAACTGGCCTATAATTTCACATCCTCTGCCTCCCTCTCTTCTTAAACAGGGGTTTTATATTAGCCTTTCTCCAGTCCTCTGGGACCCTCTCTGATACGAGTGATTCCTGAAAGATCTTACTAATGCACCCACAATCTCCTCTGCTATTTCCTTCTGAAGTCTGGGGTGTAGTCCATCCGGTCTTGGTCATCTATCCACCTTCAGACCTTTCAGCAGTCTCAGAATCTTCTCTTAGTGATGACGACACTCACCTCTGTCCCCTGCATCTCCTGAAGTTCTGGTATGCTGCTGGTGTCTTCCACTCTGAAGACTGATGCAAAATACCCATAGAATTCCTCCACCATTTCTTTATTTCCATTACTACTTCTCCAGCCTCATTTTCCAGCGGTCCAATGTCCTCTTGTGCCTGACTCTTACCTTTTACATATCAAAAGAAACTCTTGCGATTTTCTTTTATATTGCTAACTAACTCACCTTTATATTTCATCTTCTCCCCCTTTATTGCTCTTTAGTTATCTCTACCAGTTTTTAAAAGGCTTCCCAGTCTTCTGGCTTCCCAATAACCTTCACCATATTGTATACTTTTTATTTTGCTTTTACACTTTCCCTTACTTCCCATGATTTGGAGATGCCCGGTGTTGGACTGGGGTGTACAAAGTTAAAAATCACACACATCAAGTTATAGTCCAACAGGTTTAATTGGAAGCACGAGTTTTCCGAGCACTGCTCTTTCATCAGGTGGTTGTCACTTGCTGTCAACCACCTGTTGAAGGAGCAGCGCTCCGAAAGCTACTGCTTCCGATTAAACCTGTTGGACTTTAAACTGGTGTTGTGTGATTTTTAACCCTGTCACCCATGGTTGCCTTGTCCTCCCCTTAGTATATTTCTTCTTCCTTGGGATGACTTTATGCTATATCTCCTGAGTTACCTTCCACCCCTCCACACCCCTCCCCACCTTCTTTCAACTTGCAGGGTAAATTCTATCATATTATGATCACTGCCTCCTTGGGGTTCTTTCACCTTCAGCTCCCTAATCAAATCCCACATTACACATCATCAAATCCAGACTTGTCTGCTCCTTAGTGCAGTCCACCAGAAGCTGCTCCAAAAAAAACCATCTCATTGACATTCCATGAATTGCTTCTCTTGGGATCTGCTACCAATCTGATTTTCCCAGTCCCACATGATTATTCTAATAGTATCTTTCTTGCATGCCTTGTCTGACTCCTTATCTAATTTGTTCCCCACATCCTAATTGCTTGAAGACCCGTGTATAACTCCCATCAGAGTCTTTTCGCCTTTACATTTCCTCAACTCTACCCACACAATCCTATATCACTTCTTGCTATCAATTTAATTTCATCATTTATTAAAAAGGCAACTCCACCCCCTGCACATCTACCTGTCAGAGTCATACAGCACAGAAACAGACCCTTCAGTCCAACTTGTCCATGCCGATCAAATTTCCCAAACCGAACTAGTCCCGTTTGCCTGTGTTTGTCCTTTCAATAGAACATGTATTCTTGAAAATTTAGTTCGCAATTGAATTATTCCTAATGATGGGCTTATGCCCGAAATGTCAATTCTCCTGCTCCTCGGATGCTGCCTGACCGGCTTTGCATTCCTAGCACCACATGCTTTGATTTTTACCATTCCTCAGTCCTATTACTTGTCCTGAAAACTTTAACCTCTGCTGAACCTTTCCCGCTTTAACTTATTCCATATGCAACTGAAACCCCCTCTCCCTCACCATTTATTTTAATAGCCCACTTTTCTATGTGGATGTTAAATACTGCATTGAAAAGCACTGCTTGTGTTTGGGGTTTTGAAACACCTCTTGTTGTCTACCTCTCAAGCCATGAACTAAAGGGTTAATTTTAGGTTAATTTCAACCATCATGCAGATCACATGGCAAAGTGATGTTACCAAATCTGCCATCTACAGGGTCTTTCGAAGAGGAGGAAATATCACTCTGGTATTCAACAGAAAATATCCTATAAAACTAATTTGAAGAGGAGTAGGGCATTCTCTCCAGTGTTTGAGCCAATATTTATCCTTTAATCAAGATCACAAAGGCAGATAATCTGGTCATTGCTCCATTATTGTTCATGACATCTTGCTGCACACGAATTGACACTTCTTCTATTACAACAATAACATCTTGAAAAAGGAGTTCCTCTGGTTATACAGCACTTTAGGAAATCCTGATGCTGTGGAAAGTGCACAAAAATACAAGTCTTTTTCGTTCCTATGTCAGTGACTGTGGTGGAAAGAATAAATCTTTTTCTTAACTTGAAATGTACAAGCTTATGTCTCATTTTAATGAATGTTTTTGGACATAATTAGTTTATAGTTGCTTGAGAACCTTTACTGAGTCCTGTTTAGTCATGTTTATTGATATAATACACACATACATAGGTTGAGTTGTCAGTTTCTTCTATTTTCAGGGTGTTCTTTTGTGTGTTTCCTGGTGATGATTATTAGAACAGTCAGGGTTGACAGGCCTTCAACACAAACTAGCGTCATGGCAGCTTTTAAATTACTCCCTGCATGAAAGGAATAGTAATGTCTGCTAGTAACATGCCAGCATGTCCTGCAACATCACCGAGCACTTCAGGAGCCCATTCCCCTGAAATTTCCCGAGTCAGCGAGCAGAATGGAGTTCTGCAATTGGCCCCAAAGGAATAACTGCAGCAAGAAAGCAGCAAATCAATGATTGCAGATGGAAAGATGAGTCAAACCTATGATGCCTGCAAACTCTCACAGTTTTTTAGATTAGATTAGATTAGATTACTTACAGTGTGGAAAGGCCCTTCGACCCAACAAGTCCACACCGACACGCTGAAGCGCAACCCACCCAGACCCATTCCCCTACATTTACCCCTTCACCTAACACTACGGGCAATTTAGCATGGCCAATTCACCTAACCTGCACATTTTTGGAATGTGGGAGGAAACTGGAGCACCCAGAGGAAACCCACGCAGACACGGGAGACTGTGCAAACTCCACACAGTCGCCTGAAGTGGGAATTGAACCTGGGTCTCTGGCGCTGAGAGGCAGCAGTGCTAACCACTGTGCCACCATGCCGCCCACTGGAAAGCATCATCTTCCTGTATGAAAAACAGATGACACCGAAAACATGCAGCAGCTCTGTCTAAAAAAAAAATAAACAGGGGAACAATATGAATCAAGATCAAGAGAACCACCAAAATAAACAGTTCTGATGAGGAATCAACATTGCCCTGTTTTCTCTTTTTCTTTCAAATAAAAACAATTGTTTAACAGATCTCAGTGATGATGATGATGATAACGACAGCTGTGACATGCCTAGAATTTACCTCTCTCTATTTAAAACAAGTTTTTTTTGTATTTAGGTGGTCTTGCAATATTCTAGTGACTTCCAGATATAATGACAGAAAGCAAGAGATTGACGAGACCTCGGCAGCTGGTGTCTCTGTTTAACAAGTAGGATTTAGTCTGCAGTCTTCCATTAAATGACATGATTGACTGGGCTGCACCTTGAAATAAAACAGATACATTCAAGGAGGAATTACAGCTAGCATTAGAATTTATTACCATCGAGCTGGGAGTCCAATCCTTCACAGCTACAATTGTCTCACGGGTCATTGCTTAGATTTCAATCTGAACCTTGAAGCATAGTTCGCTTCAGATTTCAGACTGAGTCAACATTGAGAAAATACAAATGATACGTAGTTTTGATCATAAACTTGGTTTGATATTTAAATCTCCCTTGGCTATAATTTTGAGTTGCTGACTACTGTGACAAAGGGAATAGGAGAGCTATCTACTTCCACCCACTCTCAGCTCAGCTGGATTTCAGATAAGGGGGAGCTTGCTCCATATGAACATATGAATTAGAAGCAGAAGGCAACTTTATGGACCTTTGACCTGACTCCATTTGATAATATCGTGACTGATCTGATTGAGATCCTTTCTACCCCCTATATCATTTGATTCCCTTGTCAGTCAAGACTAATTCTACCTAAACAATATTCAAAGACTCCTCTTAACTGCTTTTTTGGGAAGAGAATTTCACAAACCAATGATGCTCAGAGAGAAGCAATTTTTACTTTTGAATTGTATCCCCTAGTCCTATAGTCCTTAAGAAAGGGAACCATCCTTTCAGCAATCACCCTGTCACACCTCCTCAGGATCATGATGTGCTTCAATGAGATCACCTCTAAACTCTAGTGAAAATCAACCTAACCTATCCAACCTTACTCATAAGAGAACGCACATATTCTAGGGATCAGGTGAGTGAACCTTTTCTCAAATGTTTCTAATGCATTTAGATCCTTTTTTAAATTCAGGAGACCATAACTGCTCACAGACCAATAGATGTCGCCTCAGCATCGCCCTTTCCAAATTCAGCAAAGTGTTCCTATTTTTGTATTCCATTCCATTTGCAATACATAATAGCATTTCATTTGCCTTCCTAATCAATTGCTGTACCTTCATAGTAATGGTATGCAATTCATGTATCAGGACACCTAGATCCCTTTGTACTATATTACTCTTCAATCTCCCTTGATTTAATATGCTGCTTTTCTATTCACATTTTCCGACATTGTACTCTATCCATCAAATCTTCGTCACTCAATTAAATTATCTAAAACTCTTAGCAGACTTTTTATGCCCTCTTTACAACTTACTTTCCGACTATAATCCAGCAATGACCACATCCCCTGGGTTCAGACATTTGCCACAGATCCAAGATTTCTATTCTTCACACATGAATACAATCCATCATTTACTTATTTAGAGCTCTTCGTTTAACGTGCAGCTTCATCTATACACTTCAAATGCAGACAGTTTTTGCCTAATCCAAGACATTTCTCAGTGCTATTTTTCCCAAAGGTGACGAACTTTTAAAAATTCAAATTCCTAATAATATTTTGCTTTGGATGAGGTGCCAATAAGTACCAGGACGAGTGAAACCCGACCAAACGCAGCACTACTTCAGGAAAGAAGAGCAAGGAGAAAGACAGACTGAAGTAAAATGGTGTCTTTCTAGAAATGGCTTAAAGATAACTGAAGATGCATTTTAACTTCCCCAACCACCTCCATACTTGATGAGTTTTCAACTCTCTCCCCTCCTGCCTTCACAAACATCTCCGATTACATGTGGGAAGAAACAGGCCATTGGCCCAAATGGTCCAATCTGTTCATTCTCCACGTGGGTCTCCTCCCAACCCTTTTCATTAATGCCACCAACTCTACTCCTTTCGCCCTCATGTTTCTCTTGATTATCATCAACTCCTTGAAAAAACAGAAAATCTAACAACACTTAACAGCTCAGATCCCATCTTGCTGCCTGGTCTGTTGAGTATTTTCAGCATTTTCTATTTTGCTTCTGATTTATGCACCTGCAATATTTTGTTTTTGTACTCCCTGTGGCAGAGAGCTCCACTTTCAACCACTCTCTGGATAATTTACCCCGAATCCCTATGGAATTAATTACTGCCTACACTAAACTTATGGCCTCTATTCCTGCTTTCATTTGTAACATGAAACATTGAAACATCTCTGTATCTACCCTGCATCGCTGCATAATCTTAAAAACCTCTATATTATCACACCTCAGTGCTCCTCCTTATTCAGTGCAGAATTTGGTTATTCGATCATTCCTGATGGTTGCCAATTCTCAGCTTCTTGCAATTATCCTATGTTCCTCACCTAAATAATTTGATTTGATTTATTATTGTCACATGTACTGAGACAGTGAAAAGTATTGTTTTGCATGCTATCCAGAAAAATCATATCTTACACAAGTACATCAGGGTAATAAAAGAGAATACAGAATATAGTGTTCCACTTACAGAGAAGGTGCAGAGAAAGTTCAACTTTAATATACAAGAAGCCCATTCAAAAGTCTGATAATAGTCGGGAGAAAGCTGTCCTTGAATCTGTTGGCACGTGTTTTCAAACTTTTGTATCTTCTGCCCCATGGAAGAGGGTGTAAGGGAGTATAACCAGGGTAATTATTTGTGTGCCTCAGTGACAAGTATCTCAGGGCATCAAACTACAACAAAAAAGTCACAACTAGGACCAAACCTATACACACAGTAATCATTCCAGCACACGATCAGTAACTGGAAAGTCTGACTGGTTGCTTCCTCTCCTGACCCAGTACAGCTTAGTATTGCTGATCAAGAGAAAACAGACTTGATAGAGATCCCATTCAATTGAGGCAACAACGTATTTCAAACTCACACTGATAACAGCCACACATTAATTTGTACCGTAAATTCAGCATCAATTACTTAAAACGATTAATTTGTATTAAGATTGTTGTAATGACTTTCTCAGTAAAGTTAAAAATCACACAATTCTGGGTAATCCAAGATGGAGGATGGGAAAAGTTTCTGTCTGAACAGCTGCTCCTTTTTTGAGGTATTTTAGGTGCTGGAGGTGATATCCTCGAATTCCAGGAGCAGCAATTACTGTTTTATTGTTTTGGAACTTTGGGGGAAAAAAAAAGTCAAAACAACAGCAGTTTTAAAAGGGAGAAGCACAGACAAAGGAAGCACTTGGTGTGGTCAGTGCAGGAGAGAGAGAGAGAGATAGAAAGAAAGAACCTGCACAGTTACTGCCTTTGCTGATTGAATTCATGTATTATTGGACATCGGAGTGCATCTGGGAAAATTAATAAACAGTGAAATTCACAACTGATCTTGGAGGAACTGTTGGGCAAAGTTCACAGCATAGAATCAGATAAGTTAATGGTTGTTTTAAGTAGCCTACCGAGAATCTGCAGTAGTGAGTAGAGTAGGTTCTTTCTCGATTATGTGTTTTTGGAAATATGTCTCTTGATTAAACTTAAATATAAACCATAACTATTAATTTAACCTGGGGCAGTGTTTATAGAGGAATAAGATGGTGCTAATTTCTGAGTCTGTAGATTGTGAAAGAGCAAAAATGGCCTTTAATAGAGTGATATGTACTTCTTGTCAGATGTAGAAGTTTAAAGAGGGTTTAAGGGTTACTACGGATTATATCTGCCATAAATGCTGTTGGTTGTGAATCTTATCAAATCGAATGGATCGGTTGGAGAGTCAGTTAGAAGCAATGAGGAATTTGCAACAGCAGCAGTATGTGATGGATGGCAGTTATAGGAAGGGAGGAAAAGTCTCAGATACAGGCCCATAGATGGGTTAACTCCAGGAAAAGTAAGAGAGGTAGGCAGCTAGTGCAGGAGTCTTTTGTGGATATACCTATCTCAAACAGGTATGCTGTTTTGGAAAATGTAGGGGGTGATGGATTCTCAGGGGAACATAGCACAAATAGCCAAGTTTCTGGTATTGAGATTGGCTCTAATGCAACGAGGGGTACATCCAAGAGATCAATTGCGTTAGGGGATTCTAAAGTCCAAGGTACAGACATACGTTTCTGTGGCCAGCAGCGAAAAATCAGAGTGGTGTGTTGCTTCCCTGGTGCCAGGATAAAGGATGTCTCAGAGAGGGTGCAGAATGTTCTCATGAGGGAGAGGGGCCAGCAAGAGGTCATTGACCACATTGGAACAAACGACATAGGAAGAGAAAAGGTCGAGATTCTGAAGCGAGATTACAGGGAGTTAGGCAGAAATTTAAAAACCAGGTCCTCGCGAGGAGTAGATTAGATTAGATTAGATTAGATTACTTACAGTGTGGAAACAGGCCCTTCGGCCCAACAAGTCCACACCAACCCGCCGAAGCGCAACCCACCCAGACCAATTCCCCTACATTTACCCCTTTTCCTAACACTACGGGCAACTTAGCATGGCCAATTCACCTGACCTGCACATTTTTGGACTGTGGGAGGAAACCGGAGCACCCGGAGGAAACCCACGCAGACATGGAGAGAATGTGCAAACTCCACACAGACAGTCGCCTGAGGCGGGAATTGAACCCGGGTCTCTGGCGCTGTGAGGCAGCAGTGCTAACCACTGTGCAGCCCATCTGGATTACTCCCAGTGCTACAAGGTAGTGAGGGCAGGAATAGGAGGAGAGAGCAGATGAATGCATGGCTGAGGAGCTGGTGTATGGGAGGTGGGTTCACATTTTTGGATCATTGGAATCTCTTTTTGGGATAGAAGTGACCTGTGCACGAAGGACGGATTGCACCTAAATTGGAAGGGGACTAATATACCGGCACAGAGATTTGCTAGAGCTGCTCAGGAAGATTTAAACTAGTAAGGTTGGGTTGGCGGGGGGGCAGGCAGGGAGACCCAGGGAGATAGTGAGGAAAGAGATCAATCTGAGACTGGTACAGTTGAGAACAGAAACAAGTGAAACAGTCAGGGCAGGCAGGGACAAGGTAGGATTAATAAATTAAACTGCATTTATTTCAATGCAAGGGGCCTAACAGGGAAGGCAGATGAACTCAGGACATGGTTAGGAACATGGACTGGGGTATCATAGCAATGACAGAAACATGGCTCAGGGATGGGCAGGACTGGCAGCTTAATGTTCCAGGATACAAATGCAACAGAAAGGATGGAAAAGGAGGCAAGAGAGGCGGGGGAGTGGCATTTTTGATAAGGGATAGCATTACAGCGGTGCTGAGGGAGGATATTCCCGGAAAGACGTTATTTGGGTGGAACTGAGAAACAAGAGAGGGATGATCACCTTACTGGGATTGTATTAAAGACCCCCTAATAGTCAGAGGGAAATTGAGAATCAAACGTGTAAGGAGATCTCAGCTATCTGCAAGAATAATAGGGTGGTTATGGTGGGGGATTTTAACTTTCCAAACATCGACTGGGACTGCAATAGTGTTAAGGGTTTAGATGGAGAGGAATTTCTTAAGTGATTACAAGACAATTTTCTGATTCAGTATGTGGATGTACCGACTAGAGAAGGTGCAAAACTTGACCTACTCTTGGGAAATAAGGGAGGGCAGGTGACTGAGGTGTCAGTGGGGAAGCACTTTGGGGATAGTGACCATAATTCGATTAGATTTAAAATAATGATGGAAAAGGATAGACCAGATCTAAGAGTTGAAGTTCTAAATTGGAGAAAGACCAATTTTGACAGTATTAGGCAAGAACTTTCGAAAGCTGATTGGAGGCAGATGTTCGCAGGTAAAGAGACGGCTGGAAAATGGGAAGCCTTCAGAAATGAGATAACGAGAATCCAGAGAAAGTATATTCCTGTTCGGGTGAAAGGAAAGGCTGGTAAGTATAGGGAATGATGGATGACTAAATAAATTGAGGGTTTGGTTAAGAAAAAGAAGGAAGCATATGTCAGGTATAGACAGGATAGCTCGAGTAAATCCTTAGAAGAGTATAAAGGAAGTAGGAATATAGTTAAGAGGGAAATCAGGAGGGCAAAAAGGGGACATGAGATACCTTTGGCAAATAGAATTAAGGAGAAATCCAAAGAGTTTTGCAAATACATTAAGGACAAAAGATAGTAGGGCTCCTCATAGATCAGCAAGGCGGCCTTTGTGTGGAGCCACAGAAAATGGGGGAGATACTAAATGAATATTTTGCATCAGTATTTACTATGGAAAAGGATTTGGAAGATATAGACCGTAGGGAAATAGATGGTGACATCTTGCAAAATGTCCAGATTACAGAGGAGGAAGTGCTGGATGTCTTGAAATGGGTAAAGGTGGATAAATCCCCAGGACCTGATCAGGTGTACCCGAGAACTCTGTGGGAAGCTAGAGAAGTGATTGCTGGGCCTCTTGCTGAGATATTTGTATCATCGATAGTCACAAGTGAGGTATTGGAAGACTGGAGGTTGCATAACGTGGTGCCATTGTTTAAGAAGCATGGTAAGGACAAGCCAGGGAACTATAGACCGGTGAGCCTGACCTCAGTGGTGGGCAAGTTGTTGGAGGGAATCCTGAGGGACAGGATGTACATGTATTTGGAAAGGCAAGGACTGATTAGGGATGGTCAACATGGCTTTGTGCATAGAAAATCATGTCTCACAAATTTGATTGAGTTTTTTGAGGAAGTAACAAAGAGGATTGATGAGGCCAGAGTGGTAGATGTGATCTATATGGACTTCAGTAAGGCCTTCGACAAGGTTCCCCATGGGAGACTGATTAGCAAGGTTAGATCTCATGGAATACAGGGAGAACTAGCCATTTAGATACAGAACTGGCTTAAAGGTAGAAGACAGAGGGTGGTGGTGGTGGAGGGTTGTTTTTCAGACTGGAGGCCTGTGACCAGTGGAGTGCCTCAAGGATCAGTGCTGGGTGCTCTACTTTTTGTCATTTACATAAATGATTTGGATGCAAGCATAAGAGGTATAGTTAGTAAGTTTGCAGATGACACCAAAATTGGAGGTGTAGTGGACAGCGAAGAGGGTTACCTCAGATTACAACAGGATTTTAACCAGATGGGCCAATGGGCTGAGAAGTGGCAGATGGAGTTTAATTCAGATAAATGCGAGTTGCTGCATTTCGGGAAAGCAAATCTTAGCAGGACTTATACACTTAATGGTAAGGTCCCAGGGAGTGTTGCTGAACAAAGAGACTTGGAGTGCAGGTTCATAGCTCCTTGAAAGTGGAGTCGCAGGTAGATAGGATAGTGAAGAAGGCGTTTGGTATGCTTTCCTTTATTGGTCAGAGTATTGAGTACAGGAGTTGGGAGGTCACGTTGCAGTTGTACAGGACATTGGCTAGGCCACTGCTGGAATATTGCGTGCAATTCTGGTCTCCTTCCTATCGGAAAGATGTTGTGAAACTTGAAAGGGTTCAGAAAAGATTTACAAGGATGTTGCCAGGGTTTAGATTAGATTACTTGACAGTGTGGAAACAGGCCCTTCAGCCCAACAAGTCCACACCGACCCACCGAATCGCAACCCACCCATACCCCTACATTTACCCCTTACCTAACACTATGGACAATTTAGCATGGCCAAATCACCTAACCTGCACATCTTTGGACTGTGGGATAAAACCGGAGCACCCGGAGGAAACCCAAGCAAACACGGGGAGAACGTGCAAACTCCGCACAGTCAGTCGCCTGAGGCGGGAATTGAACCCGGGTCTCTGGTGGGGTGAGGCAGCAGTGCTAACCACTGTGCCACCACGCCGCCCATAGAGGTTAGAGGATTTGAGCTATCAGGAGAGGCTGAACAGGCTAGGGCTGTTTTCCCTGGAGCGTCCAAGGCTGAGGGCTGACTTTATAGAGGTTTACAAAATTATGAGGGGCATGGATAGGGTAAATTGGCAAAGTATTTTCTCCAGGGTCGGGGAGTTCAGAACTAAAGGTTTAGGGTGAGAGCGGAAAGATATAAAAGAGACCTATAGGGCAACGTTTTCACACAGAGGGTGATACATGTGTGGAATGAGCTGCCAGAGGAAGTGGTGGAGGCTGGTACAATTGCAACAGTTAAGAGGCATTTGGATGGGTATATGAATAGGAAGGGTTTGGAGGGATATGGGCCGGGAGCTAGCAGGTGGGACTAGATTGGGTTGGGATATCTGGTCGGCATGGACGGGTTGGACCGAAGAGTCTGTTTCCATGCTGTACATCTCTATGACTATGACTCTATAACACCAGGTTACAGTCCGACAGGTTTAGTAGGAAGTACAGGGAGACAACCCTTTATCCGTAAAGCTCTAAAATCTGAAGGTTTTCTCATGAAGTTTTTATCTCATTGATAAGGTTGTTTGGCGTGCAAACAGTTAACCCGACTCCAAGACTGACGGGCAGAGGGGGTGGGGTGGCCTTGTTGGTAAGGGAGGATATTCAGTCCCTTGCGCGGGCGGACCTAGAGTCAGGGGATGTAGAGTCAGTGTGGATAGAGCTTCGAAACACTAAGGGTAAAAAGACCCTCATGGGAGTCATCTACAGGCCCCCAAACAGTAGTCTGGATGTTGGAGGTAAGTTGAATCAGGAGCTGAAATTGGCTTGTCGCAAAGATGTTACTACAGTTGTTATGGGGGATTTTAACATGCAGGTAGACTGGGAGAATCAGGATGGTATCGGGCCTCAAGAAAGAGACTTTGTGGAGTGCCTCAGAGATGGATTTTTAGTGCAGCTGGTGCTGGAGCCGACCAGGGATAAGGCGATTCTGGATCGCCTTATTGTGGTATTGTGTAACGAACCAGAATTGGTCAGTGACCTCGAAGTGAAGGAGCCATTGGGAAGTAGTGACCATAATACAATAAGCTTCAATCTGCAATTTGAGAGGGAGTGGGTACAATCTGAAGTGACAATATTTCAGTTGAATAAAGGGAAATATGGAGCTATGAGGGAGCAACTGGCCAAAGTTCAATGGTTTAATACCTTAACAGGGAAGACCGTGGAGGAACAATGGCAGATATTTCTGTGTATAATGCAGAAGATGCAGGATCAGTTCATTCCTAAAAGGAAGAAAGATCCCAGGAGGAGACATGGGCGGCCGTGGCTGACAAGGGAAGTAAAGAAACATATAAGGTTAAAAGAGAAAAAGTATAACTTAGCGAAGATAAGCGGGAAAACGGAGGACTGGGAAGCTTTTAAAGAACAACAGAGGATTAGTAAGAAGGAAATACGCAGAGAAAAAATGAGGTACGAAGGTAAACTGGCCAAGAATATAAAGGAGGATAGTAAAAGCTTTTTTAGGTATGTCCAAGGCAAAAAAATGGTTAGGACAAAAATTGGGCCCTTGAAGACAGAAGCAGGGGAATATATTACTGGGAACGAAGAAATGGCAGAGGAATTAAATGGGTACTTCAGATCTGTGTTCACTGGGGAAGACACAAGCAATCTCCCTGAGGTAACAGTGGCTGAAGGACCTGAACTTAAGGGAATTTCTATTTGCCAGGATTTGGTGTTGGAGAGACTGTTAGGTCTGAAGGTTGATAAGTCTCCGGGACCTGATGGCCTACATCCCAGGGTACTGAAGGAGGTGGCTCGGGAAATCGTGGATGCGCTGGTGATTATTTTCCAGAGTTCAATAGAATCGGGGTTGGTTCCTGAGGATTGGAGGGCGGCTAATGTTGTGCCACTTTTTAAGAAGGGTGGGCGGGAGAAAGCAGGAAATTATAGACCAGTTAGTCTGACCTCAGTGGTGGGAAAGATGCTGGAGTCTATTATAAAGGATGAAATTACGGCACATCTGGATAATAGTAACAGGATAGGACAGAGTCAGCATGGATTTATGAAGGGGAAATC
Organism: Chiloscyllium punctatum; assembly: GCF_047496795.1. NCBI lineage: Eukaryota > Metazoa > Chordata > Chondrichthyes > Orectolobiformes > Hemiscylliidae > Chiloscyllium > Chiloscyllium punctatum. Next base: position 71,439,043 of record NC_092764.1, on the reverse strand, counting down.
ATGCTTGACTAATCTTCTTGAATTTTTTGAGGATGTAACTCGGAAGATGGACGAGGGAGATCCAGTGGATGTAGTGTACCTGGACTTTCAGAAAGCTTTTGATAAAGTCCCACACAAGAGGTTAGTGAGTAAAATTAGGGCGCACGGGATTGGGGGCAAAGTACTAGATTGGATAGAGAATTGGTTGGCTAACAGGAAACAAAGGGTAGTGATTAACGGCTCCATTTCGAAATGGCAGGCAGTGACCAGTGGGGTACCGCAGGGATCCGTGCTGGGACCGCAGCTTTTTACAATATATGTAAATGATATAGAAGATGGTATCAGCAATAACATTAGCAAATTTGCTGATGACACAAAGCTAGGTGGTAGGGTGAAATGTGATGAGGATGTTAGGGGATTACAGGGTGACCTGGACAAGTTAGGTGAGTGGGCAGATGCATGGCAGATGCAGTTTAATGTGGATAAATGTCTGGTTATCCACTTTGGTGGCAAGAACAGGAAGGCAGATTACTACCTCAATGGTATCAAATTAGGTAAAGGGGCTGTTCAGAGAGATCTGGGTGTTCTTGTCCACCAGTCAATGAAGGCAAGCATGCAGGTACAGCAGGTCGTGAAGAAGGCTAATAGCATGCTGGCCTTCATAACAAGAGGGATTGAGTATAAGACCATAAGACCATAAGACATAGGAGTGGAAGTAAGGCCATTCGGCCCATCGAGTCCACTCCGCCATTCAATCATGGCTGATGCGCATTTCAGCTCCACTTGCCAGCATTCTCCCCATAGCCCTTAATTCCTCTAGACAACAAGAACCTATCAATCTCGGCCTTGAAGACATTTAGCGTCCCGGCTTCCACTGCACTCCGTGGCAATGAATTCCACAGGCCCACCACTCTCTGGCTGAAGAAATGTCTCCGCATTTCCGTTCTGAAATGACCCCCTCTAATTCTAAGGCTGTGTCCACGGGTCCTAGTCTCCTCGCCTAACAGAAACAATTTTCTAGCATCCACCTTTTCAAAGCCATGTATTATTTTGTACGTCTCTATTAGATCTCCCCTTAATCTTCTAAACTCCAACGAATACAATCCCAGTATCCTCAGCCGTTCCTCATATGCTAGACCTGTCATTCCAGGGATCATCCGTGTGAATCTCCGCTGGACACGTTCCAGTGCCAGTATGTCCTTCCTGAGGTGTGGGGACCAAAACTGGACACAGTACTCCAAATGGGGCCTAACCAGAGCTTTATAAAGTCTTAGTAGTACATCTCTGCTTTTATATTCCAACCCTCTTGAGATAAGAGACAACATTGCATTCGCTTTCTTAATCACAGACTCAACCTGCATGTTTACCTTTAGAGAATCCTCGACTAGCACTCCCAGATCCCTTTGTGCTTTGGCTTTATTAAGTTTCTCACCATTTAGAAAGTAGTCCATTCCTATATTCTTTTTGCCAAAGTGCAAGACCTCGCACTTGCTCACGTTAAATTCCATCAGCCATTTCCTGGACCACTCTCCCAACCTGTCTAGATCCTTCTGTAGCCTCCCCACTTCCTCAGTACTACCTGCCTGTCTACCTAACTTTGTATCATCGGCAAACTTCGCTAGAATGCCCCCGGTTCCCTCATCCAAATCATTAATATATAATGCGAACAGCTGTGGCCCCAGCACCGAACCCTGCGGGACACCGCTCGTCACCGGCTGCCATTCTGAAAAAGAACCTTTTATCCCAACTCTCTGCCTTCTGTTAGATAGCCAATCCTCAATCCATCCCAGCAGCTCACCTCGAACACCATGGGCCCTCACCTTGCTCAGCAGTCTCCCGTGTGGCACCTTATCAAAGGCCTTTTGAAAGTCCAGATAGACCACATCCACTGGGTTCCCCTGGTCTAACCTACTTGTTACCTCTTCAAAAAATTCCAACAGGTTTGTCAGGCATGACCTCCCTTTACTAAATCCATGTTGACTTGTTCTAATCAGACTCTGCTCTTCCAAGAATTTAGAAACCTCATCCTTAATGATGGATTCTAGAATTTTACCCACAACCGAGGTTAAGCTGATTGGCCTATAATTTTCCATCTTTTGCCTTGATCCTTTCTTGAACAAGGGGGTTACTACAGCCATCTTCCAATCGTCCGGGACCTTTCCTGACTCCAGTGACTCTTGAAAGATCTCAACCAATGCCTCTGCTATTTCCTCAGCAACCTCTCTCAGAACTCTAGGGTGTATCCCATCGGGGCCAGGAGATTTATCAATTTTAAGACTTTTTAACTTTTCTAGCACTATCTCTTTCGTAATGGCAACCATACTCAACTCAGCCCCGTGACACCCTTTAATTTTTGGGATATTACTCCTGTCTTCCACTGTGAAAACTGACGCAAAGTACTTGTTAAGTTCTCCTGCTATTTCCTTATCTCCCATCACTAGGCTCCCTGCATCAGTTTGAAGTGGCCCAATGTCTACTTTTGCCTGTCGTTTGTTTCTTATGTACTGAAAGAAACTTTTACTATTATTTCTAATATTACTGGCTAGCCTACCTTCATATTTGATCCTCTCATTTCTTATTACACTCTTTGTTATCCTCTGTTGGCTTTTGTATCCTTCCCAATCTTCTGATTTCCCACTGTTCTTAGCCACTTTATAGGATCTCTCTTTTTCTTTAATACATTTCCTGACTTCCTTTGTCAGCCAAGGTTGTCTAATCCCTCCCCGGTTAATCTTTCTTTTCTTGGGAATGAACCTCTGTACAGTGTCCTCAATTATACCTACAAACTCCTGCCATTTTTGCTCTAGTGTCTTCCCGGTTAGCCTCTGCTTCCAGTCTATTTTAGTCAGTTCCTCTCTCATGCCCTCATAATTACCTTTATTCAACTGTAACACCATTACATCAGATTTCGCCTTCTCCCTTTCAAACTCCAGACTGAACTCTACCATATTATGGTCGCTACTTCCTAAGGGTTCCCTTACTTTAAGATCTTTTATAGAGTCTGGTTCATTGCAAAGCACTAGGTCCAGAATAGCCTGCTCTCTTGTGGGCTCCATGACTAGCTGTTCCAAAAAGCCATCCTGTAAGCATTCCATGAATTCCCTTTCTTTAGATCCACTAGCAACATTATTTACCCAGTCCACCTGCATATTGAAGTCACCCATGATCAATGTAACCTTGCCTTTCTGACATGCCTTCTCTATTTCCCGGTACATGTTGCGTCCCTGGTCCTGACCACTGTTAGGAGGTCTGTACACAACTCCAATTATGGTTTTTTTGCCTTTGTGGTTCCTCAATTCCACCCACACAGATTCCACATCATCCGACGCTATGTCATTCAATACCATAGATTTAATTTTGTTCTTAACTAACAAGGCAACTCCACCCCCTCTGCCCACCTCTCTGTCTTTTCGATAAGTCGAAAAACCATGGAGGTTTAACTGCCAGTCCTGACCCCCCTGTAACCAAGTCTCTGTGATGCCTACTACATCATAATCATTCACTATTATCTGTGCCATTAATTCATCGGCTTTGTTATGAATGCTACGAGCATTCAGGTAAAGTGCCTTAATGCTAACTTCCTTATTAGAGATGTTGTAAGTCATATGTCCTAAGTTATCCTTGCTTTTTTCTGCATTCTCAGTCTGCCTCAATTTTAAATCCGCCTGGAAACATGCTATCCTGCTGCTTATCTTTCCATTTACCTCCATACTCCCTGTTGCTTTCACTTTCCCTTCCCCCCAACTCAGAAGTTTAAAGTCCTACTGACCACCCTATTTATCCTCTTCGCCAGAACATTGGTACCTGATCGGTTCAGGTGGAGACCGTCCCAACGGTACAGATCCCCCCTGTTCCAAAACTGATGCCAGTGCCCCATGAAGTGGAATCCCTCTTTCCCACACCAATCCCTTAGCCACGTGTTTACTTGCCTAATTTTCTTGTCCCTATGCCAATTGGCACGTGGCTCGGGCAGTAATCCGGAGATTATGACCCTTGAGGACCTGTGCTTCAATTTCCTGCCTAGTGCTTCGTAATGCCCAAACAGGTCCTCCACCCTAGACTTGCCTATGTTGTTGGTACCAACGTGGACCACAACAACTGGATCCTCCCCCTCCCGCTCCAATATCCTTTCAAGCCGGTCAGAGATGTCTCGCACCCTGGCACCGGGCAGGCAACACACCATGCGAGACTCCCGATCCGGCTTGCAAAGGATACTATCTGTCCCCCTAATTATAGAATTATAGAATCCCCTATAACCTTGTGTATAGAAGCAAAGAGGTGCTTCTGCAGCTGTACAGGGCCCTGGTGAGACCACACCTGGAGTACTGTGTACAGTTCTGGTCTCCAAATTTGAGGAAAGACATTCTGGCTATTGAGGGAGTGCAGCGTAGGTTCACGAGGTCAATTCCTGGAATGGCAGGATTGCCTTACACGGAAAGACTGAAGCGACTGGGCTTGTATACCCTTGAGTTTAGAAGACTGAGAGGGGATCTGATTGAAACGTATAGGCTTATGAAAGGACTGGACACTCTGGCAGGAGGGAACATATTTCCGTTGATGGGGGAGTGCCGAACCAGAGGACACAACTTAAAAATACGGGGTAGACCATTTAGGACAGAGATGAGGAGAAACTACTTCACACAGAGAGTGGTGGCTGTGTGGAATGCTCTGCCCCAGAGGGCAGTGGAGGCCCAGTCTCTGGATTCTTTTAAGAAAGAATTGGATAGAGCTCTTAAAGATAGTGGAGTCAAGGGGTATGGAGATAAGGCTGGAACAGGATACTAATTAGGAATGATCAGCCATGATCATATTGAATGGCGGTGCAGGCTCGAAGGGCAGAATGGCCTACTCCTGCATCTATTGTCTATTGTCTATTGTCTATTGTCCACACCCACTTGATGCATGTCACTCAGATGCGACGTGGGGGGTAACGTTGCCCAGCACTGTGAGGCCTCAATTCTATCTCAGGGTCCATAATACTCACCGTGAGTGTGCTGTTTGGTAAGACTTTTTAAAAATTTCACCGTCAAACCGTCACTTAATCCGAAATTTGAAAAATTCCAAATTCCAAAAACCAGCTGGCCCCGAGTGTTTTCGGATAAAGGATTGTGTACCTGTACTAGCTTTCAGAGTGCTGCTCCTTCATCATTTCTTTGTAAAGGCTGGAGTCAGATATCTTTGTCTGTTACACTCCTGGCATGATAAAAAAGGCCATAGGTTCTTGTGACAACTGCTCTTCATTCCAAAGCAATTATTACAGTGGAGCAAACACTGCTAACGGTTCCAAAGATGTTTTCAGTGTTATTAAAGAGGTTTGCAAATGATTTAGCCTTGAATAGCCTCACTTTTGAAATGTAATTAAAACACTATTGTATAAAAACAGGGGCAATAAATGAAGACTGAATTAGAATGGCATTTCCTGATTCACTGATCTGGTGTCCAGCTTAGTCTTAGTCTATATTTAGAAAAATCCGCATGAGCAAGATCACAGGAGAGCAGCACATGAAGATTAACCTTATTTTAAAAAGAATAAATGCTCGGCGAATATCCACAGATTTATTAAAAATAGGAAGTAGGGGGGCAGCATGGTGGCATAGTGGTTAGCACTGTTGCCTCACAGTGCCAGGCATATGGGTTCAATTCTAGCCTCAGGTCACTGTCTGTGTGGCTTTGCACATTCTCCGTGACTGCGTGGGTTTCCTCCCTTAGGTTTGGTGAATTGACTACGCTAGTTTGTCATTAGTGTTTAGGGATGTGCAGGTTAGGTCAATTACCCATGGAAATTACAGGGATGGGGCAGGTGTCTGGATGTGGGAGGGCTGCTCTTTCGAGGGTCAGTGTGCACTTGATAGGCTGAATGGCCTGCTTCTACACTGAAGGGATTCTGTGATGAATGTCCTTATGTTTTGGTGTGAACTTTGCCTATTACAATTTTCACATATTTTAAATGCATCTGTTACTATAAACTCTTCAAGTTTGAAAAGAAGCATCACTGAGTTATTTGACTATAAAGCCCACCATAGTCAAGCCTAATCCTCTGACTCATGACCACACACTGGAACATTTCACCTATGCTCAGGATCATTCAGCTTATGTTTTGACAAAAGGAAGCATGCTCCTCTGACTAAACCTGTCTCTTCGCCTGATGAAGGAACACCGATCTGAAATATTCTGATTTTAAATAAACCTATTGGACCAGGTGTCGTGTGACTTCTGACCTTGTCCACCCCAAGTCTAACACCAACACCTCTACATCATGGTTCTGACTTAAAAGTAGGCTAGAAAAATTTCAATGAGCAAGATGTAATTTGACTGGTTTACCTACTGACATTAGTAGTCCCTCATCCATTAGTCATAATCAGGGTCTGCAGCTCAACTTTTTCATCTCCACTTTCTGGTGCTGAGGCTTGCTGCAACATCTGTCTATTTAATAATCTAAAATATCCATTAAAAATAGAAAGAAATTAAATAGACATTTAAAGCAACTGAGATGTCGAACCAGATTTTTTTGGAATTGAAAATGGCAGGTGAAAGCTGGATGCCAAGTCCCACCCCTCCCACTTCTGACAAATCTCATTGTTTTGTTTGCAGGGAGGAAAGGCTGGGTGTGAATTCCACAAGCAAGTGGCCCACACTCAACAAGGCCATCCAAAATTCAAGCTGAAGTCAAGAGCCAATGTTCACTGTTCCAACAGTCTTAACCCACAATGCAATAGTCAGGGATTTATGAGGTAGAACAAATGCTTTCGCAGGGCATACAGAGGGTATGTTTAAAGTGCCACAATCTCAAATTATTTAAATCCCTAGTACTTTATGAAAAAAATAAATACTGCGGCTGTCAGTGTTAATAAAGCGCGATCTGCAAGACTTCTTTGAGTGACAGGCCATTTAAAGCAGCGTAGAGACAAATCTGCCCTGGAGTTTCAAGAGTACATTGTTGACAACGGCTGCCAAGAAACATTTGGCTCATTTCAAAAACTCTGAAAAACACTTACCTCAGCCAGGGATATGGCATACATCTTCTGATTGACACAAAAAGAGGCTCTGAAAGGATTGGCTATTGATGTGGTTATTGTGTAGGTTTTTTTGTATATAACAGATTGACTACATGAGGAAATATTAAAATCTTTGAACGGTTTTCATGAATGAGAGGTTTTCTTGCTGCATTATTTATGTGCTTTACTCAATTGTTAGATATATAACTTTCTTCCACATGGCATGTGAGGATTGCCCATCGTGGGTGACTGGCCATGGGCATGCCATAAGGATGGTGAAGGTAGCATGTGGGTATACAATGGAATGAACATGGCATGAGCGTGAGTTGGTTTATGGGCATGAGGGTGCATAGGGAATAGATTGGAACTCAAGGTGGGAGGTTGGTGATAAATGAGATGGGCGATGTAATGATTTCTAAAACAAGTTCATCAAATTTTCTTCTTTCCAACAGGGGTAGGGAGATTCAAAACTAGAGGGCATCATTTTGAAGTGAGATGAGAAAGATTTGAATGGGACGTGAACAGCAACTTTTTTGCACAGAGGTTCAATTACGTAATAAGCTGCAAGAGGAAGTTGCAGATGCAGGTACAGTTGCAGCATTCAAAAGACTTTTGGACAAGGTACATGAACAGGAAAGGCTTACAGGGATTTGGGCAAAATGCAGGCAAATGGGGCTTGTTGAGTTTGGGATATCTGGTCAGTATTGACGGGTTGAACCAAGGGTTTGTTTCTGTACTGTACACCTCTGTGATTCTATAACCCAACTCGGGACTCACCCAATCTGTAAGTGCTTCCAAACTGCTTCTGCAGTTTGCAGACCCAACCCAATCCCATCCCGCCTCCCCAGGATGATAACCACAATGGATGATTCATATTAATATGTGTCTGATGAGTTGGGAAACTTCCTAGTCACAGGAATTTATTATCTAAAACTAAACGTAATTAAGTCGACCCAGCATTCAGTGCTCTTTCAAGATGATGCATTTCATGCAAGAAACAATTATTAGAGATTTTAAGACCTTGCTAGCAACTTGTGTACTGAAATATTAATTTATAACTGCATCACCAACAGGAATTTGTTCTAATTAAATGTCTGGAGCTTTCAAAGGGACCAAAATATTGCACATGATCAACAACTCTCACCAATTTTTTAATATATATATTTCGATGTGTGTGTGTTTGTGTGACAGAGACAGACAAACTGAGAAAGGTCACCTTTGCAAAGTGCTACATAGAAGAGAGTGAATGTAAAACACTTCTGAAATACTGCAGGACAGATGAGCTGTTTTGAATGGACACAAATGAAAAGGTGTGATTTCCATTGGCTCTCTTCAATTGTTCATAAATAAACAAGATCCTGCAACTGCCAACTCCCCAGTACCAGTGATATTGCAAATCCTCAATGCATCCTTTTCCACCTTCAGAAGTTAATTAATCTAGTCCCACACATTAACCTAGTTATAGAATGTGAGTTCATGACAGTATTAAAGTAGTACACAAGTCGACATACTCTTGAGATTAGCAGTAAAAGAACGGAATTGTATACTCAACTCTGGCCAACTACACTTTACCTCTGAAATCACTAGATTATTATTGGAGTGTGGAACCTGTCTGATTAATACCAGCAGCAGCAGCGTTCTCACCTCTCTTCACAGTGACCGGGCCAATACTTATTCTTCAACTAAATTGCTAAAACAGGCTACTTCGACCATAAGACATCAGAGTGGAAGTAAGGCCATTCGGCCCAGAGAGTCCACTCTGCCATTCAATCATGGCTGATGTACATTTCAACTCCACTTACCTGCACTCTCTCCGTAGCCCTTAAATCCTTGCGAGATCAAAAGTTTATCAATCTCTCCCTGGAAGACATTTAACATCCCGGCCTCCACTGCACTCCATGGCAATGAATTCCATAGGCCCACCACTTTCTGGCTGAACAAATGTCTCCTCATTTCCGTTTAAATTGACCCCCTCTAATTCTAAGGCTGTGCCCACAGGTCCTAGTCTCCCCGCTTAATGGAAACCACTTGATCATTTTCTTGCTATTATTAGTAGTGATTTGATAGAGACAAATTGGCTGTTTGGTTTCATACATTACAATGCTGACTATAATTTGAAAGTATTCATTAGATGCAAAATGCTTTGGTACATTCCAATGTCTTCAAAATCAATGCAAGTCTTTCTTTCTTGCTTATCACTCTGAAAGGGTGAGTTGAACATTTCTTCCCCCCTCTTAGACCATTGTCGTACAGCACGGAAACAGACCCTTCGGACCAACCAGTCCATGCTGAACATAATCCCAAACTAAATTAGTCCCACCTGCCTGATCCTGTCCCATATCCCTCCAAACCTTTCCTATTCATGTACTTATCTAAGTATCTTTTAAATGTTGTAATTGTACCCACATCAACCACTTCCTCAGGAAACTCATTCCGTACGTGATGCACCCTCTGTACTAAAAATCTGCCCCCATGTCTTTTTTAAATCTCTCTCCTCTCACCTTAAAAATGTGCTCCTAGTCTTGAAATCCCCATTGTAGGCAAAAGATGAGACTCAGGTTCCTTTGCTTAAGCACCTATTCAAGCTTATATGGGAGATGTGCACTTCAAGAAAAAGAAGCTCAAATATTTATTGCAAGAACAAAAGGTTTAATTAAAAACAACTTCCAATTGACTATTCCTATGGATAATTTCCAACCAAAAAGTTACTTATCCACACCCCCACACAATTGTGTTCTCACAGTTCACATTCCAGGTTAGTATACAGACTTTATTATTGAATCATGTTTGAACTCATACATGTGATTTCATTATCTATTAATCCAAAAGTACTGAGGCCAACACTGAATATCAGTTAACTGAGATCAGTTAATTTGCAACGGACCAGGAGTTCATCCTGGGATCTGGTTCATATAGTTTAACAATTATCTGCTAAATTGTCAGCTGACAATTTAATTGTAGTGATCAATATTACAAGTGTCTCTACTGGAAGGAAGGTTAGAATCAGAAGACAGATTTAAGATTCCTGGCATAAGAACCAGAGGAGAGAATGAGGAGATTTTTTTCAAATCTCCCCTGATCTGGGATGCTGGGCCTGAAAGTGTGATGGAAGCATGTTTCAACAAAAATCTTTCAAAAGGAAGGGATATATACCTTTACGGAAAATGTTTTCAAGCTAATGTAGCAAGAATAAGGGGAGTCAAGCCAATTGGACAGCTCTTTCAAACAGCTGATACAAATGGCCCTATAAGATTCTGTAAGCTGTCAACCCGTCTTCACCAACTAAAGGAAGCAAACTTACCGTATATCCTGCCTTGGCACTGAGATGTTCTGCAGCTACCAGCAATGCATTGAGGGTGGCACCACCACTACCAACACAAGTCTGTGGATCCTCCACAGTGAGAAGAACTACATCAGGAGCAATAGATCCTTTGTGTTGGCGGATTTCAAGTTCTGGAAAGAAAATGGACGAGACTCCAGTGAGAATGTTAGATTGTCAAGTCGTCAGTGGCAGTAATGATGTGACAGTCTTTCTGTGAAATTAGAGTATTGGTTTTCATTCATTGGTTTTTACTCTAATGAAAGGCTGGGTATAGTGCAGTGAGTTACCCATCTCCTGACCCAGCAAAGCCTGTCTATCAGCTACAAGGCAAAAGTTATAGAGTCTGACAGAATACTCACCATTTCCAAGGATAAATGCAGCTACTACTCGCAAGATGCTCAGCAGTAGCAAAGTCATCTGCTGAATTAACACCACATCACTACCTTAATCATTCATTTCCTCCACAACTAGCATGGCATAGTAGCAATCTGTATCATCTATAGGATGCAGTGCAGTATTTTGACAGAATTTTCCAAACCATCTTAGTAAAACAAGGGTAGTAACTATCTGGGAATAACTCTACCTTCTTCTTCAAATCTCATAGTCATACTTATTGCTATTCCTTCTTCACCACTTGGTTAAAATCCTGTAAGTTCGTACTTAGTAATAGTTAAAATACTTCCACTGCAGAGATTTCAACAGTACAAAAAGGATTACCACCTTCTCAAGTGAACCTGGGGACAGACAATAATTACTGCCTTGCTGACAATTCAGATTACAAGGATAAATATTTAATAAGTGTGTTGACTAAAAATATTCTATAAAAACAAAGTAACCTAGCACTTGAAATAAATTATTTTAAAGTAACAGTCCCTCCAACATATTAACACACGTGGCAAGTAGGTTTATTATAAAAAGTGGTACCAACAGGCTATGAGGAATACAAATACAAAGAATTATGTTGGTTAATATAATTCTGTGATAAAAATGCAGCAACTGCATCCATATGGAATTATATTTTAATACTTTTGCCCATTATGGTATACTGGGAAACTGATATTTCAAACCGTAAGAAATGCACAATCAGGTGGCTCAGTGGTAGCACTATACAGTGTGTTTCAGAAGGCCTTGGGCTGATGTTTATCCCTAGAGACTTCAACACAAAATCTAATGTGCTGATGGGGTGCTGCTCCATGTGGAAGGCGCCTGCTTACAGATAAAACATTTACCCTACAGCACTCAGTGCTCTCTTTGATTGCAAAAATGGCATAAAGTTGTCTATAAGGGAAATTTAAAGTATCAATTAATTTGAACAATGGTGGTTTTAGTTGTGAATTCATGGAAACGGAGATAGAGTTGAACTGGCAGAGAAAGAATTTTTTAGCGAGTCTAGTGACTACTGCTGATCGAGTCAAACCTTTGTATAGGATTGATTTTATTCAATCTAGTAAAAAGAAGAATGCATTAGTGATTGACTTATATTGAATTTACTCCACAGAAAAACTGGTCTACACCACAGTTTATAGTTCACATCAGCCTCCTCCCACACCTTTTCCTCTAACTCTATCAGCAATAATCTTCTATGTCTTTCTTCCAATGCACTTATCTAGCTGCCCTAAAATGCAGCTATTTCATTTAACCTATTTCATATCATACCTACTTCATTTCATGACACATTATGAAAATGTGATAGGGTCAGATGTGTGTAACGTTTGAGCTACTGAAGATCCATGGTTGTCATCAGTACCACTCACAACTCCTCAGATACTGAGCAGCCTGTATTGTGAAACAAGTTTATAAAATGTTTTTATTGCTTGAAATTTGGGTTCCAAAGTAGAGATGAATAGTTTTTTGGTTTTCTATTCTTGAGGATGTTTTTCTTTCAAAGATCAAGTGTCAGCTCAGTTATGTGGCATACACCACCTCTACCCCCCACCACCCCACCACCTCTACCCCCCTCCACCACCTCTACCTCTACCCCCCCCCCCCCCCCCCTCCCCCTCCCCCTCCCCCTCCCCCCCCTTTGCAGAGCTACATGGTCCTAGTCAATTCTCCGGAACCTTTCTCTCTTAACATACAAAGTGAAGTTCTTTGGTTAAACACAGTGAGCCATGTTTCAGCAACTCCAAGTCCAGCCTTCCTATGCTTACTGATTTTTTTAAAACCAAAGCCCACCATATTGTTCATTTAAAACATAGCCATGCCCTCAGCAATTACCTCCACAGCAACCTCAGGGCTTTGTTGTTTCTAAAAGCCGGTAAGCTGGGTCAAATGTTTAAGCCTTGCTTACAAACATAGGAAAGCAAGAATAAAACAAATTGAAAGTAAACAACTACCAAATCACCTCAAGATGAAACTCTACATTTTTAATCCTTAATATAACTAATATGCAGGTCATTGTGCTATAACGTGTATTTTCTTAAAAGAATTCACTAACACGATTGATAAATAAGGGACGCTGTTTCTGTAGTATAAATATTTAAAGCGCGTGTTGGTTATAATGTGATTCCGGCCCAATTAGCTTTGTTGTGGGGAAAATCACCAGCCTTGGAGTCAGAGTCAGGGTTCAACAACAGAGTTTATTGTACAAGGAAATACCGGAGCTCAGGGGAGAGGAAGATACCAACAGCACAGTGGTCAGCTGTGAGTTCTCTCTCAACCCGGAACACATCAGGAAACTTTTATATGTTTTGAAACATAATAGATCATTGATGAGGTTACTGTCTTTGTAACGTAGTTTGTTTAAACAGTGCAGAATTGTTGATAGTTTTGGTGCAGTCATTGTCAGTTCCAGCACAGCCTTTGTTAATTTCAGTGCAGTAATTGTCAGTTTCAGAGTCTGTATCAAACACTTAGCATTTCCATCAGAGGTGTTGACTGGATCCAGACACTTCGGTGGGCAGTGTACCCTACTCATGCGCATTCTCTCTCCCCCACCCGCATTAGACAAATCAATTAGGTTGAGAGTGCATTGTGCTGGCATTTTGGTGGCCCCAACAGTATCTGTGTTCTCTCTGCTATCTCTTTCCATATTGTGGTCCGTTGGCCATCTTGTGTGTGAACTGGTCAACTTATGGCTCAGCGGCCATCTTGTGTGTCCATGCGCCTAGTGTCACCCTGCCCCATGCCATCTCCCACTTCAGTTTAAATGGTACTACTATTACATGATTTTCTTAGACCACAGGGTTGCATGAGAACGGAACTACTGTGTTATCGCAGAACCGATTGTACAGACAATTTACACACTATCTTTTCAAAAAATAGCAGAAAATGCTTAGGAACGCAGTGATGTGCAAGTTTCCCTCCAATTTACACATGATCCTGATTTGGAATTACTTCACTGATCTTTCACTGCTAAAATGCCAGGACATTGTTTCTAACAGCACTGTGGGTCTGCCTATACTAGATAAGCTCCAGCGGTTCAAGGTGGCGGCTGACTGCCAAATAGAGATGGGAAATAAATGCTGGTCTTGCCAGTGATGCTTATATCGCATGAAAGAATGAAAGAAGGGGAGAATGTAATTGGTTTAAGGGATTATGTTTGCATTTATGTGCTGGTTTCTAGAAATGGTTCCAAGTAGTGGAAGGGCTTGGTTCCTGATCAGCAATTCAAAACACTATAGAGTGCTAAACATTTCACAGCCTTGCGAGACTGGGCAGTCAGCCCCATCTGCATTTTCCATGTAACAAATTCATCAGAACATTCAATCTGTGCAATATGGCCTTTATTTGGAAAATTTGGTCAAACATTCTCGAACTCATCAAAGTTTGGCATTGCTGAATGAATGGTACTGGGAAGAAAATTGGCTTTCTTGCATGATGTGATGGGAATTCCATTTTACACCCTGACATGACCTGGAGTTAAGATCTCCTGCAAACAGCAATTCCAGCATTGAGTCGAACACTAAAATACAGTGCAGATTATGTTGTGGAATGTGGCTTGAACCCATATTGCCTCATTCAAAGGCAACTTCACAAGTAACTTGATGGGTGATTTGGTCTAAAAAAAAATCATTTTTGGTGATTCAAGAGGGAGACAAAAATATTGCCTTGTTCTTTCAGAAGTGGAGGTGACCTAAAAGAGTACTACATTGTTGGAGATACTTTCTTTCATTAGTGGGTTAAACTAAGGCCATATATGATCACTTGACATTATTTTGAACAAGACCAGGGGATTTCTCCCTGGTGTTCTTGTCAATAAACGCTGACACTGCGAAAACAGATAATTTGGTCATTCCCATAGTGCTGTTGTGGGAGCTCTCTGCATGCAATTAGCTGCCCAAGTTCCCATTTTACCGCAACAATATGATTTCAGAAGTACTTCGCTGGCTCAAAAGCACTTTGGGGTGTTAAGATTGTGAAAGCTGCTACATAAATGCCAGCCTTTCTTTCCGAATAATTCTACAGTTTTTAATTGAAGGGATATGATCTGACAGAGCTACTTATTGTAATGACTGTCAATCTGCAAAGAAATATTTGGAAACAAATAATTTTGGGAACATTAGCATTTCTCCATAAAAGAAACAACACTTTTGAACAGTTTCTTGTCTGTCTATGCTGCATTTTCAGCTGGCTATCAGATGTAATTGAGGGAATATGATGCATCAGTCTTCGAACACTCACATCACCTATTATTAGCTACTTATGAATTAAAATACACCAAGCCTTTTCATGACTTCCTTTCTCTCAGTTCTTGTAGCCAATGAGGCTCTGATACAACACATGTTAAGGAGAAACTGGTATTTTCTTATCCTGTTCAAAGTGAGAGCTCAGAACCTCTAAAATAATTGCACAATATATTATTATGTATAGAAATAGCTTATCAATTCAAAATAAGTCAAAAACAACTCACGAATTTCAAAGTACACAGTATTCTCCAAACCATCATTCAGTCTATTATTAAGCATGAATAATCACAGGAGAAAGTGAGGACTGCAGATGCTGGAGACCAGAGTTGACGAGTGTGATGCTGGAAAAGCACAGCAGGTCACGCAGCATCCAAGGAGCAGCAGAGTTGACTTTTCGAGCACAAGCACTTCAATCTGGAATCCTGATGAAGGGCTTATGCTAGAAACATCGATTCTTTTGCTCCTCGGATGCTGCATGACCACTGTGCTTTTCCAGCACCATACTCTTTGACCATGAATAATCACAACCTGTTTCTGCAATCAGGTTTTCTGGGAAGACTGTCCTGCAGCAGCATTGTAGTGAAGCAGCTTGGGAAGAGTGCCCTCGAGTCAGCTTTGCAGTGAAGCAGACTGGGAAGACTGTCGTCGAGTCAGCATCGCAATGAAGTTGCCTGGAAAGTGTGCCCAAAAGGTGATGTGGGATTAGAGGAAGCAGCTGATCATTTAAGTAAAGTTGGGTGACTATTTACACTATTTTATTGTTTATAGTTTGTAAGGTATTTATTCTGGGTTTATCATTTGTAAAATAATATTGCAGAGGTTCAGAGAAGAAGGGTTCTAGAGTAACTAAAACTATTTGATTTGAACGGAAATCTAAAGGTTCAATTTAAAGGTGTAAGTCATGGTAGGAGAGCTCAAAGTTGTGATTTGCCCCTCCTGCTTAATATGGGGAGTCTGGCGTCTGGAACTAGAATGAATGCAGAAAGTGTCTCCAGTTATAGTTCATGGAAGGTTGTTTCAGAGTTGGACCTGCAGCTGGGAACACTGTGGAGAATTGACAAAGATGAAAATATGGTGGCGAGGTGGTAACTCCATAGGCTAAGATTCCATGGACAGAAAGGGAATTGAAGATCCGAGATAGGGAAAGCGACTAGGCAGGCAGTGCAGACGTCTCCTGCGGTTGTTCCCCTGCAAACAGATATACACTTTGTATACTGCTGGAGGTCCCTCCAAGGAAAGTAGCAACAACTAAATTCATTGCACCACAGTTGGCATTGCTGCACACATGGGTTAGGGCATTCATAAGGATTCAATTGTGAGGGGAGTAGGTACATATTTCTGTGCCTGCAAACGGGATTCCAGGGTGCTATATTGTCAAAGATTTCTTGAAGTGGCTACAGAATCTTCTGGAGGGTGGAGGAAGAACAGCCAGTGGTTGTGGTTCGCATCGGTACCAACAACAGAGGTAAATAAAAGGGAAGAGATCCTAAAAATAGAAGACAGAGAGTTAGAAGCAGTTAACAAGTCGGAGCTGAATGGTAGTGATGTCAAGATTAGTACTCGTGCCATGTACTAATTAAAGTAGAAATAGAAAGATACATCAGATTGATACGTGACTGGAGAGATGTTACGAGGAGAAAGGTTTCAGATTCTTGAGTCATTGGGAGTCTTTCTGGAAACAGGGGAGACTGGTACAAGCTGGATGAATTGCACCTGGGCAGGACTGGAACACCTCCCCTTAGGAGGAGGGTTGACTAGTGCAGTTGGGAAGGGTTTAAACTAAAATGACAGAGGGATAGGAACCTATATCGGCAGACAGAAGAGAGGAAAACAAGGGAAAAATCTAAACATAAAACAAGTGAACGCAGATAATTTAAGGGCAATAATCAAACAAGGCCACAGTGCAATGAAACGTGAATGAAACAAAAAATGTTCAAAAGACAAGACTAAGACCTTGTGTCTTAATGCATGGAATATTTGAAATCAAGTTGATGAACTGGTCATGCAAATCGATATGAACAGATATGATAATAGTAAGAATAGCAGAGACGTGGCTGCAGGGTGACCAGGAACGGGAACTAAACATCAAGGGGTATTCAGTTTTAGGAAGGATACATAAAGAGGAAAAGGAGGTGGGTTACCCTGCTGATTAAAGAGGACATTAACACAATAGCAAGAAAGGATGTTAGTTCTGGTGAAGTGGAATCTGTATGGGTAGAGTTTTGAAACACCAAAGGCCGAAAACAAGAGTGGGGATTGTAAAAATACTCCCCAACTTCAGTAGTAACATAGGGGAAGACATTAAACTGGTAATTAGAGATACAAACTATAAAAATACAGCTATAATCATGGGCAACTTTAATCTGTATGTGGATTGGGCAAATCAAATCAGTAACAATGCCATTTCGGAGGAACTCCTGGATTGGCTATGAGGTTTTCTGTATCAAAATATTGAGGAATGAACCATAAGACAAACCATTCTAGGCTGGGTATTATGTCAGAAGAAAGGACGTGATGGCCTAGTGGTATCATTGCTGGACGTTAATCCAGAATCCCAGGTAATGTTCTGGGGACATGGGTTCAAATCCTGCCACAGCAGATGGTAGGATATGAATTCAACAAAAATGTGCAATTTAAGAGTAGAATGATAACCACAAATTCATTGTTGATTGTTGGAACCCATCTGGTACACCGATGTCATTCAAGAAAGGAACTGCCATCCTGACCTGGTTTGGCATGTGACTTCAGGCAGCCATGTGGTTGAAACTTAACCACCCTGTGTGCAATTAGGGATGGGCAATAAATGCTGACCTAGCCAGTTAAGTCCACATCCCGTAAATGAATAAAAGAAAACTGGGAATTAATTGGGACTGTGATAACCCTTACATGCCCATGGGAGATCATTAATTAATGTCGTCATAGAATCATAGAATCCCTGCAGTGTGGAAACAGGCCCTTTAGCTCAACTGGAGCAGAGGGTTATCACCATCACCCCCTACCGTCATCTACCTATCGCTTTCCTAGCTAACTTCCCCCCAGCATCAGCCCCCTCCTATTTATCTCTCAGCCCCCTTGAGACTCCCCCTACATTCCTGAAGAGCTTCTGCTCAAAACGTTGGATGCTGCCTGACCTGCTGTGCTTTTCCAGTGCCACACTTTTGACTCTGACCTCCAGCATCTGCAGTCCACATATTCTCCTCTTCATGAATTGTTGAGAATAAGTCCTCCTGGTAACAGGCAATGGAACTTTTATAGAGTGGTAAAACAAAATAAGCAAACAGTGGTAGTCTCTTTCCACTTATGCTTGTGCTTGGGTGTCCTTGGAGAGGCAGCACACTGTGTCCCATCGATGCTTTTGATGCCTTTAAAGAGAGGTGGTCACTGCTAAGTGGACAATGCTTTATTTTCTTCTCCAACTCCATTTGATTTAGCTCCTTCTTGCTCCCCTTACCCTCACTTCACTTTGATAGTTCACATTACCCAGAATGGGCTTTGCTTTTAATATTTGCTACAATAATTGACTACAGTGATTACTGATGGTGGTTTGTTGTTTAAAGAAAAACAAAGGTAAGTCATGGCGATTAGTAATGGGAAAATTGTTTGGTTGGGGGTAATGATATTTGTGGATATAAAAAGTGACAATGTCCCTAACTCTGGGCTGTGGAGGCCTAGGTTCAAATTCCACCTGCTCCAAAGCTGTGTGATAGCAACTCTGAACAGGTTGATTAGAATTTTTTTCAAAAAGCAGACCAAAAACAGGTTGATTAGAAAATATCCATAAAAGAAACCCAATCATGGTGACTGGATAGTGGGAAAGCTGTTAATTGTGTGTGATAGCATTTCTGGGTATGACAAGAAAAAAGCAGACTTAAGCACTCTTTTGGTACATTGGTAATGTCCCTACCTTTGAACCGGGAGGCCCAGGTTCAAGTCCCACCAGCTTGAGGGGTACGTCACAACACCTCTGAGCAGACTGATGAGAAAATATCTCTGTTTGTCCCAGACTGGGATTAGCCTTCTTACATCATGAGTGGTGGCTTTATTTTGGTCTTCAACAATAAATGATGTTCCTTTCCAGTCTGCTTCAGAGTTATTACCGTGGCCATATTATAACAGAATGCTACATTAAGATGAAGATTGATGTTGTTGATTCTGAGACTTGGATATGGAATCAAAATAAAGGAAACTACAATTATATGAGGTACAAGCTGGCTGTGATACTGTGGGAACGGTGGATAGATAATGGCAAACATTTAAGGTGGATAGACTACATCCCACGGTATTTAAGGAAGCAGCCCTACAATTAGTGATTGTGCTGATCATCTTTCAAGGTATAGAATATTGAACAGTTCCTAAGGACTTGTGGGTAGTTAATGTAAGCACATTATATAAAAAAATGATACAAGGTAAAAACAGAGAATTATAGTTAGCCTGACACTGGTAGCAGGGAAAACGCTAGAGTCCATTATAAAAGATTTAATAGCAGAGTGTTTGGAAAACGTGATTATACAGAGTCAGCATGGATTTACAAAAGGGAAATCATGCATGGCAAATCTACTGGAATTTTTTGTGGTGTAACTGGTAGAGTTGGTGAGGGGAAGCCAGCGGATGTGGTTCACTTGGACTTTCAAAGGATTTACATAAGAGCATAGCACTTAAAGTTAAATCACATGGTAGTGGGGTGGTGCACTGAAGAGAACTGGTTGGCAGACAGAAAACAAAGGGTAGGAATAAATGGAGAATATTTTTCTGAGTAGCAGTGACCAATAGTTTACCGTAGGCATCAGTGCTTGGACCCCAGATATTCACGATATATATTAATGATTTAGGTAAACTAACTCATGGCAATATCTGGCAATACCTTGCGTTGGCAGACAACACAAAGCTGGGCAGGTTGATGAACTGTGAGGAGGTTGCAGAGATGTGATTTGGATAAGCTGAGTGAGTGGGCAAATGCATGGTTGATGATATATAATGTGCATAAATGAGGCATTATCCACTTTGGTAGCAAAAACAGGAAGGCGGATTAAAATGGCGATACAATAGAAAAGGGGAGGTGCAACAAGACTTCGGTGTCGTTGTACACCAAGTGCTGAAAGTCAGCATACAGGTGCAGCAGGTAGTGAAGAAGGCAAATGGTGTGTTGATCTTCAGAGTGAGAGGATTGGAGTACAAGAACTGTTTTGCTGTATTTGTACAGGGCATTGGTGAGACAATACTGTAGTGTGTAAGCAGTTTTGGTCTCTTTATCTGATGAAGAACATTCTGGCTGTGAAGGGAGTCAATGAAACGTTTGCCAGACTGATTCCGAGGATGGCAGGACTGATGTCTGAAGACAGATGATATTCACTGGAGTTTAGAAGAATGACGGGGGTGGTACCAGGGGACTGGAGAGTAGCGAATGTTGTGCCCCTGTTCAAAAAAGGGAATAGGGATAACCCCGGGAATTACAGGCCAGTTAGTCTTACTTCTGTGGTAGGCAAAGTAATGGAAAGGGTACTGAGGGATAGGATTTACGAGTATCTGGAACGGCACTGCTTGATTAGGGACAGCCAGCACGGATTTGTGAAGGGTAGGTCTTGCCTTACAAGTCTTATTGAATTCTTCGAGGAGGTGACCAAGCATGTGGATGAGGGTAGAGCAGTGGATGTAGTGTACATGGATTTTAGTAAGGCATTTGATAAGGTTCCCCATGGTAGGCTTATGCGGAAAGTCAGGAGGCATGGGATAGAGGGAAATTTGGCCAATTGGATAGAAAACTGGCTAACCGGTCGAAGTCAGAGAGTGGTAGTAGATGGTAAATATTCAGCATGGAGTCCAGTTACAAGTGGAGTTCCGCAGGGATCAGTTCTGGGTCCTCTGCTGTTTGTAATTTTTATTAATGACTTAGATGAGGGAGTCGAAGGGTGGGTCAGTAAATTTGCAGATGATACAAAGATAGGTGGAGTTGTGGACAGTGAGGAGGGCTGTTGTCGGCTGCAGAGGGACTTAGATATGATGCAGAGCTGGGCTGAGGAGTGGCAGATGGAGTTCAACCCTGCCAAGTGTGAAGTTGTCCATTTTGGAAGAACAAATAAAAATGCGGAATACAGGGTTAATGGTAGGGTTCTTGGTCAGGTGGAGGAACAGAGGGATCTTGGGGTCTATGTACATAGATCTTTGAAGGTTGCCACTCAGGTGGATAGAGTTTGTAAGAAGGCCTATGGAGTATTATCGTTCATTAGCAGAGGGATTGAATTCAAGAGTCGTGAGGTGATGTTGCAGCTGTACAGGACTTTGGTTAGGCCACATTTGGAGTACTGTGTGCAGTTCTGGTCGCCTCACTTTAGGAAAGATGTGGAAGCTTTGGAGAGGGTGCAGAGAAGATTTACCAGGATGTTGCCTGGAATGGAGAGTAGGTCGTACGAGGATAGGTTGAGAGTTCTCGGCCTTTTCTCGTTGGAACGGCGAAGGATGAGGGGTGACTTGATAGAGGTTTATAAGATGATCAGAGGAATAGATAGAGTAGACAGTCAGAAACTTTTTCCCCGGGTACAACAGAGTGTTACAAGGGGACATAAATTTAAGGTGAAGGGTGGAAGGTATAGGGGAGATGTCAGGGGTGGGTTCTTCACCCAGAGAGTGGTGGGGGCATGGAATGCGCTGCCCGTGGGAGTGGTAGAGTCAGATTCATTGGCGACCTTTAAGCGGCATTTGGATAGGTACATGGATGGGTGCTTAATCTAGGATAGAAGTTCGGCACAACATCGTGGGCCGAAGGGCCTGTTCTGTGCTGTATTGTTCTAGGTTCTATGTTCTATGTTCTATGTTCTAATCTCATAGGAACCTACAAAATTCTAACAAGACTAGACAGGGTGAGATTATGAAGGATATTCCTGATGACTGGGGAGTCCGGAATCAGAGGTAGCGGTTTAAGGAAATGGGCTAAACTGCTTGGGATTGAGATGACAAGAAATGTCTTCAATCAAAGAGGTGAGTCTGTCAAATTCTCTGCCAAAGAGAGTGGTTGATACCGAAACATTGAGTGCTTTCAAGAAGGGTACATGTAGTTCTTGGGGCTAAAAGGATCAAAGGGTATCAGGAGAATGCATGAACAGGGTATTGTTACGATACAGTAAACCTCTCTGCTTAATTTAAACCAGCAACACGGAAAAGATTTATCCCGTGCAGTAATCTGTGAAAATTTGAGAGGCTAAGAACTATCCCAAAGGTCACTATTTGTAGTAAAAATTAACAACTTTATTTCTTAAAGTAGGATAGAAAATAAGTAACTAATAACTAATTAAAACTCCTTTCTCTAACCTCTTTTTTTAACCTTCCCCTTCTACAATACTAGTCCGATAAAACCACTGATTAAGATTTACCAAAAATTTAAATTTCAAAACCAGCCAGCTATCGAATCTTCCCTTCATATCTTCCTCTGTCTTAGTACATAGAACGTTACAGCACAGTACAGAACCTTCAGCCCTCAATGTTGCGCCAACCTGTGAAATTAATCTGATGCCCATCTCATCTACACTGTTCCATTATTATCCATATGTATGTTCAATGCACATTTAAATGCCCTTAATGTCAATGAGTCTACTATTGCTGCAGAGAGTGCGATCCAAGACCCTACTACTCTCTGAATAAAGAAACTACCCCGATATCTGTCCTAAATCTATCACCCCTCAATTTTAAGCTATGTCCTTCACCATCTGAGGAAAAAGACTCTCACTATCCACCCTATCTAACCCTTTGATTATTTGATATGTCACGATTAATTCACGTCTCAACCTTCTTCTCTCCAACGAAAACAGCCTCAGTTCCCTCAGCCTTCCCTTGTAAGACCTTCCTTCCATACCAGGCAACATCCTAGTAAATTTCCTCTGAACCTTTTCCAAAGCATCCACATCCTTCCTGTAATGCGGTGACCAGAACTGAATGCAATATTCCAGGTGCGCCTTTACTAGAGTCTCTTATAACATTTACCAGCACCTTACCCACAACTGAAGTAAGGCTCACTGGCTTATAATTACCAGGGTTGTCCCGACTCCCCTTCTTAAACAAGGGAACAATGTTTGCTATTCTCCAGTCTTCTGGGACTACTCCTGTCAACAATAATGACATAAAGATCAACCAAAGGCTCTGCAATCTCTTCTCTGGATTCCCAGAGAATCCGAGGATAAATCCCAATCGGCTAGGGGTCTTATATACTTTCAGATCTTCCAAAATTGCGAAACCCTCCCCTTTGTCAGCCTCAATGCCATCTAACCTTGTGGCCTGTATCTTCTTTTCTTCTTCTTAGGGATTTCTGTTTCACAGGTCACTGAGCAATAAGGTACCTTTAAGAGAGCAATTCTCTAGACAGTCTGCATGTGTTGGCAGCTTGGCAGTTCTCCCTCAACTGTTCAAGTTTTCTTGGTCTTTACCCCGAAAGCATTGGTTTGTGTCATTGGCTTTTAATGTTGCCAATATACTAAATTCAAACTTGATTGGAGTTTGGTATTTTTGAGGTATATGGTAAACTGATTGGCAAAATTTTAATTTATTTTGTCGTCTTCAGGCAATAAGCTAATCTAGCTGTTTGACCAAATATTACATTGTTACCTTATTCAGAACACTTGGTGCTGTACCAGGTAGTTCTGCTGGCTTTTAACTTTCTTAAAGGTACAGTACCCCTTACACCATCATAACGCCTCCCTCCTTATGAAAAGATGAACCATTATGAAAAGGTGGCTTCATTTATTCTTCTATACTTTAAACACATTGCCAGAACATACAGATAACTTTAATCTAAGTTCACCTTAACCTCTTCCTATATAGTATATGTATATATAAAAAACGCTAAATAAATATAAATCAGATCTAAACTTTATCAGTTAACTCCACGATAGTGCATCTGCAATTATATTTGTATGACCCGCAACATGTACGATTTTGAAATTAAAAGCCTGTGACAAAAGACTCCAATGAAATAGTCTCATATTCTTGTCTTTAAAGCTTCTGAGAATGTAAGAGGATTGTGATCCGTGCACACAACTGTCTCCAACAAATTAGATTAGATTAGATTCCCTACAGTGTGGAAACAGGCCCTTCGGCCCAACCAGTCCACACTGACCCTCCGAAGAGTAACCCACCCAGGCCCATTTCCCTCTGATTAATGCACCGAACACTATGGGCAATTTAGCACGACCAATTCACCTTAACTGCACATCTTTGGACTGTGGGATGAAACCGGAGCACCCAGAGGATACCCACGCAGACACGAGGAGAATGTGCAAACTCCAAACAGATAGTCGCCAAGGCTAGAATCGAACCTGGGACCCTGGTGCTGTGAAGTAGCAATGCTAACCAATTGCTCATGACATACATTATAAAATATTGTAAGGCCAGTACCAAACTCAATAGTTCTTTTTCAATCATGGAGTAGGATCATGGATTGAACTGGTAGTTCAATCTCATCCACATCTCTCTGTAGCAGGTCAACTCCTATGTCACTAGTGTCGATGGTGACTTTAAAAAGGTTTGAAAAGTTTGGTGTAGTTAAAACTGGTTTGGTGATTAATATGGCTTTCAAATGGTTGAATGCCTGCTGGCATTGTTCTGTCCACTGAAACTATGTGTTCTTCTTCAGCAAATCGGTTAATGGTGCCACTACACTGTTGAAGTTTGGAACAAACTTCCAACAGAATCCACTGAGTGCTAAGAATTGGAGCACCTCAAGGTTGGTCGTGGAAATTCCTCGATGGACTTTGTCTTTCATTCTGTGGGGTCAACCTTCCATGACTGATGTTATGCCCCAAGAACATCACCTCTGCTTTTGTGAATTCAGTTTTGTTTAAGTTTATCACCAGTTTTGCTTCTCATAGTTGTTCAAAGAGCTCTGCCAACTGTATCATGTGATCCATCCAGGATTTAGGAAAGATCACTACATCGTTCAAATAGACTGCACAGTTTGTTAACCCAGCCACAACTCTGGTCATGAGTCTATGGAATGTGGCGGGTGCATTCTTCATTCCAAAGGGCATCACTTTCAACGGTTAGATCCTGTATCTCTCAAATGGATAACTGCTTGCCCTTCTTCCCCTGTTCTTTGAGTAAACTTTACCCACAGTAGAGATCAGGTACTAACGACATACCCAGCCCCTGTCCAGGCTGTGCACTCTCCTGTAACTCCTGAGCTCTTCTTGGGGTGTCCTTTACTACTGTCACTAATGCCATTGGCCTAGCTTCTTTTACCACATCTTTTCCCACAGTGCCTTTCTTTAACAGCCACCACTGTGACTTTACGTGCCCCACCTTTTGGCAGTGAAAACACCTTTTGCCAGTGCCCTTCTGAAACCACCAGCACTGTAATTTTCTGTATCCCACTCCATTACAGTGAAAACAGCAGAGGTCTTTCATCCTCGGTACACCCTCTTGAGCTTCTTTAACCGGTGGTAAAATCTTACCAATGCTCTCTACTCTTAGTTTTGGAGTGTAGGATCTCCCCTTCTCCCAACTTTTATTCCTCACAGGACAAAATTCTGGCCAGAAGCTTGTCTTATGCACCAACATGTAGTCATCTGCTAATTCTACTGCCCTTCTCACTTCCTAAACTTTCTGTTCTTCCACGTGAAGTTTTACCATCTCTGGAAGTGAGTTTTTGTACTCCTCCAGCAGAATAATCTCTTGTCGAGTCTCAAAGGTCCTTTCTAATTTTAAAGCATGCATTCATCTATCAAAAGTATTATGTTTACTTCTTCCTAACTCAACAGAAGTCGGACCTGGTTCCTACTTTGTGTTTCTGAACTGCAGTCTACATGCTTCTGGTACCAATTCATAAGCACTTAAAATAGCCTGTTTAACCACTTCATAATCTCTTGACACCTCATCTGACAGTGCGCCAAATACCTCTACCAGTTTAGTCTGCACTAGCATTACCCATAAATCCTCAGACCATTCCACCTGCCTAGCCTATTTTTTTCAATTGAAATAAAGGAGGCTTCAACATCTTTATCATCAAAATGAGGCAGAGTTTTGACATATTAGAATATATCACGACCTTCTCTTATACCATCCACCCTGTTAAGTTGACTTTGTTGACTAAGCCACAACTTTTCAAGTTAAAGTCTCTTTTTGCTCAGCTAAGAACCTTCACACTCCCTTTCTCTCTCTCGCACCCTTTCTTCTCTCCCTTTCTCTCTCTCTCACTCCCTTTCTTCTCTCCCTTTCTCTCTCTCTCACTCCCTTTCTTCTCTCCCTTTCTCTCTCTCTCACTCCCTTTCTTCTCTCCCTTTCTCTCTCTCTCTCACTCCCTTTCTTCTCTCCCTCTCTCTCTCTCTCTCACTCCCTTTCTCCTCTCCCTCTCTCTCTCTCTCTCACTCCCTTTCTCTCTCTCCCCCTTTCACTGTCTCTCTCCATTCTTCTCTCGCGTTCTCGCTCTCTCTCACCCTTTCTACTCTTCCTTTCTCTCCCTCTCCCTCCCTCCCTTTCTTCTCTTCCTTTCTCTCCCTCTCCCTCCCTTTCTTCTCTCACTTTCTCTCTCTCCCTCCCTTTCTTCTCTCCCTTTCTCACTCCCTCTCCCTCCCTTTCTCTCGCCCTCTCCCTCCCTTTCTTCTCTCCCTTTCTCTCGCCCTCTCCCTCACTTTCTTCTCTTCCTTTCTCTCTCGCCCTCTCCCTCCCTTTCTTCTCTCCTCTCCCTCCCTTTCTTCTCTCCCTTTCTCTCGCCCTCTACCTCCCTTTCTTCTCACCCTTTCTCTCCTTTTCTTCTCTCCCTTTCTCTCTCGCTCTCCCTTTCTCCCTCTCCTTTCACTCCCTCCCTTCTCTCCCTCCCTTTCTTTCTTCTCTCCCTTTCACTCCCTCCCCTTATTTCTCTCCCTCTCCCTCCCTCTCCTTCTCACCCTCTCTCTCTCTCTCCCTCCCTTTCTCTTTCTCTCCCTCTCCCTCCCCCTCCCTTTCTCTCCCTCTCCCTCCCCCTCCCTTTCTCTCCCTCTCCCTCCCCCTCCCTTTCTCTCCCTCTCCCTCCCCCTCCCTTTCTCTCCCTCTCCCTCCCCCTCCCTTTCTCTCCCTCTCCCTCCCCTCCCTTTCTCTCCCTCTCCCTCCCCTCCCTTTCTCTCCCTCTCCCTCCCCCTCCCTTTCTCTCCCTCTCCCTCTCCCTCCCTTTCTCTCCCTCTCCCTCTCCCTCTCCCTCTCCCTCCCTTTCTCCCCCTCTCCCTCCCCCTCCCTTTCTCCCCCTCTCCCTCCCCCTCCCTTTCTCCCCCTCTCCCTCCCCCTCCCTTTCTCTCCCTCTCCCTCCCCTCCCTTTCTCTCCCTCTCCCTCCCTTTCTCTTTCTCTCCCTCCCCCTCCCTTTCTCTCCCTCCCTTTCTCTTTCTCTCCCTCCCCCTCTCCCTCCCCCTCTCCCTCCCTTTCTCTTTCTCTCCCTCTCCCGCCCTTTCTCTCCCTCTCCCTCCCTTTCTCTCCCTCTCCCTCCCTTTCTCTCCCTCTCCCTCCCTTTCTCTCCCTCTCCCTCCCTTTCTCTTTCTCTCCCTCCCCCTCCCTTTCTCTCCCTCCCTTTCTCTTTCTCTCCCTCCCCCTCTCCCTCCCTTTCTCTTTCTCTCCCTCCCCCTCCCTTTCTCTCTCTCTCTCCCTCCCCCTCCCCTTTCTCTCTCTCTCTCCCTCCCCCTCCCTTTCTCTCCCTCCCCCTCCCCCTCCCTTTCTCTCCCTCCCCCTCCCCCTCCCTTTCTCTCCCTCCCCCTCCCCCTCCCTTTCTCTCCCTCCCCCTCCCCCTCCCTTTCTCTCCCTCCCCCCTCCCCCCTCCCTTTCTCTCCCTCCCCCTCCCCCTCCCTTTCTCTCCCTCTCCCCCTCCCTTTCTCTCCCTCCCTCTCCCCCTCCCTCTCCCCCTCCCTTTCTCTCCCTCTCCCTCCCTTCCTCTCGCTCTCTCGCTCGCTCTCTCCCTCCCTCCCTCCCGCTCTCTCGCTCGCTCTCTCCCTCCCTCCCTCCCGCTCTCTCGCTCGCTCTCTCCCTCCCTCCCTCCCGCTCTCTCGCTCGCTCTCTCCCTCCCTCCCTCCCGCTCGCTCTCTCTCTCTCTCCCTCCCTCCCTCCCGCTCTCTCGCTCGCTCTCTCCCTCCCTCCCTCCCGCTCGCTCTCTCTCTCTCTCCCTCCCTCCCTCCCGCTCGCTCTCTCTCTCCCTCCCCTCCCTCCCGCTCGCTCTCTCTCTCCCTCCCTCCCGCTCTCTCTCTCTCTCCCTCCCTCCCTCCCGCTCTCTCTCTCTCTCCCTCCCTCCCTCCCGCTCTCTCTCTCTCTCCCTCCCTCCCTCCCGCTCTCTCTCTCTCTCCCTCCCTCCCGCTCTCTCTCTCTCTCCCTCCCTCCCTCCCGCTCTCTCTCTCTCTCTCTCTCCCTCCCTCCCGCTCTCTCTCTCTCTCTCTCTCTCCCTCCCTCCCGCTCTCTCTCTCTCTCTCCCTCCCTCTCTCTCTCTCCCTCCCTCCCTCCCGCTCGCTCTCTCTCTCCCTCCCTCCCTCCCGCTCTCTCTCTCCCTCCCTCCCTCCCGCTCTGTCTCTCTCTCCCTCCCTCCCTCCCGCTCTCTCTCTCTCTCCCTCCCTCCGCTCGCTCGCTCTCTCCCTCCTCCCGCTCGCTCTCTCCCCCCCTCTCGCTCGCTCGCTCTCTCCCTCCCTCCCGCTCGCTCTCTCCCTCCCTCTCTCTCTCCTCCCTCCCGCTCTCTCTCTCTCTCCCTCCCGCTCTCTCTCTCTCTCCCTCCCTCTCTCTCTCTCTCTCCCTCCCTCCCTCCCGCTCTCTCTCTCTCTCCCTCCCTCCCTCCCGCTCTCTCTCTCTCTCTCCCTCCCTCCTTCCCGCTCTCTCTCTCTCCTCTCCCTCCCTCCCTCCCGCTCTCTCTCTCTCTCCCTCCCTCCCGCTCTCTCTCT